>NC_134532.1:59228101-59869529 GCF_050624435.1 Tenrec ecaudatus | reverse complement strand
AGATAACAGCAAATTTTAGAAGAGTACAAAGAAGAAAATAAAACGGGTTCATCAATCTCCCTAGAGATAATTGTCTTGTCATTGAGAGTTGGTGTATCAAGTCCATCCAGGTAGACTCACAAATGCGCATTTATACACATTTGCTCAAGCCAATTATTTTAAATTGACTTTGACCCATGGAGACCCTAGGTATGTCAGAGTAGAACTGTACTCCTATCAGTTTTTTCAATTGATGATTTCATTTTGAAGTATGATTGCTAGGACTTTGGGTGGATTTGAACCTACCGTCTTTAGTTAGTAGCTGAGGTAGGTAACGGTTTGTGCCATCCGTGGACACCATGTGCATTTGCATACTCAATTATTGTTGCTGTTGTTACGTGCCATCAAGTCAATTCCGACTTACAGTGATTCTATAGACAATGAAAGGAAGCGCTGTCCAATCTTGTACCAACCTAACAATTGTTCTTATGTCGAGCCTGTTGGTTTAGCCACTGCGTCAATCCACCTCGGTGAGGGACTTGCTCTTTTTCGCTGCCCCTCTACTTTGCCAAGCGTGTTGTCCTTCTCCGGGAACTGGTCTCCTCTGATGAAAGGCCCAAAATACATTGGATGAGATGTTGTCATCCTTGCCTCTAAGGAGCATTGGGGCTATACTTCCTCCAGGACAGGTTTGTTCTCCTGGCTTCCAGGGAACTTTCAATGCCCTGTGGTAGCACCACAATTCAAGTGTATCTATTCTTCTTTGGTGTTCTTTACTCATTGTCCAACTTTCAGATGCATGTGAGGTGATTGAAAATACCAAGGCTTGGGTTAGGTGCACCTGAGTTCTCAAAGTAATATCTTCGTTTTCAATACCTCTGAAGACTTGTGCGACAGATACACTGCATAACAAAGGTCCATCGATCTTCGGTAACCTTTAGAGATTTAGAGGGCGACTAGAAACATTAGGGAAGGAACTCTTCCTTCAATTCATAGCATGCTAAGAGCAAACTTTGTGCTAAAGTTCAATCCTTGCAACAATGGGTGAGATGTATGTAGTTTTTAATCTCCAATTTTTGGAATGGGCAAACTAGAATTCAGGAGAGTCTCCCTAGGTCATATAGCTGTCTAAGAATTAATTAGGACAGGAGCGTAGGTCCACCCACCAGGAAAGCCACTGTCACCACCAGCCCACCATCTGTTTCCATCATTCTGGGGGGAGACCCGTATGCAAATAAAAGCTTTGCTCTGTAGATAGGCAAGCACATTTTTACTAACATTAACTATATTGTGAAACTCTGAAAACTTAAATTAAGATAAATGTTATAAGGCATTCAAAGAGGTTTGTTTTTCTTCTCTGTTTTAGAGAATGCCTTTTCCTAAGCAGACTTAAATTCAGCTTTTGGCAAAAAAATGGATTCATGGATTTTTTTTTCTGAACGGAAGGCAGGCAATTTTTATTGAATTTGGAAAGAACATACATAACAGCAGTACTGATGGGCAGAGATTAGAAAAAATTGCATTTTGACTTGAATGCACCACTAAAAATGGGCTCACAATTAATACGTCAATAAAGTCTCTAGGGTTGGGGTTCTGTGAAGGTTGTTAAGTTAAATGAACCACTCATTGTAAGGTAATGATCATACCATTGCCTTAACAAATGCACTCATGATAGAAAGAAGAGGCCAACAGCAGGACTTAACCATTACCTGGCAGAAACCCAAAGGAACTCTTAGTAACTGGATTGCAATATGCTTGAATGCTTGGGTGAATGCTATTGCTTAAGGAGAATCTAGATATGAGAAAAGAGAACATTCCATTGGCCACATTGAAGTTTTTAAGACTGCATGGGCATTTTGTGAAAAGCTCTTCGTATTCCCTAACAAAGATGGACGTTTTAGGGGAAAATGGTGAGAGCAGCTCAGTGTAGCAGGCGATGATGACTTCTAGCCTTTGTTGTGTGCGTCTCTCCATTAGACCTTCTTTATTATAGCTAAGGAGCCCTGGTAGCCCTGTGGTTACCTGTTGTGCTGTGAGCCACGTGGTCAGCAATATGAAGCCACCAGCAGCTCCACCTCCACAGTAGAAAAACTGGGCTTTCTCCTGCCGAGAACAGCCCAGTCTGGGAATCCCTCTAGGGGGTTACTGCAAGTCAGCATTGACTCATTGGCAGTGAGTTTACCACAGCTAGGAGCTGTGGTGAGTAATGGAGTTGGGTTACTAACTGAAAAGTCAGTCATTCAAATCCACCCGTCTCTCTATGGAAGACAGATGAGGCTTTCTATTCTGGTGAAATATTACAGCCTCAGAAACCCCTAGTGGCAGTTTTACCCTGTCTTATAGAATTGACTTGATGGCAGTGAATTTTGAATTAAACTATGCCTGCATTGTGGGATCAACATTGAGCCAATCATAAACTCTGAACACTAGCTATGCCTTGGGAGAAAGGTGTGACTGGCCATTCCTGCAAAGATTTCCAGCCTCAAAAACCTTAAATAGTGTCACTATGGGTTGTAACGACTTGAAGGCAGTGGATTATTTTTTTTAAGGGCAGTGGGCAAGGGACAATGAACATTAGTATGTCTGAATGTTTCCCATCAATGAAATTTAAGAAACAAAAATTACCGGCACCTTCTTAACTCGTGGTGTGTGCTCACCTAGCCACTTGGCGAGGATGATGATGGTAAAAGTTCACCTTCTGTGCTGGAAGCTTAGGTTCGATGCTTGGCCAACGCATCTTCACGTGCCACCTAGTCGGTGGAGGCTTGTGTGTTCCCGTGATGCTGAGTCGGATTCAGTGGGAGCCTGCAGACTAAGAAAGACAGGAATAAAGCCCGACAATTTACTTCTGAAAAATCAACCTTTCGGGTCCCAGTGGTCTGATCCACCATGCTCGCAGGAATGGCACAGGACTGGCAGCAGTCTTTCCACGGTACTGGGCTGCCTTGAGTCAGGCGCTCGCAACAATAACGACATGCTCTTCTTCTTCTTGCCTCAGGGCAGCGCCATCCATCGGCAAATCTTGGAAAAGGCGTTCTTTCACCTCATTCTCTTCTCAGAGGCTCTGCTTTCAATGACAGTTTACAGGTGGGGTGGCGCAGGGGCAGCCAGGCTGGTTATAACTGAATCTACTTTGCTGTAAATAACCTTGCCATGTCCCAGTTTCTTCATCGGCAAATGAGAGCTAATATTGACGTTGTAACTCAAAGGGATTTAGTCAGGCCTAAGGAGATCAGTTGTAGTGGGTTTGGCGTTTGTTGGATGGAAGGCATTATATAAATATGTCGTCATTTTCATCATAATTTTATGCTAAACACAGCTGTGGCAACATATGTTTTAAAGATTTAAACAAACGTTCTAAATTTGTGAAACCTGATTCACTTTTGCCCAATTTAACTAAATTTGCCATCGTTTCGAAAATTCTGAAGGCAGGGCTTTCAATTCACAAAGCCTTTCCTTGTGGCCTGGGTGTATAAACTGACAAGTGTAATTTTCCTTTGTCAGATCTTTTAAAGTATAGCACCGTTTGTCCAACCTGATAGCCTGGTAATTTGGAGGTGGGGCTCACCCACAGGAAATCTATGTGGATAGGGCTATTCTCAAATGTAAAACTTGAGGCTAGAGCAAAATCTGCCTATTTTAAACACTCCTGCTTAGTCCCTGCCCAAGTAGAACAAATTGAAGAAGCTTAAATAAATTTTTGCTTTGTGAGTGTTTTAACTGGAGATCAAATCACAGCCATCTCTTTAGAAGTTCAAAATAACTGACCTAAATGTTGATGACTCCCATCCAACCGGGGCTCCGTAGAAGAAAGACCTGGAGATCTTTTCTCCCATAAGATCCAAGAAAACCCTGTGGAGCAATTCTACTCTGTAACACACGGGATTGCCATGAATTGTAATTGGTTAAATGACAAGAGGCTTGTTTATTTGTTTAACCATCTTATTGACATATAATTCATATGCATCAGATACAGGGAACTGAAATACTCCATTGGTCCGGATGCTGAAATGCCCTAGTGTGAGAAGAAGCAGATGACTCTGAGCCCATGGTTATGGATTTGGAAGTTATTGGACTTTGGTTTGGATCACTTGCTTTGCGCGTACCCAATGAATGGCAGCTTTGTAAAAAGTGTTTTAAGTTCTAGACCATTAGCTAAATTAATGACACTATCAATAGAATTACCATATGTCCTATGGGATGATAATGTTTCCCAATAAAAGGATAGTTATATCTATAAAGGAGTCAGGGGATACATAAACCATAGTGGGTTGGACAGGTTTCTCTAGAGAGACAAACCAGATTGCTAGTAATTATATATAAATATATTTATAAAGATAGATATATAATACAAGCAATGAACCGTTAAATTATATAGAGATAGATAATACAAGAAATTAACAGTTAAATTATAAAGCAGTGAGACACTAGCAGTCCTTTAAGGCTTGAGAGCCGCCAGTCCCCTTCTGTAGAGAGAGCTGGGCTATATATCCAGGCAGCAAACAGCAAGGCAGGTCCCCAACTGTCATCAACTGTCAGTCCCCAGCTCCAGAGATGAACATTCCAATCGTGTGGACTTAAAGGGACCTCAGCTTACAGCGACACAGTCCACAGGCTAGGCATCCCACAGGTAGTGTACCCCTTTAAACTGAGGCACAGAACAAGCAAGGTGAGGCTCACCGAGCCATTTATCCCTCTGGCCTCCAGTTAATCCGACTTGTGTTTATCGGCCAGGCTGGCACAATAAACTATCGCAATCCACCCCTTGCCAACCTGGCACCTGTATACAATTCTTTACCCATACATACTTATATAATTTCCAGATATTAATGAAATCACACTTATACTTATCATCAATCATCTATTATACATATAAATGAAAACACGCGGAGTCAAATTATATCTGATATATCATACTTGAACAAAGGAAATATATGCAATAATCACATACAAAGAAAATACATTGACAATTACAAAAGCGAGGCTCTTTGTAATTGATCACGTGGTCATAATTGATAGGTAGAACTACCTTCTTCTGCTACCCATTCTGTATTACCTTTGCCCTCAGAAAGCTCCTCAGCTGGCTGTGGTTTTTGGCCTGACGGGGTGACCCAGACCTTCATTCCTGAGGGTTCTGGGTCATTATAAGTCCTGTCAGGATTGGGTTGCTGTAACTTACCATTTACTTTAATAACAGGGCATGGTAACACTAAGAGTCGGCCTATGGGATCTCCTGGATTCCAGACATATTCTTCTTTACCTCCACTATGTAGTACCAGTCCAATTTCTCCTTGGTAATCAGGATCAATCACACCACTTAGTATGGTGACACTCTTCCTGACCTGTTGATCCAAAGGCATGAGAAGTCCAAAGTACCCAGGGGGCATTCTCAGCTGCCAGTTTAGTAGAATCCGTGCTGTGTTTCCAGGTGGGAGAGTTCCTTTCTTCGGGACCAGGACCTCCAGGCCTGAGGAACACAAGGTTGCAGGGACAGGAAGCAAAAATGCTTCAAGGGGATCACTAGGAGTAATAGTGAGTGGTGGCACTCCATCTTCCACCCCTTGGTTCTGGACCATGAATTCTGGCTATTGGAGACACAGCACCATATATTGGCCGCTGGTTTAGAGCATATACAGCTTCCTGGAGAACATTGCCCAGCCCCACAAGTTGCTGCCACCTAGTTGGCGCCGTAATTGTGTCTTTAGGAGCCCATTCCATCGTTCTATCAAGCCAGCAGCTTCAGGGTGATGAGGAACATGATATGACCAGTGGATTCCATGGGAATGGGCCCACTGCCGCACTGTATTTGCTGTAAAGTGAGTTCCTTGATCTGAAGCAACGCTATGTGGGATGCCATGCCGGTGGATGAGGCATTCTGTAAGTCCACGAATAGTAGTTTTGGCAGAAGCATCACGTGCAGGGAAGGCAAATCCATATCCAGAGTAGATGTCTATTCCAGTAAGAACAAAACACTGTCCCCTCCATGATGGAAGTGGTCCTATGTAATCAACCTGCCACCAAGTTGCTGGTTGATCTCCCCGAGGAATGGTCCCATATCTTGGACTTAATGTCGGTTTCTGTTGCTGGCAAATGGGACACTCAGCAGTGGCAGGTTGATTATATATGAATGAATTTTGAGCTCACAATCAATCATACTTTTAATCTAAGAATAATTAGCTATCATGATGTGCCCCTACTTGAAACTTGCCCTCATAAAGAGATCACTCAAGATATGGGTACTATAGCAAAGCATGGAGCCTGGCCATCAGAAAGAAGAGCAGGGGTCTTACAGGCTTGTCTTAAACAAGCAACCATGTAAGTAAGGTGTCAGTTAATTCAACATCAAATAGGCACACCAACCTGTTTGTTTTTCACTACTATTTGCCTTACTTTCCCTTAGAATTCAGTGTCTGCTGTTCCAGATGCACTTCCCACCACATTGACTCAATTGTTCTGTGGAACAATCAATAAACAGGGTTACAAGGCAAAAAGATGGAAACTTTTGTCCCACATCTCTAAGATCTTTGAATAGCAGGACTATAATTCCCAAATTTATTTTGCTCTTCTGCACATAAGCAATCAGATTAATGAAAACCAATCAGATGGCTCTGTATTTTGGCCTTTTCCAATGTTCCCACAGGTGAAGACACTCTGTTTTGGGACAGTGATTAATTAGGTTCACAACCCTCCTTTTGACTCCATATTTATCTTTATCCAAGCTCGCCCTCACCTTCAAATCGGTTGCATAGACTCCTGATTGCCTGTCTTAGTTTTTGTAACATTCCAAGTTATCTCCAGTTGGCTCAGGGTTGTTAACTTTTAAAAATATTTTTATTTGATTTAATAAAAAGAATAAGTAAGAAAGAAAGCTTGGAAGAAGGTTTATTAATAGTATGGGGGTGGTGTGTGGAATAAATGAACTGGGGGAATGATGGGCAGACACAGTGCTTTTTACCTTAGTTGTGGTTTCAGGGACTACCCTGGGAAACGTACACTATGAAAAAACAATCTGAGGGAGACAAGTATGAAAAACTCTTTCCAGAAGACAAAAAGTTGTTCTGCTGTTCCAGAGGAAGCTAATGATGTTTTTTCGTCTTCAAGTTTTACGAAGACATCATTTGGGAAGTGGGTTGACTAGCTAAATGACACGTCCAATCTCAGTCATGGGTAGAGGGTACAGCAAGGAATGCCAGCACAATACGCTGACTTGGTGGTCCTGTTCATGGTGGGCCCTCTCAGGACACTGTCTTTCTCTTCTGAAGGGATTCATGATGACTGAGCTATTCATTGTGGTAGCAGAGTGGGTTATGTGTTGGGCTGCTAAACACAAGGTAAGCAGTTCGAAGCGATCACTTACTCCAAAGGAGAAAGGGGAGGCTTTCTGCTCTCATAATGTTTACTGTCTTGGACACCCACAGGGTCAATTCTTCTTTGTCCAATAGAGTTGATATTCATTGGTGTCCACTCAATGGCAATGAAAGTTTGAGACTGTGTAAATAAGGCAAGTTTTCAGTTAGCTAATGGAAAAAGTCAGGGAGTCTTTCTCCAAGAAGAAAATAAACTCTTTAAGGAGCTCCTTGAAATAGTTTCTCCAAAACACACCTTCCACCTTCATTTTAGTCGTCTCCATTGCAAGAGGAGGTGAAACTATGAAAGATATCTCTGGGGACTTAAATAGTTATCTGCAGGGAAAAGCTACTGTATAGAAACACTCCAGCGGTGAGGTCCAGGGGCCAGACCAAATCCAAGGGTGCATACAGTAGCCAACTAAAAAGTGGGTGGGGAGGGAGGGAAGGGGAAAGAAAAGAAAATATGTGTGATGGGAGAAGAGGGCACCGACCCACCCAAAGGGAGGCTATTGTTTGTGTCTCCACAGGGAAAGAGGGACCAGATATAAAGCCAGTGCCAGAAGAATGCAGTGTGCTGGCAAGAAGGGAGCCAGTGGAGGGGCCTGATGCCTTGACCCCCATACCAGCTGCATGGACAACTGCCGCTCCCCCCAGGAGAATTTACTTGAGAAGACGGCACTGAAGCTGCAGCTAGGGGAGAGGGGCATGCCTGATCAGAGCAAATGGGAGTAGATGAAGGGGGAGGAAGAGAGAGTGGAGCACATCCTGACCCTTCAGGCCTGGAGGACGATATCCCCACTCTGAACAGCCAATGGACAGAGTGGACAATATGGCTGATCCCACTATGAGACACGCTGTCCCTTGATGACCCAGGACCCTAAGGGGCACAACACTGGAGACTCAGGGTCAGGACTGACCCAGACTGACCCTGTGACATCGAGGCAAACCACTAAAAGCGTGCAGCAAAGCAACCATGGGAGCAGAGCAGGGAGCCCCCGAGGGAGTACAAAGGACAGACTCTGGGACCAAAGCATGGTACTCTATCAGACCTGACTGAAGAACATGCCTAGATAAAAAATCAGACCTTGATCGATTTCCAGGTTTTTATTCCTTTTAAAAATTATTTTTCTTATAATTAATTTATTCTTCTATGTGTAATTGGTTTCTATTTTTGTTGTCATTGCTGTGTTTTCACTCATTGCCTATCTTGCTATGGCTTGATTTTTGGTGCATATTATTATCTCTACAGAGCTATCCAGATAAGATAGACTGGATGAATAGTCTGGAGGATAAAACAATGGGACCAATGGTTCCAGGGGGACATGGGAGAGGGGGTGGCAGGGGTGAGGAGGTGGTGCTGACCAACCCAGGGAAAGCAACAAGTGATCCAAAATCAGCAGCAAGGAGAGTGTGAGAGACCTGGTAGGGTGTGAGAGAACAGCAAGGGCAATATAACCGAGAGTATTTACTGAAATCCAAATGAAGGCTGAGCATGAATGAGGAACAAGAGGAAAGTAAAAGGAAATAGAGGAAAGAACTAGGTGACAAAGGGTATTTATAGAGATCTAAAGACTGGAATGTATATATATAAATATATTTATATAAGAGTGTGGGGAAACAGATCTATGTGCATATATTTATAGGCTTAGTATTAAGGCAGCAGATGGATATTGGGCATCCACTCAAGCACTTATTCAATGCAAGAACACGTTCTATTAAATTGACATTCCAGGATGCACACCTTCCCGACATTATTGCTGAAGAAAAATGTGTGCATTAGCAAATAGGGTGAAGATAGCTGATGGTGCCCAGCTATCAAAAGATATAGTGTCTGGGGTCTTAAAGGCTTGAAGGTAAACAAGTAACCATCTAGCCAAGAAGCATCAAAGCCCACATGGAAGAAGCAAACCAGTCTGCCTGACCACGAGGTGTAGAAGGGACCAGTTATCAGACATCAAAGAACTAAAAATCATATCAGTGGATGCCCACCTTCTTGATAGGATCAGTGAAGACCAACGTGTGCATAAGCAAATGTGGTGAAGAAAGCTGATGGTGCCGGGCTATCAAAAGATATAGCGTCTGGGGTCTTAAAAGCTTGAAGATAACCAAGTGGCCATTTAGTTCAGAAGCAACAAAACCCACATGGAAGAAGCACACCAGCCTGTGTGACCATGAGCTGTCGAAAGGATCAGGTATCAAGCATCAAAGAACAAATAATGTCATTGTAAATGTGGGTGAATGCAGAGTGGAGGAGACTCAAAGCCCATTGGTAGGCAACTGGACACCCCCTTACTGAAGGGTTTTGGAGAGGAGATGAGCCAGTCAGGGTGCAGGGTAACAATGATGAAACATATAACTTTCCTCTAGTTCTTAAATGCTCCCCCCCCCACCACTATCATGATTCCAATTTTACCTCACAAATCAAATCTGGCTAGACTAGAAGATGTACAGTGGTACAGATAGCAACTGGAAACACAGGAAATCCAGGACAGTTGACTCCTTCAGGACCAGTGGTGAGAGTGGCGATGCCTGGAGGGTGGAGGGTATGTGGGGTAGAAAGGGGGAACCCATTACAATAATTGACGTATAACCTCCTCCCTGGGGGATGGACAACAAATAAGAGTGTGGGGGGAGACATCGGACAGTGGAACATATGACAATATAATAATAATTTATGAATTATGAAGGGCTCATGAGGTAGTGGGAGTGAAGAGGGAGGGAGAAAATGAGCAGCCATTATTAAGGGCTCAAGCAGAAGGCAAATGTTTTGAAAATGATGATGGCCACAAATGAATATTTGTGTTTGACACAATGGATGTACGTATGGATTGTGATAAGAATTGTACGAACTTCCAATAAAATGATTTTTTTAAAAATTATCTGGTAGATTTCTTGGAGCAGCAAGAGAAAGAAGTGAGATAAGCCTTACATAAGTCCAAGAAGTAGAAAAATGAAAATTGTGTTTTGGGAAGTAGGGAAATGAAAATTAAATATGTATATATGTAATAATTTTATATTAATAAGGTATTTTACATCAAGGAGCCATCCCAGGCAAGTGCAACTGAAATCCATACGTCCAATGCTACCTGGGGCTCTCTTCTTGCTCATGAAGCTGCAGGCTGAGGGCACCAAAAGGTGAAGCTGGATACAGGCCTGTGAGTGCAGTCACATGAATCCAAGGTCGGTGGGAACCTGACAGAGTGCTGACAGTGCTCAGGATGTGGGGAAGGGCCCCACAGGGGCCACCCTTGAGGTAGATACAGAATCCCAGCAAGAAGGAAGATGAAGGGCAAGAGAAGTTCCCATTGTCTCTCTTTTAGAAAAGGCCACACACACTCTACCAAGGAGGCATCGTTAGACTATGACCTGAATGATAGGTTGGCTGTCACCCTTACACTTTCACTCAAGTTCAATTTTGATGCATAATCTAATTACCACAGAAAGTCTCTGTACTCCTGGCTTCTGTGTGATGTAAACCCATCGTCTGGATATATTAAGGCTGTAAGTAGATACTAATTTAATACCTTTGTACTGAACATCTACTAGTTCAAAAAACTGTGTGAGGCCATAGGCTTCCTGGATGAATTTTCATCAGTCATAACACTCTCTGGGCAGGTAAAAAATGTTAATCACACAGTTCACTAGTGACAGTGATAAGGAATATGGGCGCCTCAGCATGTCGTGATGAAATTGAAGCTCGTGTCTAAAGTAATCTTAACTTTCCTGCATGTATTCCGGAACCTCAAGAAATAACTTTTACTAGCTTCTTCTTTTTTTAAAAAAATTAATTGGGATTAATACATATATCAAATTATTCCATAGTTAAATCACATCTAGCAGAATTTTACATTTGCTTCCACAGTTTCTAAACATTCTTTTTCTATATTGACCACTTGATGAGCTTCTTAGTTGAGCCTTGAGAGAGAGACCAATCAGCATCCCTTTCTTAATAAATATTTAAAGATGCCAATCAAGGATCCCCTTACCTTGATCTTCTTTAGGCCATGCATTGAACCAAAAGATACAAACAAAGAAACCCTCTGCTGTCAGGTTAATTCCTCCTCCTTGTGACCCCACAGGACAGGGTAGAGCAGGCCTACAGCATGTCTGCAATAGCTTATTATGCCAGCCTGGCCGATAAACACAAGTCGGATTAATTGAAGGGCGGAGAGATAAATGGCTCGGTGAGCCTCGCCTTGCTAGTTCTGTGCCTCAATTTAAAAGGTACTCTCCCTGTGGGATGCCTAGCCTGTTGACTGTATTGCTGTAGGTTGAGGTCCCTTTAAGCCCACATGATTGGAATGTTCATCTCTGGAGCTGGGGACCGACAGTTGGTGACAGTTGGTGACCTGCCTTGCTGTTTGCTCCCTGGGTATATATAGCCCAGCTCTCTCTACAGAAAAGGAACTAGCGGCTCTCAAGACTTAAAGGACTGCTAGTGTCTCACTGCTTTATAATTTAACTGTTAATTTCTTGTATTATCTATCTGTATATAATTTAATGGTTTATTTCTTGTATTATATATCTATCTCTATAAGTATATTTATATATAATTACTAGCAACCTGGTTTTGTCTCCCTAGAGAACCCTGTCTAACACAATGTCCAAGGCTGGACTCCTCATGTAAGCACACTGCCATATGTTATGTCATGAACCTGACAGTTTTGGTTACCAGAAAGTGCTTTAATTACAGTATCAACAAGACTCCATTCAAAAAATTTATTTTAAAACTTTTGGCTTTTGGGGGGGCTTCTTTATTAATTTTTCTCCACTACCATTCTCAGTAATTCTTTCAAGGTGAATAGAAAACAAAAGACACATTGTCCTTGAGCCTATTCCGACTCATGGTGACACCATATGACAGGGTAGAACTGTCCTTGTGGGTTCTGAGCCTGTCACTCTGTATGGGAGTAGAATCGAATGCTCTGTCTTTCTCCTGAGGAGTGGTGGGTGGTTTCAAAGTTACGATTGCATGTCACCCAACATGTAACCCCTACACCACCAGGGGACCCTTTAATTAAAGTCCAAGTAATGCAATATTGTGGAAAGAAATCTCTTTCCTATCATTTCAATAAAACTTCATCCAGAAATTAGGCTCCTGGCAAACCTAATATGGCCCTATGTAAATACTCTGCAAAGAAGAAAAGATTTAGAGGAGGGGGCTAACAAGAAAGTCTAAAACCACTTCAAAAGCTATGATAATTCCCCTAATAAAATGTAAAAAAAGAAGAGGAAAAAAAGAGAAAATGATTAGGGCAAGGAATGTGCAGATGTGCTTTATACAATTGATGTATGTGTATGTATGGATTGTGATAAGAGTTGTATGAGCACCTAATAAAATGTTTTTTTAAAAAGCTATGATAATCATACTTAAGGATGGATTTTTTATTTGTTTTTGTGGTTATGATTTAAAGATCAGGCTTTCTACTCCTATAAAGAGTTATTTTCTCATAAACCCACAGGAGCCGCTTAGCCTGTCCTGTAGAATAACTATAAGTCATAATTGATATGATAGCAGTGAGTTAGTTGTATACAAAGTAGAACAATAACAATGCATAGCATTTACTTGGTGTTTATTATGTACTAAATAAGTGTTCTGAGTTTCAACTCATTAATCACTGCCATTGAATCCATCACCACTTATATAACCCTATGGACAGAGTACAATTGCCCTTGTGGGTTTCTGAGACTGTAACTATTTACAACGTACAAAGTCTCCTCTTTCCCAAGGAACAGCTAGTGGTTTTGAACTGTTGACCTTAGGGTTAGCAGGCTAATAGGTCCCCACTATTTCCCCAGGACTTCTTCCAACTCATTAAAACCTCATAACTATCCTAGGAAGTTGCTTCTATGATTACTCCTCCTCCCATTTTCCACATGGTAACTAAAGGACAGAGATGTGAAATATTTGTCAGAGATCCAGGAAGCAGGAGAATGTAGAGAAGCGTGAAGTGAGGTTTGAAGCCCTGACAGTGGAAATGCTGCTGTCAAAGGCCTAGAGCTCATCTATACAGTAGTGCTTTGTAAACACAAGAAAGACCATCTCCAAGAGTGTGTGGAGCTAGGAGGTGGCAGAACACGTGACTTAACAATCAAAGGAATTGGAATCCAGGGCTGATCGCTCCACAGACACCAAGAGTCTCTCAGTACATGTGCACTGTACATAGTGTATGGAGATAAGAACAGTAAATGAGGTTCATTTTCCCTGGGACAATTGATTATTTTGGGTACACACAGATGAGGGACCAATTCAAAACCAAAGCACCTTTCCAAATACACACGAACACATGCAAACTAGTTGCTCTCAAGTCAGTCCCAGCCCATGGCAACCTCACGTGTATCACATAGCACTTGGCACTCTAGAGTTTTGAGTGGCCCATTTGTCAGAAACAGATCACCAGCCATTCTCTCCAAGTGCCTCTGGGTGGGTTCAAACTAACTTGAGGTTAAGAGGTTGGGTCTTCTACTCATCACTGAGAGTTAGACTGGCAGCCTGGGCTCTGGGCTGTTGCTCACCCATTCTGTGTTCTTAGGCACAGTTCTTGTAGATCTTTCATTTAGTCATCTGTGAACATGCTCATGACTGAAGAATCTTGGAGTAGATAGATAGATACAGGATATAGAAAAGCTTTTATTATTATTTTTTTACATTTTATTAGGGGCTCATACAACTCTTATCACAGTCCATACATATACATACATCAATTGTATAAAGCACATCCATACATTCCCTGCCCCAATCATTCTCAAAGCATTTGCTCTCCACTTAAGCCCTTTGCATCAGGTCCTCTTTTTTCCCCCTCCCTCCCCGCTTACCCCTAGAAAAGCTTTTAAACTACAAAGTATAATTATGTTAATAACTATTCCAGGTTATTAATTCAGAGTAACAAATGAACAATTGTGAATTAAATTACAGACAAACAACTCACTGCCATCTCTTCGATTTCAGCTTTACAACAAAGTAGGCATGTTTTATCAGTGTAGCAAACCTCACCTTTTTTCCTATGGAGAATTAAACTGCTGACCTTGCAGTTATCAGCCCGACGTGTAACCTGCTGTGCCACTAGGATTGGGAATTAGCAGCCTCTCTAAGAGGAAGACCCTTGACCAGATGGATGGACTGCAACAAGGGGATACAACATAAGAATTAAGAAGGTGGTGCAGGGCCCAGCAGTGTTTTGTTCTGTTGTGCACAAAAGGTCGCTATGAGTCAGGATGGATTCAATGGTACCTAACAACATGAAAGGCCTGGAAGCCCTTGATGTGTCATTTAGTGTTAGGTTTCAGTCACTTACTCTACTTCATAAGGGACTGGTCTAGACCAGTGGTCCGCCACTGAGATAGGTTATTTTAAGAATATTTGCAATTATTAGCATCACTTTTAGTTTTACTGCTTTCCATGGTAACCTCAAATAGTTCAAGCAAAATCAACAGTGGATTGAAACAATTAAATCTGGATTATCCAGATTGCAAAAGTATGTGGTGGTAACAACATTTCAGATAGATGCTAAAAAAAAATCTTCTTCTATCTGAATTGGATTTTTTTTTGGCTTGTGAATGCAGGTACATCTGATGTTCAGGAAATTGAGAAAGTTTGAGAAACAACTTTAACTCCCATGGAATCCACATATCTGGGGTCCATGTACACGAGGTAACTAGCCACAGTCATTGCCTGTTAGATGTCAATGGAACCTGCAGCCTCGATGAACATGGTTCCCCCAAATTACCTTTGATTTAACAATGTTACTCTAGATAAAGGCAACATTGGAGGACAATTTTGCCTTGGGCATTGTGCTCTTGTGAAGACTCTAGTGAGCTGCAGAGAACAGGAGAGCTATGTTTTAAGATATATTTACAATTATTTCCATTGTTCTTCAAGACAATTAATACTGTATGAAAACCTTTCTAACCTACAAACTTTTTATCACTTCTCTTCCTGTGCTTTTTATGTGGCTATTCTTCTAGGATTTGATGTGAATTTTCCTGAACTCAATTTCTCTCTCTCTCTCTCTCTCATGCGCATTTTAAAGATGCTTTGTGATTCTCTCACTTTCAGCCCATTGAGAACATCACGATATTATATTGATCTGCAAATTGCGTATTAAATTCAAGGAGCGCTGGAGATGCTTCCGGGTAAGCAGTGGACTACTAACCACAAGGACGGTGTTTCAAATTCACCAGCTGCCCCTCATGAGAAAAGTGAGTCTTTCTACTCCTTTGAAAACGTATAGCCTCGGCTGCTCTGAGTTAGAATCAACTCAGTGGCAGTTTGTTTGCTTTAATTATGTAAAGTC
The DNA here is from genome assembly GCF_050624435.1 of Tenrec ecaudatus. Taxonomy (NCBI): domain Eukaryota; kingdom Metazoa; phylum Chordata; class Mammalia; order Afrosoricida; family Tenrecidae; genus Tenrec; species Tenrec ecaudatus. The sequence continues at coordinate 59,853,907 of NC_134532.1, read as the reverse complement.
CAATCAATTTATATTATTCATTTCAGTAGTATCAACAGGGCTTCCTTACAAACTGGCTTTTGCCTAGCAGTCGATTACTTAACTGTTGGTGCCATCCACGGACTCGGAGGTCAAGCAGAGAGTGCTTTGAGGTTTAAGATGAGAAGTCGTTAGTTCGTTTAACGCCATGGACAAGCTGCTTCTTCGTGGGGCACTGAGTACACAAGTCAGGGTCACAGAGATGAACTTGAAGTAGTTTCCAGGGTGACTAACTACAGTGAATTGCGAGCTGAGGTTACGACGCCAGTTCCCTGTGACGATGTGCAATGTAATTATTTCAGGTGTTTTCCTCACTAGATGGCATGCTCCCGAGACCCTAAAAACATCCATTCATTGCATCAAGTGGTGAGACTCTGGTCTCCTTGCCCGAGCCAGTGAGACTGATGCTCACACAATTGGTGTGGCCTCGGGGCTTTCTAATCCCTCTTCCTGTGCTTGCCTACTTGCTGGGGTGCACCTGTGTTTCCCTTCCCTTGGAGAGATCAGTGAGATGAAACATTGGTTCCTTTCAAATGACATGCCGTCAGAGGGGTAAAACATTCTTTAAAACCAACAACCTCCTCTAAAATTAGTTCCTAATTTCAACCACCATGGAAAATAAGACACTTAAAACAAACATCTTTAGTACCATTTGGATTCTAAATAGAAAAATTACCCTTGTTAGTATAGTTCTAATAACTAACTGAAGCCCATCAGATTGATCACAATTTCTCCTCCTGCCTCTTAAAAAAAGAAACTTAATGAAAGATAGATGAAACTACACATTTGCTTTTAGAAAGATAGCAAGATAAAATTTAACATCTTGACACACTTAAATCATAAAATGCATAAAATGGTAGTGTTGTCTGTTGATCAACAGGTCAAATCTCAGAATTAATTTTAGAAGAGCAATTTTGACTTGGACTGAGTCCTTTACCAAGTCTAGCTATTGCATCTGCCAAAGGAAGCAGGGATTGTGGTCTCTAAGGGGCTGGGTCAGAAGTTAGTGGGGTCATACAGACTCAAATGGCAATCAACCAGGGACTGTGATTTTCAGTCACAGCTCAGAATGAGGGTCTCGACTTTGCTGTTCAAGTCATATTGATGGAATTTACAAGATGAGGGCTCTTCATTGAAATTACGGGACAAAATGCAAGGGAAAAAAATCCTTGGGTTCATTTTGAGCCTCTGTATGAAAACAAACAGGCATGTGAACTTTAAAATATTAATAAGCTCTTAGAGCCCATACTACTGAAGCTTATAAAGTAGCGCACAAGCAGTTATTTGAAATATTCTGCACCTGTCTAACTGATCATCTGCCAAGCCCATCACTGATTGCTGTCCAGTCCCCCACCTGTTCCAGGCACCGGCTCAGTCCCCAGAAGCGATGGCAAAGAGAAGCTCGGAGACTGGTCCCTTCAAAATCAGCCGAACTTAGGTTCGTGCTCAGTGCCTTTCTTCATGAAACGATGCAGAGGCACTTTTGTAGACTTGTGCACATATCAAGAGCCGTGGTACTTCAATAAAGAAATTACTGTCCAGTGAGTTTAGGGAACAGCAGGATTTTGATGTGTGTGCCTTTTATTATTCCCATGATGCTCATACCCACATGTAGCTGATATGGGCCACTTTATGGTGGGCTTTCTGGGAGAAAGAAATAATGTTCCCCCCTCCCTTAAGTCCAAAGTATCCAGGGTCTCTTACAGATTCCTTTGTTTCATACCTTTTGATTTCTATTGTTAATTTGTCTGCTAGTTTTAAGTTATTATCCGTTTGCCCTCAGGGCTCTTTTGGTTTTTGTTCTTCGGATTTTTCTATATTTTCTGTTTTCTTCTTTCTTGTTCATGAGGGTACAGGCTTCTTCCTCTCTTTCAATTTGGCACACAGACATGCAGAGAGTGTTGGTTTTCCTGGTGCGATCGTCATGGTGGCTTATCAGTTGATGCACTGGGTGTAGGAAATGCAAGATCAGTCGTTCCAAACCTCTAGCTTAACCGTGGGAGAAAGATGAGGTTTCCTGTTCCCCTAAGGATTTGTTATTGTTGCCTGTGTTGTGTACCACAGATCCAGTTCCAACCCGTAGCGCCCCGTGTGCAACAGAGCTAAAGTCTGCCCTTTCCTGCACTGTCCTCACAGTCATTCTTAAGTTTGAGTCCATGGCAGCAGCCACTGGGTCAAGCCATCTTGTCAAGGATTTTTCTCTCTTTTGCTTCCCCTCTACTTTAGCAGGTAAGTTATATTTCTCTCACACTGGTCTCACCTTATGATGTCTCCAAAGTAGGGGGGAAAAATCTTGCCATCTTTAGTTGCAAAAATGGCAATTGAAAATACTATGGCTTGGGTCAGGTACACCTTCGCCCTCCGAGTGATATCTTTGGTCTTTCACACTTTGGGCAGCAGGTTTGCCCATTGTGGAAGGTCCTTCGGTTTCTTGGCTGCTATCTCCATGAGCATTGATTGTGAATCCAACCAAAACAGAGTCCTTGACAGTTTCAATCTTTTCTCAGTTTATTGTCCATGCTGCTTGTCCATTGGTCCAATTCTGAGGATCAACACTGATTTCTTTACAATGAGTTGGGAGACATTCTCAAGGCTGTAATCTTTTATCTTAATCAGTAAATGCTGCAGATTTTCTTGGCTTTCAGCTGGTAAGGCTATGCTATCTGGACACCACCCGTCGTTAATGAACCTTCTGTCAATCGTAATACCACGTTCTTCATATAGTCTAGTTTCTCAGATTATTTGCTCGGCATACACACTAAGTATAGCACAAAATATATGACCTTGACACACACCTTTCCTGATTTTAGACCATGCAGAGTTCCCTTGTTCATTTCAAGTAGGCTCGATCGATGTGCAGGTTCCATATAAGCACAATGAAATATTTGATAATTCTCATTCCTCAAAATATTATCTTTAATTTGTTACAATCCACAGAAAAAACTCAAGCAAATAAAAAACAGCTATTGAAAACCTTATGAAGCACAGTTCTACCTGATACACAAAGGATCACCATGAGTCAGAATCTACTCAATGGCAATTGGTTAAGAGCTGATGGTGCCCGGCTACTGAGAGATATGGCATCTGGGGACTTAAAGGCTTGAAAGCAAACAAGCAGCCATCTAGCCCAGAAGCAACCAAGCCCACACAGAAGCAGCACACCAACATGGGTGATTGTGAAGGGCAGAGGAGGCCAGGTCTCAAACGACAAAGGCGGGGGGATGGTGGGAATCACATCACTGTGAATGAGGGGGAGTGCGTAATGGGGACCCAATGCCCATCTGTAGACAGCTGGACATCCCTTCCAGAGGGGTAGTGAGGAGGTGATGGGCCACTCAGGGTTCAGTGTAGCAACAATTAAACTCAAAACCTTCCTCTTGTTCCTGAACGCCTCCTTCCTCCCAATTATCATGACCCCAATTCTACCTTGCGGACCTGGTTATACCAGAGGATGTACAGCAGTGCAGTAGGGATCTGGAAGCACAGGGAATCTAGGACAGACGAACCCCTCAACACCAGCGGTAGGAGTGGTGACACTGGGAGGGAAGGGGGTGTAGAAAGGGAGAACCGATCTTGGAGATCTATGTGTGACCTCCTCTCTGGGAGATGGGCAATGGGAGGGTGGATGAGGGGAGACGCCGGGCAGTGTAAGATAAGATATAATAATTATTTATAAACTATTAAGGGACCAGGGGGAAGGGGGGAGCGGGGAGGGAGGCGGAGGGGAAAAATAGGAAACCGAGCTGATTCCAGGAACTCAAGTGGAAGGTGAATTTTGAGAATGACGAGTGCAATGATTATATAAGGGTGCTTTGCTCAATTGATGTATGTATGGATTGTGATAAGAGTTGTATGAGCACCAAAAAAAAAGATGTATTCATTAAAAAAATAAATTAAAAAAAAAAAGGTTGTTCAACTTGGAAACTTGAACCCTGAGACTGCTCACTTTCTCCAGGGTTGGGCTCAGTCACTGTCCCAGATACAAGACATCCTTTTACAGTTCTATTTAAAGAACCAGTTTTCAAATAAATATTTCTTAAAAGATTGGAACTACGAAGTAATTGCTAAGGGGATGCCATTATATGCTACAATTTCTCTTCAGAAAACACTAATTTCTTTTTATTCTATTTGTTTCCTTCTTTAACGTTCAAGTTTTGACAGGCTGAATGGGTTCCCTCCCTCACCACCAGCCAACAGAGAGATTTAGAAATCAGAAACGCACCAGTCGGAGCTGCTGCTACTCCCTCTACTTCTTACATTATTCAGCAGAGTCCATTTTCAGTGAATATGGTTAGTTTCAAACACAAGTGGGATCAGGAAGAACAAAATTTCTGGATTTCTTATGTTTCAAGTCATTTCACAGGTCCGTATCTTCTCTACATGAGGCTACTTGGTTTTCTCTCAGAGAGAAACTAATACTCACTATAGTGAGGTGTGAGAAAACTAGAAACAAACCTTACTACTGGTGAGAAAGAGATGGGCTTGTCAGTCTTTGTCTTTCCCTAGTGATGCTTAGCACCTTCTGGGCCAGAAAGCTAGGCAATCAACAATCTCAATTATGGCTTAACCAAAGGCTGAGATGGTGGCTGATAAGACACACAAAAACATTAAGAGATAGAACTTCTCAAGATACTATCATGTAGGTTGAGGTGAAGTTTGCTGGTAGGGAGAAGCAGAGAAACTAGAGAGCAGAGAAAGGCTTGAACTGGGACTCTGGGGACCCGAGGAGGGGGATAGAGGGGAGTGATTGATGAACTACAAGTGAGGAACAAGAGACCATCCATGCGGACTGTATGAAGTCACAGCTCCTGTTGTGCTGAGACTTCAAGAATAGTTCTTTCAAAATCAACCCAGTGTAGCTCAGGTTAGACATGCTTCCCAGGCGCAATTGCACAAAGATGCTTTGTTGGAATTCTGTACACGTCGAGGTTCCATATAATTAAATATAGAATTTACAATCTAGTATGTTTAGGAAACAGTAGAGTTTTGATTTGTGTATAGTTTATTGTTCCCATGTTACTCATAACTAAATGTAGTTTATATGAGCCACGTGACAGATGGGTTTCTTGGGGGATAGAAATAATGGTCCACATGATTCAAAAGCAGCCAGGGCTTCTAATGCAGTCCTCATGTTATCTGTTTAACCACACACAAGCATATCCCTTTCTTACTACTTTGTGGGTGCTTCGCCAGTCCCTAAGGATCCCTGGTAGTGTAGTGGGTTGCCTGTCGGGATGCTAAATGGAAAGTTAGCAGTTCAAACCCACTAGCCTCTCCAAAGGTACAGGGGAATGGTGACAGTGAAGCTTATGCTCCAGTAAAGATTTCCAGCCTCAGAACTTCACACGGGCAATCCTACCCTGTCTTATGTGGTCAGAATCAACTCAGTAGCAGGGAGTTATATGGCCTATGTTATCATTCCCTAAAGCTCTGTAGTACTGTCAAGTATGTGTTGCTTTGGCAACTGGAATGTCAGTGGTTCAAATTGTCTGGTTGCTCCATGGGAGAAAGATGAGGCGCTCTGCCCCTATGAAGACTTATAGTCTCAGAAGCCCTAGATAGGACTACTCTTAGTTGGAATTGGCTCAAGACAGTGGATTTTATTTATTTTTGGATGGGTTTACCATTCCCTGTGGTACCTGAGATACCGTCCACATTTAGTAAAGTTGTTATTGTTAGGTGCTCCAACGTTGATTGCTGACCCCATGTGACAGAGGAAAGCAGACCCATAGGTTTTCTTTTCTGGAATTTTTATGGAAACAGATCACCAGGCTTTTCCTCCTAGGGAGATGCTGGATAGGAACTGCCAACCTTCCCATTTATAGGCCAGGACATCACCGCTTCTACCACCAGGGCCCCTTTGAGGAAGTAATCCTTCATCAAACTCTCTGAGTGTTCTATCTAATAAATTCTCATCTCCCCAAGGAGACATTCGGTCTCTAGAAGGCAGAGCCGAGCCCTTGCTCATGTTACATCACCATTATCCCTGAATGCAAAGCCATATGGAAATACTCCACATGAATAGTGTAGACAGGGAAAGAAAGATGAAAGAAATTGGCAAAGGAAAGAGTCAGGAAACAAAAAAGGGAGGAAGGAAAAAATCCTGGAAAGATAGGAGGCATGAAAGGTGGTATCGCACAGGAATATGAACTCAGCTCATTTATCACAGAAATAGAGACTCAGCTCATTTTCCCAGAATTGGACTGTCTGGTCATCAGGCTAAAGATAAAGCAGCCACCAAGAATCAGACCCCAGTTGCTATCCTGTCAGTCCCTGCACGGGCTGAGCTTTCTCATCTTCCTTGGCTCTTCATTCTGTAACATGCCTTTACTGCTCCCCACCACTACCACACACCCTGAATGAGCTATGAAACACCATGCTCTAAACTAGAGACTCCAGGGACCTTCACTCAGTGCTGCACAATCCCCCGTGCTAGAAGTTGGGATGGTGTTCATAGACCTATTGGATGCAAACTATTGAGAGATTTATGAGTAGACAGACATGGGGGGGGGGAATCCTTGTCTTCAAAACACATGGAACAGAAAGAGAATCTATTTACAGAGCTTCATATGAATCCCAACAGGTCAATTGGAAAGTCCAGCAAAATAATATCATCCAAAGAAAGTACAGGATGCAGATGGCAATAGTCATGCAGGCTGACGCAGGAGCACTGTCTAGCTTTGAGAACTGCCTAGATCTTGGGCCAGATTTGCGGTGGAAATATTGAACCAGGTAGCTTGGAAATGTATTGTAGGGCAATCAATCAATGTCAAGCACTGTCCTCAGGAATCTGGGCCTCTAGTTCCTCTGCGGATGCTGGTGGAATAAAAACAATTATGTAAGAATGTGTTCAAAGTTCAGTGTGAATGCTTTGCATTTTATTTCCCCTACTTTGGCAACATCAACACATATTGATGCACAGTAGAATTAAAGGAAATGGAAAGTCCCAGCCTGGAACTCAGATCACACATACTAAGCGGGCATTTCCATCAGATTCACCGCTTCTGTTGCTAAGCCCATGGTGTGGCCAGCACGTCAGAGGGCTCTTTGATCCTGTTTCAAATAAAATAGGCTAATGCACATTTTTTGGGTTTTGCGATTTTCATTATCATTAAATAGAATGCCAGAAAACATTTCAATATAACCTCAAGAGAAAATAGCCAAACCATTTTTTCAGACATCAGTCTTGCCTCTTTATAAACTAGAAACATACACTTGGAATTCTCCATCTCCACTAGGTCAAAGACATAACTCTTCTTCTCAGCTGTTACAGAGCTATGGTAAGTGAAGCTTCTATGGTGGGTTTCCTTGTGGAAGAAGCAGCTCCCCAGATCCCAATAAATCATAGGAAAGAGGAAACATGGCATAAATATGTCTTGAGAACGGTTTTGCAAACATTTTTGGCTTTGTTATCACCTCACCGGTGCACTTTTATTGAAGTAAACAACATTGATGTTGCTTCTGGACTAATTGCAAGAGTGATAAGCTAGTTCCACAGCAGAAGAGAAATTCATTTCACAGATCATGGTAAGGACAAAACAGGGTTTGAAATTGGTCCAGACAAGTCATTGGTAAATATCACAAGGCAGCAACGTTGAAGAACCAAAAGGTTTAGATACCTTGGACTAGTACCAAGACATGAAGAACCTTTCAGGGTTTCACCTAATGATTAATTCCAAAAGTATTTCCTAAGACCTTCTATAGGTTCTGGGTATAAAGCAATACACTACACATAAAATATGCGAGTGGTGCAGGCAGACCAAGAAAAAGATGCGATAAAATATGTCCTATGCTACATATGGAGAACAATAAAGATTGGGAGAGAACTAGAAAAGTTTCAGAAACCCTGTTTATTGAACAGAGAAAGCTCTGCCATATACCTAAAAACAGGATTTGGAAATACAATGGAAGAATGAAGGTTAACACCCAAGTTAGACCTGTTATATAAATGTGTAGCTGATATTCTATACATTCAACAACAGCAAGGACTAGAGTTCTCAGAAAGAAGTCTTGAGCTTTGGACACCGGCTGTCATTTCTGGCCATATGAACTTGTGTAAGCCATTAATCTCTGCATCTTGGATTCATCATTTGAATAAAGGAAAAATGTCAAGTGGGGTTGAGGGGAAATCTAATAAGTAATGTACTTGGGACATCCTATTTGACATAAGAGTTTTGGGTTTGGTAAATGCAGGTTCCCAGGGACTTTTCTCAAGAACTCCTGGTTCAATACATCAGAAATGGAGCCAGATTCAAATCTAATGCTTTTCAGTCTCCTAGGGAACTCCTAAAAATAACAGATACCATAGATCAACATCAGACTAGTTAAATCAGAAATATATATATATATATATATATATATAATTTTATTGGAGCTTGTACAACTCGTATCACAATCCATCCATCCATCCATTTTGGGTCAAGCACATTTGTGCATTTGTTGCCCTCATCATTCTCAAAACATTTTCTCTACTTGAGCCCTTGGTATCTGCTCGCTTCCCAAATGATTATAATACTAAGGAAAAGTGATAGTTCATGGTCTAGTAAAGTCTATATAACCATGCATGATTAAAGATACAAGCTACTAAATGGCTTCTTTTTAAGTAGATGAGAGAGGTATCCTCACTTTACCTTTATTTAGTGCTAAAGTAGTTCCGGTGTGGGAAGTGGCTTCAAGAGGAGATCATCTGGTCTTGTAAACAGACTCACTTATTTCTAGATTTGCAAAAAATCCCCTTTGGTTTTAACAATCTCCAGAAAAGGAGAATAATTGACTACTCCTCTCTATTATTTCATTATCTTATTGATTTCTTCAGAAATATGCATACTATACAGGAATCAATATGTAAAGAGGGACTCAAGGGATATATTAGAACAACCATAAGAATATATTTACCCACTCTTTGTCAATTTGGATTTACAATATGAATAGAGTGAAGTGGATCACTTCACTGGGGAAAAATCCCAATTAAAGTATGCAAAATGTCAGGGCTAACTTTCTGAACATGTTAGATGCTGCCTAGTTGGACTTGACTCATAGCTGCATGTCATAAAAAATGAAATATCGCTGGTTCTGCACAATCTTTATGACTCCTGGTATATTTGAGCCCATTGTTGTGGCTGTTGTGTCGATCTATTTCATTGAGGGTTACCCATATTTTTGCTGAAGTGTCAAGGATTTTGTCTTGCTTGGATCTACAATCAATGTGCATGGAAGCAGTTGTCGAAATATCAAAAGATGCATTGCATTAGGTAAAGGCAAGGATGTTACTTTTAGGACTAAGGTGCTCCTGACACAAGCCACGGTATTTTCCATCACATCATATGCATTCGAAAGTTGGACATGGAATAAGGAAGGCCAAAGAAGAGTTGATGCCTTTGAATTGTGGTGCTGGGGGAAAATGCGGTAAGTTCCATGCACTGCTGAAAGCACAAAGCGACTGTCTTGGAGGAAGTACTGCCAGAGTGCTCCTTGGAGACAAGGATGGCAAGCCTTTGCTTTACATATTTTGGACATGTTGTCTGGAGAGATATCTAGTCCCTGGAAAAAGACATCATATTTGGTAAACTTGAGGGAGAGCAAGATAGAGGAAGACCATCAATGAAATGGATTCAACAGAGACTTCAACAGCAGTGGCACGAGCATAGGAACGATTGTGAAGATGGGCAGGACAGCATGTGTTTCAATCTGTTGTGCATAAGGTGGCTGTGGGTCACAAATTACATGATAGCACCCAACACCAACAAACTCTCAGACATGGTTTTCTCTTTTATTGATTGGTCTTTAGTGGTGATGTGCTCAAAGTAAGTGAGACTGAGTCTTGCACAACTTATCCTCTACAATGTTGACAGAGAAAGAAAGAAGGAAGGAAGGGAGGAGGAAAGGAGGGATGGAAGGAGAGGGAGACACAGAGAGAGACAGAGTGGGAGAGAGAGAGGGGGACCCTTCCTTGGATTATTTTAAATGGGAAGTAGAATTTTTTGAATGGGAAAAGAATATGGTTAAGTTATGTCAGTCAGATTGTTGTGTCATGTAGATAAAAATGTCAAGCCATGTGTTATAGATTCACCAACACCGGTGTCCCACAACCCCTGAAACAAACAAACAAACACACACACACACACACACACACACACACACACACACACAAACAAACATTCCTACACCTGGAGAAATGATCACAGTTTTTCTCTTTATTTCATTTATTTTTTATTCTTTGACAGATACTTCTATATGGGCATATATGAAACTAAGCAGAAAATTCGAAAGAAGGAAAACCCATACTGATTGGCTGTACTGGGAAGCAAGGTTTGGGGAGGCTGGGACCACAAAGGGGGCTTTAAGCCTCTGGTGAACTGCATCATGGTGGTCATGGAACAGTCTGCGCACTAAAGCTCCATTTCCTAATTAACCATGATGTAAACAGAACCTTAAAAGCTCAAACAATGACATTGGCTAATTTTTAGAGCACTGTTCAAATGTAAAAACTTTCAACTTGTTGAGGTCTGTTGTTGACTTGTCTTACTTTCTTGTTGCCAGGGCTGTATCAAATGACATGCACGAGAGCTACTTTAATCTTGGCATCTCAGTTCTGTGAACCCTTAGTTTCAAGCCCAGACCAGTTCAGCTTTTACATTTTTAAAAGTGAGATAAGAAACATCCGATCCTTTGCAAAGAAAGGCAAGTATTTTATTTGTTAAAAGCTAGTTAAAATGTTCCTCATAACACATTTTAGTAAAATAGTTATAAATGAAAACAGCTGATGTCTATATTTCAGACACAGAAAAGAAAAATAAAATTCAGAGCCTTTAGAAAGAAAACACTGTGAGACATTGCAGTCTTTTAGTCTTAATTTCATTAAGGCCAACTACATTATTTTGAATACCTTTTAAAATATTATAAGGGGCTCAGTATTAACTCTTGGTGGCAGAGATAGCTCAGAGGTAGGATTCCCACTCTCCACACACAAGGCTCAACTTCTCTTCTTGACCAATGCACCGCATGGACAAGCACCACCCACCAGGGGAACTGTGTGTACTGCTGTCAAGCACAGGTTTCAGCAGAACTTTCAGACTAAGAAGGACTAGGAAAAGGGCCTAACATGCTATTTCTGAAAATCAACCAACGAAAACCTTGTGGATCAAAACATTTAGATCTACAATGGATCATGAGAATGGCACAGGACTGTGCTGTGTCCTATCCAATTATGCATAGGATCTCTCTGAACCAGGGCTGCTTCAGTGGCAGATAATAATAATAAACTACTGTGATTTACATTAATATCACATGCAAGTGAAATTTACTGAGGGTAATTTTAAAATGGTTGTAATAGTATATAGACAGGGAGTTGCCAGAAATTGAAACAGGATTCATAAGAGGATGTGGAACAAGGCACATCAGCGTTGTTGTCGAATAAATCTTACTTGGAAGCAGAGAATATCAGGAAGAGAATGTTTACTTGTGTTTTATTGACTACGCAAAGACATTCAACTGCGTAGATCCTAGCAAATGTTTAATAGCACTGAGAAGAATGGACATTCCAGATCACTTCAGCAGCAGTCTTTAGAGCAGAACAAAGGGTACCACATGGTTTAAAATCAGGGAAAATGTGCGCCAGCAGTGTGTCCTTTCACCATACTTAGTCAATGTGTATAATGAGCAAAATATTCAAGAAGCGACACTAAGAATAAAAACTCAGCATCGGGAATTGGAAGAAGGGTCATTAACAACTTTTAATATACAGGTTGTTTACACCCAAGAGGACTTAAAGCACTTGTTGATAAATATCAAACACTGAAGTCTTCAGTGTGGATTAAAACTCAAGGAAAGGAAAGTACTCAGAATTGGATAATTACAACATTATGGATAAACAGAGAAAAGATTGAAGTTATCAAGGACTTCATTTTACGTGGATCTGTAATTGGTGTTCATGGAAGCAGCAGTCAGTAACTCAAAAGGATGCATTGCCTTGGATTTGTTTACTACCCACGACCTCTTAAAAGTATTAAAGAGCAAAAATATTAAAGGACAAAGGTGTGCCTGTTAAAAGCTTTGGTTTTATTTTTTCATTTGTCTCATATGCCTGGGAAAGCTGTACAATGACTAAGGCAGACTGAAGAACCACTTTGTTTGCATTATTGTGTTGGTAGAGATCACTGGAAGTACCATGGACCGTGAGAGGAACAAAGAAACCCATCTTGGAGGAAGTACAGCCAGAATGCTCCTTGGAAGCAAGGGTGACAAGACTTCATCTCATTTACTTTGGACATGCTACCAGGAAGACCTGTCCCTGGAAAAGGACATATTGGGTAAAGTGGAAGGTCAGGTAAAAAAGTCTTCAGTCGGGTGGTTTGACATGGTGGCTGCAACCATGAACTCAAATGTAACAATTGGTCAAATGGAGCAAGTTTGGGCAATGCACACAAAGTCTGTTGTGCATATGGTTGCTATGATTCAGAACCAACTCAATGACACTCAACAATAATTATTGCATCATCTACATGAAAAGAATCATCACTGTATCTAATTGTTTTTTGGTGTTGTATCCTATCTTAACATAAAAGCTTTCAATTATTATTTTGTGGTTCCACATTTCTTCATTTTTGACCATAAATGCTTATTCAGTCAGAATTTCCAATAATTATTGTTCCCAGCAGGTAGGCATTTTCTTTTCTACTTGTACTAATTTAGTAAATCAGGCAGGAGTGAGTCAGACCTACCTCAATACTTGCAGCAGTACTGCATTAAAAATGATGCCAAGACTTATAAAAACTGTATAAAAGACTGCTTTCATGATAAATCATTAGATTTTTCTTAACAAAATGGAAATGAAACAGTGGCTACACCATTGGGCTCAAACATAACAACAATTTGAGAATGATGCAGGACTTGGCAGTGTTAAGTAGTAGCATTGTACACAGCGTTGCTATTAATCACAGACACAAAGACACCACCTCACAATGACATGATGAAAATCAGTTCTCCTCACTGAGCTACAGTGAGCAACTCCAAATTAAGCAAATGGATTTACCTTAATTTTGCAACTATTTCTGAAGCAATCTATGCTGTTGTTGCTGTTTTCTTTTTTAATCATTCAGAATGGCTCCAAGGAGCCCTGTTGTCACAATGAATCAAACACTGAGCTGTCAATAGCAAGATTTGTGGTTCTAATCCATTGGCCACTCTGTGGGAGACAGGTGCGGCTGTCTGTTCCCATAAAGGTTCACAGTCTTAAAAACTCTAAGGAGTAGTTTTGTTGTATCCTATAGGGTCACTATGGGTCAAGTTCAACTTATGACAGTAGTTTGTTTGTTTCTTTTGTAATTGCTCTATTTTGACACTTATCTAGTATTATAGCTCAGTGTCTTTATAGATGGAATCCTTTATATACTTGTATGTAGACCACTCACCAGGCACTAGATGAATATTTATTGATGAAATAGTTAACTCTTCAGCTTCATTCAAAGGCCGTTTGTATTTCAAGAAGTATTAGCTCCAATTCCGAGGATGAAAAATCCATAGCCCAGGAAGGCAGAACCAACCTCAGAACTTCTAATAACCGACTTGAGTTCTTTCATTTTTCCATTTGCCCTTTCTTTTATCAGTGGCTTTCACACAGGAGTGATTTTGCTCGCAAGTCAGGGGAAATGTCTGGAGACGTTGATGGTTGTTATCACGGGGGGATACCAGTCACTTCAAGCGGGCAGAGATCTGTGATGTTGATAAACAGCCTATAATATTAGCACAGGAGAGTCCCTGGCAACAGACAATTATCCAGCCACATGTCAAGACATTGCTGCTAAGAACTCTGCCTAAAACGCCGTCAGTTATTCCTAAAGAGAAGGGCGCATGAAGAGCTAGTTTCATGTGGTCAGGTGGAAAATGGTTTGGTTGAAAACAAAAGAAGCCCGCGGCAGCTTAGGGTCCATCTCTTTCCATTTTCTTTGAGTATCACTTGAGAGATTACTATATGGAGATCATTCAAAGTAACATGTTTTCTCCAATTTCATAAGTGGCATGCAGAAGACTTTTGTCAACATCCATTATTGGCCAAAGCCTACCAGCAACACACCTGTAGCTAATCTACATTTATTGACCAGGCTGCATCAAGACTAGCCATTTGGAACCTGAAGACCTCTTTGTAACAGGGCATTATGTGCACCTGTTCCAAGATTAGGCTTGGATTAGGTGATTTAGGAAATATATCAATGATCTGTTGAGTGGGCTGTCAAGAAATCGGAGAAGGGAAATACTTTGTGACATCACTGTCACAATATTGGTCTGCACAGTGTTCTTCTTTTGGGTCTGTGCTCTGACAAGTTTACAAAATAGTCCTGTATTTGTTTTGCTCATCAGGAGACACCAGGGTCCAGCTTTGAAAGTTAGTCCAGCTCCCCTCCAAACCTGTCAGGAACTGCCTTTTCCTCTTCTCAATTGGACACATAGAAGAAGAGCACAAACACATAAACAAACCAGAAACAGCTGTGATTCCACTCTGCAGAGGACTCAAAATCACATTTCTGTTGGAGACCCTCTTAGTGCTTCCCCCACCAGCCATGTAAGTATCATCAAAAATAATAGTAACATTTATCAAACTAGGTTTTCTAGCCTGTTTTTTCATTTAACAAATTATCAAGAGCATTTTCTCATGTCAACAAATATTTTCTTATAACATGATTTTTTTTATTGGCTGCAAAATGTTCCATGAGATTAATGGCCTGTAATTTACTTAATCAATTCCATATTGTTAGACAAGTACATTGCTTGAAAATTCTACTATTATAAATGATGCTGGAATAGATGTCCTTGTGCAGCATCTGATAATATCCTTAAAATAAATTCCTAGGAGCATATCTAGTAGGTCAAAGAATAGGCAGTGTGTGTGTGTGTGTGTAAGGACGGATATGCTAAGCTAATCGTGTCTTATGGAAATAGCCTCTGTCTGCCAAGGCAGGAAAAAAAAAATCATTGGAATTGTTTTGAAGTAATTGTCTTAGAGATCTTCAGCTGTAATCCAGGAAAATGCAAATAATAATAAGGGCAAAGCTATATGATTGGAGAAAAGTCTCATTTTAGACTTAATGAGGGCTTTCAGGAGAACGCTAACTTTTACCATGTGAAACTCAGCCTTGTTTTATTCAAGACTGAATAGCAATAATGATTAAAAGGCATCTTTTAAAATGATTTAATGGGCCTGTATTTATAGTTTCATAGTTGATCATATGGTTTTCTGTATATATATATATATATATTTAAATCAGTTTTATTTGCATGTTTTTCACATGCCATACAATTAAATAGCTCAATCATTTCATAAGAGCTGCATAAACATCTCCACAGCGATTGTAGAACATCTACTTCTTTCTTGTACTCAATGGTCAGCTCGCCACTTTCCCATCAATGCCAAAAGACACCATCAATGCAGTCACTGTCTCTATGGCGCAACCTATGCTGGATTTCATATACAGACAACACCACAGAAAAACAAACAAAAAAGTTCCTTGGCACACTGCCTGATAGCAAGACTATTCACATCCCTGATTTATGCTTAGGGAGATTCACCAGGTTTTTTCATTCACAATCCGTAGATCACACAGGCTGGTGTGATTATTCCATGTGGACTAAGTTGATGGCTCACTTAGATGGCTGCTTGTTTGAAAACAAGCCTTTAAGACTGCAGACATTATTCTTTCTGACAGCTGGGCACCATCTAGTTTCTTCACCACATTTTACTAAAGCACCCATAGCTTCAGTAATCTCTTCATGAGGGCAAACATCAAGCAGGGCTTTGTTAAAAGAACTAATTGTTCTTTAATTGAGGCCAGAATTAAGTGCAAGCCCACAATCCACTCATGTGTCTATAGTTTATATGTCTCTAGTATTTACCTGAATATATTTATGTATATGTATATATACATATAGAGAAATATAGGCTAACTTCTTTAGAGCAACACACCAGTAGTACTTGTATTTATATACATATGCACATATGTATATATACATATTCATGTGTGTGTATATATACACACCTCACCCACATATATATTTACCTTAAGAAAATGACTCACAGAATTGTAGAAGCAGATGAATACGAGGAGTCCACGCAGGTTCCAAGACTGTAGATCAAATGTTAAGCTGGAGGCTTCTCCTAACTCCAGTAGCTCAAAGGTGAACCCAAGATTGGTAGTAAGAACTTACAGTGGTGGAAGCATAGGCAAATGAATCCAATGTCAGCAGGTTAGATGGCAGGGGAGTGAGTGACTCCTAGGATTGACAAGCAATATGGTAACTGATTGGCTCCAGTCCAAAGAACCAGAAGTTGAGAACCAGAAGTTGCAAGAACCAGACACAGCAAGAACCAAAAGTTGCAAGATCCAGACACAGCAAAAAACAAACAAGCTTTTCCACAGTGCTTGCTTATATAGCAAGTAGGCCATCAACTAGGAAATTTCCTTTTCGTTGCATAAGATATGTAACCTGAGTAAGTGAGTTGCATTCCACTTTAGTCTTCCTACAATTGATTAGTTGCTCAAAGTAGGTCCTATTATGGAGTTGATTACATTTTAATAGGTCACATCATAGGGGATTATTACTAAACTATAACTGCCAAACCACTGAGAATTCTGGCCACGCCAAGTTGACACAAATGTAACTATCACATATATCCATTCCTATAAAGTCCATTCCAACTGCTAGTCACCTTATTGAACACAGTAGAACTGTTTCCAAGGGTATCCAAGGCTGTATATCTTGACAGGAACTTCTCCCAAGGAACACCTATGGCTTGAACCGCTTACCTTCTGGTTTGCAGCACAATGCTTACCCTACTACATCACCAGAGAGATCTGTATCTCTTTCTATCTCTGTATATCTATATCTATAGCTATATCTATATGAAACAATTAGAAGATCTAGGATGCTTCCATAGATTAGTACAATTAATTTATTGTAACTAAAGATATAGTTAGCTTTCTTTCTATATCTATATAGATATAACTTTTTATATTTATTATTCCTTTTCTTATCTTTATATTTTTGGTTCCCTTCCTTCCTTTGGAACAATAATGTTTTCTATATGTTCATTTCCATGCTATGCTACTTAGGAAGCCAACAGTTATACTTTATTTTTTTAGTGACTGTATATTTGCTGATCACCTATGACAATCTCATCTGACATTTAAAATTTACAACAATAGTACAAAGTCTACTTAAATAGCCTTAAAGCTAGATAAGAGCTCATGTATTGTGAATTAGAGTGCCTTTTTGAGAAAGCCCAAGTCCCCCTTCCACAGTCTTAGATGTGGGGAAAGAGAGAGAGAGAGAGAGAGAGAGAGAGAGAGAGAGAGAGAGAGAGAGAGAGAGAGAGAGAGAGAGAGAGAGGCTATGTAATGAGACTTCAGCTGTTAGCCTGCACATGTATTTCATGGCTAGGTCTGAAGGCTAGTATAGTAGCAGAGCTGTGGCTCTGGGTGACAAGTCTGCCAAATGGCAGTAGAGGAATATACATCACTAAAAACTCTAATACCTATACACTGGAGAGTACTCGGGCTAATAGATAGTGGTCTCCTGACCCAAACTTCCAAATGCTTAGAAGATATGTATATATCTATATATATACTATATATACTATATATATATAGTCTCTTTCTGAACAAGAATCTTAGTATTCAGTAACTAGTCTTTCCTATTTAAAGTTTTTATTTTATTTTTGTAATAGAATGCTTATTATTATTCATTTTATAGATAATGCTGTATAAGGATCAAGCCCACTAATATTTATTTAAAATAAATTTTAATTGATTTATAACATTTCTGCTGATATCTTTTCTCTCTCTTGACTGCCTTCAGCATTAACATTTCCTTGAAAGTGTCTTCTTTTGTCTTCTCTCTCTCCATAATCATTTAGCTGAGTGTAAAATTCTAGATCAACCAATATCCTGTAGCATTTTAAAGTTATTAATTTTTTTCTGTCATATATTATTGTTACGAAGAAATGTGAATCATTCTGGCTGTCTTTTTGTAGACAATATATCTTTGTAGTGTAAAACTAGTTTCCCTAACCTTAATGTTTTATAATTTATTATAAAGTGTGTGGAATAAGTTTTTTATTCTCTAGGTATGGAGAAATCATTTTTAATATGAACTATAAAGAGTTTGTCTTTTGGAGAAATTTCTAAATATTTCCTAAATTTTGTTCTTCATTTTCTTTTTCTCAGCTTCCATTCATTTTGGAAAATTCTCAAATTATCCTTTCAGCTCTGAATTCTTTCATATTTTTGTTCTTATTGTTTCTGTGTTCTTAGTGAACACCCTGATGTTAACTGGTCCAGTTGGTTCTGATTAATAGCAAGATTATGTAGGACAGAAGCAGACCCTGCCTGGGGCAGCATCATTTTCGCAATGGCAGTGCCGTGATTGGAGGCGCTTGATCTAGTCATCTCTTAGAGGGTCTTTCTCTTAACCGCCACTTTACCAAACATCATGAGCTTTTCCAGGAACTGGTCTTTCCTGGTAACCTAGCCAAAGTAGGGGAGGATTCTGTATCTAAGGAGGGTTGTATCTTAGGAGGATTCTGGCTGTAATTCCTCCAAGATATATTTATTTATTATTCTGGCAGCTCTTGGTACAGGCAATATTCTTTTCAAATACCATAATTCAAATACATTTATCTTTTATCACTTATTGTCAAACTTTCACATGCATATGAGGCCATTGAAAATACCACGCTTAGGTGAAGCACGCTTTAGTCTTCAACATGACCTCTTTGCTCTTTAACATTTTAAGTATATCTTGTGTAATGCTTTGTTTAAATTATTGGCTGCTGCTTCCATGAGTCTTCATTGTGGATCCAAGTAAAATGAAATCCCTCACAACTTCAATAACTTCTCCCTGAGGTAGTTAGTGTATTGTGCCGACCTGGCCGATAAACACATGAGGGATTAATTGAAGGGCAGAGAGATAAATGGCTTGGTGAGCCTTGGCTTTCTTGTCTCTCGCTCTTTGATCATTGGACCAGTGTGCGGCTACCTTGCTTGTTCTTTGCCTAATTTTCAAGCTACACTATCTGTGGGACACCTAACCCATGGACTGTGTCACTATAATTTGAGGTTCCTTCAAGACCTGCTTTGCCACACCATTGGAATTTACATCTCTTGAGCTGGGGACTGGTGGACCATGCCATCTGGCTGACTGTTGGTGACCTGCCTTGCTGTTTGCTGCCTGTGCCCGGATAGCCTGAATTGCTCTACACAGGAATACCCGGCAGCCCTCAAGACTTGAAGGACTACCAGTGTCTCACAACTGTCTCACAGAAGTGAGTTGCACTGAGGCATTTTTACTGCTTTATAATTTAATTAACTGTTTATTTTTTATGTTACCTGTTATCTATCTATCTATGTGTGTAAACATATCGAACATTATTAGCATTCTGGTTTTGTTTCTCGAGAGAACCTTGTCTAACACATTATGGTACCTTGGGAGTGGGGTACTGGAGAAACAAATCATAAGATGGGGAGTAGGTGTTTGTTTGACCTCTCCCTCATGGTAGTTTTCCTTTGTCTAGCCAGAGGTCCAGATAAAGACACACTTTACTTGGTTGTTTTCTGGGGAAAATATGGGAAGTAGGAAAATAGAAAGTTTGTAAGCCCACTTGCTTTCAGCCATTAAAATTCAATCTTTAGATGGGTTTAAGCCATGCCTGCAAAGAAAGCTTTGAAAATATATGCCCCACCCAGTGCTTTGGAGTACTCAGGAACCAATAGTCTGTCAGAAGCTGGAAAAAGTCTGGACCCATGAAGAAAACTCCTTTCTGGGACTGAATGCTAAAGGTTGCCTGTGAGCAGGCTGAAATATAGGTGAACACCTGGATCTACTTGTTGAGTGGAAATGGGAGAAATGCAGTAATAAAGAGACGGGTTGAGTTTGGCCACTGACACCTGTGGACTTGGTTTACCGGGAAAAAAGGAGAAGATGGAAGCGGGTTGACTGGTCTAAAGTTCATGACCTAGCAGGACGGGCTAGACTTGTTGGGTATTGGTGAGAGCCCATGGTCTAAAGGCAAGGCAACCAATGGGCACCCTGTGGAGGCTAAGTGAGGCAGCCCACATTGAGTTTACCAGAACTCGACCAAATGGAGATTTTTGAGCCTGTGCATATTGTTGCTGACTTTATGGATGGCCTGTCCAGATTTGACTTTGCTTATGGATGCAGACTTCACAAGGTTCCAACTGGAATGAAGACTCTTCATGTCGAAAAATATGATTGTCTTATCAGAGAACTGGGTTGATGTAAGTGGGCAATTTATAAATTAGATACTCAAAATTGCAGGGATAAAGGCATGAAGTGGTTGGCTTACAAACTTTCATTGGTAGGGGAAAAATTCTCAGGATTATAGGGTTAAGCTGTAGGTGTTACTTAATTGCAATTGTGAAGCTAAAGAATTATGCACAGGTGCCAGGTTGGCAAGGGTTGGATTGAGGTAGTTAATTTATTGTGCCAACTTGGCCGATAAACACATGTGGGGTTAATTGAAGGGTGGGGGGATAAATGGTTCCGTGAGCCTTGCCTTTCTAGTTCTCGGGTCTCTGGCTTTGTGATGGTCGGAGAGGGTGCAGCCGCATTAGCCAGTTCCCTGCTTTAGTTGGTAAGGTTCACTTCCTGCAAGACATCCCTGAGGAGAAGTCACATGAACCTACCCCAATGCAGCCCTGGGTTCTGGAACAGCCGTGCGGAGACCCCTGCCAGCTCTGAGATACTTACACATTCACTGATTCGGCTTTTCTCCTGCAGTCGGCATCATTGTGTGTGTTTTGTGAGCTGGAGGAGGACTTTGTGGACTGGTGTTGCACGTGTGGGTTAATGGGTTAAGGTTGGATTTATGGGCTTGGACAGCACTGGGTTGGGATGATTTCTTGATGTGCACTTAACCTTTATATAAAATTCTCTTTAAAAAAAACTCTCTCTTATACATGAGTTTCTGTGGATTTCTTTCTATAAAGTACCCAGAATAACATAGTCCCTTTAACACTATGTTATCTATTGGTCCAGTTATATTAAAGTATTATATTGGATTGAAATCTATATTGAAGGCTAAAGCTGTAGGTTTTACTCTTCTTCAGCAAATGCCACAAATCCTTCTCTTTTTCAGTAATCTAGGGTATCATCTGCACATTTGCAGATTGTTCATGAGACTTCTACCCCTAACACACACCTTTCCTATTGTAAGACATTCAATATTCCCTTGTTTCATTTGAAAGACTGGCATGCGGTCTAGATACAGATTCTATATGAATGCAGTGAAATGTTCTAGAATTCCCATTCTTTTAAGTATTATCCATAATTGTTATGATTCATACAGTAACATGTCTTACATAAACCATGAAACACAAGTAAACATCTTTTTGGTATTCTCTGTCTTCAGTCAATATCCTTCTGACTGGAGCCGTGATAACTTTCTCTCCCTGTCCTCTTTTGCAGTTCTCTGTTAATGTTTTTAAATTATCTCCAGCAAAATATGACTTGTAAGTTATAATAATGATATTGTTCTATAATTTGCACCTTCTGTTGGTCATCTTTCTTTGGAATGAACACAAATACGAATCTCTTTCAGTCAGCCGGCCAGAACAGTGAGTGTTTGCAGAGATCGATTCATCTGTTGTAAGATTTCAATTGGGATTCCAATTGAAAGATAATGGCCAATTCCTGGAAACTTCTTTTTGGCTCGTGCCTCCAGTGCAGCTTGGAATTCTTTCAACATTATTGGTTCTTGATCATCTGATGCCTTTTGATATGGTTGAGCAGCAACAATTTTTTTGTGGTACAATGGATGTATTTATTTTATCTTCTTTTGATGGTCCTGTGTCATTCAATTGGCTTCCTATATTGTTGTTAGATGCCTTGTAGTCAGTTCTGACTCATAGCAATCCTATGTACAACAGAACATAACACTGCTTGGTCTCGTGCCATCCTCACAATTGTTTGGGAACCCATTGTTGCAGCCATTGTGCCAATCTCCCTTCTTAAAGATGTTCCTCTTTTTTGATGACCTTCCGCTTTATCAATCTTGATGTTTCTACCGAAAACATATCTAAAGCACATGAGATTAAGTGTCCCCATTCCCACTTCTAAAAAGCATTCTGGCTGTACTTCTTCCAAGACAGATTAGTTGGTTCTTTTGGTAGCTCATGATATTTTTAAAAATATTTTTCACCAACACTATAATTCAAATGCATCAATTCTTCTTTGTTATTCATTGTCCAAATTTCATATGCACACGAGGCAGTTGAAAATAGTGGCCTAGCAATTGCTTAGACATTGTTTTAGCTAATGGCTTCATTACAGCTTCGCCTTCCGATTGTATATAGACCAGTAGTGTTTTCCTTATACCTTTTTTTGGTATTTCCTGTATAGTCAGTATTTTGCTTATAGAATCCTTTAATATTGAAACTTGATGCTTGAGGGTTTTTTTTCTTAAGTTATTTAAGCTTTAGGTATGCTGAGTGTTTTCTTCCTCTTTGGTTTTTTAACTCCAAATCTTTGCAGATTTCATTATAAATACTTTGACATCTGGAGCTGCACATTGAAATTTTATATTCATGTCTTTTATATCCTCATTATTCCATTTGCTTTAACTTTTCTATGCTAAGAAGCAAGTTTCAGACTCTCTTCTAATATCCATTTTGATCCTTTTTTCCTTGTTTGTCTTTGTAATGGCTGTGTGGTTTCTTCATGTATAATGTTCTTGATCTAATTTATTAGATGTCCTGTCATTAAGGTTCAATGTCTCAAATTTATTCTTGATGCACCCTCAAATTCAGGTGGGATATATTCAAGGTTATAGTTTGGCTCTCAAGAGATTTAAAAAAAATTTATTCCACTTCCACTTGAACTGACTTATGAGCAGTTGATGGTATGTTCTATAGTACTTCCCCAGCCTCCTTTTGACTGATAATATTAAACCTCTCCATCATGCCTTCCCACAGATGCAGTCTATTTGATTTTTGGTGAGATCCATGTACACAATGACCTTTTATTTTGTTGGGGAGAAAAAAAAGTATTTGCACTGAAGAAGTCATTGGTCTTGCAACATTCTGTTATTTGATGTCCAGCTTAGTTTCTATGATGAAGGCCACATTTTCCAACTCCTGATCCCCATTTTGCATTCCAATAGCCAATAATTACAAATGCACCTTGATTGCATGTTTGATAAGTTTAGACTGAAGAAGTGGGTGACATTCTTCAATTTCTTTATCACAGTGTTTGGGGTGTTGATTTGAATAATAGTTGTGTTAACTGGACTTCCTTTTATGTATATAGATATTATCCTAGCGCAGACAGCATTGTACTTCAAAGTATATCTTGAAAGATACTTTTTGATAATGAGTTTGTCATTCTAGTCATAATAAATGATTATTGTTCACTAATGCCTATATTGATCTTTATGTGTTCCATTAAATTTTTTTTTATTTCCAGTTTTCCTAGATTCATACTTACACATTCCACATTCTGATGATTAGTAAATGTTTACAGCTATTTATTCTCATTTTGAGTTGTGCCTGATTAGCAAATATGTCCCCAAATGCTTTACTTTTTCCCTGTCATTATGGCACATTGAACTTTCGGAAGATAGTTCTTCCTCAGTGGTATTCCAAGTACCGTTCAAGCTGAGGGGCTCATTTTGTACCGTTGTGCACGACAATGTTCTCTTTTCAGAACTTCCATGGCTAAATTCTCATAAGTGCATGGCCTATGCCTCTTCCATAGTCTGTTTTCAGTCTGGACACGCTGCTGAAACCCGTTCACCTTACGTGACCCTGCTAGCATTTGAAACACTAGTGAAAAGTTTCCAGAATCAAAGCAAGCCATCACAGTACAACATACTAGCAGAGAAGTGGAGTTTTTCCATAGGAGTCCTCAATATTTCAACATGAAGTTTGAATTTTTTCTTCAGTTATTTTTGCTTCATATACACTGTGTTCCTCTCTTTTGGCTTTCTACTTCCAGATATTTGCACATTTTATAAAACCTTACTTTGTCTTTTCAAGCTTCCTTTGAATTTTGCACCTTAGCTTTCTTATCTTACATTTTCTTCCATTTGTTTTAGTTATTCTGTGTCCAAGAGCAGGTTTCAGAATTTCTTTTTCTTTTTTAATAAATCTATTTTATTGAGTTCATACAGCTCTTAAAACAATCCATACATAAATTGTATCAAGCACATTTGTGCATTTATTGCCATCATCCTTTTCAAAACACTTTCTTTCTACTTGAGTCCTTGGTATCAACTCTCTTTTTTTTCCCTCCCTGCCCTACCCTCCCACCCCCATGACCTCTTGATTAATTATACATTAGGGTTATTTTTATATCTTACACTGTCTGCTGTCTTTCTTTCACCCATGTTTCTGTTGTTTGTCTCCCTGAGGAGTGGGGCAGGTTATACATCAATCTTTGCAATTGGCCCCCCTTTTCTCCCCCTTCTCCCTCCCATGTTCCTCTTTCCCTCATGGTATCATTACTCCCATTACTGTCCCCGAGGGGTGTATCTGTCCTGGACTCTATGTGCCAAGACGTCTTATCTGTGCCAGTGCACATGCTCTGGTCTTGCCAGATTTGTAAGGTCAAACTGAGGTCATGAGAGTAGGCTGGGGGTGGGACGAGAGGAAGCATTCAGGAACTAGAGAAATGTGTGTATTTCATAGGTGCTGTGGTGCAGCGTAGGTGGCTCATTCCTTCCTTGAATTTCTCCTAGCATTCACTTCCTTCCATTCTTTCTTTTCTATCTTTAAATAGCCTTCTTCTTTCTTGTACGATGTTCTGTGTCATGCTGAATCTTATTTGGTCTTTTGTCAATTGTGTTCAATATAGCATATCTGTCCTTGAGTCAGTCTCTACATTCGGATGGGCTGGGTCCAAGGTGGTGTTTTGGCTCTTGAGGACTTGTTTAAATTTTCTTCACCTTCAATCTCAACTTGGATATGGAAATTGATGATCCCTTCCACAATCTGCCATGGTCTTATTTTATATATATAGTATATTGTATTTATTTATTTATCTATCTTTCTATCTAAAATTTTGTATTTATTTATCTTTCTATCTCTCTATTTATTTATTTTTGTATTCTACAACTTTAGCAATTTATCCATAATCCTAATCCAAACTCTAAACTCACTGCTATCTAGTGGATTCTGGCTCCTAGTGACCCAACCAGAGCGGGTAGAGCTGCCTCTTTGGTGTTACAAGACTGTAATTCCTTATGGGAGTAGAAGGTCTCATTTCTCTCCTGAGGAGAGACTAGTGCTTTCAAACTGCTGCCCTTGTGGTCAGAAGCCCACTGCTGCACCATTATGCCAGCAAGCCTCCTCAACTTGTGGCTGTCAAGTTGACTCCAAATCACAGCAACCCCACGTGTGTCAGAGGGGAGGTGTACTACACGGGGTTTCAATGGCTGTTTTTTTCCTAAGTAAGTTTTCTTCTGCGTCACCTCTGGGTACATTTTCACCACCGACCTTTTGGTTTGCTGCAGAAAACATTAACTGTTTGTTTTAATGCTTTAAAAGTATTCTTTTAAAATGGCTTAAAAGTTTCTTTAAGACAAAAACAGATTAAATGCACTGTTGCATCTGCTCATTACAACGTTTAGTACTGTCTGCACAAAGTTGCAGGTAAAACATTTTTTAAGAGTTCAATTTTGCATAATATAGCTTGTACTGATTTGAGTCCTCTCTTCCAAGGAGGAGAGTAATATGAGAGATTATGTTGCTCTTTTGTATCTTTGTCTGTAATGACGTTTATGGTTAAAGTTTTAACTTCAAGTCCCATCTCCCACTTGGAAGGAGAGGTGGACAAGATTGTCAGCAATTGGCAAAAGCAGCCGCCTGTGATTTCTGAGTCACTGGGAAAGACAGAGTAAACAGTTTATATGGACTTGCACTGCCAAGCTGATTCTGCCTCATGCTGATCCTAGAGTTTCTTTCCTTGAATACAATCTTTTTCTCCCCCCCCACCCCCCCCCACCCCCCCCCCACCCCCCCGCCTAGACTCAGCAATGACTGCAGGCAGGACCCAAGGAGGAGCTCCCTGCTGCCTTCTCTGCTTTTATAGAGACATTCTTACCCTTTTGTGTTAGCTTCGTAATCACTGGGTCAGTCTTCAAAGAGTGCTAGCTTGAGCTTTTGAAGGAGTATGTGCTCAACCTCCATTGGGGGAGGGGGGTATGAATCTATGTGTCTACAACCTCCATTGGGGGAGGGGGTATGAATTTATGTGTCTACAACCTCCATTGGGGGGGAGGGGGGTATGAATTTATGTGTCTACAAACTCCATTGGGGGGGGAGGGGGGTATGAATTTATGTGTCTACTCAATCTTTTTGTTCAGTGATTTTTTTTCCCACAAGCCAACTCAACTTTTCTTTTGTAAAAGGCAAGTTATGAAAAAAGAATGCATTCGTAAGGTATGGGTAGGGAGCTTCAAAAAGTTCATAGATTTAGAAGATCATGTAAATTTCCCATGAGCTTTTTGAAGTCCTTTCACAAATAGAGTGTAGTAGAGCTTCAGAGGTTTGTAGTGGCCCTTAGAGTGGAATCAGTTTTGGACTGGCTCACCTCCCGCTGCAGGTAGAACGCTCTACCTGAAACGAGACCTCATAGAAGGCCCTGAACTCTTTTGTTAAATCTTACACTCAGAAAAGAATGATGTTCCATTAACTGAAAAAGATTCTGGGAGCACCATGAGCAGACACAAATAACAGACAAAAATTGTTTTAGAGGGGTGAGGTAGTTAGTTTACTTTGCCAACCTGGCCAATAAACACTGGTGGGGTTAATTGAAGGGTGGAGGGATAGATGGCTCAGTGAGCCTCACCTTTAGAGTTCTGGGGCCTCTCGCTTTGTGATGGTAGCACCAGGGTGCACCTGCCTTAGCCAGTGGATTTGTTTCTCTAAAGTTCCCAGACTAACACAATGGGCTTGCTAAGCAAACCTCCTAGTGTAACGTTTTAAATCTTGATGGTGACCTGTTCCGATATTCAATCATTTTTATAGTTAAGGAGCTTATCTTGCCTAAATATTTATGCTTTATCTCAGTCAAATTCTCCCTTGTTCAGGACAGACCTAGATGAAGTTTTGACCCAAATAACCCGTAACTCTTAGAACACTTTTAAAGCACAATCTACTTGGGTACCTTAGTTGATCAATATATTGAATTGCATTATGTCACCTCTAATCTATAATCATATTTCTTTATGACAAAAACGAAGTGTGGAGTGTTATTATTAATATTGGCTTGCCATGACCCCCAGGCCTCCAAACATGGAGCGTAGACACACCCTGCACGGAACTCTGGGAATGCTTTTACACAGCACTTCCCTGAGCTCACAAAAGACCTTTGTGGGTCCCTCCTAAGGCACATTATATCATCCTCTATGCCATTACTTCAATCTATTCTAATTGGATAATGACTCCCATTTTTGAATCTGCAGAAAATCCATCCCCACCTCCCTCTGGGTCTCCAGGGCAGATTTCCAGCGTCCTGCTAGCAGCAGGGCGTTTTGTCCTCCCTACAGCCCTCCAGCCACCAGGGGCCAAAGACCAATTTTCTGTAATGAGTTTAATATGTTTAGTCTGAGTCATATAGTCCAGGCCAGGCAAAGAGGGCCCCTTTTAGGGTTACTTTCCATTAGGGGAATCAAAGAGGCATGTCAGCAACTACGGGATCAGGAATGGAGTGTGCAAACCCATCTGGTGCCAAGTTCATTTTTTTACTCCAGCCATCTTCTTAGCCACTCTCTGGACTCTCCTGCATCAACTTGGCAGTCATTTATTATGCCTCTGCCTCCTAGAATAGACCACTCTCAACCTCATATTGGAAATCCTGGGATATAAACTTATTGATTTATCTTCTAAGAGTTGGTCCTGGTTAGTGACAAGAGAGTTTTTTGAATGATAAACTCCTCTGGATATCTGGGTAATCTGTTGTTTGGGGATGTCTGTATGTGTGTGTGTGTAGAATGTGATGCTTATCTATATTTAAAACACACATGAAGTTGTATTTTTAAAAGGAAAGGAAATGCAAAAAGCATTTAGGCATGGGTAAATTATAAGCACTCTAAAAGATTATCTGGTTCATCTCTGTCCCACTAGAAAGAAACTGCTTAGACCTCCAGGACCCAGAACATCATTAGTAAATGTAAACCCTTTGGACACTTGAAAAGGCAGATGTTCAATATTGACTAGATTCAACCGTTTAATTTATTCCACCCAAATGATAATCAGGTTTTTGACAAAATATTAAAGGAATCAAAGATGAATAAGTAGTGATATTTTCTATTGAGAAACTCAGTTTCATTCAAGAAACATAAACAATGTGATGAGCTTGTCAGAAAGTCCACCCGCGCCTCTGAAAACAGACAAAGTTCACTGAGACCTAGTGGATTCCAACTCACAGTGACCCTCGAGGAGAGAGCAAAACTGCTCTATAGAGTTTCTGAGGTTGTACATCACTATGGAAATAGACTGGCTCATGTTTCTCAGAGAAGAAGCTAGTAGGTTAGAACTGATGACCTTTGGTTAGCAGCTTAATTCATTGTACCACCTACATCTTCCAGAAAGGTGAAGAGGTCTTAATTAACAAAGGACAGTTGGTATGAAGAAAAGTTCACTTACAAAAAATTAACTCAAAGGGTGGCTCAATTTCAAAGAAAATTAGGGAAAAATTTTAGTTAGGAAATTATTCTTGTCTAATAACTAAAAATAGGAAAGTAATTTTCATTCATGAGCAACATTTAGATTTTTCTTTAATCTTCTTCATCGTGGGACATATAAAGAATCAAAACAGCTCTTTTGCTGACAAGAGATATTATAGCAAAAGACTACTAATATCATATAGGGGATTATAGCAGAAATTCAATCAAAAACATCATCACCAATTCTGAAAACTTAGTGACTTTTGATATTAAATAACTTTATTTTGAAACTTTATATAACACCTTTATTGCTTTTGTCTGTTTTAATTGTTCATGCATTTAAATACTCTAGGTATTTCTTTGTCAATAATTTTCCATGTGATTCCAGAAGTTCCTCAAAGAAATTTCATCTCCTTTATGAAATCCTAAATAACTTGCAAGCTTTTCAATTTCACTTTACAATGGAAAAGACATAATTACCAGTGGGAAATGGATGGACTTGAATGTGATGTTGGTAGAATGCTTTAGTGGTGAGAACCTGGGAACTTATCTAGGAAAAGACTTTTGTCTTTTACTGAATGCGTTTCCTTCATTTCATTAGACAGAGTGTGTGTGTGGACTGCAATAGGACTCTTAAATTTGTCCCTATTTTCTCATTGATTATACTTATAGATATGCAATTTGAATTTAGGTCTTTGATCAATCTTGAGTTCATTTTTTGTAAACTGAAGCATAGGAACAATTGTGAGGACTGGGGGGCGTTACATTCTGTTGTGCTTAAGGTCTGACTGATTCAATGACACCTAACGACAGCAACAAGCAAAGCAGTATATAAGTCAAATGCAATTCTGATTCAAATCCCAACTTCGTTCTTTAAATTTTTAAAAATGATGCTAAGCAAAGAACTCTTTAAGAAGAACAAAGTAGGAAGCCTCACAGTACTTAACCTCAAAACCAATCACACAAACAACCTGGTAATAGTACAATAGATCCATAGACCAAAATAGAAACTCCAGAAATAAATCCATTCACCTATAGGCAACTCATCTTTGACAAAGGACCAAAAAGAATTAAATGAAAAAGGTATAGCCTCTTTAACAAATCATGCTGGCAAAACTGGATGTCCATCTGCAGAAGAATCAGACAGGGTCCCTACCTCACGCCATGTATGAAAATGAACTCAAGCTTGGACAAAGACCAAACTGCATCGGTGATGACCTTCATAGGGACAACTTTAAGGGTCCTAGTGCAGGGCATACACACACTACCTGATAAAATGAAGGAAACACCTAGTAAAAGACAAAATTGATGACTACTAAAAATAAGACTGAAATGGGCATCAAAAGAGTACACGGGCTGGGAAAATACCATTGCAATGACACAATGGACAGAGGAAAAATCTACAAAATCTATAAAACACTGTAAAACCTCAATAAGAAAAATATAAGGTTATTCAATTAAAAAGTAGGCAAAGGACATGAACAGTTCACCAAAGGGACATTTAAGTGGCTAACAAGTACATGAAAAAAAGACTCAGAATCACTAGCCATCTGAGAGATGCAAATCAAAACTACAATGACAATACTTTACATCAACAATTGAAGTCTCATTGAATAAAAAAGAGAAAACAGTAAATTCTGGAGAGGACACGGAGAGATTGGAACTCTTATAAGATGCTGGTGGGTCTGTAAGCATGTACAACTATTGTGCTCTGCTATATGATGCTACTTAAAACAACCAGGGAAGGGAAATCCCGTATAACCCAGCAATACCTCTGCTGGGTATAAATCCTAGAGAAATAAGAGACATGATATGAATAGATTCATGTGCTCACAAGTTCATTGCAACATTGTTCACCTCAACAGTCTAAATTACCATCAGATGAAAAATGGATAAAGAATTTATGGTACATACACACAACAGAATACTGTACATCACTAAAAAGAATGATGGAACCACTCAGTACCTTAAGCCATGGTCAGACCTACAGAACAGTATACTGAGCAATGTTAGCCAATCACAAAAAAGATTGAGGTTTATCTGTACATTGTTTTATTATAGTTGTTGGGGGTTTTCTTTGTATGATATATATTTTTTTTGCTTTTTTCCATTGCACAACAAGTGTGCTTTTTATTATTTTTTTTTGAGGGTGCCCTAAAGAGACTAAGGGTATTAGTGAGAGGACTTGTCTGCTGTCACCCACTGATTGTGCGGACAGAACTGGTGCTCAAGGATGAAAACTTCTTGACTTACCCTCTGAGGTACAAGCTCAAGGGACAAAAGGGGAACTTTCTACTCATTGCAGGGAAACCCCACTTAAGCATCCGTGAACCACAAGCACTCAAAACCCATGCACCTTCAGCTGGTCGTCCTTAGCCAGTCCGATCTCTACAAGGAACTGGCATATGTGCTTGCGCTGGTCACCCTGGAGCTGAATCACTTCTCCGTATTCTGGATGCTCAATCACAGTCCCATTGCAGGCAAACTTCTTCTTAAAGGCCTTCACCAGCTTCTTTTTGTCGTAGTCATCAGCGATCCCTTGGACAGTGGTCAGGGTCTTCCTGCCGTTGCGCTGTTGAATTCTTATATGGATATAATCCTCGGTCCCCGCGGGAAGCAGGTCATCACTCTTACTGGCATCAGCAAAGGGGTCGAAAGACTGGAGGTTCTGGATAGCGGGCATACGATTCGATTCCTTTTCCTCGCGGACACGGCCTGAGGAGAAGGCGGGCGCAGAGGGCTGAGCGTCCGGTAGCAAGGCGGTTCGAGGAGGCTCGAGGAGGAGGATGCAGAAGCGTCCAGGGCGGCTCAGTGACGGGGGCTCCGTATGATATTTTTATATGCAATCTGGAATTGGTAACTTTATAGAAAGAGTAACTAGATTCATAGTTTCTTAGGATTGTAGAGGAGAAGACTTGGGGGAAATGAGGAACTAAAACAATGAATAAAGACTGAAGCAAAGGTTCTAAAATTAATTATTATGATGATTGTACAACCATTTGTCAAATAATTAAAGCATGATACATGAATTATGTGTCAATAAAACTTATTTTTTAAAGACATGTGTTAGGCAGGGCTCTCTAGAGAAACAAAACCAGAACCCTTATGATTATAGATAGATGATAGATAGATACATAGATAGATTTATACAGCAAGAAGGAATATGACTGCTAATTAGTCCACACAGCAATATAGAGGGATCAGTTAAAGTCACTTCTGTGGAACAATTAATACTGAGAATCCTTCAACTCACAGTGGAGGCTTCTGTCCAAAGTCAAGGAGGCACACAGAGGAGTCTTCCCTCAGGCAAAGCAAAGCAGGCAGCGTCAGTCTGCAGGTGGCAGACAGCAGGGTGGGTCAGCAACAGTCAAAGAGCCAGTAGCATGGAAGCTGATGGAAGCAGGCCTAGATTGAATATCAAACTCAAGCAATGAAAGGTGACAGGATCCACCAGCCTCAAACGCAAACAATGTGCGCACCAGCAGTGTAGCAAATCAGGTTGCAAAGGAGCTTCAAGTTCTAGCAATACAATCTACAGGTTGGCTTGCCACACAGGTGGAGGCCGAGAACTGGCGAAAGTAGCAGCGCTCTGGCCTAATCTCCAGCGAGTAAGAGCGCTGGGGGCAGGCCTTGAACAGCTATTTATCTCTTTGCCTTCCAATCAAACTGTGACCCGACTAATCTCCGCCCACAGCTTCCCATTGGCCAGGTTGGCACAATAAACCGAACTATGACATAACAATGTGCTCCCTTAAAAATAGCAACCTATGAAATCTTATGGAACAGTTATACTCTGTCAAGTTGATTAATGGCAACTAACAATCTAATTGATTAATTTGATTAGTAAATATATTTTCTCTTTATGATTAGAATGACTCCTTATACACTCTTCTTTAAAGGGACTTGGAAAATTAATAATATGTAATAATAATTATCACTCTCCCTGGCAATATACTAAGAGCAGCATAGAGACTCAAATATGCTGGGGAAAATTTTAATTTGTTTTACCAATCAAGTGATGAATGTGTTCCTAGGATAGACTTCATGGGAACTTTCTATAATTCATTGAGATAAGTGTTAGTTACATCTACACAAGTGGTTACGAAACTTGTTTTAAACCACTAGGATGATGTGCCTGTCACTTACAACTTGAATATATCACTGAGGTGTTCTAATTCCAAATTCAGTATGTACTCTTTCCACAATACAAATGGCTCCCAATTACTAACAGATGCTGTAAGATGCTATTTTTTTTACTCCAATTGTTCTTGCATAATTCTTAGAGTGCTAGAAGAAGGCTAAACATTGTTTCATATATCAATTATATATACTAATATATCAGTTTCCTGGACTGGTAGAGTTCTATTGAACCTGCTTTGCTAACAGTCTTCTAGCTTCTTGTTGGTTTTTAATTTTCTCTTTGCTGAGAATATGTACAGCACAACGTACACAAATCCAATAGTTTCTAGGTGAATGATTTAGGGACACGCATTCCATTCTTTTAGCTGCACAACCACTTTCACCTTCGTTTCTAAGCTGCCCTTCCCTCATTAGCATAAACTCACAGCTCTCCAAGGTTCCTCTCTCGTCTTTCAAGTTACTGTTGTTAATTTTATCCCATATAAATAGTTCTCAAAATAGCATAATGCTCTAGACAGACCTATGTTACAAATCAAACTGTTGTATGACTTTAAGAAGACTTCAGGGAATATTTTGCTGGAAAGTTTAAAGATTATACAGAGAATATCATCAGGCATTTATCCACCCTCCAGGGCTCCAGAAAATCTACAGGACATGAAAATCTATTCTGTATTTTCCCCTTATTGATCAGTATTCTATGGAATCTTTGATAAAACAGATTTAATAATGGTAGTTGGGTACCACCCATTCTTCTGGCCTCAAAAGAGGCAGTTGTTCATGAAGTGATTAGTCCCACAATCCAAATCTTCCTCCTATTCTTGACCCTCCTTTTTCCTGGGTGGATGGAGATCAGTTATGTCTTGAATGGCTACTTGCAAGATTTTAAGACTTAAGGCATTAGACAATTAACTAGAAAGTAGAAGAGAAGCATCAAAGACTTCATTAGACCAATTAACTGGAATAGCTCATGAAACCATGACCCTAAACCTGCAAACCAAGGAACCAAATTCCATAAGGTTTCTGATTGTGTATAAGCAGCCCCAGTAGCTGATCGTTTTTAGTCATTGTTATAAAGATCTCTAAATTACAACTCTTGCCAATCCAACCTTTTTTTCAGTTGTACTAATGATCACTCGTGTAGTAGCTTCAGGGATTAATGTGCTTGTCTGGGTGGACTAAAGAACAAAATTCATAGATGCTCTTATGTGTATAAGAAAGAGCTTTATATAAACGGGCAATTGTATATTGAGAAAACATCCTGGCCCAGTCCAGATCAAGTCCATAAGTCTGATGTTAGCTCATATGTCCAATACCAGTCTATAAATTCCTCTTCAGACTCACACATCACATGCAATGATGCCAGAAGATCACAGGCCAGTGGGTGGAAAATCTTGTGGCTCTAGTAGTGGTGGAAGCATCTCAGCGCTGGTCTCCATGAGACTCCTCCAGCACCAGGGATCTCACTCCATCAGCATAGTTCCATGTAGCTTGTCAACAGGAAGACAAAACCGAGAAAATGTCTCCTTCCTCCAGGGAGGAAGACAGGAGTTCCCAGACTCCTTAGGAGAAGACCATCCCACAGAGACCTCATTGAGTATGACATGATTGACAGGTTAGACTCTACCCCTTCACTCAAGTTGACAGGAGATTATGCAGCTGTCACAATTAATGAGGTGAGTTTTTTTCAACCATCATTAATTCCTCTTTCTCTCCCCTCTTACCCATACTTGGTAACCATTAATAAACTTTGTTTCTATACATTTGCCTTTTCTTGGGTTTATATATGTGAGGTCATGTAATATTTGCCATTCAGTGATCAACTTATTTCACTCAGTATAATTTCTTCAAGTTACATCCATACTGTTAGCATGTATAAAGACTTCAGTTTTTCCTCCTACTAGTAGCCCATTTCACGTATGTACACATTTTATTCATTCATTCATCTCTTGAAGGGTGTTTAGGTTGTTTCCACTTTTTTGGAAATTTCAAATAGTGAATATTGGCATTCAAGTCTATTTTGAATCCCTGCTTTCTATTCTTTTGTGTATATACCTGAGAGTAAAATTGCTAGTTCATATAGTAGTTTATTTTTAATTTGTTTGCAACTATCACATTCTTTACTGTAGATGGGATTCTTTTTGAATTCCCATCATGAATGGATAAGGATTCCAATGTCTTCACCCCCTCACCAGCATTAAAAAAATAATTATAACAATCCTTCTTGGGATGAAATGACCTCTCATAGTGGTTTTATTTTCCCCTCTCTGATGGTTAATGACACTCAGCATCTTTTTTATGTTTTTGGTGACCATTTGTATATTCCCTTTGATGAAATTTCTATTCAAGTCCTTTGCCCATTTTTTATTGGATTACTTACCTATTTGTTGTTAAGTTGTTGAGGTTTTATATTCATGAGCATATTGGATAATTATTTATCATTAGATATGTGGTTTCTGAGGAAATTTCCTTGGTAAGTAGTTTGTCTTTTGAGTTTAGTCCCCATAGTTTGTCATTTTGCTATTTTTTATATAAAGTCTTTTGATGAACAGATGCTTTTAATTTTTATGTGACTCCATTTATGTAATTTATAGTTTGATATTTGTACTTTTGTTATCATTGGAAACTTGGCCAATAGATTTTGTCTCTTCTTGCTCTTCTAAGAATGTTATGGTTTTAGTTTGAACAATTTAGTCTTTAATCCATATCAAATTTGGTTTTTTTTTTTGGTATGGTGTGAATCGAGGAGCCTCTTTATGTTTTCTGCACAACGGACTATGACTGGTGACAATGGTTAAAAATATGGTCACTTTTTAAATCATAAAGATGAAGCATGTGGACAGACTGCATGCAGGAATGCCTTGCTCCATGCCTGGCACAGAATGGCTGTTTAAAGTTGGCTTGTTTAAAACACTACCTTCTCTATGTCTAACCTGAGATGGCATGCTTCTCTGGAGGTACCTGAGTTAAGGAAGGATCTTGGGACTGGGCATCAAATATAAAGGGTTCCTTTCCCAGCCCAGTTTCTCTGAACTGCATCACTCTTACCTGTGAAACAAAAGTAATGCGAATTACCTCATGGAATAATTGAGAAAATAGAATGGATAATAGATATACAAAAGGGTTTTGTGATTTATAAAACACTAGGAAAGTATAAATTATTATCATTGTTAGTATTCCCATATTTATGAACAAAATCGTTCTTCATCCTCTATTATACATTAATTTTTTAAGGAGCTTTGGTGGCATAGTGGGTTATACATTGGACTGTTAGCCACAAGGTCAACAGAGGTGGAATTCACCAGCCACTCCCTGAGAGAAAGATGTGGCTTTCTGCTCCTTTAAAGATTTAAACCCTTGGAAACCCAAAGAAGTTATCCTCAGCCCGATAGGATCACTGTGGGTCAGAATAAACTCTATGATAGTTAGCGAATGAATAACAAGTTAACGTTTGATGGGAAGTAAGAAAGTATTTCCACCGGGATTCAAGTTCTTATTTGTATGGGTTTATTCCAGAAAATGTGCTTAAATATGTTTCTGATCAGGGGTGACTTCAGCCAAATTCCCTCAGTCAAAATTGCTAGGGTACCTTTTAAAAAGTCCAATCATTCACAAAAATTCCAGCTCCAATTTAACAATAATTAGTTCTTGTATCATGGTTCTGCTCTGTACTCACCCTCAGGAAGGGAACATTGAAGATATGGGCACTTTAGGAAAGTGTCGTGAAGAAATTAGATGGTGCCCAGCTATTAGATAGATAGTCTTTGGGGTTTTAAAGGCTTGTTTCCAAGCAAGCCCAAGTGAGATGTCAACTACTAAGACCACATGAAAGAAGCACACCAATACCAGTGAACAAAGGATGGCAAACCATAAAATTTTAAATAGAAAGAGGGAATAGTAACAGAGCCTAAACTGTGAGAATATGGTTTGCAGAATTCTATGAATGACTGGGGGATCCCAAGATACATTTGTGGGGTTTACACTGGAAACAGTCCTAAGTGATTTCCCTGTATCCATCACAGAGGGGTGGGAGGAAAAGAGTGCATTGGAGGGCTGACTATAGCACATCAAAATGATAAGCCTGACTTCAGCAGTCCAACCCTTGTCAGTTGATCCTCCCTCGGATACACGTTGGCCTGATAAAATTTTCAACATTTTCTGTATGTTTTGTTCTGTTTTCTGTTTGTTCATATTGGTGTTTATCTCATATGTGTTATGCCACTGGGGGACACCGTTTTGACTTTTTGTTATTTCTTTTTCTGTTGTTCAGTATATGAAACCCAGGATTGATGAACCTATAGGAGCAGCAAGTGGGGGTAGGGGTAGGGGTGAGGGGGCGGTAAAAGGGAGCTGAAGTCAAGGAGTTCAAGAAGGAAAAGAATGTTTTGAAACTGATTGTGGCAGCAATTGTACAACACTGCTTGATGTGATTGAATGATGAAATGATGTCTGTATTAACTCTCAATAAAATGGTTTTGAAAAATTAAAAAATAAAATAAGTAAATAAGGTCTAATCAAAATGGTGGTTTCTAGGGCCAGTTATCTTCAAAGAAGAGAGGTCACCTCAGAAGGTTCTAGGGACTGCTTTTTGCAGCCCAAAGGAGCACTCTTGATTGGTTTTCTCTAAGGAGACTGGGTCTTATGAATATGTTTTAAGAAAACTGAAAACTGAATTAATGAGAAAAATACATGGAAAATTGCACTGAGGAACTTTTCTCCCATAAGAAAAGTACACCTGTCATTCTGTGAGGGTAGCAAGGGTTGTTCTCCATGGGAATTCTTAACCCAGATTCCCTACAACACTGACCTTGATCCTTCAGACTTTTCTTTGTTCCCTAAATGCAAATAACTTTAAAAAGGAACAAGATTTTAAAGCTTTGTAAATCAAAATGAAGAAAGCCTTTGAGGAGGGATAAAAAGATGGTAATATTGCATTCAGATTTACAGACCTAAATAGAGGCTATGTGAAAAAGCAATCCCTGATGGAGGAAAGAGTTAGGAGTCAAAGGGCATTCATGGAGGTCTAGACAAAGACATGTACATGCAAATATATATAGGAGGATGGGGAAATTGATCTATTTGTCTATATTTATAGGTCAAGTATTAAGGTGGCGGAAGGACCTTGGGCCTCTACTCAAACACTCCCTCAATGCATGAATACCTTCTTTTATTAAATTGGAACTCTATGATGCTCACTCTCCCGACACAACGGCTGGAGCCAAAGTGGGTGAACAAGTAAATGTGGTGAAGAAAGCTGATGTTGCTCGGCTATCAAAAGAGATAGTGTCTGGGGTCTTAAAGGCTTGAAGGTGAACAAGTGGCCATCTAGCTCAGAAGCAAAAAAGCCCACATGGAAGAAGCACACCGGCCAGTGCGATCACGAGGTGCCAAGGTACCAGGTATAAGGCATGATGCAACAACAAAAAAGATATAAGTGCGTGTATGTATGTGTATATGTATATATGTATATGTATATATGTATATGTATATATGTATATGTATATATATATACCATATTAAATGAAGGGGGAAGTGCAGCGTGGAGACCCAAGGCCCAAGTGTCGGCCAATGGAGATCCCCTCATAGAGGGGTTAAGGAGAGGAGATGGGTTAATTAAGGTGCGAGGTAGTACCGATGAAGAACACAGCTTTCCCCCAGATCCTGGATGCTTCCTCCCCCCAACTACCATGATCCGAATTCTACCTTGCAGGGCTGGATAGGACAGAGGCTGTACACTGGTACATATGAGGGCTGGAGGCACAGGGAATCCAGGGTGGTTGATACCTTCAGGACCAAGGGTGTGAGGGATGATACTGGGAGAGTGGAGGGTGAGTGGGTTGGAAAGGGGGAACTGATTACAAGGATCCACATGTGACCTCTTCCCTGGGAGAGGGACAGCAGAGAAGGGGGGAAGGGAGACTCCGGATAGGGCAAGATTTGACAAAATAACGATGTATAAATTACCAAGGGCACATGAGGGAGTGGGGAAAGGGGAGGGAGGGGAAAAAAAAAGAGGACCTGATGCAAGGGGCTTAAGTGGAGAGCAAATGCCTTGAGAATGATTGGGGCAGGGAATGTATGGATGTGCTTTATACAATTGATGTATGTATATGTTTGGATTGTGATAAGAGTTGTATGAGTTCCTAATAAAATGTAAAAAAAGAAAAAGAAAAGAAAAAGCAATCCCTTCACAATATGATTTGCTTTTGCTTAATAAAGTTTTGTTATGATTTTCTTTACCATTTGTCTATCAGTTTGTCATACTGAGATAGTTTTTGTTTGACTGTAATATTGGATGCTACGCCACTGGTATTTCAAATACCTTCAGAGTCACCCAAAGAGAACAGGTTTCAGCAGATGGTCCAGATTAAGAACAGACTAGGAAGAAGGAACAGGGTATCCAATTAGCAACCTTATGAATGCCATGGAAACATTGTCAAATACTGAACACTTCATGAGTGAAAATAGAACATTGTCAGAGATAGTGCCAAAAGAGGAATTACTCAGGTCAGAAGACACTCAAAATATGGCTGATGAAGAGCTGCCTCCTCAAGGTAGAGTCTACCATACTGACGCACGAGGAATAAAACCTGCAAGAGAAAAGCCTTATTTCAGGACCTTCATTTGATAGTGGGGAAAACTCAAAATGAAACAGCTGTGAACATCAATTAATGTTAGGAACTTGGAATTTATAAAGTATGAATCTAAGAAAATTGGAAGCTGAAACTGGGAACGGAATGCATAAAGATTCATATTCTATGTGTTCAGGAGCTGAAATGGACTGGTATTGGCCATTTGGAATCAGAAAATCATGTTGTTTACTCTACAGGGAATGACACAACAAAGAGGAATGGTGTGTTTATCTTTCAAAAAGGACATTTTATGATCTATCTTTAAATACAATGGACTCTGTAACAGGACAATGTCTATCCTCCTACAGGGAAATCAAATTAATACAAATATTATTCAAATGTAAGCACCAATCATAAAAACTAGTGACGAAGGAACTGAAGAAGTCTCCCAATGTTTTCAGACTGAAATTGATCAAACATGCAATCTAGATGCGGTATTGCTTATTGGTGATTAGAATACAAAAGTTTAAGACAAGGAGAAGGAAAAGTAGTTGGAAAATATGGCCTTGGTGATAGGAACTAAGCTGGAGATTGCATAAGAGAATTTTGCAAGACTGTTCACTTGTTCATAGTTTAAAACTCTTTTTAATAACACAAAATGTGAATATAGAAATGGATTTCTCCTTCTGAAATACATAGAAATAAAAGTGATTATTTATGGAAAGAGATAATAAAGAAGCTCCATTATCAGCAACTAAAATCAGACCAAGAGCTGACTGTGTAACAGACTATCAATTGCTCAAATGTCAGTTCAGGAAGAACATTTAAAAAAGTCCATAAGAGCCAAAATATGACCCTGATTTTATCCCACCCAAATTTCAAGAACAAATTTGATGTGTTAAAACCTAATGACAGAAGACCTGATGAGCTGAAAGATGACATGGAGAACATCATTCTTGAAGAAAGCAAATGGTTCTGCCTTTGTTAATAGGCGTTATTGAAAGTTTTTCCCTATAAGAAACCTCCATTGTTTATGTAAATAATGTCCACTCACTTGAGTCATCCATACAAGTCAACAATTCATGTATTGCCTTCTGAAGCAGCCTATACCTCCATAATATCTGTTTCTCAACAGTGTTTTAAAATCTATATCATTGGCTAAATTAATG
The DNA here is from genome assembly GCF_050624435.1 of Tenrec ecaudatus. NCBI lineage: Eukaryota > Metazoa > Chordata > Mammalia > Afrosoricida > Tenrecidae > Tenrec > Tenrec ecaudatus. The sequence goes on along the minus strand of NC_134532.1, from coordinate 59,813,339 downwards.
ACACTATCAATTGAATTATCTTATGCCCTAGGGAGATGATTGATAGATTTATGTTATAAAATGATAATATTTCTATAGTGAGCCAGAGAAATATATAAACCATAAATACATGAATGATTTGGGGCTCACACTTAACCCTAGTCCCTTAATAGGAACACTTAGTTTTTATACATACATACACAAAAATTCACATTTTATTTAGATTGAAAAAGACTGTACAAGATTTATTTTCTTCACCAAAATACCAGTCACATTTCCTGTATTATTCTTAAACAAACCCCAACATTTAATTTTGGAGGTTTCTCCAAGTTTTGCTTATAAATCAGGATGGAGGAGTGGATATAGTAATGGGAAAAAGCAAAAGAAAATAGAGATCATCAAGTTGTTAGTGCCCATGGCCTTTGATTCTGTGTTGACCCATGAGACAGAGCGTTCAGCAGATACCTGCCCAAAAGTTGATGATGGTGTAGGCTCAGCAAAAGAATGTCAAAGCAGCAACCAGATGTGGAACAATGATAAGCTCTTCCATTCAAACAAGAACACTGAATTCTTATGACATGACCTGCCTCAAACTCACCCTCATGAAGAAATAACTAAAGTTATAGGTGTCATAAAAAAAGTGTGAAGAAGAAACTAGATGGCGACCAAGTGTAAGAAAGAATAGGATCTGTGGTCTTAAAGGCTTGTTTACATCAAGTAATCAATCTAAGTGAGGTCTCAACTAAGTCCACACGGAGGAAGCACAAGAGCATGTACTATCCAAGGATTGTAAATAATAAAATCCAAATCCAAAGGTGGGAATGGTATCAGGGCTTAGATGGTGAGCACCTGGTTTACAGAAGGCTATGGATGACATTGGAAGCCCAAAATTGATTTGGAGGATCTCTACATGGATTTAACCTCAAATGATTCCTCTCTGAACACATTCAAGGGAGGTGAACAGCCTTGCTCTCAGACGAAGAACATTGCCAAGTGGATTGTGGCAGATGCATTTAGGTTAAAATGTAATACATTATCATTTGATCTCCCTTTTGACCCAATTTTGCATTGTTTCAGTTTTTAGTATTTTTTCTTTTTGATTGAGTGCTTTTGTTTTGTCTAGTCATTGTTGTTTTTATTTGTTTGCTTGTATGCTTTCAAATAGTGGTTTGTATGATTTTCTGTATAAATCCAGGATAGGTAAAGCTACACAATGACAATAGATGGATTGATAATTGCCTAGGAGGGTGGGTAAAAGTGGGGAGTGAACAACAGTGAGCATGAGAAGAAAGTGCACTGAAATGGATTATGGTGATAATTGCATAAATCTTCTTAATATGATCGAAGGATTAAATTGAAAGGTATGTGAAGAATATGCTAATAAAAGAATTGTTAATGAAAGAAAGTAAAGAACAGTTTGATTTCAGAATAGACTACAAAACTGGCTCTTAATTGTTGAATAGGCAAGGGAAGTGGAAGAAATGATAAAGTAAAAGAACTGGACAGAATATTGAAAAGGCAGCTAGAGAATACCAAATAAAATATTATAATGAAATATACAAAGATATGGAGTTAAAAACTAAAAAGGAAGAACATGCTTACCATGCCTTAAAGTGAAAAAAAACTCAAGAAAAAAATCCAAGCCTCAAGTTTTAATATTGAAATATCTTATGGGCAAAATATTGACTGATTCAGGAATCATGAAAAGAAAATGGACCTAACCCATAGAGTCACTGTACCAAAAAGGACTAGTCCATATTCAATCATTTCAGGAAGTAAAATATTAGCAAGAATCAAAGGTATTAAAGGAAAAAGTTCAACTGCCCTGAAAGCATTAGGCAAAAATAAGAATTGGAATGCAATGGAATGTTTCAACAAACTCATGAAGCGCTGGATGTACTCCTCCTCTCCGCCAGGACATTTGGAAACAGCGACTTGGCCAACTGACAAGAAGAGATCCATATTTCTATCCATTCCAAACAAAGGTGACCTAAAAGAAAGCCCATATTATAGAATAACATCAATGAGATCATATGCAACTAAATTTTTTCCTGAAAAATCAATGAACAACAGTTGTAGCAGTATATTGACATGTAGCTGTCAGAGTTCAGGAACATGTACATGGGCCAAGAGAGAGTCCCATGTGAACACAGGGGAATATTAATTGTTTAAAATAAGGAAAAGTGTGTCTCAAAGCTGAATCCTTTGACCAGACTTAATCGATCTGTATGCTGAGAAAATCATCCAACGAACTGGATTATGTGATGAAGAATGTGGCATCAGGAACTGAGGAAGGCTTATTAACAACCTGTGATATGCAGATGCACAACGTTCTTTGCTGAAAATGAGGATTTGAAACACTTGCTGATGAAGATCAAGGATTGGAGCTTTTTCCAACTCAAGGTAAAAAAGAACAAAAATCCTCACAACTGGACCAATAAATAACATCATAATAAATGGAGAAAAGGTTGAAGTTGTCATGGGTTTTTTCTTTCTGGAACCCACAATCAAAACTCATGGAAATAGCAGTCAGAAGGTCAAAGGATGCACTGCGTTAGGTAAATCTGCTGCACCAGAGCTCTTTAAAGGGTTATAAAGCATGGATGATACTTTAAGAAGTAAGGTGAGCCTGACCCAAGCCATGCTATTTCCATAGCCTCATATGCACGTGAAAGTTGGACATTGAATAAGGAAGATCAAAGGGAGGGGCGGCAAAACTATGCATTTGAACTATGGTTGCTTGCAAAGAATATATCTAACTTGGAAGAAGTATGGCCAGAATTATGCTTAGAGTTAAGGATAATGAGACATTATTTCATGTGCTTTGGACATGTTATCAGGAAAGACCATTCCCTAGAGGAAAAGACACAGGAGGTAGTGGCATGATTTCCCAATATGACTCACGGATGAGCTTCTCCCTTGGAGTTCCAATAGGCTAAGTGCTTTACTCAGAGAGACGGGTGGGCAGACAGATATAAGTTTCAACAATACGGTCCCTGAATGAAAGTCACTGTTGTCAGCTGGAATTCATGCGAAGAATAGTTCTGCTTCAGGCTGGAGATTTTCAGAGGCAATTTTGATTAAGTGTGCTTTACTCCCCCCCCCACACACAGTGCTTGATTTATTATTTCATCCTTTAATCTGACAATTATGATCATATTACTGAAATGATTTTACTTTCAGCTATATTTACCATTACAAAAACTTGGGTTAAAACTAAATTCAACCACAGGAGATACAGAAGTGATAAATTATGATGAACACGTGCAATGAAACACAGGTACTAAGAATACCATTGCTGAGTATATACCCAAAAGAAATACCAAACAGATCACGAACAGATTTATGCTTCCCATGTTCATTGCAGCACAGTTTACAATAGCAAGAATTGGAAACAGCCAAAATTCCCCTCAGTAGAAGATTGGATTAAAAAAATCCAAACCTCTGGTGTATATATATATACACACAATGGAAGACCTAAAAAACAGCAATGAAACAATGAAACACCCCAAGACATGGAACAATCTGAAAGACAGTACACTCAGTGAAGTTAGTCAATCACAAATGAGCAAACACTCTATGAGTCCACACTGTAGGAACAAGCAGCAGAATGGACACAAGCCCAGGCTTGTAGGGCATCCAGTCTGCTGGCCGGGGTGGGGTGGGGGTGGGGAGCAGACAGCCTAGTAGAGAGCCTGACTGGTGCCCATGAACCATACACCATCCACTCTAGACATTGGACATTGAATAAGGAAGATCAAGTGTGTGGGGGTGGGGTGGGGGGGAACCTTTGCCACGGGGCTCCTCTCGTCAGTTGGGATCAAATGGTCAAGGGAGAGGAAGGGGATGTTGTCTGCTGAGTGGCTGCCATGTAAATCTATGATGAGGTCTCTCTGGACAGGTGGACAACCCTCTCAGAGGGATGAGGGATACTGATGGGAAACACAAGTCAGGAGAGGAAAAGGAGCAAACATGTCTGGGGGAACACAAATGCATGACTGTTGGTAGGAAAAGCAGGAGGACTGAGAATAACTGAAAATGCTAGGATCCCCTAGGCAGGTAGTGTCTTTGGTGGCATGCACCGAATGGGCCACATTGACCCAGTTTCCGAGTGCATCCTGGGTGCTGTGAAAGGCTGAGACACCAAATCCTGGATCTTCAAGAGGCATTCTCCAGAAGCGGCATCAGTGAGGTCCATTGTGGACACTCCATTGGGTGAACTGGACTCTGCCCCCAACCCACTTGTAACTGAGGACTTAGATCAGAGAATATGTGGTGGCTGAGGAGGCTGAAGACAGCAGTACCAAGATTGTTGAACTGTGGGGAGGTGGGAAAACATGGTCTTGCTACATCAATGTCCTATATGCTGTATTGAGATATGTATTATTCCAGAAACCTGTGATTGACATTCTCAGTGATTATTATTGTAAATTTCCCAGACAATTAACTCCCATTGTTTGTGTAATAGCGCTCAGCCACAGCCACAAAAGGATTGATTCTGTTTAAGTGGGTAAATTCAGGTACTGTGTTGTGGAGTTAGTCTACATTGGTCCTCTCTCACAGGGATTTAATAAATGAGTACCAGAGACTAACTAAAGACAATATTAACAGAAAATTGTTATGTCCAAGGCAGATGATACATAAGACTCTATACCATAACTTTTTCTTTATTATGGGATATTTAGGGAGTTTATTTACAGCGTTGGAACATCTCTGATTACTTCCTTAAAGTGACATTAGTGGGTAAAAGTACATTCTGAAAATTCTTTTCTACATACTGTCAAATTGTTTAATAGAATCATTGAATCAATGGAATCTGAAAGTGTCTATCTCACTCTTATCAGTGTTCACTGTTATCTTAAAAACAAACTTGGGGTTTTTCTGTTGTTGCTGTTGGTTTTGAGATTACTGGATCATCTTTAAATGGATACTGTGAACAAATATGTATACAAGTCCACGAAATAAACACTACTCAAGTATAGGCAAAGAACCCAAATCTTGTGTCCAGAAATTAATTGCAAACAACAAACATGGTGCTAAAATCTATGTCAATGGAATTAAATGAGTGCTCTGTACTTTATTTTAAAAGAAAACTAATTTTCAGTAAAAAATTGTTCATTATATATTTGAAAATATTATCTTGGTGTTTTGCTTTATGTCATTTATTTTTTAAGTTTAATAAATACTTTCATCAGCTCTATATATGTCTTTTTTCTGTGATGTATGTGTTCCCACAGAACGATAAAAGAGTTTCATACCTTATGTGATTGGGATCCCCATTGCCCTTGAGATGATTCCTTATAGTGATGCTGTATAGACTTTCTGAAGCTGTCAATCTTTACAGGAGCAGAATGTCTAATCTTTCTCCCAACGGGTGACTGGCACATTTGAACTACTGACCTGGTAGTTAGTAGTCCAATCCCTTGTCCACTGTGCTACATGTGAGTCTTTGAGTAGTGCAAATGGTTAATGTGCTCAGTTACTAACAAAATGGCTGGAGATTTGAGTCTATCCACTTCTGATGAATTTTGAAAAGTCAGACATTGAAAATCCTATGGTGCAAAGTGCTACAAATCCTCAAGGCATCCCCAAGTGCAAAGTCAATAGTCCCAACACAAATTTTTCCACCTTTAGAGAATTGTTTTAAAATTTGATACTAAGTTCTATATTGTCTTTTTGTGATTGAATGTTTCGGTAAAGTCAATGAAGACAGAATCTCAAAAACCTTGAGAAACTCATTGACCCAAGGATGGCCACTATTTTATTAGAAAGATTCATTATTTGCATTTTGGCCTTTCAGACCTTCCATTTAAAAACTTCAAATCCCATTAGTTTGTTGTTGTAGTTGATAGTTGTTATTTTTTATTTGACACGATCTCATTTCCTGCCATAAACATTTTACATGACACAATTTTAGCACTCTATTGAAAAAGACACTTGATTAAATGAGCAAACAAGCCAGGAGGATAAAGAATTAATATAAGGCCCTCTAAGAAGCATAGTATCCCAAAATGATAAATGATATGGAAATAGATCATAGAATCCTGTCAAATATCTTCAATCTAATTTGTGTTGCTAATAGTATAATTATTTCTATCTCTGAAAGAAATATATTCACCCCACTCTTGTTGGCTATACAGTTTGACTAAAATCTTTCCTATAACCCTACTCCCATTAAAATGTAACATGTCTACAACAAGCGTTAAATCAAAACACAAAGTACAGGAAATTGTTTTCATGAGTTGCCTATACTTTTTAAATGTGAATAAGAGAAACCTTTAAAATTAATGTTACCTTAAAGATTAATGGCTCAATATGAAGACTCTGGCCTACTCCCAACCAACTCTTTTTTATTTTTAAATCATTTTATTGGGGGCTCATACAACTCTTATCGCAATCCATATATACATCCATTGTGTAAAGCACATTTGTACATTTGTTGCTATCATCATTCTTAAAACATTTGCTTTCTACTTGAGCCTGTGGTATCAGCTACTCATTTTTCCCCTCCCTCCCCTCTCCCCACACCCTCATGAACCCTTGATAATTTATAAATTATCATTATTTTTTCATATTTTACCTTGTCCGACGTCTCCCTTCACCCACTTTTATGTTGACTATCCCTCAGGGAGGAGGTTATATGTAGATCCTTGTAATAGGTTCCCCCTTTCTACCCCACCTTCCCTCCACCCTCTGATATTGCCACTCTCACCACTGGTTCTGAAGCGATCATCTGTCCTGGGTTCCCTGTGTTTCCAGTTCCTATCTGTACCCATGTGCATCCTCTGGTCTAGCCTGATTTGTAAGGTAGAATTGGGATCATGATAGCAGGGGGGAGAAAACATTTAGGAACTAGAGGAAAGTTGTATGTTTCATCATTGCTACACTGCACCCTGAATAGCTCATATCCTCCCCACAACCCTTCTGTAAGGGATGTCCAGTTGCCTAAAGATGGGCTTTGAGTCTCTACTCCGCACTCCCCCTCATTTACAATGATATGATTTTTTTTTTGTTCTTTGATGCTTGCTACCTGATACTTTTGACACCTCGTGATCACCCAGGCTGGTCTGCTTCTTCCATGTGGGCTTTGTTGCTTCTCAGCTAGATGGTTGCTTGTTTACTTTCAAACCTATAAGACTCCGGATGCTATATCTTTTGATAGCCGGGCACCATCAGCTTCCTTCACCACATTTGTTTATGCACCATCTGTCTTCAGCAATCGTGTTACATCATGAAATACCAGGTTAATAGAACAAACTGTTCTTGTATTAAGGGAGTACTGGAATAGAGGCCCAATGTCCTTCTGCTTCCTTTATACTGAACCTATAAATATATACACATAGATATATTTCCCATTCATCATATATAAATATATTTTACATTTGTACATGCCAGTATTTAGACCTCTATAAATGTCCTTTGCCTCTTAGTTCTTTCCTCTACTTCCTTTTACTTTCCTCTTGTCCCACTATCATGCTCAGCCTTTATTTGGGTTTCAGTAATTCATCTCAGTTACATTGCCCTTGATCAGTCCCTACCAGGATTCTTACACCCTCCTTGCCACTGATTTTGAATCACTTGTTGTTCCCTTGTCCCTGGGTTTGTTAACACCACTTCCTTTCCCCTAACACCTCCCCCTCTCCCATGTCCCAGAACCATCAGTCCTGTCATTTCCTCCTCCAGATTGTTTATCTAGCCTATCTTATGTAGACAGACTTGCAGAAATAATAGTATGTACAAAAACAAGACAGAGCAAAACAAAGCAACAAAATAAAACAAAACAATGACGACGACAACAACAACAAAACAATGACAAAAAAGAAGAAAAACCTGTAAATAGATCAATGTCTGTTTGTTGACCTTTAGGAGTGTATTCCGGTTGACTCTGATGGGGTGCCACGCCCTGGCCCCAAAGTCCATTTTGGTACTCCTTCAGGACTTCCTTGCTCTGCTCCCTTGCTGTTCTGCTGCACGCCCTGGGTGTTTTGCCTCAGTGTGGTGGGGTCAGATGGGGCGTAATTCCCACACTGTGTCTCCAGAGTTGTCCCCTGTAAGGCTATGGGTCAGTGAGGGATGTCGGGTCTTAGAGTGGGGCTGACCATATGATCCTTTCTGTGCATTGGCTGATCTGAGAGGAAATATTGTCCTCAAGGCTTGGTGGGCCACTTTCTTCCTCGCCCTTCATTTGGTCCCGTGTGCTCTGATCAGACATGTTCCTCTCCCAGAGCTGTAGTTTCGGTGCTGTCCTCTGAAGTAAATTCTTCTGGGGGAGGGGCAGCTGTCCACATAGTTGGGATTGGGGCCGGCCCCTCAGACCTCTCTACCGGTTCCCTGCTTCATGCTGGTATGCTGCATTCATGTCTTGGAACACCAGGTTGAAGTCTGGTCCCTCTTTCCCTGTGGAGATATAAAGAGTACCCTCATCTTGGGTTTGACCAACTCTTCTTAATGTAATTGCTATTCATGCTTTTTCTCAATCAAATAGTGCCTGAATAGTTTTCTTATACAAAGTAAGTGACATTTATGAGTGTGTTCTTCCAATAAAAGTCTAATTATACCAGCTACAAAATCTGAAGTGCTACTACCAATTTTAACTACTTACAACAATTTCTTATTGAAAGTAGGAAATTACTAAAAGAGGATCTATGTTCTGTGTATTATAGGTAAAAAGAAGAATATCCAACTCAAGCTTGGTGTGTCTGGCCCACTGCAATGGACTGAATAATTGGGAAGTGAACATAGCTCCCAGCCTGATCAGAGCTGCAGTCTCTGTTGCTGGGGTCACCAGAGTCGGGTTCATTGGTCTTATGGTCTTAGTATACATCTGCCTGACAGGTCAGGATCCAGTTTACTTAAACTGAAACACAGAGTCAGTGAGTCAGACATTCTAGTAGCTGAGAAGATACTGATTTGTTCATATGGTTTTCTGTTCTTTCCATGGAGCTAAGGAAATTAGATGGCGAGTTTCTTAAACATTTTCTTAAATTCTATTGTTTGTAACACCAAACTGATGAATAAAGAATCAGTTGTCTCCATTTGTTAGTACTGGGCAGAGGCTTGGTGCATTTGTTATAACTAGCACCTTTCCTTACAGACAGAAAAAGTATAAATTTAAATTGTAGCATCTGAAAGAATATTAGTGTAAATATTATAAATGTATAACATCAAAAAAGGTTATTTTATGTGCCCTTGAATCCATTTCTGGATCATAGTGACGCCATGTGACATATTCCAACACTCCCACAAGTTTACTAAGTACTAGTGGTACTATGGACAACTAACCTCAAATCAGGGTTCAAACAAACCAACTTCTCCACTTAAGGAACTGCTCCCATAAATAGTTACAAACTTGGAAACCTTATGCAGGATAACATCACGATAAAGGGAGAAATCAGTTATCGAAGATCCCACTGGTGTGGATCAACAATACACTTGGAAACAGCAGTCAAAAGATCAAGCCAAGCATTTCATTGGGTAAATCTTCTGCACAAGATCTCTTTAAAGTGTTGAAAAGCATAGATGTTACTTTGAGAACTGACCCAATGTACACCTGACCCAAGCCATGGTATTTTTAATTGTCTCATATGCATGTGAAAGTTGGACATTAAATAAGGAAGACAGAATAATCAATATATTTGAATTATGGTATTGGTGAAGAACATTCAAAATACCATGGACTTCCATAAGAACAAATAAATATGTCGTGGAAGAAATACAGCCAGAAGCAAGAATGGCAAGACTTCGTCTCACATACTTTGAACATGTTATCAGAAGAGTCCAGTCCCTGAAGTAGGACGGCATGCTTGGTAAAGAAGAGGGGCACTGAAGCAGAGGAAGGCTCTCGACAATATGGATCAATGCAGTGGCTGTAGCAATAGGCCCAACATAAGAGCAAATGATGAGACAGGACCAGGCACTGTTTCCTTCTGCTGTACATAGTGTTGCTTTGAGTTGGAACCAATTTGAGGGCACCTAACAGCAACGTGAGTTAGAATTTTTGTTTATTTTTTTTCTTTTAGGTTAATCTTTACAAAAGCAGATTTCCAGGTCTTCATTAAGCCAACTGATGGGGGTCAAAGTGTCAACCTTTCAGTTCTCAGCCAAGCACTTAAATGCTAAATTACCTTTGTATAAACTGATGAACACACGTTTAGAATGTATTACATGCCTTATATTCAGCTGAGAACTTCAAAATATATTTCCACTTCATTTGATAAACACACATATCTTATTATTGACTTAATAGCAATGGTATTTATAAATGTGCATTATTTATGGAGATCCTGTGCCCTTGACTTACCACACATGTCCTCCCCCTCACAACACAAAATCTTGTTACAACTCATATGCTTCTGAATAAGGATGTATTAAAACTTTACTGTGGTTCTATACACATATAAAATCTGAACATAAAAAAATTTGCATACATCTTTTAACATTCTGGTAAGATTTGAAGTGTACATTTATTATAAGAGGGGCTTGTCAAGTGACATATTTTAAATAATACTGTCATTCACCTCCATTGTTGTTTCTTGAATTATGTGTTGTAGCTAGATAGGCACCAAATCTATTTCTTCTTGCTGTTATATTAGAACCTAAATTCTTAATTTATGGAAGACTAAGAGCAAGGCACCCTGGTGGTGTATTGGATTATGCATTAGGCTGTTAACCCAGAAGTCAGCAGGAGTAAACAATTAGCCATGAAGTATAAAGATGAGGTTTTCTATTCCTGTAAATATTTACAGTCGCAGAGACCCACAGGGGCAGTACTACTGTCCTATAGGATTTCTATGCGACAGAATCGACTTGATGGCTTTGAGTTTGGTTGGGGAGTGGTTAACAATGGGATACCCAACTCTATTTTGAATTGTGGCATAAATTCAGCCTCTCTAGGGTACATTCTGACAGCAATCTGGAAGATTTGCCCTCAGATAAGGTATGTGAGGAAATAGATTACATTAACTTCTGGATCATCCCAGAGAGGGTAAGTCTTGCCTGCAGGAAATTTGCTTGGGTGTGTCTACAATGATATAGTTGTGTGCCACCTGGAAGTTCATAGATATGAAGTCATAGATATGACTCAAGGCTACAAAGTGGGAGTAGAGTCCCACGACCCATCCTAAGAAATTTTCTAGACTACATTTGTACATGTATCCCAAACATGGTCTTTTCCCTACTTCTATAGTTCTGCTTGCAACACTGATGGATTGATCTGCTGCCAAGCATAATTAGCCTCACTGCTCTGAATCTTTTAGACATCATATGGTCACATGCTGATGATTTCCTTCATCTGAATGATTTGGCTCATCTTTGTTTCCTTTAAGGCTTAATATAAGGTTCTACATCAAATGTGTCTGAATTTAGTGTCTTTCCCTCTTAGAACACTGCACACATCTGAATGGCATCTCTTGGCCTGTGTATAGTTAGATATTACCACATACCAGACTTTTGATTGATGCCATGCTGCATCCAGGCCTGAGCCATAAAATTCTAATGCATACACATTTTTGTGTTGTTCATTTCTCCTTTGGTTTAGTTCAGAAAAGCAACATGCTTTGAACATACTAAGTTGAAGGTTGTAGCGTTACATGATGCAAGAAGCCTGAATTTCTGAGTCACTATTTGGTGATCATGAACACTCAGGTAGAACTTCATCGTGTCTAGTATTGTGAGCTGCCATCAAGATGGTTCCTACCTGTATGGACACTATGCACAACAAAACGGAACATTGTCCATTCCTGTGCCATCATGCCTAAGTCATTACATATCTGGAAACAAGACAGTCTGTTGAAATAATTTACAGGTATTTGCTATGTAAAAAGGAACTTCAGGTCATATAAATCAGGAAAGGGAAAGATTAGAATGACCAAAATAGAATATCATTATTATTTTATTTCAATGATCCCTCTTCCATACTAGTGCCATATAACCTGTTCATCGGATCACGTCCTATTAATGAATTTCACAGAAATTCAGAATTCTGCACCTATGATGATATACAGGTCTTAGTTTGTCTCCTTAACCAGGTGCAAAACTGGCTGAAGAAATTTACCTCTGTTCTAATAGCTACTAATCCAGACCCCAGGGTTACTGAAATGCTAAATAAATATTTTTATGTACAAGAAAATTGATTCCTTAAGTAAAACCAAGGGAAAATTTCATGAGCTACATAGGTTTTAGTAGGATAATGAATTTTTGAAGTGCCTATGTGACCACAAGGTGTAGAAGGGATCAGGTATCAGGCATCAAAGAACAAAAAATCATTGTAAATGAGGGGGAGTGCAGATTGGGGGCCTAAAGCCCATATGTAGGCAACTGGACACCCCCTTACCAAAGGGTTGCAGGGAGCAGATGAGCCAGTCAGGGTTCAGTGTAGCAACAATGAAACATACAACCTTTATCTAGTTCTTAAATGCCCCCCCCCCCTCCACTATCATGATCCCAATTCTACCTTACAAGAAGAAGCACACTGGTACAGATAGGAACTGGAAACACAGGGAATCCAGGACAGAAGAACCCTTCAGGACCAGTGGTAAGAATGGCGATACTGGGAGAGTGGAGAGAAGATGGGGTAGAAATGGTGAACCGATTATAAGGATCTACATATAACCTCCTCCCTGAGGGATGGACAACAGGGAAGTGGGCGAAGGGAGACATTGGACAGTGTAAGATATGACAAAATACTAATAATTTATAAATTATCAAGAGTTCATGAGGGAGGAGGGAGTGGGAGGTAGGGGATAAAATGAGGAGCTGATACCAAGGGCTCAAGTAGAAAGCAAATGTTTTGAGAATGATGAGGGCAACAAATGTACTTGACACAATGGATGCATGTATGAATTGTGATAAGAGTGGTATGCGCCCCCAAGAAAATTATTAAAAAAATTTTTAAAATGTAAAGCATACTTCAAATATAAACCATAAGAATGATAGACACTATTAAAACAAATTAAAACATGCATGGATCTTTTCATTCAAGGAAGTAAAAGGGAATGCCTTGAATTTTTCTCATACCACTTTGCAGAAAACAGGACTTTTAAAAAATCATTTTATTGGGGACTCTTAATTAGAACAATCCGTATATCCATCCATTGTGTCAAATACATTTGTCCAAATGTTGCCGTCATCATTTTCAAAACATTTTCTTTCTATTTGAGGCCTTGGTATCAGCTCCTCATTTTTTCTCTTCTGCTCCGCCCTCCCTCCCTCATGAAACCTTGATAATTTATAAATTATTATTTGTTTTTCATGTCTTACACAGACTGCTGTATCCTTTCACCCACTTTTTTCTTGTTTGTTCTCCTGGGGGTGGGGGTGCGTTATATGTCTATCATGGTGATCAGTTCCCTCTCTTTCTCCCCACCATGCCCCTACCCTCTTGGTATTGCTACTCTCATTACTGCTCCTCAGGGGTTTATCTGTCCTGGATTCCCTATGTTGTGAGCTTTTATCTGTACCAGTGTACATGCTCAGGTCTAGCCAAATTTATAAGGTAGAATTGGAGTCATGATAGTAGGGGCAAGAAGCATTAAAGAACTAGAGGAAAGTTATGTGTTTCCTCGGTGCTATACTGCACCCTGGCTGGCTCGTCTCCTCCCTAGGACCCTTCTGTGAGGGGATGTCCAATTGTCTACAGATGGGCTTTGGGTCTCCATTCTTCCCACCACTCATTCTCATCAATATGATTGTTTGTTCTGGATCTTTGATACCTCACACCTAACCCCATCTATACCTCATGATCACACAGACTGGTGTGCTTCTTCCATGTGGGCTTTGATGCTTCTCAGCTAGATAGTTCCTTATTTATCTTCAAGTATTTAAGACCCAGATGCTAGAGCTTTTGATAGCTGAGCACCATCAGCTTTCTTCACCACATTTGCTTATGCACCCATTTTGTCTCCAGTGATCTTTCAGGAATGTGAGCATCACAGAATGCCAGGTTATTAGAAAAAACTATTCTTGTATCAAGAGATTACTTGAGTAAAGGCCCAATCTCCGTTACCTTCATACTTAACATTTAAATATAAATATATATATATTTACCTATTTCCATATCATTATATAAAAATATATTTATATATGTATGTGCCTGTATTTGTACCTCTATAAATGGACAGGACACTTTTATAAATAAATTTATTTTGAACTGAGCTTTCAATATGTTTACTTACATATCCCTTTTAATCTATCATCATTCACATGGTTCGTGTGATTTAATCATAGGCTCACAAAAACAAGCTCTGGACAAAATGTAGTGTTGGCCTTAGGCCATCTGTACATTATTTATGCTTCCTATATAAATGATGTTTCAATATCTAGAATGCTACTAATAAAAGTGTAACTCAGATCTGATTATTCTCAGTTGGGTAACTGACATGTATGGGAATTTATAAATACCAGAAGATGAGCAGGAAGGGAAAAACGTTATAGAAGGTGATGATCCTATTCCTGTACTAGCGGTTGTCTTTTTCGGTCCAGATTTTCCCCATTTTTTTTCCTGATTGTACAACTTACTCCATAGGTCTGATAAGAAGATTGAAAACTCAGACTGGACTGACCTTAGTATGCTGCCCCATTGGCATGACAGAAGTCAGGATGACAATTTATTGTCAACTGGCCGCATATGAGCCCTTCTGAAATTCTTCCAGGGAGGTTGATGGGACAGTATTTCTTTACTTTCTGGTGAGGGAGTCAGTGGGCTTAGTTGGGGGATGTCTATTGCATCCTATTAAGAGAACAATCCCCCACATGCAAGAGAGGATGTGGCCAGTACAGATAAAATTCAGAGACAGAAAACAGAAATAAGGTGACTTAATAGCATTTTGAAGCCCCCACTGAGTCATTCTTGAAGTGAATACTACTCTTTATTTGGTTTGGTGAGCTCATAAATTCCCATTATTGAGTTAAAGCTAGCTTGCATTAAATCTGTCACTTGAAACTAAAAGACTAATATAGTCCCTAGAGCGAATATTTTCTTCCCAATCTGGCATGGGACCGTAGTTGGCTTTTCACAACTTGATTTTCTTCTGCCCTATATAAATTCACTTTTTAGCATCGCCTTGGCTCTATTTTTTCAAGTTGTTTTCCAACAAGCCCTTCAAGACTATTCCCACTGTCCACTACATATGCATGTTAAATAGTCAGGAAGATTAAGGATGAAATGCCTTTTGTCAATGAGATCTCATAAATCAATGTGCATAATTTACCTAAATATCTGGGTTTTTTACCTCATGGGACCACATTTAGGCATCTTGAGTGGAAGCTAAACCCACAGGCAACATACTCTGGGGCAGGCTCTGATGGCGACCAGAAAGCTATCCCTGGGCTCTTGTTTGGAGTGTAACTAGCCCTCCCCTAAGCAATATCTGTTGACTGCTGTGTTAGTGCAAACTCTTACAGATGGCTCCCTACAGGAGGTGGGCCAAGTAAACAGTGCCTGCTCCCCAAATACCATCAGTAGACATCAGATCGATGGAGGGGAATTGAGTCATAATTCCTTATATGATATATTGTAATTCTGCACTCTATGCTTGTGGCTAAAATCACATTTTGAAGGGCATGCTGTGTTACAAGATTCAGATGGTATGTATTTTTAGAGTCTACTAGATGGTGTAGCTTAAGTTACTATCCGATGTTTCCTTGGGAGTATGGTAAGTTAAAAGATAAATTCTGAACCTCCATCAAAGCCATTCCTTTGTGTATAATAACTATCTCACTGGGGTATGTGTTAAACTATCGATCATTGTGTTAGGTTTCCTCTTTCTCCCCCCATCCTTCCCTCTACCCTCATGGTACCACTACTCCCATTATTATTCCTGAGGGGGTTATCTATCCTGGATCCCATGTGTTGAGACCTCTGATCTGCACCAGTGTACTTGCTCTAGTCTAGAGGGATTTGTAAGATAGAACGGGGTCATGATAGTGGTGGGGAGGAAGCATTAAAGAACTAAGGAATGTTGCATGTTTTGTCGGTGCTACGCTGCACCCTGGCTGACTCATCCCTTCCTTGTGACTTTTCTGTTGAGGGGATGTCCAATTGTCTACAGATGGACTTTGGGCATCCACCTCACCCCCTTCATTTGCATCAACACCGTTGTTCATTTTTGTGTCTTCTGCTGCTTGATATCTGATCCTGGGGACACTTCATGATCACATAGGCTGGTGTGCTTTTTCCTATGGGCTTTGTTGCTTCCCAGCTAGATGGCTGCTTGTTTATCTTCAAGCCTTTAAGACCCCAGATGCTATAGCTTTTGACAGCCAAGCATCATCAGCTTTCTTTACCACATTTGCTTATGTACCCTTTTTGTCTTCAGTAATTGTGTGGGGAAAGTAAGCATCACAGAATGCCAGGTTATTAAAAGAAAGTGTTCCAGTGTTTTGGGAGTACTTAAATAGAGGCCCAATGTCTGTCTGCAACCTTAATACTTAACATGATAAATATATGTACATAGACCTATATCCTTATCATTATAAAAATATATACTTAAATATGTATGAGTGTATATTTATGCCTCTTTAAATGTCTTTTGTGTCCTGGATCTGTCCTCTATTTCCTTTATGCAGGGGGACAAACAATGGAAACATGGGAAGGGAGGCAGCAGACAGTATAACATATGACAATAATAATTATTTATAATTTATCAAGGGGAGATGAGGGCAGGAGGGTGGAAAAGAGCAGAAGGGAAAACTGAGGAGCTGATATCAGGGGCTCAAGTTGAAATAAAATGTTTTTAAAAAGATGATGGCAACATATGTACAAATGTGCTTGACACAATTGATGTATGGATTGTTAAAAAAAAGCCTCCAATAAAATGATTTATAAAAATAAATAACTAACCATCTAAGACAGAGTGAGCACACTCAGGACCATCAACATAGCATTGCTCCAGGTTTCTGTCTGAGTGGCGGAGGGCAAGACCAGAGGCACTAGAGACACTGGCACGGAGATTATGGGACAAAGCAGGAGGAGCAGTGTGGAGCATAGGGGCCTGTGAGATAGAGCAACAGGTGGACCTCCTGTTCCACAGAGGCAGAGTAGTCCAAGGGACTATGTAGCTACGGGAGAAACCAGAGAGAGATTGCAGGCTGAGGAGAAGTGTTACTGATCCTGTCTTGTGGTAACCTGATACCTTCCCTACTGCATCCTTATAACTGAGAGTACGGTTTGTGAGGTCGATGTGATCATTGCAATGACTTATTCAACCCAAAAGAAGTAGAGTTCTGCAGGAGGGTCTGTTGGTGTCTGAGTAGGTTAATAATGAGGTACAAGGCATCATCAGAACAAAAAAAAATCTTACCATAGTGAATGAGATGGGTGGGTGCAGAGTGGAGACCCAAAGCCTATTTGTCGGCCACCGGAGCTCCCCTTGCAGAGGGGTCTAGGGGAGGAGATGAGTCAGTCAAGGTGCGATGTAACACCAATGAAAAATAGAACTTTCTTCTAGTTCCTAAATGCCCCCCACCCCCATTACGATCCGAATTCTACCTTGCAAGTCTGGCTAGACCAGAGGATGTACACTGGTACAGATAAGAACTGGAAACACAGGGAATCAGGGCCTGCTGTGTGAATGGCAATACTGGGAGGATAGAGAGAGAGAATGGGTTGGAAAGAGGGAACAAATTACAAGGATCTACATGTGAACTCCTCCCTGGGGGACGGACAACAGAAAAGTGGGTAAAGGGAGATGTCGAACAGGGAAAGATATGACAAAATAATAATTTTATAAATTATCAAGGGCTCATGAAGGAGGGGGGAGTGGGAAGGGAGGGGCAAAATGAGGACCTGATGCCAAGGGCTTTAATGGAGAGCAAATGTCTTGAGAATGATGAGGGCAATGAATGTACAGATGTGCTTTATACAATTGATGTATGTATGGATTGTGATAAGAGTTTTATGAGACCCTAATAAAACGATTAAAAAATAAGGATGGATTTTTGAGGTATATCTGACTTCTGTTTCTTAACAAGAGGGAAGCCAGAAGAGATCAGATATGGCCCCCACACTGTTGACTACTTCTCAGGAGTTCTAACTTTTCCACCTCCTGAAGCAAAGGGAAGTCTGAGTGTGCTTGCCAGGAATGCCAGTTCAGAGGTAGACAGCTCCCACAGAGAAGGGAGGAAAACTTTGAGCAAAACCAGAAGGCAAGAGCTAGCCCTGAATGGGGCTTGCTAGGTATGGGTTTCCAGACGAAAAATCTGATTACAGAAACAGAAGAGAAGGGACTAATAACCAAAGATAAGAGACCGTGCCCCATCATGGGCAAATTGATTATGACATGTGAGTAAGTTTATTGTGCAAACCTGGCCGATAAACACATTTGGGGTTAATTGAAGCGCGGAGGGGTAAATGACTCAGTGAGTCTTGCCTTTCTAGTTCTCAGGTCTCTTGCTTTGTGGTGGCTGCACTAGGGTGCAGCTGCCTTAGCAGTTCCCTGCTTCAGCTTGCAAGGCTGACTTCCTGCAAGACATCCCCAAGGAGAAGCCACATGGACCTACCCTAATGTAGCCCTAGGTGCTGAAGCAGCTGTGTGGAGACCCCTGCCAGCACCGAGATGCTTACACATTTACTGATTCAGCTTTCCTCCTGCAGTCAGCATCATTGTGTCTGTTTTGTGAGGTGGAGGAGGACTTTGTGGATTGGTGTTGGACATATGGGTTCATGTTGGACTTGTGGGCTTGCGCAGCACTGGGTTGGGATGTTTTCTTGATGTGCACTTACCCTTTATATAAAACTCTCTCTTATACATGAATTTCTGTGGATTTGTTTCTCTAAAGTACCCAGACTAACACAACATGATATCTCATATGAGGGGTGGTGCCTGCTGGTGGACAAACTGACTGCAGTGGATTAGTGATTGATAGTTGACAAATGAGATCTGGATCTCTCAAGCCTCAATTAAATCAGAGAGACTGAGTGAGTTGATGCATGACGAAAGAAGAAATGGTAAGCTATGACCAAATGCTCAGGCCACTTAAGAGTTTCTTGTTGAAACTAGTATAGACATATACACTAAATATTGAGGAAAACTGAGGAAATTAATACCCTTGAAAATTCTAATATCCTAAAACCCCTGTTACAAAGGTCACAAGACACAAATAACAGACAAATAATGGTACATCAAAATAGACATGACAAAGAGAATGCAAGTGTACATTAAACATTAAACCAAACCAAACTCATTGATACTGAGTCAATTTCTAGGCATTTCAGAAAAACCCCTGCTGTCTAGTTGATTCCAAGTCCTAGTGACTTGGACTTGACTGACAGCAACCTTAAATATGGTTTGCAACGCTTTAAATCTTTTGTTCATTTTGCTTCCATGGAATAACTGGTGAGCTTGAACTACCAACCTTGTGGCAAGTCATCCAATATTTACTCTAGAGATGATCAAATAATTATAAAATGGAAGAATATAATGCGCCCCCTCCCCCAAGGCCCTGTCATCGAGTTGATTCTGACCCATAGGACCTTAGAGGTAGAACTGCCTATGTGGGTTTTCAAGACTGTAACTCTCTATGGTAGTAGAAAGCTTCATCTTTCTCTTAGAAAGCAGTTGATGATTATGAACTACTGTCCTTGTGGTTAACAGCCCAAAGCATAATGTACTATACTACCAGGATTCTTTGAAGAATATAGCACAATAACAATAAACATAATTAAATAGTTAAGGGAAAACATACACAAAGTGCTCATGGATATAAGGGAAACAATGCAAGAGCAAAATGAGAATCTGAAGAGAGGGATACTAATGAAAAGAATGTAGTTGAAATGAGAAACACAATAGTATTTAAATTCAGATTTAATTAGACAGAAAAGTCAGTAAATTAGATATTAAGGTAGTTAATTATGCATGCTGAAGAGCAACAATTGCAGAGGTTTGAGAGTCTGAACATATTTTAATGTAACTATGGTATAACAAGCAGCCTAATATACACATCATGGGAATTCTAGAAAGAGATGAGGGGGGTGGAGGACAGAAAGAATATTTTAAGAAATAATGACAGAAAAGTTCTCCAATCTAAAGAAGTATGTGAAGCTACAAATCCAAAATGTTCAAGGAATCAGAAGTAGGATAAACTCAAAGAAATCTACACTAAGACACATTATAAATATTCTCCTAAAAACTAACAATAAAGAGAGAACCCATAAAGCAGTAAGAGAAAAGCAAATAGTCACATACAAAGGATGGCTTACAAAGGTATAGACCCATTTTTCCTCAGAAACATTAGAAATTCGAAGGCAATAAGTAAGGGTAGTTGAAGTACTGCAAGAACAAGCTATCAACCAATCATACTATACCCAGAAAAAAATGTTCTTCAAGCATGAAGGTGAGCAAGACCATCAAGAAAGAAGAGGCCCATGCAAAGTATTTTTGAGATTAGTGTGCAGATAGCCCGAGGCACCAGAGGAAGCTTCACATAAAACATTTGTCATAAAAAATGGACTTCTTGACCCACGGAATGAGCAAAGTTGTGCTTTCTAACAGGAATATGGTTTGCAGAATGGCGTATTATTTGGTCATTTATCAGTGCTAATGGAACTTTGTAACATTGTGCATGCAGGGCAGAGGCCAAGCCCACATGACTGAGAAGTCAAGGACTACAGAGGTGCGCCTTTCATCTCGACTAAAACGAAGCACTGCACAGAGCGGTGGCAACTGGGAGGAGTGCAACCGTATAGCGCACACTCCACGGAGAACAGGGCAAAGGGTCACTGAAAGGGATATCACTTCCAGGACACAGGATTTTCAACATAAGGATAACTGTACACAAATTTACTAAAATTAGAGAGCAGCAACATCAGCCAATTAGAATCCCCTAGGGCATCTCCCGCAACCCTGAGGGCAGATTCTTGAGTCAGTGAATCAAAAAGCTAGCTTATGGGGAGGTGTGGTGTAGCACCAGGATCATAATTCTAAGGTACCAGATTGGGACCAGGGTGAATATATATATATATATATATATATATATATATATATATATATATATATATATATATATATATATATATATATATTGCTTTCACTCCCTGCCCAAACCAAAAGACCCTCCAGTGAATACCCCACAGCCAGGGCAGCCCCACATCACAGCTTACTGAGCCTCCTAATCTAGCCTCCCTGAGGTACAACTCAGCAAAGTCCCCAATCCCAAGGCACCCCAAAAGCCTGGGACCTTAAAGAACAAGGCCACTCTGGGGATCTCTTTTCTTTATACTTGTTAAAGTCCCTGGATTGCAAGCACCTGGCTCATTAACAAAGTATTAGCAAAGCAAAACAAGGAGAAGCTGAAGCAGGTTTGACAGGCATAACAGGTTTTACAAGCCCAGGCAGGGAGTTTATATAAGGACAAGGGGGAAATGTGTATATATATATATATAAATATATTTACTTAAAAATTTCCCTTCCAAATTAATTGCTTTATTGCCTAGTCCCCTAACACACCATATACCCAGAAGGTAACACCCACAAGAGACTCAGCTCCTGGGCAAAGCTTAGTGTCCAAACAAATATACATTAACATCTCTCCTGCATCTTACTCTAGAATTATTTTTCCTATTCCTTTTCTTAAAACTTTTGTCACTTGTCCCTTCCTTTAGTTTTCCTTTCTTCAATCTAGATATCTAAAGTTTTATTTCATAGCACTATTAACCTCTCTCTCAGTTGCACTTTCTTCCTGTCAACCCCTTTTCTTACCTTTGCAGTCTCATAAAGCTAAAGCCTGGCACAATCGTCACAATTTAAAAAATAGTTTTAGCATTCAATTACTAGTACCCATCTTTCCATTATTGCAAATCAGTTAGTTGGGGGCCTGATCTCCCTACCTTTAACTGATCAAAGAACACTACCTGATCCCTCCCAAGCTTTTTCCTTTACCTACTGCTTCTTTTGCTCTGTCCCCCATCACCCATACTTCCTACCCCAATTTCAGGTTGCTCACCTAATATCAACTGTAACACACACCCCAGACACTTAATACAATCTGTCTATCATCCCCCTCCTGCACCACCTAACAAAGTTAACCACTCCCAAATAGCACCACCTACCTAACACCCCTCATAGCAACTCCACGATGTCAAGGAAACAGCAGAAAATATTGGTGCACACACACACACACAGACACACACACAAACAAGAGAAATGGAAACAAATAACAGAATACCAACCAGACTTGGATATAATGTCTGAAATTGAACAGGCCATGGACTTACCAGAAAAATAATATGAAAGAATGATGACTGAATTTGTGTAAGAGTTGCAAGAAAAGCATGAGAAAAGAAGTGAAACAATGGAAAAACTAGCAAGCTTCCTAGAGAAACCCCAAACACTAACACTATAATAACAGGATTAAATAATGCTACTAAGGAACAGCACGAGGCAATCAAAGAACAGAGCGACACAATGGAAGAGATGGAAACTCAAATTAGCGAGCTGGAAGAAAAATCTGTATATCACAATCTAAAATAAGAATAAATAACAACCAAAAAATGCAAAAGAGACTGAGAAAAACTTAAGAGCATTGTGGGGCACAATGAAGAGGAACAATCTGCATCTTGGTGGGATTCCAGAAGAGGAAGGAAGCAAAAAAAATTCACACAGAGTATAGTCCAAGAGCTCCTGCAAGAGGACTTTGCTTTGTCTAAAAGAGGAAAAGGTGATTATTCAGGAAGCCGAAAGAACCCCAGCCAGGAGAGATCCCCAAATAAAAATCCCCCAGCATAGCTAATATCCCCGGTATATCAACAGAAAGTAAAAAATACTAAGTGCAGCCAAAGAAAAAAAGTAAATTACATACAAAGGGACAACAAGCAGAATAACCTCTGATTTCTCAGCAAAAATCATGCAGGCCAGAAGACAATAAAGTTACATATACAGAGTACTGGAGCAAAAAAAAAAAACCATCAACCTAGAATACTGTATCCAGTAAAATTATCAGTAAGATATGATGGCTAAATAAAATATTGTAAAAGAAGAACAAACTGAAAGAATTCACTAAAACAAGGCCACCCTTACAAATAAATACCCAACGAAGTACTGTGGCCCAAACACCACGAACAACAACACACAAACCTGAAACCAACATACAAGGTAATTCCTCACAAAAAAACAGGATACACAGGACAACACTCAAAGCAAGGAAATGAGACAGGAAGAACAAAGAAACTAAACACAATATTCATGCAAACATATAATACAGATATATAAACCAAATGACAATAACAAATACATACATATCAATACTCTCACTCACTGCATGTTAATGGACTAACTGCACCAGTACTGAAACAGAGTTTCAGAACTGATAACAAAGCAAAACCCATCAATGTGCTGCCTACAAGTAACACACCTCTCACAAAGATTTAGCAGATTAAAAATCAGAGGCTGGATGGAGGAATACCAAACAAATAACAATCAAAAGAAAGGAGTGGTAGAAATATTAATCTCTGAGAAGATAGACTTCAAAGCAAACAATGTAAAGAAAATAATGGACACTATATAATGATAAAGGGAACACATAATTATTTTTTAAAATAATTTTATTGGGGGCTCTTACCGCTCTTATTACAATCCATATACACATCCATTGTGTCAAGCACATTTGTACATTTATTGCCCTCGTCATTCTCAAAACATTTGCTTTCTATTTGAGCCCATGATAGCAGTCCCTTATTTTTCCCCTTCCTCCCCGCTCCTCTTCCCTCATTAACCCTTAATAATTTATAAATTATTATTATTTTATCATGTCTTACACTGTCCGACATCTCCCTTCACTCACTTTTCTCTTGTCTGTCCCCCAGGGAGGAGGTTATATGTAGATTCTTATAGTTGGTTCGCCCTTTCTACCCCACCCTTCCCCCTCCCTCCCAGTATCACCATGCTCACCACTGATACTGAAGGGTTCATCTGTCCTGGATTCCTTGTGTTTCCAGTTCCTATCTGCACCAGTGTACATCCTCTGGTCTAGCCAGATTTGTAAGGTAGAATTGCAATCATGATAGTGGGGGGGGGGTGGGGAGCAAGCATTTAAGAAATAGGAGAAAGTTGTGTTTCATCGTTGCTTCACTGCACCCCGACTGGCTCATCTCTTTACTGTGACCTTCTATAAGGGGGTGCCCAATTGTCTACAATGGGCTTTAGGTCTTCACTCTGTGCTCCCCCTCATTTACATGGATGGGATTTTTTGTTCTGGGTATTTGATGCCTGTTACCTTATCCCACCAACACCTGATGATCGCACAGGCTGGTGTGCTTCTTCCATGTGGGCTTTGTTGCTTCTGAGCTAGATGGCTGCTTGTTTACCTTCAAGCCTTTAAGACCCCAGACACTGTATCTTTGGATAGCTGGGCGCCATCAGCTTTCTTCACCACATTTGTTTATGCACCTGTTTGTCTTCAGTTATCATGTTGGGAAGGTGAGCATCATGGAATGCCAGTTTAATAGAAAAAATAGTTCTTGCATTGAGGGAGTACTTGAGTAGAGGCCAAATGCAAATCTGCTATCTTAGTACTAAACCTATAAATATATGCACATAGATCTATTTCCCCTCATCATATATGTACGTGTATGATTTGCACATGCCTGCATTTAGACCTCTATAAATGCCCTTTGCCTCCGAGTTCTTTCCTCTATTTCCTTTTACTTTCTTCTTGTCCCACTATCATGTTCAGCCTTGGGTTTCAGTAATTCCTCTCAGTTACACTGTCCTTGATCAATCCCTACCAGGTCTCTTACACCCTCCTTGCCACTGATTTTGGATCACTTGTTGTTCCCTTGTCCCTGGGTTCATTAACAACACTTCCTTTCCTTCACCACCCCCCTGGTCCCATGTCTCCCCAAAACCATCTGTCCTGTTATTTTCTCCTCTAGATTGTTATCCAGCCTATCTTATCTAGATAGACCTGCAGAGATAATAATATACCCCAAAACAAGACAAAGCAAAGCAACAAAACAAAACAAAAAAACAATAAGAATAAAAGAGAAAATCCTGTAAATAGTTCAAGGACTGTTTGTTGACCTTTAGGAGTGTTTTCCGGTCGAGTCTGATGGGGTGCCACGCCCTGGCCCCAAAGTCTATTTTTGGTGTTCCCTTGGGACTTCCTTGCTCTGCTCCCCTTGCTGTTCTGTTACATGCCCTTAGTGCTTTGCCTTGGTGTGGTGGGGTCAGATCAGGCGCAATTCCCACACTGTGTTGTCCCCTGTAGGGCTTTGGGTCAGTGAGGGATGTTGTGTCTCATAGTGGGGCCGGCCATATGGTCCTCTCTGTGCATTGGCTGCTCCAAGTGAGGATATCGTCCTCAAGGCTTGGTGGGTCAGGTTGTGCTCCACTCTCTCTTCCTCCTCCTTCATTTGCTCCTGTGTGTTCTGATCAGATATGTCCCTCTCCCTGAGCTGTAGCTTCAGTGCTGTCATCTAAAGTAAATTCTTCTGTGGGGAGGGGCAGCTGTCCATGTAGTTGGGATTGGGGCCAGCCCTTCAGACCTCTTTACCTACTTCATGCTGGTATGTTGCATTCATGTCTTGGAGCACCGGATTGAAGTCTGGTCCCTTTTTCTATGTGGGAATATAAACAATACCCTCCCTTTAGGTGGGTTAGTGCCCTCTTCCCGTGCTATCCTCCCTCCATTTTTTCTCCACCCCCCCCACCTTTTTAGTTGGCTACCATATGTATCCCTGGATTTGTTATGGCCCTGCCATACTACCTGAACCTCACTCCCAGGAATGCTTGTATGCAGCATCTTTTTCCCTATGCAGCTTTTTGCATTTTTAAAGCTTATCACAGCAGATTTATGTTGTACATGTGCTTTTGTGCTTAGCATAATTTCCTCCAGTTCTTCCCATGTGGCAATGTGCTTCATGCACTCATCACTGCTTTTTTAACGATGCATAGTACTCCATTGTATGTATGCACCACAGTTTTTTAACAGTTGATGGAAATTTTTGTTCCCAATTCCTTGCAATTTTGAACTGTTCTGTAATGAACATTAGTGCACAGATGTCTGGCCATGGTTTGTTTCTTTCCTCTTCAGGGAATATGCCCAGTAAGGGCATCCCTGGGTCATATGGTAGCTCAATTCCATGCATTTTAGATATCACCATATTGATTTCCATTGTGACTGTACATACCTACAGGCCCTCCAGCAGTAGATGAGAGTTCCTATATCACCACAGCCCCTCGAACACTTGTTGCTTTCTGGGTTTTGGAATTGGGCTATCTTTGAGAGTGTTAGGTTGTATCTCATTGTTGTATAAAATGCATTTCTCTTATGACTTATGATCGGGAATATTTTTCCATATGTTCATTGACCATTCTGATTTCTGCCCTCATGAAACTTCTGTTCAGGTCCTTGGAAGCTAACAGAGTATTGTAGATTTTTAGTAATAAAGCCTTTGATGTGTCATTGCTAAAGATGATTTCCCAGTCTGTGGGCTCTCATATTACTCTCCTGGTGAAGTATTTTGATGTACACAGGTGTTTCATCTTCAGTGTATCCCACTTGTCAATTTTTGACTCATCTGTATTTGTGTCCTTCCCTATTTCTGAAAGCCTATATATTCTCTGCACCAAAGTTCTCAGGTTGGTCGCAATTCCCTTATTGATATTTTGGGGTTTTGCCTTGAGGTCTGTGATCCACGTTGAGTTTATTCTTGTACATGGAGTGAGATAAGGGTCTTGCTTCATTTTTCTGCAGGTAAATATCAATTTTTTTCTAGCACCACTTGTTGAAGAGGGCATCTGCTTCCCATTGGATATTTTTTTTTGTGGCTCTTATCAAAGATCAGTTGTCTGTATGCTGATGCTTTTATTTCTCGGTTCTCTGTTCTTTTCCATTGGTCTGAGTATCTGCCACTATACCAATACTATGTGGTTTGACCAGTGTGGCTGTATAATATGTGCTAATGTCAGGTAAAGTAAGCCCTCCACTGTGTCCTTCTTCTTGAGGAGTTCTCTGCTAATTCAGGGCTTCTTCCCTCTCCATATGAAGTTGGTAATCAGTGTTTCCATTTCTTTGAAGAAAGATGAGGGTAATTGTATTGGGATTGCATTAAACTTATGTAGTGCCTTGGGCAGAATTGACATCTTTACTATATTGAGCCTTCCAATCCATGAGCATGGGATATTCTTCATTGAGGTTACTGTTAGTTTCTTGTAATAGTGTTCTGTAGTTTTTCTCATATAAATCTTTTGGTCTTTTAGTCTGGTATATCCCTAGATATTTCCATATGTGCTTGGCTATTGTGAAGGGCACCACCTTTTTTATCTCCTCTTTTGTGGTCTTATCCGATGTGTATAGCAGTCCAATAGACTTGTTTGTTAATCTTGTATCCTGCCACTCTGCCATACTCCTCTATTGCTTCCAGTACTCTCCTTGTGGAGTTTTTGGGTTTTCCATATATAAAATCATGTCATTTGCAAATAATAATAGTTTCACCTCTTCCTTCCCCAGGCGAATGCCTTTGGTGTCTTGTTGTTGCGTTATGCTGTTAGCTAAAACCTTCAATACGATGTTAAATAAGAGTGGGGACAAAGCTATCCTTGTCTGGTCCCCTTATTCAGTGGGATTGTGTTCATATTTTCTCCATTGACTACTATGTTGGCTGTTGGTTTTTCTTATATAGATTGTATATTGAGGAATTTTCTTTCCATTCCTATCTTCTCTGGTGTTTTAAACAGAAATTGGTGTTGGATGTTGTCAAATGCTTTTTCTGTATCTATCCATATTATCATGTGGTTCTTACAGTTTTTTGTGTCAATGTGGTGAATGATACTAATGGTCTTTCGTATGTTGGACCATCTCTGCATCCTTGGTATGAATTCCATTTGGTCATGGTGAATTATTTGTTTTATACAATTTTGTATTCTATTGGCCAATATTTTGTTAAGGATTTTTGCATTGATGCTCATTAAGGATATTGTTCTGTAGTTATTGATTCTTGTGGGATCCCTGCCCAGTGTCAGTATCAGTTATACTAGGCTTCATAAAAGGAGTATGGGAATTGGCCGTCTTTTTCTATATTCTGGAAGAGTTTGGGTAGGATTGGTGTCAGTTCTTCCCTGAATGCTTGGTAGAATTCTTCTGTGAAGCCATCTGTTCCAGGGGACGTTTTGTTGATAATCCCTTGATAACCTGTCTATTTCTTCTATTGCTATGGGTCTGTTGAGATTCTTGACATCCATCTGGGATAGTCCAGGGGGGATTATTTTTCAGAGAATTTGTCCATGTCTTCCAAGTCTCTTAATTCATTGGAGTATAGTCATTCATAGTATTGTGTAATTATCCTTTTGATTTCATTAGGGTATGTTGTAATGTCCTCTTTTACCCCTCATCCTTGCTATTGAGATTTGTTCCCTCCTTTCTTTGGTTAGGTTTGCCAGCAGTCTATCAATATTGTTTATCCTTTCAAAGAACCAACTTTTAGCAGCATTATATTTTTCCCATAGTGTTCTTATTTTCCCTCTCCTGAATCTCAGCCCTGATTTTTATTATTTCTTTTCTTTTGCTATTAGTAGGATTTTCCTGTTGACAGAACTAATTGTGAATTTTATGCCAGTATATCAATCATAAGTCTCTCTTCCTTTTTCACGTGTGCATGTATTGCTATGAAACTTCCTCTAATAACTGCCTTTGCTGTGCCCCATAAGTTTTGATAAATCATCTTCTCATTCTCATTGGTTTCTGGAAATTTCCTATTTCATCTGTGATCTGTGCCAGTATGCACTCCTTTTGCAATAGTTATTCATCTTCCAATTGTTTGCTCTGGTTTTCTTCATCTTCCCTCTGTTCATTTCCCGCCTTATGGCACAGTGGTCAGAGAGACCTCAAATTTATGTAGATTCATTCACCTTATGCCCCAGGATATCATCTATCTTCGAATATGTACCATGTGAGTTTGAGAATAATGTGATTTTTTTGGTATTTGAATGAAAAGTTCTGTAAATATCTATCATGTCAAATTCTCTACTTATAGTGTTTAGATCTCTAGCCTCCTTGTTGAGTTTCTCTCCCTGTGATCTATCTTTCTCAGAGAGCGGTGTATTGAAGTCACCTACCATAATTGTTGAGGCTGTGATTTCTTTTTTCATCTTTTGGGGTGTTTGGTTGATGTATTCAGTGGTGTACCATTCCTTTGAGCATTAGATAGTGTCCCTCCTTATCTTTTTATGGTTTGTACTTTCAGGTCAATTTTATCCAAGATTAGAATTGCAACCCCTGCTTATTTTGAATTGCTGTTTGTTTGGTATGCCTTTTTCTAGTCTTGGATTCTCATCCTATTTTTGTCTGTAGTCTTGAGATGAGTCTCCTGTAGGCAGCAGATTGATTGACTATGTTTTCTAAGTCACTCTGTTAGCCTCAGCCTTTTAATGCCCGAGTGCAGTCCATTGATATTCAGGGTTATTATCTCCATTTGTGGACTCTGTGATGTCCTCTTTTACCTTTGGGGTTGGGTGTTTTCCTACCTTCCTTTCTTTTCAGTGTGTGTGTGCATGTGTGCGCACACACACATGTGTGTGTAGTTCATTCTTGACTTCCTACACCCTTAAGCTTATGCCATCCTAGGAGCTGTTTTCTCTTTCTTTCTCTTTGGGTGGAGTTGTCCAATGTGGCAATCTCTTATTTATGCTTAGTGAGTGCTGTTCTTCTGTCCATACTAGGTCAGCAAGGATCTTTTGTAGTCTTGGGTCTTTTCTAATGTATTCTTTCAGTTTTTCCTGGTCTGGGAAGACTCTTACTTCTCCATTTATCTCGATAGATAATTTGGTTGGGTAGAGTATTCTTGGATTTGCGTTCATTTCCTTCAATTTTTTAAATATGTTACTTCACTCTCTCCTCTTCTTCATAGTGTAAGCTGATAGGTCTGAGCATACCCTTATTTAGGAACTTTTATATGTGATTGCTTGTTTTTCTCTAGCTGCTCTCATGATTTTCTTTTCCTCAAAGTTGGACAGTTTAACTATTATGTGCCTTGGTGACTTCTTGGGTTTCAGTCTTGTTGATGTTCTTTCAGACACCTGAATGGTTGCCTGGTTTTCATTCATTAAGCTGGGGAAGTTTTCCTCCAAAAATTATATCACACTTGTTGCAGATGGCTTCTTTGTTGTGTCTTCCTCTGGTAATTCAATTATTCTGATAATCTTCTTTATAGCATCAGACATAGCTCTTATGTTTTCTTCAGCTTCTCTGATAATCTTATTAGATTTTTGTTCATGTTTGTTAAAGTCTGCTTGGCTGTCTTCTAGGTCACTGGTACAGTTCTCTGCCTCCACCAGTCAATTGGAAAAGTCCGTGAGTCTGCTAATGGTTTTTGTTATCTCATTCCTAAGCACTTGTAGTCACTTTGGTTTACAGTCTTTATATCCTCTATCATTTCATCCTTTTTCTGTTTTGTTGCCCTCATATCCTGTATGACTCCAAGCAGCATTTGGAAAATGTATTTCTTTGGCAGATCAATGTATGCTTCTTCTATGTACATTGTTAAGTTCAGGACATCTGCCATTGCCATTTGTCTCTCCTGTTTTTTCCCCCTTCGTTGAAGTTGTTGGGGCTGATTGCTGTTTGTGTTGTGCTGTTTTAGAGGAGCCAGGGGCCATTTTCCAGGGAGTTGAAGAGCACTGGCTCTCTCTGAGTGACCTTAGAAATACTTCTTAGAACTGACTGTATTAATTTCTCTATGGAATTGGCCTACCACTTTATCCTCCTGTGGCTTTACTCTTTCCTTAGTCAAGCAGTATTCCGTTATTTGAAGAGCAAGTTATATGGTTCTCCCAGGGGACACTGGTCGGGTTGTTGTGGATCCACGAGAATAGAGCTGTATTGGATTATCTCACAATAAGCAGTGATGGTGTGGTCCATGGCAGCTTGGGACTGCCTCAGAGGGCATGCGGGGCAGCCCGATGCAACAGGGGTGCCACAGAAGACTGGTCTCACTTTGGTGTAGGGCTCCATGAATGGTGACTGGAATTGTCCTCTCACGTAGATTGCTGCAGAAGTTGGACAAAGGTTCCTGCAGCAGTGTGAAATGTTAGCGAGTATTGGCTGAGCTGCTTTATGCCACGTGAAGCACTACAGCAGGTGAGAGGAATTTACCTCAGTCATGTGGAAGCACAGAGGATGGATAGGCGCTTCCCCAGCCATACAGGCTGTATTTCCCCCAAAGAAGTTGGGTGGGATTTCTCCAGCCAAGTGTTAAGCACTGAAGGGGGTGGGTGAGTGGAGATTCATTGGGAAGAAATTGGGTTTACGGGTTTTCCCCCATCTCGGGTTATGCTGCAGAGGATGGAGCAATCACAGCTGGGTGGAGGACAGGTTTAAATGCCCTAGCTTAAGCGGAGTGATCTGGAGGTCAGCATGTTGGAGAAAAGGTAAGAGAAAATGAAAAATTAAAAAAAAATCTAAACCCGCTGAGACTGTGGGGGGATAGAGGGACGTGCAGGAAACAAAAATAACAATATATCTGAGTCCTGATCCCTGACTGTGGGGCTGGAGGGGTTTAATTCCTGCCCTGAGGCAGTGGCAAGCTCTGGCTGTGTTGAGATAAAGTCCCTGTGCCACCTCCAAATTATCCCATCTAGCTGAGACAATGATATGGCTTAAGTTAAACCTTACCTCCAGTGTGGTAAGCCAAAATCCCCAGCCCCTTAAAACCTCATGGATTTGTGCCTACTTTTCTTTATGATGTTCCTCCTGCCACCAGAAGTGTGGAATTTCCCTCTTAGCAATTCTGATCTGTGAAATCCGTCTGGTATGTGTTACTCAGTTGCCATCTTCCAGGAACACATAATTATGATAAACATATATGCATCCAAAGAAAGACCCTTGACTATGTCAATACAATCCTCATTGAATTGAAAAAAAGACATAGATACATCAACAGTAAAACAGGAGACTTCAATGAACCACCCTCAAAGAAAGACTGAACATCAAGGAAAAAAATCTACAAAGATACGAAAATGCTCAATAACACAATAAAAATGATCTTGTAGACATACCGAGTGCTTCATCTAACAAAACAACAACATACATTCTTCTCCAACACGCATGGCCTAGTCTCAAGAATAGACCACATATTAGGCCACAAATCATGTCTCAGAAAATTCACAAAGATCCTACAATCTTCACAGACTACAAAGCTATAAAATTAGAAATCAACAACAAAAGGAGCAGAAACATAAAGACAAATACATCCAGACTGAACAACATAATGCTAAAAAGTGACTGGATAATAAAGTAAATAATGAAGGAAATTAAAAATGCCTTGAGACAAACAAGAATGATAGCACAATATATCAAAATATTTAGGCACCACAAAAGCAGTAATCAGAGACCAGTTTATATCTATCCACTCACACATGAAAAAGAGGAAAAATCCAACATAACACCTCCAAGAACTGAAACAAGGGCAACACAATCCCTCCAATAAAGGAGGGGAAGGAATCATAAGGATCAAAGCAGAAATAATGATGTAGAATACAAAAGAAACAAACAAAAATGGAAAAATCAACAGGACAAGAAGCTGATTCTTTGAAAGGATACCAAAATAGACCATTGGCAAACTTAACAAAGGATAACCAAAAAGAATAGATGCAAATACCCAGAAAAAGAGATGAAAATGGTGACATTACAACAGATGAAATAAAATAAAAATAATAACACACTGTTATGAAAAGTTTGACAACTTAGAAGAAATGGATCACCCACTCAAATTGAAAAACAAATGTTGATAAACCCAACAGACCCATAATAAAAGAAGAAATAGAGCAGGTCATTAAGAAACTACCAATGACACATCAGACAAAGGGTTAATTACCAAAAATATACAGAACTCTACAACAGATCAATAAGAAAATAGCAAGAGATCCAACTAAGAAATGGGAAAACATTATGATCAGACAGTTCATACAAGATGAAGAATACATGGCTAACAAACACATGAAACAATGCTCACAATCACTAGCCATGAGGGAGATGCAAATTAAAACCACAATGAGATACCACTTTACACCTACAATGCTAGCCCAAAGAACAAAACCATAAAACAACAAATCCTGGCGAAGATGTGGAGAGATTGGAACTCATGCCATGGTTGGTAGACTTGTAAACACATAGAGCTACTGTGGAAAATTATATGGGGATACTTAAAGCAACTGGGAAATGAAATCCCATATGAACTCAGCAATACTAGGCATATACCCTGAGGAAATAAGACACAGCACACAGTGGAGGTCTGCTTTCCCATGATGACAGCAGCACAGTTCACAACAGCAAGAAACTGGAAGCAATAAAATGCACAACAGTGGAAGAATGGATAAAGGAACTATGGTACATACACACAATGGAATATTATGCATCCCTAAAAAAGTGATGAAAGCATGAAGCATTGCATGACATGGAAGGAACTGGAAACCGTTATGCTGAATGTAGTAAGTCTATCACAAAAGGGGAAACATTGTATGAGCTCATTAAGTAGCTGAAAAATCAAGCCAAGACAGAGGAGAGGAGCATCTACATTTCAGAAGAGATACTGACAGTTATGTTGGTGAGCATGGTGGGTCATTGGGGAGAAGTAACCTCACAGCAGGAAGGGAAGTTAAACAATGGGTGCAGGGGACCTCGCGGGGCAATGGGCCAGATTTCATGTTCCTTGGTAGACAGGTAGACACTACAAATTCTTTTCTACCAAACCTTCATGAAACATGCCATGGTATAAACACCACAATGACCATGGGTGCTGACCTTGAGGGCACATGGTATAATCCAGGGGCTACACCAGAAGGACTTCACATAGAGGCCTGGCAGAATGAACTGACCCAGGTTTTAAAGGAGCCTGCACCTCAGCCTTTGGACTGAGGTCTGGGGTACTCAAAGAGCAGAGGAAGCAGAAAGTGGCTGCCCTGGGCTTGTGGAAGTAGTGAGCACCTGACCTTAGGGGGAACCCCCAGATTGGTGTATACCCAAGGAAAGGGACCCAGAATCTTCATATATCTAGTACCTTGATTCCCCCCTCCCACATGACAAGTTTTGATCCGTTGGGTAGGGGCTTGAACTTGGAAGAATTGATCTAGGAAGTTTCCCCCTGGCACCAATCCCCATGCTTAGGATAAACAGAACTCAATCTAGTAGGAGATTGAGCTGTGTGGAGCAACAGCTCATGGTGGAACTGTACTTGTATATGCTCTTCATGCTTACAGTGTCCAGAGGGAGAGTCACTGGAAAAATGGATTATGTTATAAGTACAATCACCTAAACCCCAGGGAGATGATTGACAATGATTTACTTTTCTCTTCTGATGGGGTATTTCCCCCCCTGCCTTTAGTTTGTTTGTTTGTTGCTAGTTAGTTTGTTGCTATCATTGGGGTAGTTGGTCTCTTGGGGTTTTGAATTTGTCATAATACGACTGCCAAAATATATCAGAGTAACGCATATCTCAGGGACAATCAGATGGATCCTGGGCCCCTACGAACCCTAGCCCCAATCCAAGAACAGTTAGTTCTGATAACATGGCCCTGCTCAATACTCACCTCATGAAATGATCACTGAAGATAAGGATGCTACAGAAAAATGTAGTGAAGAGAGCAGATGATGCACGACTATCAATTGGAATAGTATCTGGGGCCTCACAGGCTTGTATTTAAAACAGCCATCTAAGCAAGGAGTCAACTAAGTGACATGGAAGAAGCACATCAGCTTGTGTGATCCAAAGACGACAATAACACAATTCAAATATGACAAAGGGAGAAGTATCATAGACTAAATTGCGAACACCCAATTTGTAGAAGGCTGTGGAGGACAGTGGGAGCCCAAAACCCATCTGCAGAGGGACTTAGCGGGGCATTGATAAAGCGGTTGGCAGATCCCCATGTGACTCCTCTAGGTGCAAGTATTTCTTCTTGCTTGTTCCATGATGAAAATTTCTTCCACAGCCTCTTAAATATTAATGGTGGTCTTTTCTCTCTTATCCACTATTTGTATTTTTATCTTTGTGATATTTTATCCTTACCACTTTATTACTTTTTCCTGTTTCTGTTGGGTTTTCCAGGTTGCGAAGCACAGAAAGAGCAGACACATAGAGATAAAAAGTGATGCAAGGGGGGCATAGGGGAGGTAGGGGGTGGTGGTTGGAGATAGGGAGGGTGAGGGGGTTGAGGGAGCCAACAATGTATGTGGGAGGGGCGTGGGCGCACTCTAGAACTGGTGATGATTACAAAACTCAATTTAAAAGTGATTTAACCATGGGGGGAAGGGACAAATGTTCTCAAATTAATATGGTAATGATTGTAAAACGTTTTTGTCATGATTGAACTATTTACTTGTGTGATATGTGGATGAAATGCCAAGAAAATTGTTTTTTAAAGATTAAGCATAAATTTGCCATAGGCCGTAGCAATTCTACTCCTAAGCATATCCCCAATAAAACTGAAAACATATGTGCACAGAAAAACTTACATACAACTACTTATATCAATATTATATAGCCCCAAAGCGGAAACATAACTCTAACATCCATGAGTTGATTAATGGATAAA
The DNA here is from genome assembly GCF_050624435.1 of Tenrec ecaudatus. Classification (NCBI taxonomy): domain Eukaryota; kingdom Metazoa; phylum Chordata; class Mammalia; order Afrosoricida; family Tenrecidae; genus Tenrec; species Tenrec ecaudatus. The sequence continues at coordinate 59,777,844 of NC_134532.1, read as the reverse complement.
TAAATTGTGGTAGATCCATACAATGAAATATTATTTGGCAACAAAAGGGCTGAAGCACTGACATGTGCTACAGCCTGGACAGACACCGAAAGTATTTGCTAAATGAAATAAACCAGTCAGAAAGGAAAAAAAAGCACTGCAGTTAAAATAATAATATCCTTAGCATTTCTAATTCTGCGCCGGAACCTGGTAAGTCCAATAATTGTGTGAGGGGGAAAAAAGAAAAAGAATAAGGTAAAAGGAAAAGATCCCTAGACAACAAAGCTGAAAAAAGTCATACCTACCAGACTGGCTCTATAAGGGAACATATCACACACACACACACACACACACACACACACACACACACACACACACACACAAGCAGGAGTTCCTTAGATGGAAGAAAACTGACACTATAATTCAGCTATACATAAAAATAAAAATATTTAATAAAAATAAGAATGATCAAGCTAGAGACAAGATATTCAATCTTTATATATCTAAATGTCTTGTCTTGATATATATATATGTATAAAATTATTTTACAGGGCCTGTGAAAAATGAAAACAATAATAATGACAAAAGGGGATCTAGAAATGATATAGATATGATACTTGCGTATGTTATTGAAGTTAAGTTCACACCAACTTACCTTGGGATGATTTAAACACAAGCTCTTAAATATAATATTTATGGTAACTATAAAGAGAATATACATACACATACATAACAGGAAAGGAGAAGGGAGACAAAAGGTTCACTACAATAAACCAACAAAGCACCAAAGCAGGAAGTATTAAAGGACAAAAATAAAGAAGTCTTAAGACACACTAAACACAAATAACAAAATGACAGAAGAGGCTTACCAGTAATCATGTTGTTGTTGTTGGTAGATGTCACCCAGTCAATTTTGATACATAGTGACATTATTACAGCGGAATGCAACACTGTTCTGTACTGTGCCCTACTCACAATTGTCCGTGTGTTGGAACCCAGCATTGAAGCACCCTCATCAATCACTCTTTTCCAGGGCCTTCCTCTTTTTGGCTGCCTGTACTTTAACAAGCATCATGTCCTTTTCCAGGGACAGATTTCACCTGATAATTTGTCCAAAGCTCAGGAGACCAAGACTTACCATCCTAGCTTCTAAGGCAGTGGTTCTCAACCTGTGGTTTGTGACCTCTTTGGGGGTTGAACGACCCTTTCCCAGGGGTCTCCCGATTCATAACAGTAGCAACATGACAGTGAAGAAGTAGCAAGAAAAATAATTTCATGGTTGGAGTATCACCATGACATGAGGAACTGTTGTAATGGGTTACGGCATTAGGAAGGTTGAGAACCACTGGTCTAAGGAAAATTCTAGCTGTACTCCTTCCAAGATAGATTTGTTTGTCCTTTGGCAGTCCAAAGGACTGTCAATATTCAATGCATCAATGATTTTTGCCCTTCCTTATTCAATGTCCAACTTTCACATGCATGGGAGGCAATTAAAAGTCTATGGCTTGGGCACACTTAAGTCCTTAAAGGACCAGCCTTGCTTTTCAATGCTTTATAGAAAATTTCTGTAGCAGTTTTATCCTATTCAATGGATCATTTGATTTCTGGACTGTTACTTCCATGAGCATTGATTGTGGACCTAAGTAAAATGAAATCATTGACAACTTCCATCTTTTCTCTGTTGTCATGACGTTACCTATTGGTCCTGTTATAAGGGTTTTTGTGTTCTTTACATTACATCTATATTGAAGCCTGCCATCCTTGTCTTCATCACTTCAAACCAGCACAGTGTGCACGCAACTCCAGTGCACATGCAGCATCCTCCAACATATAAAACATTTTATCTTTACTTTTCAATTTTAGAGGTTTCTTCATTCTTGTACTCCTTGTTATTAGCCCCACCCCCTATTTTCTCTTAACCTCTCCTGCCATGTCTCAGGAACCATTAATCCAACTTCTGTCTCTATAGATTTATCAATTCTGAAACATTTATACAGAAAAGCATTTCAACACAACAGCAAAAATAAAAAAAATGATGACAAAGTAAAACAGATACAACCCTAACTTGAAAAGAAAAAAACTAGGACAAGATATAAACATAAAAATGCTCCAGCCTTTCAGGTGTGTTAGTTAATACATCATATCTATATAAGATGCATTGACACACTACACCTACTACTGTTGCTCGGTGCTTCAAGTTGGTTCTGACTCACAGTGAGCCTGTGTACAATAGAGGAAAACACTGCCAAGTCCTGCACCATCCTCACAATTGATACAATGTTCCAGCCCATTGTCGTAGCCCCTGTATCAATCTACCTTCTAGGGGTCTTGGTCCTTTTCACTGGCTCTCTAATTTACCAACCACAATCTTCTTTTCCAGAGACTGAAAATATGTCCAAAGTGTGGGATAGGAAGTCTTACTATCTTCCACTCCCAAGGAGTAATCTGGCTGTACTCCTTTCAAGACAGATTCATTTGTTTTCTGGGAGTCCATAGCACTTTCAGTATTCTCTGACAGCACCATCATCCAAATGGATCCACCCTTCTGCTGTCTTCCTTATTCACTGGCCAACATTCACATGCAATTTAAAATACCATGGCTTGGGTCAGGTGCACCAGAGTCCTCTGAGTGATACCCTTGTCCTTCAAGACTGTAAAAGGCCTTGTGAAGCAGATTTGCCTAATGCAGTACCTACTCTGATTTCCTTTCTGGTGCTTCTATGAGCATTGGGCATAGAGCCAAGTAAATGAAGTCTTCGACAACTTCAGTCTTTCCTCTGTTAATCATGCTGTTGTTTACTGGTCCAGTTGTGAGAATTTTGATTTTATTTACATTGAGTTGTAATCCATACTGAAGGCTAACGTTTTTAATTTTCATCAACAAGGATCCTACTTGGTTTCAGCCAGCAAGGTGATGCCATCTGCATACCCCCAAAACCAAACTCACTGCCATGTAGGTGACTCTGACTCATATTAAACCAATGCCATTAACCTCCTGCAGAGCAGCAACTCTATTCCATTGTACCCATAGGCTGCCAGTTATCCGAAGCAGCAGGAGGCAGATAATGCAGTAAGGGCCTTGCCCCTTGACTTCTTCGATTTCACTGCAAAATAGCTCGAGGCAACTTCTTGTTCTCACCCACAGTCCCTAAGGGTCTAGCTGTGTCAGATGCTAGCATCTTCCTCTTCGATTCCCTGACAAGGGAAGGTGTCCCCCTGTAAATAAGAAATTTAGCAAAACCCAGAAAAAAAAAAAATTCCGGGGGCAATAAAATGTCTGGAAAATCCCCGCATGAGAAAGGATCATTTGTTGTGAATAAGAATTTACTTTATTGCCTTTAATATCACCTGTGGATTTGACAGGCGTGGCAGTGGAGGAGGCTGAGGGCTGGCTGACCCATAGGGAGAAAGTGCTTTCAATCCACGGAGGGAAGGTGTCTGTGAGCTCACTAAGCCACTGGGGGCAGCGTTGAGCCCTACCAAGACCTGGTTTTCCCTCAGTTTGGCTTTAGAGAATTCGATTTTTCTTTTTTAATACCATTTCATTACTAAAGGGTTACTTTCCTCGTGGTCCCTGGCTCTGGTGGAAAAGCCTCTGTGACTGACAGTTTTATAGGTCCTTGGGAATTTGATCCGGCATAAAATTTTTTTACCAGTTCACCAGGTAAGCTATGACTTTCCTTGTCCAAATGGGAAATTTAGTGTGAAACCAATTTAGTTGCAGGTGAAAATTGCCTGCGTGTATCACAGAGATGGTTTCTCACCACCGAAAAACAGCATGTCCTGCTTGGGAAAGAAAACACCAGAAATCCAAACCGGCTTGCCTTTTCATAAGCAATTTTCAGCCAAAAGGAAAAGGAGTTTTATTTTTTGTGAACCCACAAAAATGTGATATTCACCAGTGAGGAAATCACATTTGTGTAACTGTATTAAATATTTCTTTTCATCCAGGCAAATGAACAAGTTTTACATGAAACTCTTGTCAGGGCTAGGGCGTGTCGGGGTGATTTACGGGGAGGAATAGTGGCCCCTTCCTTGGGGAGTAGTGGTAGCTCTGAGCAGCAGACTTGGAAGCACCCCCTCCAGTCTTCCCGTAGTTGCTAATCTACCTCCGTCACTGGTTTGGGTTCAAGTAGAACCCCACCAAACTTATTTTGAACTTTTTAAGCCCCACTTTTTTAAGGTGTTTAAGTTGTGGTTTACATTTTTTTATATGAAAATGTGCACATGACAAGACCCTTTCACCAAGGACTTTAGAGCATTAGACACTTCTTCCAAAGAATGGGCATACTCTCTGAGAATGGTTGCCTACAGGGAATGGACCATTTAGCTTCTTATTCTTGTTCTTTTGTATGTTGCACTGAAGAATGGGCAGCAGGGGTTGGGTGCCACTGCATTGTTTTTGAGATCTGGCTTTGTGACATTGACAGTTTGTCGCTCAATGAGGATGATCTCCATGAAGTGCAGTGGGCCAGTTGCAGAACCTTAGGCCAGAGTCTTGGATCTCTGGTTCCTGCCCTCTCTTGCTTAGCGTTGGGAAGGCCTTCCTTCCAGTCCTACAAAGAACATACCTGCCTCGGTCATAAGTCTGACCCTCAGCCTATCTTTCCTCCCACAGACAACATGGTCCAATATCCTGTCCTTACCAATGCTTGAAAAGCAGTCAGGTCCCATTGTTTTTCCTCCAGATAGTTCATCCAGCCTGTCCTATTCAGACAGACCTGTGGAGACACTAACATGCACGAAAACAAGACAGAGGAAAACAAAGCAACAGTATACAACCAGACAACAAAAACAAACCACTGACAAAGAACAGAACAAAACAGTTCACAAGAGAAAAGCTTGTAGTTAGTTCAGGGATTGTTTGCGAGCCCTTAGGAACGTTTTCCAGTCCAGTCTGTTGGGGCATCACGCCCTGGCCCCAAAGTCCACTTTCAGCATTCCCTGGGGACCTTGCCACTCCATTCCCTTGCTGTTCCGCTGCACTCCCCCAGTGATTTGCCTCGGTGTGGTGGGATCAGGTCAGGTGCAATTCCCACAGTGTGTCTCCGGTGCAGTCCCCTGTATCGCCCTTAGTCACTGATTGGCATCATTTCTCATAGTGGGGCCAGCCATGTTGTTCTCTCTGTGGACTGGCTGCTCTACTCAGGAACATCATCCTCACAGCCTGGTGGGCCAGGCTGTGCTCCACTCTCTCCTCCTGCCCCTTCGTCTGCTCCCGTGTGCTCTGATCAGATATGTTCATCTCCCGGAGCTGCAGAGTCAATGTCGTCCTTTGGAACAAATTCTTTTTGGGGCAGGGGCAGGAATCCACTTAATTTATGGTGCTGGGGCCAGCCTCCCAGACCTCTCCACTGGTTCCCTACTCCATGCCGGGATATTGCATTCACACCTTGCGGCACTGGATTGAAGTCTGGTCCCACTTTCCCTGTGGAGATATAAACAATACCCTCCCCTTGGGTGGATTAATGCCCCATGCCCCCGCTCCCCTTTTCTTCCTTGTATTCATCCTTTTGTTTTCCTTTCCCCACCTCCTCCACCATTGTCTACCATGTACATCCCTGGTTTTGGTCTGGTCCCTTCCATACTACACAGTCTTCACCCCTAAAATGTTTGTATACAGTAGCTTTTTCCCCTATGCCCCTTTTGCTTTTTAAAAAAATTTTTAATTCTTACCTCAGCGGGCTCGTGTTGTACTTGTCCTTTTGTGCCTGACTTACCTCGCTTAGCATGATTTCCTCCAGTTCTTCCCATGCCACTATGTGCCTCATACGTTCATCACTGCTTTTTAGTGATGCGTAGTATAAGCAGTCAGGGACTATAGCTCTCTGACATATGGAGGATCCCTTAGGTTCTGATTGATTGGAAGGCCTTTAGTCTGCCAATTCCCATTAAATAAAATCTATTTACTCCCAATTGAAATCTCTTTTGCCTAAGAAAATGCCTCTTCCTCTGCTCCTACCCTCATTCAATGCAAGAACACTTTTGTTCTTACAACCTGGCATTCTGTGATGCTCATTTCTCCCGGCACAATCACTGAAGTCGAAGCGGGTACATAAGCAAATGCGATGAAGAAAGCTGATGGTGCCTGGCTATAAAAAATGTATAGTGTCTGGAGTCTTAAAGGCTTGAAGTTAAACAAGCATCCATCTAGCAGAGAAGCAACAAGCCCACAGGTAAGAAGCACACCAGCCTGTGTGATCATAAAGTGTCATCTGGACTGGGTAACAGACATCAGAAGACCCATACAAACAAACAAACAAAATGAGGGGGGTTTGAGCAGAGACAAAAAGCCCCTCTGTAGACAATGGGCTATCCCCTCACAAAAGGGTCACAAGGAAGGGATGAGTCAATCAGGGCTCAGTAAAGCACCTACAAAACACACTATATTTCTCTGGTTCCTTGAGGCTTCTTCACCCCCAACTGTCATGACCCCAGTACTACCCTTCACTTCAGGTTAGACTGGAGCACGTGCACAGGTACAGATAAGAGCTAAAAGCTCAGGACACATGGAGTCCAGGAACAGGAATAGGGATAGTGATACCATAAGGGCAGGGGAAAGGTGAGGAGAGGAAGGGAGGAAGGAGGAACCAATCACAATGATGGACACATGACTACTCCACACTCCCAAGAGAAACTGTGGGGTAAGGGTCTACTGGGTCTATAAGTGGTCAGTGTAAGATATGAGCATAATACAAATTTATAATTTATCAATATTTATCAATACATTATAATTTATCAAGGCATAACAAGGGGGTGGGGGAAGAGGAGCTGATGTCAAGGGCTCAAAAGAAAGTAAATGTCTAAAAAGGAATGATGGCAACATATGTACAAATATGCCTGAAACAATTGATTATGGATTGTTATAAGAGTCATAGGAGCCCTCAATAAAATGATCTTTTAATTAAAAATAAGATGCTTCTTAAAAATCATGTGTGTGTGTGTATTCTTTTACCTTCTCTGTTTGAACAAGCCCTGGCGGATGAAGAATAGAAGAATGGTGTCTGCAAGCAAACTATCATGATCAACTACTCCAAGCAACCACGGAAGAGCTTATGATACATTTACGTTTGAATATTACTTATAGTAAGAGTTAGGCTTGAATTGCGTGTTCCTAAAATATATGTCGAAATTCTAACTCCTGTCCATGTGAATGTGATCTTGTTTGAAAATAAGGCTTTTGAAGATGCAATCAGTTAGATTGATATAAGGACGGATTCCAGCCTAGTACGCCTGGTGTCTTTATGAAAGAGAAGACACTTAGAGATGGAAGACCGAGAAAGAATGCCTTGTGACAATGTGACTGCAAGTCAAACAATGCCTGCAACTATCAGGAATTTGGAGGGAGGAATGAAAACTTTCTTTCTCAGATCCCTCAGAAAGAATCAACATAGCTGCCACCCTGATTGGACTTTTAACCTCCAGAACTGTGACATATACATTTCTGTTCTTACATGTCATCCATTTTGTGGAATTTTTGTGGCAGCTCAAGGAATTTAAGATATTAGCCTTCAGCTAATCTCCTTTTCAATGAGAAGAGAAAAAATAATCTATATATAATCTATATATTAATATAACAGATAACAAAAGTTTAACTCCTTTGGTTGTTAACTACAAGGTTAGAGACTAGAATTGACTCAGATATATTTCAGAAGAAAGATTTGATTATGCTTGAAAAATCAGTCATTGGAATCCAAGGAGAACAACTTTACTCTTTCTCACATGAAGTTCATGAATGGGGTCAAGATCAGTTTTTGTGAATTTGTAAATAGCTAATGATGAGGACAACAACTAAATTAACACAAGAGACTGATCATGTGGGAGTTGGAATGGAGAGAGACAGGCAAGTGGAAGTGGCAGTTGGAGCAATGACAGGGCTTCGTAAGACATTGTGTTTGTTTGTTTTTTTTTACCTCAAGAAAGAGTTGTGTTGGTAGACTGAAATAAGAAAAGAAGCTACATAAAATCAGAATAAAATCTTCCTTTGTAAAAGATGCAAAGGAGCCTGGGTGGTACAAGTCCTTTGTAGAATCTACCTAATGGCACATAGAAGAAAGGCCTGGTGACCTGGTTTCAGGAAGACTGCAGCCAAGAATCCAATCCATATAGCCATCTCAATTCAGACCCACATCACCCCAATGGGACAGGATAGATCTGACTCTGTGCATGTCTGAGGCTGTAACTCGTATGAAAAGTGCAGACAGGTCAGCAGCTTGAAACCGCCGACCTCTCCGTGGGGGAAAGTAGAGGGTCTCGATTCCTGTAAAGAGTTACAGAATGGCTTTGATGGCAGTGAGTTTGGTGTTATTACTTTTGTACTCAAACAAAGTCATACTCTGCGATTTAAAAAACTGCAATACTGACTTCAATGTGGATGGACATTGACCACTAGGTAGAAGAAGCCTGCCGTAAAATGCAATATACTGTATGATCTTATTTACAGGCAATGTTCTTCACAGGGAAATCTATGAGGTATGACATTTACTAGTGATTCCTGGGAGTTGTGGATTGAGGGCTGGGGAAAAATGAGGTGTGATTACTAATGTGAGTGAGTATTGTTTGGCTCTTCTAAGAGCAATGAATATGTTCTAAACATAGATTTGCACATATCTGTGATTACTCTATAACTATGTAACTAAATGTATACTTAAAATTGTGTGCTTACTAATTATAGCTCAACAATGATGGTTAAAATAAATAGTAAAACTTTAACTTTGGAAATATAAGCTGTGTGCTGTGTAGTCTTTGCTTATTAATTCTTGTTTGGTTGATAGTACAACAAATGTAACATTTTTTCCTACTTATTGGTGGCCAAGTTTATATGGTTAGTTGCCTTAATCTTGTAAAACTTGATTGTCTCTTGGCAAAGTATAAGTTACTACAAAGTGAAGATTAAAAAGCTATATTCCCCAATACTACTATATCCAAAATTACATTATATGCTTGGTGCTTTATATTGAAATATATGAGGAGGCTTTAAAATGTTTGTGGAAAAATATAATATAAAATAATGTATTTCTTTCATAAACTTTTGGAATTTATTTATTACTTAATGAATATATTTGATATAACTAACAGAGTAAACTTGATAATCTAATAGAGAAGTGTAAATATGGTAAAAATGGTCTCACAGCAATGCATAGTTTTAGAACGGGATTCAGCTCTGGCGTGCGGTAAGAGAGTTATATGAGATTCCAGAGAAATGGTTCATGGAAGAGGCGGAATAATAACTCAGTAAAATTAATTGCAAACATCTGTCCCACTCTTTCCAACTCGCATGATCCCTTTCCTCAAACTGCTCTCTTTAATCCTCCCTATGATACCCATTGGAGGGCAACATTTCCTCCTCCAAAAAGCTTACAGAAGATTCTACTATATTTTAATTCCATTTTTCCATCAGCTTTCGGAACCCTATTTGTTTACAGAGAAAGTCGAGTTGCTATACCCCCAGATGTCTAACTCAAAATCCTAGGTGATTTTTACAAGTCTATGGAAGCCTACAGCTCCTTGAGAATTTATAGGGTAGAAATTTGGAGAGAACTTGGGGAAAAATTAAAAACAAAAAGAAGAATCAGAAAACATCTGCCACGGCCAATAAATGGGTAAACCTATGCTGTCATAAATTACAAATCTGTCACTGAACTACCTGGGAGTAGGGATGGAGAGTTTCATCTTTTTGGACATATGCTTTACTCATTGCAGAATCTCTGTTGAATTTGTAATTTTCTTCAGCTCAAAAAGAAAATAATCAGCATAATTGTTACTTGGTCCCCTCCCTGAAAACAAGCTGTTGAGTTGATTCTGTCTCACAGTAACCGTGTAAGAGTGGAACCTCCCCTGTCTATTTCCGAGGCTGTACATCTTTACTAAAGCAGATCGTCACATCTTTCCCTCTCTGAGCAACTCGTGGATTCAAACTGCCAACCTCTGATTAGCATCTCAGGTGCCTACCAGGACACCATGGAGATTAGAGGGGGCTGGAAATAATGAAAAATGTACAAATGCATGCAAAAGTGTGACCAGGCCCTTACTGAATGGTTTGTCCAGAAAGAAATGTGCCGAGATTTCAGACATGAACTTGGCTTGGGGAAAGCAGCTTTCAAAATGTCAGCAGCTAGTTTGAGAACCCCAGAGCCAGAGACTCTAAAGGGCAGATGCCAAAGAAGGGGGAAAGGGCCTAAATAGGCAACATTCTGACCCTTACATTTGAAGAGGAAAAAAACCCCCCGAGGTGTTGAATTTTTAAAAAGTAATATGCTTTCCTAATTATTCTCTGGAGAACCCAGCAAGGAAAGGAAGGCAGGTCCCCAAAGCAAAACACTCAAAAACCAAAAATCCAACAAACTATAAAGCTCACTGTCATTGAGTTGAGGCCGACTCACTTTGAGCCTGAGATGAGCACGCAGCAAACAGGAAACAATGTGTAATCGTGTGAAGCAACGGCGCTGTGAGGTAACCACAAAATGAATGTGCTTGGAAAGTAGTAAATACTGGGGCTTTGTTAACATTGTTTACAGCAAGAGGACAGACAGCCAGCTCCACTCTTGGTGCTGAAGGATTTTGTCCCCATTCTACATCCCACTTCAAGAGGGACTTGCAGAAACTGGAGCTTATTATTTTTCTTGACAGAGAAAGCGTCAAAGGAAGATGCACAGAATATTCCGGAGAGTCCCTTCTAATGCTAACATTCAGTGGCTCTTAGAAATGCTGTCTGCATCCTTAGCAATGACATTCCACGCTCAACCAAAATAACTACGTTCCTTGTAAGATGGTGTCCGCTGAAACGTGCGACTGACTTTCCTGGGATGGAGGGGACTGCTCTCCCATGAGAAACAACACAGGTCTACGGACTATTCAGATAGCAGTTTGCTCATGTGCAAAGTGGATTCGACAATGTGTATGTTCGATAATGGCTGTCAGGTGCCATCGCACTGTTTCTGACTCATAGCGACAGAACGCAGCGCCACCAGATCCTCTCCCATCCTCACTATTGTTCCTGTGTTGAAACCCATCGTTACAGTTATTGCGGCAATTCATGTTGTCGGGCATCTTCCTCTTTTTCGTTGCTTTTCTACTTTACTAAGCACGAATGCCCTTGTCCAGGGACTGGTCTCTCCTGAAAACATGCCCAAAGTACCTGAGATGAAGGCTACCCATCATTGCCACTAAGAAGCATTATGGCTGTACTTCTTCTAGGACAGATCTGTTTGCTCTTTTGGAAGTTCATGATACTTTCAATATTCTTTACCAGCATCATAATTTGAATGCATTGATTCTTCTTCAGTTTTTCTTATTCAATGTCCAATTTTCACATGCATGTGAGGCAATTGCAAATACCATGGCTTTGTGGTTATTAGTAATTATGATTATTAATTATAATTACATTTAATTCATCATCAAAGTAATCTCCTTGATTTTCAATACTTTAAAGACATCTTGTTCAGCAGATTTACCCAATGCATTGTGTCTTTTGATCTCATTATTGTTGTTCCTAATAAAGAGATCAAAGCGAGACAAGATTTTCAACGACTTCAATATTTTCTCTGTTTATCATGATGTTACTTATTCGTCCAGGTGTGAGGATTTTAGTCTTCTTTACAGGGAATTGTAATCCGTACTGAAGGCTGCAACCCCTAATCTTCATGAGGAAATGCATTGAGTCCTCTTCGTTTTCAGTAAGCAAGGTTATAGCATCTGCATATAACAAGTTGTTAATAAGCGTTCCTACAATCCTGATGCATTCTTCTTCATATAATCTACTTCTGGCTTGTTGTGAGGATTGAAGGAGATGACATGGTAACTAGGGAGTCAGGAGGCACACATGGAGATGCTTTACTTTGGAAGAGTCCAGTCTGAGCTAGTTCACCAATGCGTGAAACCCAGGCAGCTAAACATCCTTCATCGAGTTGCCTCTGTATTCCACTCTTTCCAGAAGCACCATCGCAGTATTCCCAGATCAGCATGGAGAGATTGTGAAGCAAGGGCACTCTGTGCTCCTTCCTATGTGCCTGTGAATCAGCAAGACTGTGTCAGCCACTCGAGAGCTCACATTTGCTCTCTCCCTGAAAATAAATAATACGGATCTTCTCTATTCTTAATCCCCCCACCTGTTTCCTCTGTAGATACTTTTGGTGGAATGTGGGCTTCAAGCTGGTGCTTACCCATGTACATAGCAGGTATGGGCATGATACCACGGTGCCAGAATTTGTAGTCAGAATGCTCCAGGCCAGGCACTGGGTATCCTGGGCTCCATGGCTCGGGGAAGCGATGTGCAACTCTGGGGCACACACAACATACTTGCTGCTCAAGGCGTAAGTGCTGCCTGCATCTTTCGGACCCTGAATAATTCTTCTAGAGTAGCATTTAAATGAACTAAGTATAGATGCATCAAAAACACATGGAATAAGTGCTCCTTGTAGTAAATATGGGTTTCAATAAAAATGAAGACGAAAGCAAATGTTTTGGCAAACACATTTTGAGATTTTTTTCTTAACTCAAATATGTGAGAACTGTTCAAGCAATCTTATAAGCAAAAGTACAGCGAGTCACCTCACTTTTCCATGGTGATGAATAATAAATGCAAAAGTGAGAAAATTCAGCTTTCTTCTCTAGTTAGGGCAATTCTGGAATGTACAGACCAACAAGAAAGCTGCAGGGGGCGTGTTTAAAATACTCAGGAAAAGAAGCTTTTGATTTCTAAAGAGAAACAACAAGACCTAAGTATATGTACTCCCTCCCCAAAAGAGTACATAACTACAAGATTTTTATTTTTAATATGAATTTTATGGCTGGGACTCAAAAACTAAATTCTTCTGTTTATGACTCAAAAATCCAACACCAATTTTATTTACCATAAATAAATAATACTGAAAATCTTTATCAATTAGTTTTCCATTTTTATTTTTATGTTCAATGAAACTTGAAGAGAAGAGGAAACCATCTGGAAGCCTGGGAGGCCTAGGGCAGAGAGCACTCCTCTCTTCCACAGGCCACCTGAGCATTCAAGTGACCTGGCTTTACTCCATCCTCATCACTAGGATCCATCTACTGTAAGAAGGCAGTTTTCCTGTGTCACATTGTGAATGCCTTCTGATCTGAGGAGCTCATTTCCTGCCACTATTTCTGACAACGCTCTGCTGAAGCTCACTAGGTTTCCAATATCTGACTATGTTTCAATGGTGTCCATAAGGTTTTCAATGGCTAATTTCTCTGAAGTAAACTCTTTCTTCCTCATTGTCTGTTCTTTCTCTGGAAGCTCTGATGAAACCCGTTCATTTTGCAAGACCCTGCCCATATTTGGAATAGTGGTGAATAGATTCCAGCAGCACACAAGCCCCCACACTATGACAAACTGACAGACAAGTAGTGGATTCAATCTCATGACAATACAGAAATCTTTACTGATAGAGTGGTGGTAGCTGAACTTGAGGTACATCAGTTGAAAATATAACCTAGGTCTCCTGCTTAGAAGGGACAAATTCTACTTTGGAACTTCCAATGCTCCTCACCCGATGATCAGTAATTATTAGTAGTGTTCTCACTGATTAATGTGCTCACTGACACTTGAAAGTTCTGCCCACCCTAGAAATCTAGTGGGTGTCTGAGCTGCAGATGCTCACACCTTCCTCTTTCTCTCTCACCACCTTCATTCGCTCAGGCCTCCAGTCCCAGTCGGCACTTGCTCTCTGATTCCTGTCAGCTCAGGTGTTAGCTAATAAGCAAGGTGTTTGATGACAAGAGCGTAACATTTCCCAGATGCATTTGCATTTTAATCAGTGACTATGGTTATGAGAATTCAACCCCAAAGGAATGAAGTCATGATGATAAAATAGCAGGACCCAGTGTGAGTATTTTAGAGCAGGGAGCTGCTTGTTAGGCCTGACACCTGGTTGGCTGGCCCTGCCTACAACAAAATCATTATGTCTGTTCACCCTGCCTGGATTGGAGGACAGCTCTCAAGTCAAGTAGACATTTGCAAGCAGAGGATTTGGACCCCTCCACTCCCAGTTGTCAGATGGGATCTCAGAATGGACTTCAGAGAAGCTGAAGTCCAGCACCCAATAAAGGCACAATGGAACATATGGTCTGAGTTAAGTGCTGAGTTTACAGGTGCAAGTTGAATGGAGAGCTTAATCTCAAAAAATTTCTTTCATGAGGCAAATCTCAATAAACATGAGAGCATAGGGAAAGAGAAAGTGACTCTGCTGAAGGCTCACTCCCTGCCAGTGAGCCAATTCCAACTTAAAGCGACTCTATAAAACATGGTGGAATTGCTCTATGGGTTTCTCAGACTATTACTCTTTACGGAAGTTGAAAGCCTTGCCTTTCTCTGGTGTGGGGCAGCTGGTGGTTTCAAACTGCTGACTTTGAGATTCGCAACCCAACGTGTGACCACTGCACCGCCAGGCCTCCTTCTTTTCTCTCTCCCCAGCCTCAGCTATTATAAGTTCATTTTGGAAAATTTCAAGATTACTGAAAAGAACAAAGAAGAAACTCTAACTGATACTATCTCTGAAACCCCAGAGGTAATCACTGTGATTCTTATCATCTTTAATGTTTCACTCACTGGCAGTTTATTATTCTGTGGTAGCTTTCATTTGGCTGTGAGGCTTCAAATTATGCATTAGTATTTTAAATATCAACAGGGTCATTTTTGGTAAATAGATTTCAACACAGCTTCCAAACTAAGACAGAGTGGACAGGAGGCCTGATGATATTCTCCTGGATTGAAAACCTTATGGACAACAGCAGAACACTGTCTGATATAGGCTATAAGATGAACTCCTTTGGTTACTAGGAACGCAAAGTACAATTAAGAAAGAGCTGATTCCTCAAAGTCCAGTTTACCAAATTGACATCTCAAGGTACAATTGACCTGAAAGACGTGGATAAACTAAAGCTTTCAGGGCCTTCATTTTCTGATATGGTGTGATTCAAAATGAAAAGAAATTGTTTCAAACATCATTAATGGTCAAAACATAGAATGCATGAAGAAGAGGCCCAGGAAAATTGACATGGAAACCATAAAGATTGATACCCTAAGCATAGTGATCTGAAATAGACTGCTATTGGCCATTACGAATCAGACAAACGTATGATCAGTAGTGCTTATAGTGGCCTTACCTTCATTATCATAAATAACATTATCTTCGAGACCTGTCCTGAAGCATGACACTGTTAGCAATGGAGGAATATTCATATCCCTATAAGAAAAACTATATAATATGACCATTATTCAAATTATTTCCCAAACACTAATGTCAAATAAGAAGTAATTGAATATTTTTATCAATGTCTGCTGTCTAAAATTGATCAACCTTGAAGTCAAAATGCTGTTATCATTACTGGTGAATGGAATGCAAAAGTTGGAAACAAAGAACAAGAATCATCATT
Source organism: Tenrec ecaudatus (assembly GCF_050624435.1). NCBI lineage: Eukaryota > Metazoa > Chordata > Mammalia > Afrosoricida > Tenrecidae > Tenrec > Tenrec ecaudatus. The sequence goes on along the minus strand of NC_134532.1, from coordinate 59,762,472 downwards.
TGGAAAATGTGGCATTGGTGAAAGAAATTACTTTGGAGTTATGCAAAAAAATTTGCAAGATCAGCCACTTATTGATTGTGAATATGTTTTTCCTACAACGTAAAGAGAGACCATACATGTGAAATTCTCTAAATGGATATACAGGAATCAAATCAACTGTATCTTCTTATACAAAAAATCATTTTATTGGGGGCTCTTACAACTCTTATCACAATCCATATACACATCTATTATGTATATTTGTGCATCAGTTACATTTGTACATTTGATCCCTTTAACACCTCATGATCACACAGGCAGATGTGCTTCTGCTGCGTGGGCTTTGTTGCTTCTGGACTAGATGGCCGCTTGTTTACCTTCAAGCCTTTAAGACCCCAGATAGCTGGGCACTATCAGCTTTCTTCACCACATTTGCTTGTGCACACATTTGTCATCAGCATTTGTATCAGGAAGGTAAGAACACAATTATATGATTTTTTGTTCTTTGATTTGTGATACCTGAACCCTTCAACACCTGTAATCACACAGGCTGGTGTGTTTCTTCCATATGGGCTTTGTTGCTTATGAGCTAGATGGCTGCTTGTCTACCTGCAAGCCTTTAAGATCTCAGACGCCATATTTTTTGATAGCCAGGCATCATCAGCATTCTTCACCACATTTGCTTATGCACCTATTTTTCTTCAGTGATTGTGTTAGGAAGGTCCACATCATGGAAAGCCAGTTAAATAGAACAAAGTGTTCTTGGACTGAGGGAGTACTTGAGTGGATGCCCAATGTCCATCAGCTACCTTAATACTAAGCCTATAAATATATGCCCATAGATTTATTTCCCCATCATCATATATAAATATATTTACATATGTACATACCTATATTTAGACCTCTATAAATGCCCTTCGACTCCTTGTTCTTCCCTCTATTTCCTTTTACTTTCCTCTTGCCCCACTATCATGCTCAGCCTTCTTTGGAGTTTCAGTAATTCCTCTTGGTTACATTGCTTTTGATCAATCCCTCCTAGGCCTCTTACACCCTCTTTGCCACTGATTTTGAATCACTTGTTCTTCCCTTGTCCCTGGGTTGGTTAACACCACTTCCTTTTCCCTATCTCCTCCTCTCCCATGTCCCCCCAGAACCATTGGTCCCCTTGTTTTCTCTTCCAGATTGTTTATCCAACCTATCTTATCTAGATAGACCTTCATGAATAATAACATTCACACAAAAACAATACAGTGCAAAACAAAGTGATTCAGGAAAACAACCCAATGAGAGCAACCAAAAAAACCCCCCAAAAAACAACCAATGCCAAAAAAAAATCAAAACAACAAAAAAGAAAAGCCTAAATAGTTCAAGGTCTGATTGTTGACTTTTAGGAGTGTTTTCCAGTTGGGTCTGATGGGGTGTTATGCCCTCGTCCCAAAGTCTATTTTTAGTACTCCTTCGGGATTTCCTTGCTCTTCTGTTGCACGCCCTTAGTGTTTTGTCTCAGTGTGATGGGGTCAGATTGGACACAAGTCCCACACTGCATCCCCAGTATTGTCCCCTGTAGGGCTCTGGATCAGTGTGGGATGTGGTGTCTCATAGTGGGGCTGGCCATATGGTCATCTCTGTGCATTGGCTTCCTCAGGACTTGGGGGGCCAGGATGTGCCCCACTACCTTCCTCCCACTTCATTAGCTTCTGCTTCTGTCTGGGTATGGTAGGTTGGTTCCTTTCCCCCACCAGAAGGCCTATTGTCATTCTCTGTGGCACACACTTCCGGGATGGGGGTCAGGCTGGTTCTGGTTGGGGCAGCCCTATAGTCCAGTCTTTTCATGTATTCCTCCATGTGTTATGCTGCCCTCCCGGTTTGGCGTGTGACGTAGTCTATTGTGGCAACCGGGCTGATAAACACATATGGGGTTAATTGAAGGGTGGAGGGATAAATGGCTCAGTGAGCCTCGCTTTTTGAGTTCTCGTGTCTCTTGCTTTCTGATGGTCGGACCATTGTGTAGCCTTAACCAATTCCCTGCGTTAACTGGCAAGGCTCACTTCCTGCAAGACATGCCTGAGGAGAAGCCACATGAACCTACCCCGATGCAGTCCTGGGTGCTGGAGCAGGTGTGTAGAGAACCCTGCCAGCACTGAGATGCATACATATTCACTGACTCAGCTTTCCTCCTGCAGTTGGCATCATTGCATCTCTTTTGTGAGATGGAGGAGGACTTTGTGGATTGGTGTTGGTCATATGGCTTAATGTTGGACTTATGGGCTTGGGCAGCACTGGGTTGGGATGTTTTCTTGGTGTGCGCTTAACCTTTATATAAAACTCTCTTATACATAAGAGTTTCTGTGGATTTGTTTCTCTAAAGTACCCAGACTAATACAGCGCATCATGGTGGGGTCTGTATGCACATTGCAATTCTGTAGAGACACAGCCAATACTCTCCCCCTGGGTGGGTTAGGGCCCTGTTACCCTGGTGGTGTAGTGGTTATGAGTTGGTTGTTTGAAACCAGCAGCTGCTCCGAGGGAAAAGTGGGATATGATCTGTTCTCATAAAGTGTTACAGTTCCAGAAAATCACAGGGACTGTTCTACCCTTTCCTGTGAGTTGGAACCAACTCAATGTCAGTGAGTTTGTTTATTTGTTTGTTTTTGGTAAACTCAGACAAATAGTACCTCTCTCCTTTTCTGCCATTGGTTTCTTTTATTGTCATAAAATAACCCCTGAAAGTTTGTAAATATGTGTGACTCAAAGTCCATTTAAACTTCTGTCAACAGTCCCCTTCAGCCCCTCTCGGAGTCTGTGGATGTGCACACCTGCCTGAAGCCTCCCTTGAGAGCAGCGTCCCAGGGAAGCAGCTAGCAGAATCCATAGGGTGTTTTTAATCAGGGATTTGTGTTCCATCAGTGTAACATAGAATAGGAGGCAGAGGAAACTTTAACTTGGAGAGCTGAGCTCTCGCCTAGCCTGTCAAGCAAAGTTCCAAGTTCAGCAAGACATGACTCATATATAAACATTGGATAAACCAACACATCACCCACATAAACAAGAGACATATCATGGTCACTTTCAGTTGTGTGAGAGTGCTCTCCATGCCCAGTGGGCCACTCTGCAGCTGATGCAAGGCTTGTGGTCTATACACATGCCACTCCTGTTGAGAGACCAGTCTCTCTTCTCAGGGAACAGATTCCAGAGTCCCGGGTAGTCCCGAGCAATCATGGGATCACCCAGGTGCCAAATAGCAGACACCCGTAATCAAAACAATGAGGTACTCATTAAGTCCTTCACCAGAAGGGGTTCCCTCTGAGGCTCACAGTGGGGCTGGCCATGTGGTCCTCTCTGTCGACTGGCTGCTCTAATCGGGAACATTGACCTCCTGGCCTGGTGGGCCAGGATGTGCTCCACTCTCTCCTCCTCCCCCTTCATCTGCTCCGATCAGTCATGTCCCTCTTCCAGAGCTGTAGATTCAGTGCTGTCCTTTGAAATAAATTCTTCTGAGGGCATGTGCAGATGTGTGACTTACTCTTAACTATCTTCTCCCCAGAGGGGTCCGGTCCATTCCGGTAGAGGAAGGTCAGTTAGAGACAGCAATCACGTCTGGAACACACAACATTCACCTTGGAAAACCCCCTTTCTGCTTCTGCTAAACTTACAGAAGCTGATCTGATCATCTTTTAGGCTCATTGAACACTTTCAGAGATTACATAATTCACTCATACTATCTCCTGGGAATTTGGGGCACAACACAAGCTGAAAAAAATGACAGCGAGTCTCCCCCTGGGTGTTTGACACTTTTTCTCTCTAAGTTCTATGTGTTTACTGAAGTAGCAAACAAAGAGAATAAACATTCAGTGTTTCATCAAAAGTATAATGAGTTTTATGAAATGAATATATAAATATTGCAAGCATAGTTCTGTCTCATTTTTTATACCTGTGGACGGAATGAACATTAATACTGGCGCTTAGAATATGCTGTTGTCGGTGGAGAGGTCTGGGAGGCAGGCCCCAGCACCATAAATTAAGTGGATTCCTGCCCCTCCCCCGAAAAGAACTTGTTCCAAAGGACGACATTGACCCTGCAGCTATGGGAGATGGACATATTTGATCAGAGCACACGGGAGCAGATGAAGGGGCAGGAGGAGAGAGTGGAGCACAGCCTGGCCCACCAGGCCGTGATGATGATGTTCCTGAGTAGAGCAGCCAGTCCACAGAGAGAACAACATGGCTGGCCCTACTATGAGACATGATACCCCTCAGTGACTAAGGGCGATACAGGGGACAGCACCGGAGACACAGTGTGGGAATTGCACCTGACCTGATCCCACCACACCGAGGCAATGCACTGGGGGAGTGCAGCAGAACAGCAAGGGAATGGAGTGGCAAGGTCCCCAGGGAATGCTGAAAGTACTCTTTGGGGCCAGGGCGTGGTGCCCCAACAGACTGGACTGGAAAACGCTCCTAAGGGCCAGCAAAGATCCCTGAACTAACTACAAGCTTTTCTCTTGTGAACTGTTTTGTTCTGTTCTTTTTCAGTGGTTTGTTTTGGTTGTTTTGTTGTCTGGTTATATACTGTTGCTTTGTGTTCCTCTGTCTAGTTTTCGTGCATGTTAGTGACTCCACAGGTCTGTCTGAATAGGACAGGCTGGATGAACTATCTGGATGAAAAACAACGGGACCGACAGTTCCGGGGGGACTTGGGGTGGGGGGTAGGGGGGGGGTAAGGAAGTGGTGTTAACAAACCCAGGGACAAGGGAAAAACATGGGACCCCAAAGGGTAGAGAAGGGGGAGTGGCAGGCCTGGTGGGAAATGATCAAGGGTAAGGTTGCTTAGAGAAGAGGTATACTCTAGCCCAGGTGGCAATGAAGCATGGTAGTAGGGCAGGAGGAAGGTCAAGGGAGATGGAGGAAAGAGCTAGGAGTCAAAGGGCATTTATGGAGGTCTAGACAAAGACATGTACATGCAAATATATATAGGAGGTTGGGGAAATAGATCTTTGTGTCTATATTTATAGGTCAAGTATTAAGGTGGCGGAAGGACCTTGGGCCTCTACTCAAACACTCCCTCTATGCATGAATACCTTCTTTTATTAAATTGGAACTCTATGATGCTCACTCTCCCGACACAACAGCTGGAGCCAACATGGGTGAACAAGTAAATGTGGTGAAGAAAGCTGATGGTGCCCGGCTATCAAAAGAGATAGTGACTGGGGTCTTAAAGGCTTGAAGATAAACAAGCGGCCATCTAGCTCAGAAGCAACAAAGTCCACATGGAAGAACACACCAGCCTGTGTGATCGAGTGGTCCCAAAGGGATCAGTTACCAGGCATCAAAGAACAAAAAATCATATCATTGACTGCACACCTCCATGATAGGATCGCTGAAGACAAATGGGTGCATAAGCAAATGTGGTGAAGAAAGCTGATGGTGCCCGGCTATCAAAAGAGATAGTGTCTGGGGTCTTAAAGGCTTGAAGGTGAACAAGCAGCCATCTCGCTCAGAAACAAATAAGCCCACATGGAAGAAGCACACCGGCCAGTGCGATCACGAGGTGCCCAAGGGACCAGATATAAGGCATCATGCAAAAAAAAAAGATATAAGTGTGTGTATGTATGTGTATTTATGTGTATATGTATATATGTATGTGTATATATATATTATATTAAATGAAGGGGGAAGTGCAGAGTGGAGACCCAAGGCCCAAGTGTCAGCCAATGGAGATCCCCTCATAGAGGGGCTTAGGAGAGGAGATGGGTTAATTAGGGTGTGAGGTAGTATCGATGAAGAACACAGCTTTCCCCCAGATCCTGGATGCTTCCTCCCCCCAACTACCATGATCCGAATTCTACCTTGCAGGGCTGGATAGGACAGAGGCTGTACACTGGTACATATGAGGGTTGGAGATACAGGGAATCCAGGGTGGATGATACCTCCAGGACCAAGGGCGTGAGGGACGATGCTGGGAGAGTGGAGGGTGAGTGGGTTGGAAAGGGGGAACTGATTACAAGGAGCCACATGTGACCTCTTCCCTGGGAGAGGGACAGCAGAGAAGGGGGGAAGGGAGACCCCGAATAGGGCAAGATATGACAAAATAATGAGGTATGGATTACCAAGGGCATATGAGGGAGGGGGGAAAAGGGAGGGAGGGGGGGAAAAAAAGGAGGACCTGATGCAAGGGGCTTGGGTGAAGAGCAAATGCCTTGAGAGTGATTGGGACAGGGAGTGTATGGGTGTGCTTTGTACAATTGATGTATGTATATGTATGGATTGTGGTAAGAGTTGTTGGAGTCCCTAATAAAATGTAAAAGAAGAAAAAAAAAACAAAAGCAAAAAGAAAAAAAAAAGAATGTACAGATGTGCTTTATACAATTGATGTATGTATATGCCTGGATTGTGATAAGAGTTGTATGTGCCCCTAATAAAATGTTTAAAAAAAAAAAAAAAGAATATGCTGTTGTGTAGGAAACATTAAAAAAGAGTAAGGAATATAAATTTGTGGTTTCCACATTGGGTGGCTGCCCAGCAGCCCATCTAAGAGAGAACCCTGATTAAAGTGTCATTTTAACAACTGGTTTCCCAACTTGACAAAAAATTTAGACATTGGTCTGCCCAGCTGATGCAAACCCACTGGATCCCAGTGCTGCGTGTCAGCCGTTGTTCCCCAAAGCGAGTCTTCAGTTCCCGAGGGCTTGTGCCCAGTGACCCATGTTACCTACCTACAATTACATATATGTACACAATGGAGGGCCTGAAAAACTGACAGCCCACAGCAACACATATCATTACATTAAAGGAAAGCAGAGGATAAAATGAGTGGACAGCCAGTTCACACGCTCTGTCTCTTAGCCGGTTCTACCGAAAGAGGACAGAAGGTAAACTTGGGCATGTCCTCAAGCTCCGCCCAGTGACGGGAAAGACAGGACCTCTCTTGGAGTCTGGTAAGGGTCTGAGCAGGCCCCGGGAGAGGTTGGGGCCTCCTCTCTGCATAGGCAGTGGGAAAGTCTTCCAGTAAGGTTAGAACTGTGTGCTACAGAACCAGATGCTGTGAATCCTCATCCATCTCCCAGTGGGTGTTACCACCTTGGGAAGAGGGCTGTCTTTTTTATGGTAATGAGGCTTCCCAATGATCATAACCAGTCATTTCTGAGTGGGGAAGAGTAGATCAGGCACAGAGGCAAACACATTGAGATGGAGAGGAGGGAGCTGCCAATCACATGCATATGGACAGGCCCCTTGAGACAGGGTCCTGAACTCAGACTTCTTGCTTCTTAAACTGTGAGAAAATGTGTCTGCCTGTAAACTTCACTCCCCCTGGTATTTCTGGTACAGCTGAGGGTGACACCTGGCAATACCAGTAGATGGCTTTGCTTGATGCTTCAGCCCAGAGATCCTGAACTGTGCGCTATGGCTGTCATGATCAAGGGAGGGTTCTTGTCACTACAGTTTTCCTCCTGCTGACTGGTCTGCCTGACGTCTCAAGGCCTTTTAAACACAGATCCCATGTTCCTGCATTGCAACCTCTCTACACAGGTCACAATTACCTGTGCATGTTAGCCTCCCTCCTCCCTGGCAACCTGGGGCCCTTGTCATCAGTGACAGCATCACAAGGAAGTAGCGTTGCTGGCAGTGGGACAGAGGCCATCTCACTTTAACTGGGCTTCACCCTTCTTGACCTCTGAAGACCTGCGCGCTGAGAACCAGCCTATGCAGGAGGGAGACACTAGTGCTATCTACAGGCTTGGAGGGCTGTCATCACCTTACACATGCAGCCACACAAAAGGAAGAGTCTGGCTTCCAGAGCCTGCCCAGGACAGAGGACAGAGGGTGCTCAGCCAAGTCTTTGGGTATCGGGCAGCATGTGTTTCTCCTTACCTGTACTCTGATTTCCAAAGACAGCCACAGAGAGTTTCTGATCCAAGCTCTGACCCAGCCCCTACACCTATTAGCAACTAGGACCACCTAAGGAGAACCCGGCTTCGGAAGTACTCATGACTTCAGCCAGAGACCCAAAGAAGTTCAAGAAGGCCCTGGACACATGACACGAGGAGTCTTTTCATCATGGCCGGTTGCCTTGTTGGGGAGTGTCTGTGTGTGGGGTGGGGTGCAGTGGAGACAAGGGGTGGGTGCAACCCTCAGGCAACCCAAGGAGCAAAAGGAGGAACATCATAGAGCAGGCTACAAACCAATAGGCAATGACATGGCTCCACAGTGAGGACTTACAAGCTAACCAGCATGAGGGAAGCATGTGAAGAGGATGGAGGGGAGGTCATGGCCACGATTGGGGGTGGGGGAGGGAGGGTGGAGAGCCCCAAGGCTTGCTCCAGGCTATCAAGTGAGGCTTAGCTTGCTTCTTCCACAGAGCCTTCCCATGACACCCCTCTTGCTCTCCTGTATTTCAGGGACATCAGGATTCTATGGCCAGGTCACCTGAACTTCCAGACATTGGAGACCAGCCCCCCAGTGGGAGATTCTGCTGCCTGGTCCACATGAGGGCCACAAGGGCCCTTCTAAACTTGACCCCCATTAACTTGAGTCCCACCCTGTCTCCAAAGGTCACAAGTGCATGCTAGCTTCTCCCCACTAATCCAGGACTTTTGTCATCAGTGACACCATCCCAATGGACCATGGTGGGGCCCAGCAAGTGTGGCAGTGGGGCAAATGCTGCCTCACTTTAACTGGGCTTCCCTCAGAGACTGTCTGTCAGACCCTTGCTCACTCTCTCTGTGGACCTGAATGCTCAGGACCAGTTTCTGTGTGGAGGCCCTAGTCCTGTCTACATGTTTGAACACCTGAGGTCATTGTGACCATGCAGCCCCACAGGAATCAAAGCCTGGCTTTCATAGGCCACCAAGAGGTGAGGTCAGAATGAGCTTAGTCAAGTCTTGGGGTGCATATCAGGAAATATGTCTCTGCGCATGTGCACACAACAAGATCTTAATCCAAGACACAGCTCAAGTCCCCTAAAAGGGTGACCAACTAAGACCTTGTGACCAAAAAGAACCTTGGCTCCATCCACTAAATCCTCATGACTTTTAACCAGAGGCCTCAGAGCTGAAGCACACCAGGGAGTTTCCAGGAGGCTCCAGTCATCAGACACTGGGATTCTTTTCATCACAGTGGTGAGGGCTGGGGCCAAGGTGGTAGGTGTACCATCAGAGCAGCCCAGGCAGCAAGAGATCATCAGAAAGTACACTAAAAATGATGGGCAGTAACACTGCTGGTACACACGAAGCCTCAAGAACTAGCCAATGAGTGGCGAGCAGGTATAGAGGAGGTGGCCAGGATGTGCACCATCATGGTTTATTTGAGTCAAATCATCTCAATCGTAATGGATCAACCTTCAGGAGCAAAACCACACCTTCCTGATCTACTATTCAGATTAGGCACCTCTGAAACCACACCTTCCTCAGCCGCAAGGTCAGGTCATAGTACTACTCACCTCCTTTATTGACAGTTATTGGGAGAATTATAGCGACTCACAGTAATGCCATAGGCTAGTATACAATTGTTCTCTGTAGTTCTCTGGGATTTATCTAGATTGGTTGTTTTTTCAAATTTATGTTGATCTTGAGGATCGAATAGTGACAGGGACAGTGAAGCTCAGTGAGGTTAAACATCCTCTGCGAAAGTTTGCCTGCTCTACTTTGTCATCTCACCACAGCTCATTGCATATGTAATGGAATGCTGAATCAGCCTCAGTGGGCAGGTCTCCCTTTCATGAGAATGTTGTTCATCTCCAGTCATTTTTTTCCCCAAAGTGATGGCCTTTGAATCAAGAAAGACAGGGCCTCTGTGTGCTGAGAGTTCTTACTCAGTCCTGCATTGATTAGTAGAGGTGTTAATAGCACCAGCCTGTAATTAATTACATAATCTCAAAGACCAGCTTTTCCATTATGTTTAGCTCCATCTCTACTGTGTATAAAGTGAGGGAAGAAGAAATGAGAAGATGACCTAATATACCCTTGAAGGTCATTGCACTCATGTAAGACCAGTGAAAGCTACACATGTGATAAAAAAACCATCAAGTGAGGGTCAATGACAGTTCAAAGGTCCTATGTACTATAATGGAAAGAGTATTGGTCTCTGAGTTAGGGTGGGGTGTCTTGAGAAATAAATTCAGTTTAAGAAAGAAGTTTATATGAAGATGTAATTATATATCAAGAAGGCCTTCCAGCCCAGTCCAACTCAAGTCTGTAAGTCCATACTAGTCCATAGTCCCTCAGGTTTGTAAGTCCATACTAATCCATAAGTCCCTCTTTAGACTCACACATCCACATGCAATGCTGCAGCACAGGCCAGTGGGTGCAGAGCTGCAGGGATGCAGTGTAAGTGGAAATATGGCTGGGCATCAGAAACTCTCAGCTTCAGTGACCGAGTCTCAGCAAGCGGAAAGAAAAAGGGGCAGAGAGAGGAGGAGGTTCACCAGGTCCTCCTCGTTAGAAGGCACACCCCTAGGAGGCATGAGCAGGCTGTGACCAGACTGACAGGCTGGGTTTCACCACTATACTTTAATACAATTTGACATAAAATCAGTTAACTACTACAGTGTCCAAGTCAGCAATGCTGGTATCAAGTCACCTAGCCACTAACTTGATGGATGAACAACAGAAGGTTATTAGCATTTATTTTATTGCATATCCTGCCAGAAGCCTGTGTATATTATTATTTTTTGATCCTTTTAACAGAACCATGAGGGAAACATTATTCACTTCCAATTTAAAACTCACTTCCATCCAGATAAGTAAACATAGATCTAGGAATGGGGTCGGGGCTCACAGTAAATCCTAGCTACAATTTAAGAAAAATTAGTTCTATATCATGGCCCTGCTTGATACGCACCCTCAGAGAGGGAACACAGACGTTATGGGTGCTATAGCAAAATGTGGTGAAGAAATTAGGTGGTGCCCACCAGTCAAGTAAAATAGAATCTGGGCTCTTTAAGGTTTCTTAACAAGCAGCCATCTCAGTGTCTCTACAGAGACAGCAAGTAGGATAAGGGTTCCTGGGGGTACAGTGGGGGCAAGGAGAGGTGTAAAGGGGAGCTGATGTCAAGAAGTTCAAGAAGGAAGAGATTGCTTTAAAACTGTGGCAGCTATTGTACAATAGTGCTTGAAGTGATTGAACTATGGAATGTATTAGCTCCCAATAAAATGGCTTTGAAAATAGAATAATGAAAAATCAATAAAGTTCACTGCTATTGAGTCAATGCTGACTCCTAGCATGCTCCTGTGGGTTTCCAAGACTGTAACTGCTTCCGTGAAAAGAAAGCCTCGTCTTCCTCCTTGAGAGCTGTTGGCAGTTTCAAACTGCTGACCAATGTGGCTCCCACCCCAACACACAGCCACTGCACCGCCAAGGCTGTTCCTTCCAATTTACAAGGAACAAAGTTAAACTCCAATGAGTGAATTAACTTACTCAAGGGAACATGCTGGTGGGTTGCAAATACACGATTCAAACCCTACAGGCCACCATCTTTTGCTACATTCTACTGTCTTGAACATATCGTGATTTTATTCTGCCTTATGAAGGATATGACTCTTCATTATAAATTAATGGACAGTAAAAGGAATCTTCTCTTCCCCACCTCAAACCTAGCTCTTCTGAAATAATTTAATTTGTATTGATAAAAAACAAAACAATGACTCACTGCCATCGGCTTGATGCTGATTCACAGAGACCTTATAGGCCAAAGTAGAACTTCTGCCTGTAGTTGTCCGTGGCTTTAGATCTTCATAGGAATAGAAAGCCTCATCTTTTCTCATACTGCTGCTAGTGGGTTTGAACTGCTGTTCTGGAGGTTAACAGCCCAGTGTTAGTGCTCTACATCCCCAGGGTCCTATTTTTGCTGACAATAGAGATAACTCTGGGTCATTCCAGAACCTCTCCCTTACACTAGAAATAGCACTTTCCTTTTTGGGAGCTTCTCCTCCTAAATTTCTGCCACATGTGAGTTTTCAAAGACATACTGAATGGTTGTTTATTACTTCATACAGTTAATATTTAAGGAGGATAAAGTGTATAAAGTGAGGGAAGAAGAAATGAGAAGATGACCTAATATGTCCTTGAAGGTCGTTACATTCGGGTAAGACCAGTGAAAGCTACATATGTGTGATAAAAAAAACAAAAAACTATCAAGTGGGGATCAATGACAGTTCAAAGGCCCTGTGTACTATAATGGAAAGAGTATTGGTCTCTGAGTTAGGCTGGTATTACCAATAAAAGAGATAAGCGGGGAAGGAGGGGAAAATGAGGAGCTGATGCCAGGGGCTTAAGTGGAGAGCAAATGTTTTGAGAATGATGAGGGCAATCAATGTACAGATGTGCTTTACACAATTGATGTATGTATGGATTGTGATAAGAGTTGTATGAGCCCCTAATAAAATGATTAAAAAAGAGATAAGCATACTAGATTGTGTTATACGAATTCTAAAATATGAATGAAAAACTATTAAATAATACCTGACAAAAACCAATAAAACTGTTAAGGTATTTCCATATTGTTTCTTGATTGACATCCTCACTTGCAATATTATTTGCTTTCATATGAGCGTCATTGTCTACGTGACTTAGCCTGACACATCTTTTCACTGGAGGAGTAGAATGCCATTGCTTCAGAGGTAGGCCGATTTGACCGCCATTGTGTGTGATATATTAGAAACAGGCAAGATCTCTTCCCTTAACATATACTTTTCATCTTTGAAAGCCCCCTTTCTTCCTATTTCTGCTGAACTTAGGATTGCTCTGACAATATTTTAGCTCTTTGAACACTCACAGGAGTAGCAACATTTGCTCCTAATATCTTAGGGAAATTTGGCGTCTAACACAAAGTTGAAATGAATGACGGTGTGTCACTCCGGTTTTGGGCACCTTGCTCTTTACATCAGATGTTTATCTATTGAAATGACAAACACAAGGTCATAAAATGTAGAATTTCATGAGATTTATGAAATGAATAAATATTACAAGCATAGTTCCATCTAATTTTTTATACCTATGGACAGAATGAATACTGCTGCAGGCACTTGGAATATATTGTTATGCAGATGAATGTGTTAAAAAAGAGAAAGGAATGTAAATGTGTGATTCCCACATTAGGCGGCTGCCCAGCCACCCACCTTAAAAAGAACCCTAATTACACGTGCCATTTTAACAACCAGTCCATGGAACTAAACAAAAAATTAGATATCCGTTCTGCCAAACCAGTGCACACTGGCTGAATTCTACCACTGGTCTAGGGTAGTGAACCTAAACCAAGAAAAATTATTCACCCAAACTACCCCCGCCCCCCATCTCTCTTGTTTTATCACCACCAACAGCCTTATGAAACAAATCCTGTAGATATTACTAAAGATTTTCTCGCACTTCGGTTCCAAAGATGAAAGTTTATCCCCGTTAGGGATAAAAGATGCAGGTAAGGCTCACAGATACAGGGCCCTGCAAATATGTGCAGTGCAAATAATATAGCGCAGCGTCAATGCCAGAGTCTTCACAGCTTTTTGCTTCTAGAAAATTGCCAAGTTAGCACGTGAAATATCAAACTGGGAAGGAAACGAATAAGAGACTGCATGCAATTCCACTCAGAGAACTTCACACAACCTGAAGGAAAACATCTCCTTCTCAGGAAAACCACTCTGGGTGGTGGTTGAACATTCAGAAGGCAGCTGGAAGCTTTGCCAATGACAACTGTAAGTAATAACCCTCTATTACATTTTATTTTCCATTTTAAAGACCAGCAATTTTTTGTAACCAGCAGGTATGTGGCGTTATATTTCTAACAGACCTTCTGGGGAAGAAAAAAAAAGAAGGTCATACTTTAATTTCTATCTTGCTTGATTTAAAAACTTTGACCTTCAAGATTAAGGTTTGATTCATTGCGAGATGAGATGCTTATGGACAGAGGCCCCCGGGGCCTGGATGTCTCAGTTTGGGTATTACGCAATTTCCAAGGTTTATGTTCCCAACTCCAAATATCTCTTCTCACTGGAAGGTTGTTTTCTAATTCTGATCGATTTGAATAGTGGTAGAAATACATCATCTTTGTCCCACAGATTCCTGAGAAATGGCAAGCTCACCTCAGCCTGTGCGCCATTTTGGATAATAATCATCATTAGTCAATGAAAACGGTAGCCCAAGCCATGGACTTTAGGATTGATAGAGGAACAAGCACTCTACCATTAGAATCTGCTGAATTTTCCAGAAGCTGAACAACCCCCTGTCCTTTGCCTGGACACTTTGTTTTAAGTATCAAACACCCAAGTGCTAAAAGTAAAATCAGCTAACATGTAACTGAGAGGAATTACCAAAATCCAAATGAAGGCTGAGCATGAGAGTGGGACAAGGAGAGAGTAAAAGGAAACAGAGGAAACAACTAGGAAGCTAAGGGCATTTATAAAGGTCTAAATACAGGCATATACATTTGTAAATACATTTATATATAACAGGGAAATGGATAAGTGTACATGTATTAAGTGGTAATAAAGCAAATGAACATTGTACCTCCAACTCAAGTACTCCCGCAACACAAGAACACTTCCCCCCGCCCAATATCCCAGCATTCTGTGATGCTCACCCTCCCTGACACAATCACTGAAGACAAAATAGGTGCATAAGCAAGTGTGGTAAAGAAAGCTGATGGTACCCAGCTATCAAAAGATACAACGTCTGGGGTCTTAAAGACTCGAAGATAAACAAGTGGTCATCTAGCTCAGAAGCAACCAAGCCCAGATGGAAGAAACACACCAGCCTGTGTGATCATGAGGTGTCGATCAGATCAGGTATCAGGCATCAAAGACCCCAAACAAAAAAATCATCTCAATGTGAATGAGCGGGAATGGGGAGTGGAGATTCCCAAACCCACCTGTAGTCAATTGGACAACCCCTTTCAGAAGGGTCACAAGGAAGAGATGAGCCAGGCAGAGTGCAGTATAGCACCAATAAAGCACACAACTTTCCTGTGGGAAGCCGCAGCTCTCGCGATGTGGGAAGCCGCAGCTCTCGCGATGTGGGAAGCCGCAGCTCTCGCGATGTGGGAAGCCGCAGCTCTCGCCGCCATTACAAGATGGCGCCGGGCAGTCAGGGCGGTGGCCCAGTTAAGTGGTAAACAACCACTTAGCGCATGCGCGCTGCTGAGATGACGTAGTCATAACTCCACCCTGGAGTATGCAAAATAGGGTTCTGGTAAACGCACCAATCAATGCATGGCACGTCCCCACAGAGCGTATATAAGCAGCAGCAGTTTGAGGCTTCGGGGTCTTCTATCCGCCTCAGCAATCGAACCCAACAATAAAACGCTTGTGGAAGAATCCTGTTGTGGCGCGTCCTTCTTGCTGGCGAGACGTGGCGGGCCACACTTTCCTCTGGCTCTTTAATGCTTCCTACCCTCTCCCCTGCCTCAACTATCATGACCCCAATTCTACCTTACAAATCAGGCTCAATCAGAGCATGTACACTGGTATAGATAAGAGCTTGCAACACAGGGAATTTAGGACAGATAAACCCCTCAGGACCAATTGAGGGTAGTGATACTAGGATGGGAAGGGGAAGGTGGGAGGAAGAAGGGGGAACCAATCACAATGATTGGCATATAACCCCTCCCAGGAGGTTTATAACAGAAAAGTAGGTGACAGCAGGTGGTATAAGACATGATAAAAATAATTTATACATCATCAAGGGATCATGAGTGAGGGAGGGTGGGAGAGGTGGTAAATGAGCTCAATTAGAATGAAAATGTTTTGAAAATTATGGCAACATTTGTACAAATGTTCTTGACACAATGGATATATATATATGGATAAGAGCTATAAGAACCCCCAATAAAATCATTAAAAATAATAAAACCAGTCAAATCAATTTACTGTAGCTTCATGTAGCCAAATACTGCCACTCATGGGTCACACCTCCCGTAATTCAGGGTTTCTCAGTGTGGTTGATATTTTGAAAGGTCCTTGAATGATGCAGTTAACGATGAACTGCTAATCTAAACAATAGAGATTTAGACCCACTTTGAAGCATCATAGAAGAAAGCCTTAGTGATCCACTTCTGTGAAGATTACAGCCAATCATTAAAGCATGTGTGGAACGTAGTTCTACTCTGTATAACACAGGGTGTCCTGGGTTATAATCAATATAAAGGCAATTAAAACTCACACCCACTGCCATCAAATCCATTCCAATTCATGGTGGCCCTATAGTAAAGGGTAGAACTGTCCCTGTGGATTTCTGAGGCTATAACTCTAGAGGAGTAGAAAATAACTCTTCAGAGGAGTAGAAAGCCTTATATTTCTCCCAGAAAGCGTTTTCTTTCTACCAGAAAAGCAATTAGTTGCTTTTAATTTTTTTAATTTTTGGTGCTTTGGATGGGAAAACAAAACACAACTTTTCTCCTCCTTTGCCCCCCCCCTCACCTTTTTTTTTTTTACATCTACATGAAATCTCAAGGTATGTGTGAAGTCTGAAGTTGTGAGAATGTGTGTGTGAACGACAGAGAATTATACTACGATGTTAAAACAGCAGGGGCATGTATTTCCTTTTGGGCAGATGGGTGCTCTCAGGTAGTTAGCAGATCAAACCATAGTGTCATATCACCTGGTGCCCAATCCTACCCACACTGTTGGCTTACTATACAACACTAGGCAAGTTGTTGATGTCTTCCTGCCTCAGTTTTCTCATCTGCAAAGTAGGGTTGCTTACGGAATAGCCATACAAGATTCTGGTGAAGAATAAACATAAGTAGTACGGCAGCCTCATACTCTTATCAAGTCCAAACTGTTCTCAAGTGTGATGACCACATCAGTTGCCTACAGTTGGCCTTGAAAGCTTATGGCCTCTTTGTTTGTTGAGGTGGACATTGTAGACAGTCCCATTGCATTGTCCTTGGAGCAATGTATCTCAGACTTGCAGTGCGATAGATTAGTGACAAAGAATTTGGGTTAGTTTTCACACTCCAGGATCAGAAGGAGATTGAACAGCAGACTTGGAATGTGACTCCAGTGTGTATAGACGTGCTGTGATTGCTGCGGATTCTGACCAGGAGATTCCGGGCTCTTGAATAAAGAGGCATCTCTGTTGTCCTGCAGGGGTTAAAAATAAGGACTCCAATCCCTTCTGAACTCACTTTCTGCTTTGTCCATAATTTGAGCTCAAAGCATATAGATTTCTCTCTTTCCTCTAGCATCGAAATATTGTTTGCCCCGTATAGCAACAAGTTAATTAGCCGGAATGATAGGGTGTAAGTTACTAAATTAGTGATTTTTATCCAAAGTTAGATGTCACAGATTCCAATGCTGCTTCCACCATGTATTGTTGTGTAACCTTAGCAAATGTCTTTTTTGTTTTATTAGTTGGGATGTAATACATATATCATTCCAAATTTCAATCCTGTCAAATAGAATGTACAATTGCTACCACAATCAGTTTCAAGCCATATTTTTCTATGTGGACTCCTTGACATCATCTCCTTTTTGCACCCCCCCTCCCCACCACTGTACCTCCCACCTCCAAACCCCTCATTCTACTTGCTGTCCCTATGGATTCATCAATCTTGGGTTTCATATACCGAAAACCACAAAAGCATATAACACAATTTCAAGAGGGTGACCTCCATTGACATAGCACCTCTGAGACACACTCTACTGTGAATAAACAAAAACTACACTAAACAATGCCAACCAAAAATACACAAAATTTGGGAAACCAGATCAGGTCCAACCCACATCATAGAGGGGATCTACTGACAAAGCTTTAACTGTTCAAGTCAGATTTATGCCTTTGACCTTCTAGACTCCTCTCTCCCAGGCACTCTGTTTAGTGACCTGTTCCCTCTGTGTTAGATAGGGGGAGTTCTCCAGAGGCTTATGTCCTAGGTAGTTCCACAAATGAATCTTGGATTCTCACTGTCAACCATCGCCTTCTGCACACCAGATTCTCACACTTTAGACTCTGATACTGATCTCTCCATTGAGTTTGGATTATGTGGATTTCAATCCTTCAGTGTGCTTCTTTCATGCAGACTAAGTCTTTAAGACCACAGATGCTATTTTATCTGATAGCTGGTCACCATCTAAATTCTTTACCACATTCCCTACAACACCCGTATCTTCTGTGTTCCCTTCCTGGGGGTAAGTATTTGAGCAGGGCCATGATGTAAGAACTTTTAAATTGGAGCTAGGATTTAGTGTGAGCTCCAAACGCATTCCTAGGTCTATGCTTTTCTCTCTCTGTAATTTGGGAGTTAATACTCATGCTATGTCATTCCAGAGTTAAAATTACGTCAAACAGAATTGTGCAATTGCCCTAATAATCAGTCTCCAACATGCTTTTTCTTCTGGAACTTCATGACGTCATTGCCCTGTTATCTCCCCCACCCCTATATGCCCTCCTGCCCCTGAAACTTTTGTTATATTTGCTTTTCCTATAGGCTCATTTCTAAAAAAACAAAAACACCATAGAGAAATAACACAGCTTCAAGAAGGTGGCCCCCAATGGTGATGCACCTCTGAGAGACACCCTAAAATGAACAAGGATAAGCAACATATAACAGAATGTCTGTCACAGGATTGCCAGCGTGATACATATTACATACAGCACACATATAGGACATTGATGTAACAAGACCTTGTTTGTCCACCAGCCAACAGGACACTGCTCTGGGTACAACTGTCTACTGCTTCTTTAGACAACATGTGTTTTCAGGCATAAGTCCTCAGGTTACAAGGGTGTCTGAGCAGCAGAGTCCATTTCATAAAGTGGAGATCCCATATGGGTTCTCCCTGATGCAGCCTTTGGAGCCTGCCATGTAAACCAAAGGCCCAGGATTCGATGTTCTTAAGGAATATCTCAATCTAAGTTTTTTATTAAAACATCTATATATTATTAAAGAAAAACAAACTCACTGCCATCCAGTCAATGTTAGCTCATTGTGACCCCCTGTAGGTTTCGAAAACTATAACTATTTATGGGAATAGTCTTTCTCCTATGAAGCTGCCAGTGGTTTCAAACTGCTGACCATAACAACTATACCACCTGGGTGTCATCAAATTGATTCTGCCTCATAGCAACCCTATGTACAATAAAACTAAACATCCCTCAGTCTTACACAGTCCTAAGGAAAAAAAACACATTGCTGTGCGTGAGCCCATTGGAGCAGCCACGGTGCCAATCCATGCCACTGAGATGTCCTCTCTTTTGCTGCCCCTCCACCAAGTACAGTGTTCTTCTCCAAGGACCTGTCTTTCCTGATAACATGCTCAAAGGACAGGAGGAAGAAGTCTTGCTATTTTCTCTTCTCATGAACATTCTGGTTGTACCTTTTCCAAGCAGATTTATTCTAGCAGCCCATGGTATATTTGATATTCTTAACCAGCACTATAATTCAAATGTATCAATTCTTCTGCAGTTTTCATTATTCATTTTCCAGCTTCCAGATGCATATGGGGAGATTAAAATAGTATGGCTTGGGTCACATTCACCTTGTCTTCAAAATGATGTCTTTTGTTGTTTTGTTTTGCTTTTTCAACACTCTAAAGAGATTTTTTGAAGCATATTTTCCAATATGATTCATCGTCTGATTTCCTGGCTGCTATTTCCATGGGCATGGGTTGTGGATCTAAGTAAAATGAAATCCTGACAACTTCAATCTTTCCCCCTTTATCAGAATGTGGCTAACTGGTCTCATTGGAAGGATGTTTGTTTTCTTTATCCTGAGGAGTGATCCATACTCGAGGCTGGTTGTAGTCTTTGATCGTCATCAGTCAGTGTCTCACTATTCACTTTTAGTTGTAGTCACTATGACCTATAGTGACCCCATCTATAGAGGAATGAAACATTGCTTGGTCTTGCACCATTTTCATGATTCCTAGTATATTTGAAGTCATTGTTGCAGCCACGAATCAATTAACCTAATTGAGGATTATACTTGCCTTTGCTGAGCCCCTACTTTATCAAATATGATATATTTCTACAGCACTTGGTTCTTTCTAATAACATGTGCAAAGTAAGTAAGTAGAAGTCAGGGATAGCTTTCTATGACCCATAGGGCTTTCTTGGTAGATCACCAGATTTTCCTTTCTAGTTTATCATAATCTGAAATGTCTGCTGAAACCTGTCCACCATGTATGGTGACACATCTGATGTCTGAAACATCAGTGGCATAGCTTTCAACATCAGAGAAACATGCAAGCCACAGTGTATGACAAACAGACAAATGGTAGTAAAAAGGAATAGCTACTAATATTCTGTGCCAGGAGCTGTATTAATAATTTCATTAGATGTTTTCTCATTCAAACCTTTATAAAGTCTACCTAAAAGGAGATATTATTATCATTAATTTACAGATAAGAAAACAGAGGAATAAGTAGGATAAGTAGTTTGTCCGAGGCCACAAAAGTAGTAAATGACAGGATTCAAATTCACTATGTAACTTTGTATTTTAAATCTTAACTGATGGCCCCTAACGAAGTGGTAATGACAACTGATATAAATAACAATATCACATATTACCTTGCTATCCTATGATATGCCTTAAGAAATCAAATTACTCATTACGGTGTGTAAATTAGCTGCACAAAACCTCTTTAAAATGTTGAAAAGCAAGGATGTTACTTCGAGGACTGAGGCATTCTTGACCCCAGCTATGGTATTTCAAACATCTCACATGCATTGCATCTGAATTATGGTGCTGGTGAAGAATATTCAAAATAGCATGGCCTGCCAAAAGAACAAACAAATCCATTTTGGAAAAAGTGCAGGCAGAATGTTCTTTAGAGGTAAGAATGGCAAAAACTTCATCTCATGTACTTTGGACGTGTTGTCAGGAGAGATAAGTCCATGGAGAAGGACATCTTCCTTAGTAAAGTAGAAATGCAAAAAAAAAAAAAAAAAAAGAGGCAGACTTTTGACAAGATGCATTGACACAGTGGCTGCATTGATGGGCTCAAACATAAGAACAATTCTGAGGATGGCACAAGACTGAACATTGTTGTACATAGGATCCTTATGAATCAGAACTGACTGGATTGTACCGAACAACAACATTATACTAAAAATGAACAGAATATTGATACAGATACCTATGATCCGTGGTTAATTTCATTCTTTATGTACAACATAAAATTAATTGTAATATTTGGCCAAAACCAAATGTGTGAGTGGTATCAGCATTATTTCTCTTTAAAATTTGATGATCTTAAAGCTTCTTTCCCCCAAAGTTTTGACTTGATTTCGGCCTAATTATATTAATTGTTGATTCACATTTTGAATGTGTGAAATTTCAAAAGTCCACATTTTGTGTTTGGCACAGAACCAAATTATAGCTTTGGGAGGAAAACAAAGCAGAACAAAAAACCTGATTGCGTGTTGCTTTCTGTATTTTTGCCATGTTTTCAGTGTGGAAAGCTGTTCTAAGGAAAAGTGGAAGGAAGAGGAGGGGGGTGGGGGGGGTTGTGGAGAAACCTTGAGAACTCCACAATATACAATTTGTGTCATTTGCTTTTCTAAATTGTTGTTCTTCGCCAGTATCAATAAACTGCTTTAAGTGGTTTAGCATGTTTGGTTAAATGTAGCTATGCTTTAAAAAAAACAACGCTTGTAGTATGCTTTCTGCAATGGATGGAGGTGAGTGCTGTGTAACTACCCTATATAACCCTTAATGAGGGAATAATGAAATTTACCTGGCAAAGGTATCAAAAAACAAACATGTTTTTCTAGCGCTGGGGTTCATGATTAAATTCCAGGTTGCTGTACAACAATTTTATATGTAGGATGTCTTAAATTCCAATCCTGCATGCCAAACAAGAATTTTTAAATCTACGCTTGCTTTATCTGGAAAGCCTCAGTGATTACTCTTTCACCCTTTTAGGATGGTGGCCACGGAAATTCGGAAATTAATCAGGAGTGTTTAAGGTCTAAAGAAGGTGTTGGATTAAGATAAGGCATTTTCCCTGAGCACTAAAATGCAGCCCTATGCCCAGCAGCTTGGTTTAGAGTGTTATGCAGCAAATTATTTTGGTGAATTTTTACAGGAACCTCCACCTAGCTATATTTTAAATTGTACAATTTGGCATTCAGGATGTACCTTATTCAAGACTTTGTTAGGGGGAATGTCAAACGGGTTGGGAGGCACAAGGCAAACTCATTTAATTGTGAAATCTAGTGCTAAAGGGATAGAGTTTTAATTGTGTTACTTTTTAGAAAAAATACTAATCATAATAGCCTAAAATGTTAATATAGAGTACATTTGGGTTATTGTTAAAAAATTTTAATTGTAAAAGTGAATTGTTTTATTGTATGAGAATGTTTGGGATTCCTAAAACTGATTTTAAAAAAGATGAAGAAAATATTTTTAATAAGTAGGTTTAGGAAGCCAAGTTCATGGTGTCTTTCCAAGCTGGGTAAATCAGGAAAATGCCTTTAAAAATTTTTTTTTACCAAGAAAGGATGGTCTTTTGAAAGAGAAGATAATCAACTTAGATTCCTTCTGCTGGGCATAAGCTTCAAAGTTTTTTGTGGCAATTCATAGAAGAGGAATGTGCTTCCATACATTTGGCCAGATTTTTGGCACCTGGTTAAAAAGATTGAATAACCAAAAGTCTGGCTTGCCTTTCCTTAAAGTCAAGTATTGAAAGCATGCTCTTACAAGTGGAGTGGAGCAGATTGAGCCCTTTGATTGGGATGGATCCGGAACGCACTCATGACTCAGAGAACTTGCTCTTCTCATCTCTGTCCAACTGTGGTCTTCTCTCCACACTGTGTTCTCTGAAGCCCATCAAGCTCAGTGGTTCTCAACCTTCCTAAAGCTGTAACCCTTTAATATAGTTCCTCATGTTTTGGTGACCCCCCCAGCAATGAAATTATTTTCATTACGACTTCGTAACTGTCATTTTGCTACTGTTATGAATCCAGCGGCCCCTGTGAAAGGGTGTTCATCCCCCAAAGGGCTCATGATCCACAGGTTGAGAACTGCTGATTTAGCTACTCCATGAAACATCCAGCAATGGAAAGAAAATAGAAAAAGAAAACATATTTGTACATGTGATTGTTAACATTGTAAAAGAATTTGATGCTCCATTTCCGTCACCTCTGATACCTATCTTTCATTAGATACTACACTAATCATTAGATAAAAAGGAGTGATGATAACGGTCATTTGTTGAGTCAGTTAATGGAGTGAAAGTGGCATGAGTTGTCAAAGCAATCCCCCCGACATCTTTCTTGCAGGTTTCCCAGAGGTGAAGACACTCAATTCCGAATGCATAATTCAGAAGTGATTAAGTTTGGGAGCGATCCTATAGTTAGTTTTATGACTTCACTAATACTTAAAAACAAAATCCAAAGACTAATTCCACATATCCATTGCCATTGAATTTATTCCAACTCATAAGGATTCTACATAGGATTTGAGGTTGTATGCCAATAGAAGCTAAAGAACCTCACCTTTCTCCTTCAGAAGGCTTCATGGGTTTGAACTGCTTATCTTGTGGTTTACAGTCCAATGCTTACCCCAAAGCACCACCAGGATACAGGGGTTAGTATATCAACCATGGTTTCTAACTGGTTCAAACCAATTTAGTCATGGCTGATAAGGTACAATGGTAACACTCCCAAATTTTAAACATTTGGGTGGAGTAGAATGATAATGAATAGGGGAAAAAATTACTGGAATGGGAGACTCAAAGAGAGGGAAGGAGCCCTTTGCAGGAGATTTCGGAACTCAATATTCATTTCAAGAGGCACGGTTTGTGTTGGGCACCCGTATTTCCCAACTATGCGCATCCAGAGATTTGACCATGCCCTTGCCTCTTTCGTTTTCTACAAGAAAGGTTTCAAGTAGGATTTTGACTTGTAGATTCCCTCGGCTAGGCTATTATTCCAGGTTAGCTGCATTACACAATTCAGGTGGATTAAATTAAATCCATTCCGATTTAGCTTTGTCAGCCCTAATTAAACCAGGAAGAACTAATTTGAAGCCTGATTTCAAACTCTATTTTGGGAACCCACAACTGAATCCATAACACTGAGTAAAATGTAGATTTCAAATCCTTGTCTCGTTCTCATGGTCCTTAGACTATATGCGCACTCAGAATATATTCTTACTTAGAGGAATTGGGTTCAAACATACTTCCATGCCCCTGAGTAGAACTACCTTATAGGGTTTTCTTATCTTGAAGTTGTATAGGAGCCTTGTGTCAGCTCTTTTTTCTTCTAGTGTGTCATTACTTTGAATAAAGCCCCCTCCCCCATTATAGACATTGTGGGGCTATGGCGGTCTTCATTCTCCTTGATTGAGTTCACACTGCAAACTGTTTAGTTGACTGCAGAATGTTTAAATGGTGTACTACTAGGGATCCTCGGTGTAATTCACACACAGTAAAACTCACTCTTTGTGTAGTTCTACGAGTTCCGTCAAATGTTTGGTCATGTAGTCACAACACAAACAAGCTATGCATCCATTTTTACCACACCAGAAAGTTTCCCCATTCTCTTTCTGCTCGGTGCTTGATATAGTTTAAGTTTATTGTGCCAACCTGGCTGATAAACACATGTGGGATTAATTGAAAGGTGGAGAGATAAATGGTTCTTTGAGCCTCGCCTTTCTAGTTCTCGAGTCTCTTGCTTTCTGATGGTCGGACCAGGGTGCAGCTACCTTAGCCAGCTCCCTGCTTTAGCTGGCGGGGCTCACTTCCTGCAGGATGTCCCTGAGGAGAAGCCAGATGGACCTACCCTGATGCAGCCCTGGGCCTGGAACAGCCGTGTGGAGAACCCTGCCAGTGCTGAGATGCTTCCACAGTTATTGACTCGGCTTTCCTCCTGCAGGTGTGCATTTTGTGAGATGGAGGAGGACTTTGTGGATTGGACTTGGGCATATGGATTAATGTTGGAGTTGTGGGCTAGGGCAGCACTGGGTTGAGATGTTTTCTTGATGCACACTTAACCTTTATATAAAACTCTCTCTTATACATGAGATTCTATGACTTTGTTTCTCTAAAGTACCCAGACTAACACAATGTCCTTCTCGTCACACAGTTCCTGGCAACCACTGCATGACTTCTGTCCTTCTTGCTTAGCCTTTTTCAGGATGTTATGTAAATGACAGCAATAGTATTTCAGTCGGATTTCTTTCACTCAGCATAGTGCATTAGTGGGGTGCAACTTAACCCCAGTTGCTGCATACATGAACAGATCATTCTTTTCATAGAGGACAAGTAGTCAGTTTACTAATATACTGCACCTTCTTATTCTAATCAACATTTGGACATTTTTATTGCTCCCAATTTGGCACGATTTTGAATAAAGCCACTATAAACATTTGTATAGACACAGGCCTTCATTTCTCTTAGGTGAAACTACTGATTTTCAGTCTTAGGATAAAGAAACTGCCAAAAGATTTCCCCCAGTAGCCGCATCAGTTTGCATTTCTAACAGCAGTGCATGAGCATTCTAGTTACTCATTCCCTCACCAGCGCCTGTTACTCTCTGTTGTATGTATCTCATGGTTTATTTTGCTTATCTCGAAAGACCAATGACGTTTTAATACCTTTCTGTGCTTTTTCATGTGTGTTATTCGGTGAAGAATTTTAAGTATATTAATCTGCTTAAACATTTGCTTTTTAAAAAATTTGGGTTATTTGGTTTCCTGTAAAGTTTTAAGAATTTGCCACATATTCTGAATATCAATCTGATATAAAATACATATTTTGCAAGTATTTTCTCCAAGTGCATGGCTTATGTTTTCATTTTCTTAACATTTCATATCTGAAGACTAAGCTTTCAATGAAGTTCAGTTAATCATTAAAAAGCAAAATAAAAATGGTTTGTACTCACATATAAGAAGGTGTTGCCAAACATAAAGTGACAAAAATGTTCTCACAAGTGTGCACTTGTAGATTTTGCATGTTTAGGTGTAGTTTTCTGGATTACCTAGTACTACCATACCACAGTTATCACGAATGGGTGACCTTAGAGACCAGACATTGGTTTTCTCAGCGTATAGGGGCTAGAATCCAGCACAGGGTGTGGCTGTACAGGGAGATCCTGCCTTGTCTCTTCCAGCTTCTAGTGCCCAGCAGTCTTTAGACATATAGGCATCCCTCTTCTATCTGTCGCTCTGTGTCTATTCTGATGTCTACTCTAGTGTTTCTAATACTCAGAAGTGATTAAGTTTAACATACACCCTACCTAACCACATTCACACAAAAATATCCCTCCCCCACTCCCAAACATCGGAACCCACCTCCATGGATTTGATTCCCACTCATATAGTGACCTTACATAAGGTTTCTGGGACTCAACTCTTAAGGGAGCAGACAGCCCAATCTTTCTCTACTAGAACATAGGGGATACAGAATTTTGAATTGCCAACTTCATGGTTAGCAACCCAATACATAACGCACAATGGCTCTAGAGCTCATATTCATAGGTATTCAAACACAAAATCCACTACCGAGTCATATTTACCTTAATGAGCTCTGGTGGCACTGTGGATTAATCAATGGCCTGCTGACAGCAAAGTCTAACGTTTCAACGTGCCAGCCTCTCCATGGGAGAAATATGAAACCGTGCTACCACACAGATTTTCAGCGTTGGAAACTCTGGTGAAAAGTTCTGCTTTTGAGCTCAACACCTAGTTGACAGAGCCACCGGCCCTTTCTTCACTGGCTCTATGTGACTCCTGGTGACCACGACCTCTTAGATATATCCATTCCATAGTGCATGTGGTCTAGATCCAAAGACATGTTCAGAGAATGTTTCAGAAAGCCAGGAGGCCCATGATAACCAGGCAATAATCTTAAAGTTCTCACTAAGGGAGTTATTTGTATCCAGATGGACAAATAGAAATACCTGAAGAGGTACTGGGAGTGGAAAAAATTAAAAAAAGCAGTGACTGATCTCAAGAGGTTTCATAGTTTCTTCAGCACATGAATTTTCGAACCTCTATAAAAGGGAACATCAGGCTTGGTAAGAAGTTCAGTAAACAAGAAAGGATGATCCTAAAGGAGATAGATTAACTGTGAGGACGGTGCAGGATCAGGGAGTGTTTAATTCTGTTGTAAATTGGTTCATTATGAGTCAGAGCAGACTTGGTGGCACTAATAACAGTAATATAAGAAATGAAGAGTCCTTTTCAAATAAAGAGCCTATTTTCAAACAAAGCCCCTTCACAGGTCCCAGGACTTAGGATTTCAATATAAATTTGTAAGAAACCCAATCCAGTCCATAAATATGAGTAATAACCATGAAGGAAAAGCATGTGCAAAAACTATGCCATTGGGTGTAATATGGAACATTCAAAGAATCAAAGGGGTAGGCTGGAAGAGCACTTTTGAGAGAACATGCTGGTGCCAAAGGGGGTTGAAATATACAGAGACTTTCGTAGCTCAGGGTAGCATAACTAGAAGTTCAGTTTCCAAAGATCTCTTGGGTTGTGCATAAAATGGTCAAAACAGGTCTAGGATGGATGTTGGCCAGCAGATTCACAGTAAAAATGAACAGTGATGGGGACTTGCTGAATAGATGTCCCACCCTTTAACATGAAGGAGCAGGGTTTCCATTGGCTTTGACAGTAGATGGGGGCTTTATAGACAAAGGGAAATTGAAGTGAGATTTGTAAAGAATGCCAGGGAGATATGCAAGTGATTAGAGTAGAAAGTATATCTGAGGATGAGGAATAAACAAATCATAAATAAACCATCAGCATTACTTGGTCTATTAGCCTGGGTCCCTAGAGAAGCAAAACCTGTGACAGATAGATGATAGATAGATAGATAGATAGATAGATAGATAGATAGACAGACAGAAATTTATATCAAGAAAGAGGCTCACATAGTTGTAGAGATGCATAAGTCCCATCTGGTTCAAGTCTATGGATCAGATTTGTTAAGCTGGAAGCTTTCCCTGACACTCATAGCTGCCAGGGATGAACCAGGAAGCAAAAGGATGGAGCAGAAAGACCACAGCTCATGGTGGAACACAGAAGAAGATGAATCCAAGGTCAGCAGGTCAGATGTTAAGCTCTAGTTCAGTTGCCCACCTTTCCTTTAGCAGCTGAGAACCACAGTTGTACCAGCAAGGTTCATCTTAGAAACTGCCCAAAGGTTGTTTTTGTTCTATGTGTGTGTGGACGGTGGAGGCAATCTTTGAGCTCTCCTATCAAAATTTTGTAAACTGAAGTCCACAGGTTTTTTTCTCAGGATGATGACATTTTCTGAACAGCTCAGAAATAGTTTTTGACATGGTCACAACATTAGAAACAAGGCAGGCAGCTATTGTCTATCAGGCAGGAGAAAAAGCTGTTCATGTTTTACTCTACAATGATAAGTTAACTGGCTAAACACTAGACTACATCAACTATATGAACTTCATTTATAAATAAAGTACCTCGTGTCCCAACTTGTCAGAGGATTGGACTATTACTGTTCTGGTTTTGTTTGTAGTAAATACATTTTCATTGTGAATTAGGAGATGGGGCGTTTACGTTACAGACCATTAGCTCTGCATTCTACAGTTCAAACCATTTATCAACACCCCCAACCCTGTTTTCTCCACCCCTCACCCCCGCTGGTGTTTCTTCTCCCTTTCAGGAATCACTGTCCTCCTTTTCACCCAGAGACTACTAGGTGCTGTCCATTTGGTTCTGTCTCATTGTTTCAAGTAAATTCTGACTCACATGCACACTACAGGACAGACTAGAACTGCCCTTTTGGGTTTCTAAAACTATACATCTTTATAGAATAGAAAGACTATACATCTTTACAGAATAGAGAGTCATCTTTTTGAACTGCTGGCCTCAAGGTTAGCAGCCCTTATCCATCCAGGACTCCTTTCTGACGCACAACAGCCCTATCTACACCAAAATGAAACACTGTCTGGTCCTTTGCCATCCTGACCATTGTTATGTTCAAGTTCTTAGTGCAGCCATTTCATCCCTCCATCTCTTAGTAAGAGTCTTCCTTCTTCTCACTGATGTTCTTTTTAAGGAACTGGTCCTTTGAGACTGAAAGTACATGACATGTACCATATTTGCTTCCAAGGACCATTCCAGCTATAGGTCTTCAAACAGATTGCTCATTCTTTTGGGAGCCGATGGAATATTCAATATTCTTCAGCAACAAAATTCAAATGTATCAATTTTTCTTCCATCTTTCTTATTCATTGTCCAGCTTTCTCCTGCATATGAGTCCATTCAAATAACTTGGGTCAGGGTCAACTCTCCTCTTCAAAGTGGTCTCTTTGCTCTTTAACATTTTTTTAACATCATTTTATTGGCGTCCTGTACAACTCTTATCACAATCAATACATCCATCCATTGTGTCAAGCACATTTGTACATTTGTTGCCATCATAATTCTCAAAACATTTGCTTTCTGCTTAAGCTCTTGGTATCAGGTACTCATTTTTCCCCTCCCTCTCTGCTCCCCCCTCCCTCATGAACACTTAATAATTTATAAATTATTGTTATTTTGCCATATCTTACCCACTCCCTTCACCCACTTTTCTGTTGTCCATCCCCCAAGGAGGAGTTTATAAGTAGATCCTTGTAATTGATTTCCCCTTTCCACTCTACACCCCCTCCACCCTCCTAATATCACCACTCTCAGCACTGGTCCTAAGGGATCATCTGTCCTGGATTCCCCGTGTTTCCAGTTTCTATCTGTACTAGTGTACATCCTCTAATCTAGCCAGATTTTTAAGGTAGAATTGGGATCATGATAGGCGGGGGGGGGGGGGGGGAGGGGATTTAGGAACTAGAGGAAAGTTGTATGTTTCATCATTGCCACAAAACATCCTGAATGGCTCATCTTCTCCCCGCAACCCTTCTGTAAGGGGATGTCCAGTTGCTTACAGATGAGTCTTGGGTCCCCAATCTTCACTCCCCTTCATTCACAATGATTTGAATTTTTGTTCTTTAATGCCTGATACCTGATGGAGTATTAATGTGCTCCATGCTAGTAAAAGCTTAGGGGTCCGAGTTCACCTAGAGGTGAATCAGAAGAGAGGCTTGACAACCAACTTTTGAAAAGTCAGCCATTGAAAAACCTCTGGAGCACAGCTCTACTCTAACATACATGTAGACATTGCATCCAACTTGACAACTCCTTAAAGGGCTAGTTAATTATTTGAGTAAAATATGAACGGTTTTTCTCCTATCTTAAAGCAAGGTCCCAGAAGATGAGTTTTCACTGGTGAGTGTTGACTGGGGCATAGATAATTAAGAGGGGAGGAAGGATATAGCATTAGTTCATGGGCTTTACATAATTTAATATTTCCTCTAGTATGAATAATCAGAATTGACATTTATTATGGTTTAGTACTTTTTTTTCAGTTTCAAAACTCATTAGTGCTCAACTTGGAACTTTTAAGATTACTGTCAAATTTGGTGAAAAAATATCAAGTGTCTTTTATGTAAGATGTTGTGTTACTTCAAGTTTTAATGTGCAAAGATGGATCATAAATTCTCTTTGCAATAATGGCCTTCAAAAAACCAGTTTGTTTCCACAGCCAGATCTTATTATATTGCTATGTGACTATGTTACCACACTGTCTGATCCTCTGCTATGTGAAAACCAAACCAAACCAAACCCACTGCCATTGAGTAGATTCTGACTCTTGGTGACTTTATCTAGAGATCTTGAGACTGTAAATCAGGGGTGGGGAAATGTTTTCTGCCAATGGTCATTTGGATATTTATAACATTATTTGGGGGGCATACAAAATTACCCATTTCAAAAGCAACCTTCTATAGTTGGTCTAACATTTACGTAATTAACCAACCCTAATGTGATGGCTCATGGTGTCATAAGCAAGCCTGTAGGATACAGTGGAACAACCTTGTGGGTTTCTGAGAACTTAACTCTTCACAGGAGTGAATGTCTCATCTCCCCCGAGGAGTGCCTGATGGGTTCTAACCGCTGACCTTTTGGTTTGCAACCAACTCATAACTCACTACACCACCAGGATGGATAGCAGAGAGCTTGGTTTCTTTGTCTTTCTTTCTTTCTTTCTTTCTTTCTTTCTTTCTTTCTTTCTTTCTTTCTTTCTTTCTTATTATTTGATTTTAATGTGATGGCTGGACTGCATCTCTTTGATGAGGCATATGATGACAGCTGGTATTGATGATTTCATGGCCCTGGTTTTGTTTGGTCTGAGGGCTGGCTGTTCCGTAGCCCTGCTATAAATCTTTATAGAAGCTGATAGTCTCATCTTTCTCTAGCTGGTGGGTCTGAACTGACAACTGTGTAGTTAGCAGCCCAATGTCTACCCCACAGCGCCAGCAGGACTCCTTCTGTGTTAGGGCAAGGGAAAATGAGAATTCCTAATGCTTAAGCTTCATTAGATCCACAGCAAAACCGCCTTTAATTTAATCATAGAATTTTCTTTTCTTGCTAAAGTAAAAATAAAAACTAACATTGGGCGAGCAGTTTAAACTACACTGTGATTGCTTCATTTAATTGTCGTCTTTTCAGAGGCAACTATTATGTAGATGAAGAAACGGCTAGAAGATGACGTTACCAGTAGTTGACTCAGTCTGAGTGAGGAATTGTCGGAAATCTCCTGGTCATCACTTTCCCTAGTTCCTTTATTCTTTGACAATCTCTTGTTTTGCATAAATTTCATACCATTCTTGCAAAGCACACCAAAATCTCCACAAAAAAATTTCCCTAAGTTTGCTAAAAAAAAAGTTATCACAAATATTCTCTGGGTTTGGCCAGACTAAGAAGGCACTGCATTTTGGTAAGGTACTTTCCACATCTTGACTTTGCATTTCCACTGCATCCCTAAGCCAATGAGATGCATCACTGGCTCCAGGAAGATCACAGAAGTCACATCAGGGTCTCAGAGTCTCAGAGAGGGCAGGTCAAAAAGCTGGGTGTGTTTGGCAAATGGAATATCTTAATGGGCCAGAGCTGCTTAGTGGGATTTGTAACTTAACAACAACAACAAAGCTGACAGAATGCTAATGGATTAGTCTGAGGAAGGTTTTGAAAACATACCATTTTAACTACTCATTACAGAGTTAACAAGTTTTGATGACCAGGGCCCTTTCTTTGGGCTGTGCATGTGTGACTAGGCCAAATAACCCAGCATGGTTGGGAACAGGTTTCAGATGGCTTGCAGATGCCTGGAGGCAGATGAAAGCAGCCATAGAGGTGTGCCTCCTACTCTTCTCTAGTCCCCAGATGGCTGGGCCCTGTGCTGACACTGGATGCTTGTTGTACAATATCACTTGACAAGTGGGATTTACATGTCAAAGTTTCAGTGAAAGCCAGGAAACTGTCAGAGCAAACAAAGAGACGCAGCATGAGAACTTGGGTAGGGGCTGCTTTGTTCACCTAGATGTGATTCCAGAAGTTGGTGAGCTGGACCGTGCCAAGCCATGACTTTTTAGCAAACACAGAGGGAACTTGAGCCTGGCTACTAAAAGCTTGCAATTTTTATTTTGGTGTGTTTTTGTTCAGGACCGTGATTGCCTTTATCCTTAAGGACACAATGTACGAGAAGTGAGACATTTTCCCTCAATGCGTTAGTAGGAGATAACCCTCTGGTCTAGGTCCAAAACCATTGGAGCTGCCTTGGATTTCTGCATTTATTGTTCTGGGTTCTTGTGTACAGAGGTGTGCAGACCTCAGCTGCACTACCTGGAAAAACTGACTGGAAATACAAAAAGAGGGCTCCTTATTCTTGTTCAGAATCTTTAAAAAATGCTCAATATTCATCATCAAGTCTTCTTAAACTTGGTTGAACTGTCCCCAAATATACATACACAAAATTCCCTAACCACCCCACTGAAAGTGTTAGAGTTGTCTATTACCTCCCACTTAAGGTAGCATTTGTGTTATACAGGGTTCTCTAGAGAAACAAAACCAGGAAACTAATAATTTTATATATATTTAGATAGATAACATAAGAAATAAACAGTAAATTAATTATAAGGCAGTATAAATGGCTCAGTGCAACTCACTCCAGTGAGACAGCTGTGGGACACTGGCAGTCCTTCAAGTCTTTTTTTTTTTAATTGCTTTATTAGGGGCTCATACAACTGATCACAATCCATACATACATCAATTATGTAAAGCACATTTGTACATTCACTGCCCTCATCATTCTCAAGACATTTGCTCTCCACCTAAGCCCCTGGCATCAGCTCCTCATTTTTACCCCTCCCTCCCCGTTCCCTCCTCTCTCATGAACCACTGATAATCTATAAATTATTATTTTGTCATATCTTGCCCTGTTTGACGTCTCCCTTCACGGACTTTTCTGTTGTCTTTCCCCTAAGGAGGAGGTCACATGTAGATCCTTGTAATCGGTTCCCCCTTTCCAACCCACCCTCCCTCCACCGTCCCAGTATCACCACTCACACCACTGGTCCTGAAGGGATCATCCACCCTGGATTCCCTGTGCCTCCAGCTCCAATCTGTACCAGTGTACATCCTCTGATCCAGCCAGATTTGTAAAGTAGAATTGGGATCATGATAATGGGGCGGGAGGGGAAGCATTTAGGAACTAGAGGAAAGTTGTATTTTTCATCATTGCTACGTTGCACCCTGACTGGCCTGTCCCCTCCCTGAGACCCTTCTGTAAGGGGATGTCCAGTGGCCTACAAATGGGCTTTGGGTCTCCACTCCCCACTCCCCCACTCATTCACTATGGTAAGATTTTTTTGTTCTGATGATGCCTGATACCTGATCCCTTCGACACCTTGTGATCACACAGGCTGGTGTGCTTCTTCCATGTGGCCTTTGTTGCTTCTGAGCTAGATGGCCACTTGTTTACCTTCAAGCCTTTAAGACCTCAGGCACTATATCTTTTGATAGCTGGGCAGCATCAGCTTTCTTTACCACATTTGCTTATTCACCCGCTTTGTCTTCACAGATTGTGCTTGGAAGGTGAGCATCATAGAATGCCAATTTAAAAGAAGAAAGTATTCTTGCATTGAGGGAGTACTTGAGTGGAAGCCAAATGTCCTTCTGCTACCTTAATACTAAACCTATAAATATATGCACATAGGTCTTGAGGGCCACTGGGTAGTCCTCTGTAGAGCAATTCAGGCTACCCAGCCACAGGCAGCAAACAGAAAGGCAGGTCACCAACAGTCAGCCAGATGACAGGGTCCCACAGTCCCCAGCTCAAGAGATGTACCTTCCAGTAGCATGGTGAGCAGGTCTTGAAGGAGCCTCAAGTTACAGTGACACAGTCCATGGGCTAGGTGTCTCACAGGTAGTGTAACTTGCAAATGGAGACACAGAACAAGCCAGGCAGCCACACACTGGTCTGATGATCAAAGAGAGAGAGGAGGGGGGCAGGCTCACCGAGCTATTCATCTCTCCACCCTTCAATTGATCTCACATGTGTTCATTGGCCATGTTGGCACAACAAACCTACCTATCAGAGCATTGTTGACACTTTGTGTGTAAGTTAAGATAGCAAATTTTTAAGTCTCTCTAAGACTCCATGCAACTGCTCCCCATATTAAGAGCATGTATGCATTAGTTTATAAACTCTCAGATGCATCTTTAGATGCAATAAAGAAAATGAATGAGTAATATGAAAGTATTTCTGACACAGGGTAAAATAGCTTTTCAAAAAGACCCCATTGATGGGAGTCAGCTCAGTCTGGCCCAGAAGCCATCAGTCATTCACTTAAAAAAAATGCAGGAAAGTACAGTTGTGGACACGATGTCATGCCCCTAGTGCAATAAGTAAGTTATGGAACAAGTGTTCGTGTTTTCTCCACACCATCCCATGCAGGGTTAAGAGCAACTGCCTATAGGAGGCTCAGGACTTCTGAGTGTATGTCTTCCCCAAATTCATGAAAGACAGGACAGCACAGTGGCCACCACTGTGGGATTTGAAAATGTCTACACAAAAGTGCTCAGGTAGATGTCAGCCCTGGTGGCATAGTGGTTATATTCTTGGCAGTGATCCACATGGTCTGCAGTTCAAAATCACCAGCTGCTCAGTGGGGAAACCATGGGACTTTCTACCCCCATAAAGAGTAACAGTTGTTGAGCTCACATGAGGCAGTCCTGTCCTATCCTAGATGGTTGCTGTGAGTTGGCATAAATTCCATGGCAGTGAGTGTTTTTGTTTTTTTTTCTTTAATGGCTGATAATCAGCATTTCATTAATGGTAGAACTAATATGTATTTCTCACTAGAAACTTGTAGACATAAGTATCATACTTTCTACTAAGCACCATTACTTAGTCTGCCTTGAACATGATTAAGATAACAAATGACTAAAGATACGAGTTTTATTGCCTGATAGGACTTTTAAATTATGTGTTTATACCTAGAGAAAATTAGGCCCAGAATCTAATTAGCCTCTGTAGAGAGAGGCTTACCTTCTTGCAGTGAAATGTTAATTTTCACTGTCTCTATATAATAGATAAAAAGATTGTGCCCAGAAGAGAAAGAGCACAGATATTTGCTTCTAAATAACACCCAAAGTCTCAAAATCCAAACCAACCAACCAAACTCACTGCCAATGAGTGGATTCCAACTCATAGTGACGTTCAGGACAGAGTACAACTTCACTTTTGTATTTTTGAAATGGTAAATATTTCTCTTATGGAGTGGCTGGTGGGTTTGAACCATTGACCTTTCATTAGTAGTCCAATGCCAACTCAACAGTGTTGAGTAAGACCAGTAGGTCTTAAGAAAGGATTAAAGAAGGTTGTGGAGGGGTGAAGATGTGTTTCTTTGGAAAAAAACAAACAAAAAAAGGATGTTTCTTTAGGAAAGCGATAGGAGTCAGGCGGAGGCAATTTCATAATTCTGATATCATTGGTACATCTGACAAAAGAAATGAAACTATGGTAGGAAAAATACTCATAGGCTACAACAGAAGTCCGTGTGAGAGCAGTTAGGAGAAGTGTGGTGCAAGCATTTAAGAGCATGACTCTGTGCTGAAAGGCTGACAGTTTAAACCCATCTAGAATGGCTGTGAGAGGCTGACTTTGGCAATAAGCTTCCAAAAGATCACAGCTTTGACAATGTGATGCAGCATAGTTCCACTCTGCACGTAGTGGGTCACAGTGAGTTAGAATCAGCTTGATGGCAACTCACAACAGCAACTCATGGGTAATTGTTACAATTTTGTTATGAACGCAGCAGGCCAAGAACAGAGGAAATGGATTCGATAGGATTGAGTAAGGGTTATGAGTTACTGGGGATCATAGAGGTGAGGGGCTCCAACGAACTAGCAAGGATGCAGTAGATATTATTGGCTACAGGTTCAAACCTAGGTAAAATCAAGAGAAGTTTTGGAGAGCAGGGAAATATAATGGGGTTGGAAATTTCACAGACCACATATAGGACAACGGAGTGTGAGACATAGATAAGCTAGAAAGCCAAGTGTGGCTTTTTACAGAGAGAACAGTCCTGAGGATGGCAACATTTGGACGAGGTCCTGGAAGTAGAGTAGTGTGTAGGAGTGAAGGATAAGCCAAGGAGTCCTAAGGCTGGAAAGATGGCTGAGTCACCAACGTATGGCAGTGATGTGCAATGGTCTGAGGAATATGGTTGAACAAGACATCCATGTAAGCATAGCATTGGCAACTTCCGTAAACTTGTTTTTCTTTGAATTTCTATGAACTCTCATTCACTATCACCATGTAGATGCTAACTCACAGCAACACTACACGACTGGGAAGAACTGGCCCTGTGAGTTTCCAAGACTGTAGCTCTTTATGAGAACAGAGACCCCTGTCTCTATCCTTGGTTTGTCTGTGAAAGTACTTCTGAATCGTTGGTTGAGGGTGCTTTTGAAGAATTCCAAGTGTCAGAAAGACCCAGCAGTGAAGACCAGTGTGTACCGAAGCATTCTGCGGGAGGGTGGAGAAGTAAAAGCACTGGGTTTGAGAGATGAAGTCTTGCTGTGGTTCTGCTGTTGACTTACTTGTGCAATTGACTAAATAGTCACTTCTCGGGACCCTTATCTGTGAAATGAAAGATTTGGCTTATGTGGTTTCCCAGAAATGTTCTGGCACTAAGACATAGGTCAGTTTCAGCAGACTATTTGTTTCTAACCTTTCCCATGTTGCTGTTGTGTTAGTCTAATTGCTGCCTCTCCAAAGATTTCATTCCACTCCACCTCACCCTCAGCTGACTCTTTCTTTCCACTCAGATAACAGTCCCAACAGCTCAAGATAATTCCCACATTTGCCAAAACTATTTCCAAAATGCAAACTTGTGGCTGCTGATTCACACACTGATAGGGAAGCACTGTTTCTTTCTGACTGGTTTCACATGAGTTCCTGCCATATCCAGAGACCAAGTCGTTGGTGAGAAACGAGGGTAAACAAGGAAAATGGCCACTCCATTTACTGTTCTGTCGAAGAGGTCAGGGTGAAGAAGCAGTAAATTAACCAGCATCATCATTACTCAAATGTGGAGAGTTAGTGGCGTGTAAATGGACCCTACCTTGAGTAGCTTAAGACTAAAGCATTCCAACTTAATAGCCAACATTTATGTAAACAAAACACCATAGAGATAACATCTTGGAGCATGAGTAAATTATTTTTTAATATTTCAGAATCAAGAGAGGTTTCTGAAGAGTCCTTTGTTGATGTCTCAGGTCTGAGCTGGAAACATATTTGGAGTTCATATGCACATAAATTAAGGAGACAAAAGACAGGCAGAGTTTGTGCAAAAAAATGCTTTCTCAGCACACTGCCAAAAGTACTAGCCTCTTACAGGGCTGGAGGTACAAAAGTAAGATATTTTTACTCTTTTGTTTAAGGTGTTCTTAAAGAATATGTCAGATGGAACTGACAATAGAAAAACCAAAATGAGTGCGATTCCATTGAATCAAAAGATAATCCTGAGGAGGCAAGGCTAGTCTAGAGAGGAAAAGTAAAGCAGATAAGTCAAAGAATAACAGAACTGAAATAGAATATTGAAATTTCACAGAAATAATTGCCAACTTCCTCAGTGGTGCTGTGGAGTTACAGTGTAAGATCAGACTGTGTACAATGGTGAATGATTGGAACAGAAACAATATTTTAATACTTGACTGTTCTTTCAGAACGATAAATAGTAAAGTCCATTTAAATAGCATCAGAGAGGTCAGGGAGAAATTTGATGGAGAAAGAATGACGACTTTGTTGTTGGGAGGGTCCATTGACAAGTTCTGACTCATAGCAAGTCTGGTACAGAGCAGTACAGAGCACTGTCCAGTCTGGTAGTCTGGTGTCACCTTCAACATGGTTCTTACATTTGAGCCCATTGTTGCAGCCACTGTGTCATTCCATCTTGTGAAGGGCCTTCCTCTTTTCTGCTGCTCCGGTGATGTCCTTCTCCAGGGATTGATCTCTCCTGATAACAGGACCAAATATACCTGTGATAAAGTCTCCTCTTCGCTTCTAAGGTCATTCTGGCTATATTTCTTCCCAGACAGATTTTGATTTTTTGCTAGTCCATGGTACTTTCATTATTCTTGACCAGCCCCATAATTCAAATGTATTGATTATTCTCTGGTTTTCCTTATTTAGTATACAACTTTTATATGCATATGAGGTGATTGAAAACACTATGACTTGGGTCAGGTGCGCCTTTGTCCTCAAAGTAACATTCTTAATCTTCAACTTTATGGAGGTTTTGGGTAGTACATGTACCCAATGCAATGCACTGTTTGGTCTCTTGACTGCTGGTTCCATGAGTGCTGATTGTGTATCCAAGGGAGAAAAAAATCTTGGACTTCAACCCTTTTTTCTGTTTGTCATGATGTCACCTATTAGTTTAATTGTGAGGATGTTTGTTTTCTTGACATTGAGTTGTAATCCATACTGAAGGCTGAAATCCTTGGTCTTCATCAGCAAGTATTTCAAGTACTTTCATGAGACATGTGTCATCTTCATATCACAGGTTAACATGGCTAATCCATATGCCTCATTCTTCTTCATATAATCCAGCTTCTTTGATGATTTGCTCCCCCTATAGATTGAGATGATTCAACCCTGATACACAAAACTTTCCTGATTTTAAACCATACCGTACTCCCTGTTCTATTTCTGCAATTGCCACTTGACTCATGTATAGGTTCCACATGAGCAACATTAAATATTCTGGAATTCCATTATTCTCAAGGTTGTCCATAGTTTGCTACAATCCACACAGTTAAATGGCTTTGTATTGTCAATGATGCCAAGGAGTGCAGGAAGAAGAAGGAATGTTTGGAAACTGATGTGGTAGCCATTGTACAATACTGCTTCATGTGATTGAACTATGGAAAGATATATATCTTAAGTCCCAATTAATAATAAGTTGGAAAAAAATATCATACCCGAGGCAAAAATCAATAAAAAGACAAGGAAAAAGAAATAAAAGATCATGGATTTCAAAAGAGGCTCCGATACTCACTCTTAATCACAGAGTAGTTAAGGCAAGTGGAAGAAACAAAGAATAAGAAAGCTGAACAAAAGAGAAAGAGTAGCTCAAGAAGACAAAGTTAAATATAATGAAATGTGCAAATCTTAAAGCTAGAAAGCCAAAATGGAATAACACACTCAGCATGTCTGAAACTGAAAGGACTAGGGAAACCGACTCAAGCCTGGAGCTGAAATAATGAAAGGTTTTACAGACAAAGTATTGGACTGATGAAGGAAGTATCAACAGAAGATGAAAAGGATACACAGGTTACTCTACCCAAAAAAGGAAGAAAGTCAACATGCAACCATTTAAACAGGTAACAACCCATCATCTTTATATATATATATATTTTTTATTTGGGGCTCATACAACTCTTATTACAATCCATACATATACATATAAATTGTATAAAGCACATCTGCACATTCCCTGCCCCAATCATTCTCAAAGCATTTGCTCTCCACTTAAGCCCTTTGCATCAGGTCCTCGTTTTTTTTTCCCCCTCCCTCCCCACTCCCCCTCGCTCATGTGCCCTTGGTAATTTATACATTGTTATTTTGTCATATCTTGCCCTATCCGGAGTCTCCCTTCCCCCCTTCTCTGCCGTCCATCTCCCAGGGAGGAGGTCACATGTGGATCCTTGTTATCAGTTCCCCCTTTCCAACCCACTCACCCTCCACTCTCCCAGCGTCGCCCCTCACACACTTGGTCCTGAAGGTATCATCCACCTTGGATTCCCTGTGCCTCCAGCCCTCATATGTACCAGTGTACAACTTCTGCCCTATCCAGCCCTGCAAGGTAGAATTCGGATCATGGTAGTTGGGGGGAGGAAGCATCCAGGATTTGGGGGAAAGCTGTGTTCTTCATCAGTACTACATCGCACCCTGACTGACTCATCTCCTCTCCTAAAC
This sequence comes from Tenrec ecaudatus, assembly GCF_050624435.1. Taxonomy (NCBI): domain Eukaryota; kingdom Metazoa; phylum Chordata; class Mammalia; order Afrosoricida; family Tenrecidae; genus Tenrec; species Tenrec ecaudatus. The sequence goes on along the minus strand of NC_134532.1, from coordinate 59,722,225 downwards.
CCCTCTATGAGCGGATCTCCAGTGGCCGACAAATTGGCCTTGGGTCTCCACTCTGCACTTCCCCCTTCATTCACTATGGTATATATATATATATATATATATATATATATATATATATATATATATATATATATATATATATATATATATATATATTTTGCATGATGCCTTATACCTGGTCCCTTTGGCACCTCATGATTGCACAGGCTGGTGTGCTTCTTCCATGTGGGCTTTATTGCTTCTGAGCTAGATGGCTGGTTGCTCACCATCAAGCCTTTAAGACCCCAGACACTATCTCTTTCGATAGCCGGGCACCATCAGCTTTCTTCGCCACATTTACTTATGCACCTGTTTGTCTTTGGCGATCGTATCATGGAGGTGTGCAGCCAATGATATGATTTTTTGTTCTTTGATGCCTGATAACTGATCCCTTCGGAACCACGAGATCACACAGGCTGGTGTGTTCTTCATGTGGGCTTTGTTACTTCTGAGCTAGATGACCGCTTGTTTATATTCAAGCCTTTAAGACCCCAGACACTATCTTTTTTGATAGCCAGGCACCATCAGCTTTCTTCACCACATTTACTTGTTTGCCCGCTTTGGCTTCAGCAGTTGTGTCGGGAGGGTGAGCATCGTAGAGTGCCAATTTAATAAAAGAAAATATTCATGCATTGAGGGAGTGCTTGAGTAGAGGCCCAAGGTCCTTCTGCCACCTTAATCCTAAACCTATAAATATAGACACATAGATATATTTCCCCATCCTCATATATATATTTGCATGTACATGTCTTTGTCTAGATCTCCATAAATGCCCCTTGACTCCTAGCTCTTTCCTCTATCTCCCTTGACTTTTCTCTTGCCCATCATCTTTAAGGAAGAAGTCCAAACTTCACTGGGGGTACTGACACTAAGAACTGAAGGAATGCTACTTGAGATGTTTTAGCAAGCTGATGAAGCACTGGAAGCACTCGTTCATCCATGCCAAGAATTTGGAAAACAGCCACTTGGCCAATTGCCGGAAGGATATCCTTATTTGTACCTATTCCAAAGAAAGGTAACTAAACAGAATGATTAAATGCACAACAATATCATTGATATGACATGCTGAAGATCATCCAACAGTGGAAGAAAGTCTTGGCCTGTGGCTTAAACAAATGGGAAGATTTATCTGAAGTGAGTATATTGCTGACACACAGAGAAAAAGTATAAGATGGATGAATCAGGAAGCAACGGAGATGGATGAGATAAGGAGAGAGGAGGTGAGTAAGTTTTGACAGTGAAATGATAGAGCTGTCAACACAGAACAAGACATAAAACTGTTCAGTAACATTTCATAAGGAGAGTTTTTTGAAGATGCTAAGTGCAGGGAGCAAGAAGAAGCTGCATGACACAATCAAAAGGAAGCTCTAGAAAACAGTGGTGGAAAATCATAAAATCAATGCCTGGCCCCACTTCACATGTGAGATTGAAGATATTGCAATGGCACAGAAAAAAAGTTATTACTTGCAGTATTGATGCCAACTCTGCAGAGTACAAGAGAAAAATGGGTAAATTCAAATCACAAACCTTTAAATCAGTTGTTGAGGGCTGGAGAAAGATAACCCGTGATGTATGTATGTATGCGTGTATCTGTGCATGTGTGTATGTATGTGTGCATGTATGTATGTGTATGTATGTGTAGGGATATCCCCCTCAAAACAGGAAAAGAGCTCTGTTGAGCAGACCTTTCATAGTGCGCATTTTTCCTGCTAGGTGAGCATCGAGCAACTTGCTCTGAGTTAGTGCACCTAGTGTCATTGCCTAGGAAGTTTCTCTCTGGTCACAGTGAATGTTTCATAAAAGCAATTCTCTTGAACCTCATTTTTTGTGATATCCAATTTAAGAGAACAGTGTGAGTTGGTGAAATTTTGTTTCCTGCTCCCGAAAAGTGCTGCAGAAGCTGCTGTGAAATTGGTCACAGCTTACAAGGACAGCACTATGGACAAAACTCAAGTGCATTGGTGGTTTTCCCTTTCAAAAAAGATGAAACATCAATTGATGACAGACCTCATTCTGGACATCTAGTAACTTCCCAAATGGACGAAAATGTCAACTTGTAGTGCATTTGGAGCTCATTCTGAAAATATAGTATAATAGTGTGTGACCAAAAAAGGCCTGATTTGTGGCAGATGGTGGACTGGTTTTACAGCCATGACAATGTACCTGCTCATGCAGTCATTTTGCACCAGTTTTGGGCAAAAAAATCCGGCATGCCTCTCTTACTCCATGCACCTTACCTGACCTCACTCCATGCACCTTCTTTTTTCCCCCACGGATACAGAAGGACATGAATGGATAGTGATTTGAAGATGCAGAAGAAGTGAAGAAAACATAGAGGGAAGTGCTTTCAGCCATTCAAACTGATGAAGTTGAAACATGTTTCCAAGAATGAAATAGCAGGTTGACAATTGTGTAATGGAGAGTACTCTGAAGGAGATAAGGTTGTTTTGTAATAAAAACTTTAAATACATAGTCTTTGTGTGCCACCTTGTATATAATGTATATAAAATATATTTGGAGAAAGATGCGGTATTCTACTCCTGTAAAGAGTTACAATGTTGGAAACCCGCAGGGGCAATTCTGTCCTATATTGGTCACTATGAGTTAGCATAATCTCAATAGCAATAATATATAACCAGTGATGTCTACACACACACACATACACACACACAAAACACACAAAGTAGTGATGCATATATGTGTGTGTAAAGAAATAAATTTATATCAAGAAAGTGGTTCATATGGTTATTAGGTGCCATTGAGGCATTGACTTATAGCAACCCTGTATATAACAGAATAAAACCCTGCATGGTCCTACACGATCTTCACAATTGTTACAATATGATACAAGGGGGCTTTAAAAAACAGAATTAAATTATCTTTTAATTCCATTTTACCCACAAACATTTTGTTTTTATTGAAAGATCATTTTATTGGGGGTTCTTACAGCTCTTATAACAATCTGTACATCAATTGTATCGAGCATATTTGTACATCTATTGCCACCATTATTTTCTAAACATTTGCTTTCTATTGAGCCCTTGGTATCAGTTCCTCTTTTTCTCCCTCACTCCCCCCCACCCTTATGATCCTTTCAAAAATTGTAAATTATTTTTATTTTCATATCTTACACTGGCCGCTGTCACCCTTCCCATGTTTTTTGTTGTTCATCCCCCTGGGGTTTATGTATGTATGTGGTTATATGTTGATCATTGCAATCGGTTCTCCCATCTTCCCCATACCCTCATCATATTGCTACTCCCATTCCTGTTCCTGGATTCAATACGTTGTGAGCTCTTATCTCTTGTCTGTACCTGTGCACATGCTCTGGTATAGCCCACAGTGAAAGGCAGGACAGGGGTCATGATAGTGGGAGGTGAGGAAACCTCAAGGGACCAGAGGAATGTTGTGTGTTTCATTGGTGCTATGCTGTGCTCTGCTTGACTCATCCCTTCCTGTGACCCTTCTTTGAGGGGATGTCCCATTGCCTACACATGTGTTTTGGGTATCTTCTCCGATACCCCCTTGTTCTCAACAATGTGGTTTTGTTTGTCTGTCTGTTTGTTTGTTTGGGGTCTTCTCATGCCTGTTACCTGATCTTGTCTTTTAGTGACGCATAGAACTCCATTGTGTGTATGTGCCAGAGCTTACTAATCCACTCATCCATCAATGGAAATTTGGGTTGTTTCCAATTCTTTGCGACTGTGAGTTATGTCGCAATAAACATTGGCATGCATATGGCTGGCTGTGGTCTATTTCTTACCTCTTCTGGGTATATGTCCAGTAGAGGAATAGCTGGGTCATAAGTTAGCTCAATTTCCATTTTCTTTAAATATCGCCGGAATGCTTTCCATAGAGGCTGTATGCATCCACATGAGCATCAGCAGTAGAGGAGAGTTCCTATCTCACCACATCCCCTCCAACATGTGTTGCTCTATGACTTTCTGATTTGGGCTGTCCTCAGGAATCTCATAGTTGTTTTAATTTGCATTTCTCTGATGGCTAATGATTGGGAGCAGTTTCTCATATGCTTATTGGCCATTCAGGTGTCCTCCCTAGAGAAACTGCTTTTCAGGTCTTTTGCCCACTTCCTCAAGGGGTTAACTGTTTTCCTCTTTTTGCAGGCTAGGAGGGTATTGTACATTTTAGTAATAAGCCCTTTGTCTGTTGTGTCATTGCTAAAAAATCCTCTCCCAGTCTGTGGGTTCTCTTGTTATTCTCTTGGTAAAAATCTTTAGATGCACACAGGTATTTTATCCTTAATATATCCCACTTATAAGTTTCAGGTGTGTACCCTTCCCTATTGCAGCTAGCCTATGTAGTCCCTGAGCCAAGTGTGTTAGGTTAGTCCTGATTCCTTCGTTGATGGTCCTGATAGTTTGGGGTTTTGTTTCTACGTCTGTGAAGTACCTCGAGTTTGTTCTTGTGCGTAGGGTGAGGTAAGCATATTGCTTAATTTTCTATAGGTGGGTATCCATTGTTTCCAACACCCCTATTAAAGCGGACATCCACCTTCCACTTGATGCTTTTGGGGCCCTTGTCAAAGATCAATTGTGTATATGCTGATGGCTTTATTTTAGGGTTTCTGTTTTCCATTGGTCTGAGTGCCTGTCATTATACCAGTTCCATGCTGTTTTGACCCCTGTGACTGTGTAGTAGGTGTTAAAGTCGGGTACATCAAGCCCTCTGACTTTGTCCTTATTCCTGAGGAGTTCTCTGCTAATTCTGGGCTTCTTCCCTCTTCGTATGAAATTGGTGGTAAGTTTTTCCAAATCTTTGAAAAGGTTGTTGATATTTGAATTGGATTAGCATTAAACTTATATAATGCCTTGGATAAGATTAACATCTTTATTATATTGAGTCTTCTGATCTTTATTTTATTGAGAAGAGCATGTGATATTCTTCTATTTGTCCCACAAACATGTTAATGGTGTTCACATGTATGTATCTACACATACACATACATAGACATATACATACATAAATATATGTATATACACGCACATACAAAATTACATAATTGTTGTTGTTAGTTGTTGTCAAATTAGCTATGCCTTTCAATCTTATGTAAAACAGAACAAAATACTGGACAAAGTACTGCTTGGTCTCGCACCATCTTTGTGATTGTTGCTTTGTTTGAGTCATGTGTCAGTTTGTCTCCCGAGAGTCTTCCTCTTTTTCGATGACCTTCTATATACACATATAAGTACATAATTACATATCTAAAAGTACATATGTTTATATATACACAAACCCATATTATAGCTGTGCATACACAAAAGGGCTTCAAGGGGGGCACACACTGAATGTCTAAGAGCATAACTCTGGGTGAGGGGCACTAGACGACTCCATCCCTGACTGCAGGAATAGTAATGGGGATGTTTAGGATGCTCGCCTGTTGGACACGAATGCTGAAGACTAAAAGACTGAATTGTGAGGGAATCGGGGTCCAGGATATGCAGCTCTGGAAGGAAAGAGGACTGGCCTGATAGTTTATAACATGTTCTTCTCTTTATTTAGCAGAGAGCTGTTCACCTGTTCTATGTCAGCATCCCTGCTAGTCTTGTAATCTCTTTGGTTGGTTGGTTCGTTTCCTTTTTGGTGTTCATCTATGCAAGATAGGCAGCATAGGCAATCTTATGAAGACAGCGACTGGTCTGATGGTTCCTGGAGGCCGTGGGAGGGAAGGAGGAGAGGTGAGTGGGGAGTTAACAATGACGGGTACAGAGGAACACTAAGTGTTCTAAAATTGATGGTATGGGGAGTGTAGCTTTTCTGGCCTAGTTTAATCAATCAAATTGTATTTCAGAGGAATTACTGAAAGGTGGATGATGGGAAAACATAATAGTGGAGTAGGAGGAAAGAAAAAGAAATAAGGAAAGAAAACATATATATATATATGCAACAAGGAAGCAGATGGACTTTGGGCCACTACTTAAATCTTATTTCAGTACAAGAACAGATTTGTTCAAATAATGTGGCATTGTATGGTATTCACCTTCCTGACAGGAACACTGAAGACCAAATGGGTGTACATGCGAATGTGGTGAAGAAAGCTGATGGTGCTGGCTACCAAAAGATATAGTGTCTGGGGTCTTAAAGGCTGGTAGCTAAGCAATCCGCCATCTAGTATGGAAGCAACAAAGTGTGGATGGGAAGAGGCATCAGAATTTTCAAAATTCCATCATGTGATCTCCAGCTTAATATCCATCACCAAGGCCAGATTTTCCAACTACTGCTCCCTCCTCTTTGTTTCCAACTTCTGCATTCTAACAACAAATCATTATCAATGCATCTTGATTGCATTGTCTTCGCAAACAATTCGATCAAATCAAAATTTAATTTCTACTGATGATGTTGATAGAATTCATTTCTTCGTTATTGACTTTAGTAGCTGGTATGTAAATTTGAATTATCATTGTATTAACTGGATTTCCTTGTAGCCATAGAAATCCAACAGGTAGTATTGTATTTCTTTTTTTCAATAGTTCAATTTTTCTTTTTTTGTATTTCAAGATAGATCTAGAAATGCCTTTTTGATGATAAGTGCAAAGCCATTCCTCTTAAATTTGTCATTCTCCGAAGAGTAAGCCATATGATGATAGTCTAATTCAAAGTGGTCCATCTCAGTTCAGTAGTGTCAATTATAAGACTAGTATAATATCTAGTATGTGTCAGTAATATCTAGGATATCTATCATTACACATTTAATTTCATTTTTGAGTATTTCTGATTTTCCTACATACATACATTTCATATTCTGAGTGTCGCAATAGATGTTTGCAGCTGTTTTTTCCCCTCCTTTTGAATCCCATTAGCAAAAGAAGACCCTGAAGGCTTTATTGCATCCATGACGTAATAGTCTCATTTAGTTTGAGAAGGCAGCACTTTCTCGGTTGTGTTTTGAATGCCGTCCAACTTGAGAGGCTCGTCTCAGGCACTGTATCTAATAGTGTTCTAGTACCATCCCGAAGGTTTCCGGTGGCTCATCTCTCAGATATGGGCAACCTATTCCCTTTCTTTAATGCTTTCCGTGTCGTTCATTTTTTGGCTAATAAACCCCTTCAATATTGCAACTTTGGACTTTAATGGTTACTCAGTTATTTTATCTTGAGAACTTTGGAATGTATTTGTCCTTTTGATTTTCAACTCTATGTCTTTGCACATATCATTATAATGTGAATTATATAAAAATGGAATTAAATATCATATATTCTTTTTTCATAGCAGTACATTCACTCTTCATATTGAGATAGTTATGTTCTAAAGAGTGTCGTCATGTGAAATCAGCATTATGCTCAAGTTAGAACCCACCCTGGTAGTTAGTGCTAGTGATCTCTTCTCCTGACACCTTCCACCTCCACTGCTGAGCATCCATTGGACGCCCCCAGTAAGTCTTTGGATACCTTTCTTAGTACTCTTTCCCACCACCTTGGCACCTGAAAAGGTTGAGTGTGGTAGTAGTGGTCAGGTGTTGCCTACTGTCTTGGTGAGGGACCTTGGAGGTTCTCTACCTGTCCTGACTGGTGATGTCACTTGTCCTCCTTCTGCCGTGATTGATTGATTTATTGCTATCAGTCGTTGTGGATTCAATTATTGTAACTTCATGTATGCAGAGTAAAACTGCTTCATAGGGTTTTAAAGATTGTGAACTGAAAGAAGCAGATTGCCAGATCTGATTTTGGAGGTACTTCTGGGTAAGTTTGAACTGCCAAACTTTGGGCAAATAAAAGTTTAATATTTTATGCCATCCAAGTAGAATATGGATCTGTAGATTCTCTTAATATGTTGTTATCCATATGAGTCCTTTGTCTCACATATGTGTTGCAAATATATCCCCTCTCACTTTTTGACTTTTTCTTTATACTCTATTAATAATACCTTTATATAAAAATTAGTATTAATGTGATAATTTTTCCCTTATGGTTGGTACCTTTTGTATCCTGAATTAAATTTCCCCACCCAAGATAATGAAGATATACTTACAGATTTTCTTTGACAAGTTTTTATGGTTTTAACCTTCATATTTAGTAGTATACACCAACCACTAAAGCTAATGATGAGAACATTGAAGAAGTCTACCAGCCTGTTCAGTGTGAAGAGACATGCCATACAGTCATGATCAAACATGCAATACAGATGCATTGGTAAATTTGGATGCAAAAAGGTAGGAGGAGGCTTGCTAAATAAGGCCTGGGGGATAGGAACGAAGCTAGAGATCACATAGCCGAATTTTGACAAAACAACTACTTCATTGTAAGTACCTATTTTCAACAACATGGTGACAGCACACATGGACCCCACCAGAGAGAACACAAAAAATCAAATAAAATCGACTGTATCTACGGGAACAGATAATGTAGAAGCTCAATGTAATGGGGTGGAGTAATGATTGCAGATTTATTAGTATACCATTGATCACCATAATTTATATTAAAAGGGTCTTCAAAAATTCTAGGAAAATAATTTTGATTTTTAATTCCATTGAATATGGTTTTTTTGAAGCCCCTTGATGTTTTACAACTTTTGAATAAAGAAAGTTAACAGGTTTCAAGTTGTACCTTTGTTACATTAGGGTAAGACACTTTCTTATTGCTTCTGAAGATGAAGAAGAAATTGGGAATGGAAATATGGGAAGGAAGTCATTTTAACCAGAAGATACATTCATCTTCAATTGATTAATATTGAGAAAAGAACAAAATAATCTAACTTCAGAAAAGAATCTAACTTGAGGATCTAGAATTTTCAACTTCAAACTGTCTATACTGAATAACTCTAGGGAAATCTTCATATACATCCCAAATTTAGTAATGGGTTTATCATTTTGAAGATAACTATTCTTTAGTGTACTTGACAAATTGGCTAGCCTTGCTTCCCACCAGGTTTTCTGCCTCTGGGGATTAATCTAAGTGAACTATATGAAGTTTTTTTTTTTTTGCTTTCATGGTCTATTTATTTAATGAGTTAGGGAGGAAACTGAGGTCAAGGTGATTCATTCTCCAGTATCCCTTTCAGTAGTGTTTTCTTGGGCAGGCTGAACCCCTTCAGCCCAGCTCAAACTTCATGTTGGGTGGTCTTCTCTATATGACGTTCTCCTCATAGTTTCTAGTAACCACTCCCTTTCCCTGTGCCCTTGATTTCACTTATATAACAGGCCCCAGAATATTATACTATCCCTTGCACTCTTTATAAATAGTCTTTATGTTAAACCCCTCTTAAATTATCCTAATTTGAGTGTTCTTGGTGATGCACACAGGGATCGACTAGTCACAGAGGAGCCCTCTGTGTGACTCAGTGCCTCCCACAGAGGTTCACTGGAAGCAGGCATCTCATTCCTTGTCTTCTCTAATTAGAGCACACAGTAAGTAACCCTGAACCAAACCTCAATGTTGCCTCACAGAGACCTGGTATTATGGCTGTCAATTTACAGATTCCAGAGAATCAATACGCCATTTGGCATCATTCAAACTAGTACAATGAGAACATGGATATTCTGGTCTGGATCATTTCCTACCCACAGCTTTATTCTTGGCAAAGGAGGGATAATTTGATAGACAAACACCAAAGGAGGAATGTCAAATATATACAATCTGTACATTCCCCTATCATTTTTCCCCACTTGCCTCTTATTTATATATAGTCCTGTCTTTCGTAGGTCACAGATTGTTTGGATGTCAGCTGCCTTTTCTTAGCTAGATTGTAAGTTTTATGGAGACATAGTCCATCATTTCTTTGCAGCTGCCACAGCCTGGAAATGTTCTATTCAGTTCTCTACCAGTTCACCCGTCCTTTGCATATCTAATTCACCATCAAGCTCAACAATGGAATTGTTGATTTCAATTATTGCATTTAATTTGCTCATATAATAAAAGTATTTATTTAGTGTTTTGGGGGGCTTACTATTAAGTTTACTCAAGGATTGTATTTATCCTTTGTTCCTCTGAGATAACCTTTAAAATCTTGTTGTTCTGATGTGATCTAGACATTTGCTGTTCCCCGCTGGCTTCAGCAGTGCTGGAGGTAAGCATTGGCCCTACCTCTGGAAGAGGTGGTCAATTGTCTCTGCTCTTTGTGTCACGTTTACTCTAGATTCTTAGTCCCTATGGTATGCATCTATGGAACTGAGTCTGGATCCCTGTCAGCTGCTAGATTTCTGGAAGTGCAAGAATAACAGTGCTTCTAAAGGTGGCATTCAGTTTTTATTTCAGATTCATACAGTGAAAGATTTCACAAACATGGAAAGGGGGCTCAAATAGTAGGTGGTCAAAAAATGCTCATGACTATCCACTCTATTTCTAATGAAGTTGTCAGCCAACACAAGGGTGGTGGTATTATACACTATGACACTACTTAGGAAGAACTGGGTATTACAAACATCCACAAAGTCATCAATTTTGGCATAAGTTGCAACAACTTCCCAAGGAGCTGAGCTATTCAGGGCAGAATTTATCACTGTTTATTCACCCAAGTATTTCTAAGGGCAGAACACAGCTTTGTTAATTTGTTCATTTTCAGAAATATTTATTTTCTTTTAAAAATATTTTATTTAGGGGTCTTGCATCTCTTATCACAATCCATGCATTACTCCAGTGTGTCAAGCACATTTGCACATATGCCACCATCATCATTTTCAAAGCATTCTCTTCCCACTTGAGCCCCTGATATCAGCTCCCCATTTCTGCCCCCTCCCTCACTAACCCTTGATAAGTTATAAATTATTTTTTTCTATATTTTACATCATCCTCCATCACCCTTCCCACACTTTTCCATTATTCATCCCCCTGGGAAGAAGTTATAGATTGATCCTCGTGATCAATTCCCCCTTTCTCCCCCCACCCTCCCCTAAACCTCCTGGTATCTCTAGGGATTTATTTATCCAGATTCCTTGTGTTTCGGGTTCTTACCAGTATAACAGTGTGCATACTCTGGTCTAATCTGATTTGTAAAGTGGAATTAAGGTCATGATAGTGCGGGCAGGGTGGGGGGGAGGAAGCACCAAAGAACTAGAGGAAAGTTGTGTGTTTCATTGGTACTACACTGCACCCTGACTAGCTCATCTCTTCCCTGTGACCCCTCTGAAGGGGGATGTCCAATTGTCAACAGATGGACTTTGGGTCTCCACTCCATGCCTACCTCCACCCCCCATTCACCTGGGGTATGGTGTTATTCTGGGTCTTAGATGCCTGATAGCTGATCCCATTGACACTTCATGATCATATAAGCTGGTGTACTTCTTCTATGTAGACTTTGTTGCTTCTCAGCTAGATGGCCACTTGTTTATCTTCAGGCCTTTAAGACCCCAGGCACTATATCTTTGGATAGCCGGGCACCATCAGCTTTCTTCACTTTTGTACCCACTTTGTCTTCAGTGATTGTGTCGGGAAGGTGAGCATCACAGAAAGCCAGATTGTTAGAACAAAGTGTTCTTGTGTTAAGGGAGTAGTTGAGTAGAGGCCCAATGTCCATCTGCAACCTTAAAACTTAACATATAGATATGAGTACATAGTTCTATTCCCCTCTCATTATATATGTATGTATGTGTGTGTATGTATGTATGTATATATGTATGTATATGCCTGTATTTAGGCCTCTATAAGTGTCCTTTGCCTCATAGTTATTTCCTCTATTTCCTTTTTACTTTCCTCTTGCCCCATCATCATTTTCGGCCTTCATTCAGGCTTAGTAATGCCTTGCTGTTACATTGCCCTTGATTAAGCCCCACTAGGCATCCTATGACCTTCCTTCCATTGATTTTAGTTCACTTGTTCCATTGTCCCTGGGTTGGTTCCCCCACCCCACTTCCTTTCTCCCACCATTCTTTTCATTTCTGCATTATTTATCTGGCCGATATTATCTAGTTAGACATGCAGTTAAATTAATAAGTGCAAAAACCAGGCAAAGTCAAATAAAATAACAAAGGAAGTCAAAAACAACAAAACAATAACAACAACAGCAAAAAACAAAATAACAATAACAAAACGAAAGCCACTGACAAAAACAGAAAAGCCTATAAATAGTTCAAGGGCTGTTTGTTGGCCTTTACGCGTGTTTTCCAGTCAAGTGTGATGGGGTGCCACACTCTGGCTCCAAAGTCTATTTTTGGTATTTCCCAGGGGTTTCATCACTCTGTCCCCCCTGATGCTCTGCTGCATGCCCTCAGTGCCTCGCCCAGTGCAATGGGGTCAGACCGTAGTGTACTATTCCCACTCGGTGTCTCCACTGCTGTCCCCCGCAGCGGCATGGTTCAGTGAGGGACACTATGTCCTGTGGTAGGACCAGCCCTACAGTCCTCCCCAGGTGTTGTCTGCTCTGAGCAGGAACATCGTCCTCGGGACTTGGCGAGCCGTATGTCCTCTCTTCCATCTCCATCTTTTTGGGTTTCTCCCATGTGCTCAAATCCAACGAGCCCATCCCCACAAGCTATAGCCCCACTGCTGTCCCCTGAAGTACACGGGTTGGGGAGGGTGTGTGCCACATAGTTGAGATTGGGACTGGCCCCACAGACCTCTCTATTGCTTCCCTAGTACGTGCTGGTATGTTGTGTTCTCGTATTGGCACATTGGTTTTAAACCTTGTCTCTCTCTCTCCCTCTTCTGTGCAGATAAAAACAATACCTTCCTCTTGGGCGGATTAGTGCCCTGCTCCCCCCTCACTTATGTCTCTTTTTTTCCTCTCTCTCTTCCTTTCCTCCTCTTATTTAGTTGGCTGCCGTATGTATCCCTGGATTGGGTTTGGCCCTTGCCATAGTTGCTGGACCTCGCCCCAGGGATGTATGTATATAGTAGCTTTTCCCCTATGCCCCATTTTTTTTTAAGCTTACCTCAGTGGACTCATGTTGTACTTATCCTTTTGTGCTTGACTTACTTCACTTAGCATGATTTCCCCCATAAATATTTATTGATTACAGGTTAAATACAAATGGTGGCTGATAGGGAAAAAAATTCATAATCTATATTTACCACCTCAACTGTGCTCCAACATTACCTTCTAAAGCTAATCATGGATGCTGTAAGTTAAATGAGATCTCAGTTTACTAATTTTAACTCAAAATCTATTTTTCTCTGTGTGTTTTACTTAGGTTTCAGTTAGGTTTTCCCTTAGTGAAAGGAGCCCAGATGGTGCTGTAGTTTAAACATTAGGTTGCTGTGATAGGTAGGTTTTTGGGGCCAACCTGGCCAATAGGAACATGTGGGGTTATTAAGGTCACATTTTGATTGGAGGACAAGGAGATAAATGGCTCAGCAAGCCCCTCCCCACCTCTCTCTGGTGATTGGACCAGTGTGCTGCAGATTTAGCTAGTTATCTGCCTCAATTTGTGAACTACATTACCTGTGGGACAGCCAACTTGTGGGTCGTGTTGCTAGAGCTTGGAGTTCTTTAGAGACCTGCTTTGCCATGATTGTCTGATCCTGTCATCTTGATTGCTTGAGTTCGATATCCAGCTTGCTTCCCTAAGTTCCTGAGTTGTTGACTGTTGGTGACCCACCTTACTGTTTGTGGCCTGTGACTACCTTCCTTGATGTAGGGAAGACTCAGCTGTCTGCTTCCTTGACCTTGGACCAAGCAGCCCTTGTGAACTGAAGGTCTTCCAGTATATTAACTGTTCCATGGAAGTAAGTTGAATTGAGCCTTCATTACAGCTGTGTGGCCTAATTAGCTGTTGTATTCCTTCATGCTGTATATAGCTATCCATATATGTACACACACACACACACACACACACACACACACACAAGTGTCCTGGTTTTGTTTCTCTAGAGAACCCTGTATGAAACAGTTGCTAAGCACAAGGTCATAGATTCAAAGTCATTAACTGCTCCTCAGGAGAAAAATGAGGTTGTTTGTTCCTGTAAAGATTTAAAGCCTTCTATTTTGTGTATGTACCATAGTTTTTTTAATCTATTCTTCTACTGTTGGGCTTTTGAGTTGCTTCCATTTTTTTTTTTGCTATTGTGAAATATGCTGCTATAAACATGGGAGAGCATACATCCACTCATGTTGTGTCTCATTTCTTTAGGGTATATGCCTAATAGTGGTACTGCTGGATCATATGGGATTTCAATCCCCATTTGCTTTAAGTATCACCATATCATTTTCCACAGTGGTTGCATGTCCAACAAAAAACGGGGATGAAAGCATGAAATACCACATAACATGGAAGGACCTGGAAACAATTATACTGAGTGAAGTAAGTTAATCAGAAAAGGACAATTTTGAGTTCACTACTATAAAAAGAAATATCAATTAAACAAATCTTAAAGACAAATTTCTGAACAAAAAGATATAAGACTACCTACTGGCCATGAACCATCCACCACCTCCCTTATGTGCACGTCCATGAAAGAGGAGACCTCACTTTGGCTAGGGCAACTCTTTCAAGAGGGCCAAAATGGAGAAGACCACCCCCTTGGTGCTACACGCCATCCAGACACGGCTGTTATAAATCAATGGGCCCTCCACAGGATTGGAAAAAGGACCTTGCTAGAAAATCAAATTATTACCAGGGAGGGGAGCACATCTACATTTTGGAGGAGACACTGATATTTCTGTTGGTTAGTATGGTGGGTGAGTAGGGATGAACAACTTCACATTGAGAAGGGACGCTAAATAATGATTGTAAGGAACCTAGGTGACAGTGGACTTGATTTTATGTTTTTGGGTAGACACTACAAATATGTTTCTACTCAACCCTTGGCGAACTAGCCATGGACAAAGCACTATGATGACCTTGAACACTGCTCCTACAGGCAGAATGACATCCCCCAGAGGCCACACCAGTGGGACTCACCATAGAGGCCTGACTAAATGACCTGAGCCCTACCTCGAAGCTGCCTGCACCCTTATACTAGACTGGGGTATTCTGATGGGAGAGGAAGCAGAGAGTGGCTGCCCCGAGGTTGTGGAAGCGGTTGACATTGGCTCTTAGGTAGAACCCCTGACTTTGTAGTTGTCCAATAGAAAGAGACTCAGAGTCACCATCTATTTAGTATCTTGATGCTCTCCTTAACATATCAATGTAAGGAGAGATTTTGATCTGTTGGGCATAGATCTGTACTGTTAGAATTGATACCAGATATTCACCTGGAACCAACCCGTATGCTCAGTGTAAACAGAGCTCAGTCCACTGGGAGAGCAGTCCATGCGGGGCAACATGTCATGGATTGCAGCTCCTAGAAGAACTACACTAACATACACTCCTCATATCAACAGGGTCTTGAGTTCTGTGTCAGTGGAAAACATGTTGATGTTATCAGTGCAATTGTCTTATACCCCAAGAGGATGATTGGCAATGTTTTTCTCTTTTGTTTCTTTGGGGGTTTTTTGTTTGTTTGTTTTTATGCCTTTTGTTGGTTGCTGTTGTTGATCTTGTGTTTTTTTGTTTTTTCATCATAAGACTGCCAAAGCAAACCAGAGTCATGCATAACCCATGGAAAAGCAGATGGATTTGGGGCTGCCACTTAACTCTAACCCCAATCCAAGAACAGTTAGTTCTGATAACATAGCCCTGCTTGATACTCACTTTTATGAAATGATCACTGAAGATGAAAGTGCTGCAGCTAAGTGTGGTGAAGAAAGCAGACGGTTCCCAGTTATCGATGGAAATAGTATCTGGGATCTTAATGGCTTGTGTTCAAACACGCAGCCATCTGAGGCGTGAAATATTTCACATGGAAGAAGCACACTAGCCTGTGTGATCCAAAGATAACAATTACAAAATCCAAATATGATGAAGGGAACAGTATCAGAGTTTAAATTGTGGACACCCAATTTGTAGAAGGCAATGGACAGTGGGAGCTCAAAATCCATCTTCAGAGTATCGAGTGAGATGAAGCCTCTGAAAAAGTCCTTCTCGCCACAGGCCAGGTACTTGAACAACCTTCCTGCCGGGAACTTTGTAAACTTGATGGTGGTAGCTCAAACATCCTGTAATTTGACACTTGGTCAGGTGATTTCCCTCTGGACCTAACCTGAATTTGTTCTAGGCTCAAGTATTTCTTGCCTGTTCCACAACAAAAGTTTTGGCTTTCTAAATATTGATGATGGCCTTTTCTTTCTTACTCTTTGTTTGTATTTTAGCTTTATATATTTATTTTGTTCTTGCTATTTTATTTTGTTTATTTATTGTTTCTGTTGGTTTTCCCTGCTTGTGAAGCACAGGAGTAGATGCATAGAGATAATAACTGATGCAATGGCTTATCAGGGGAGTGGGGGATGGGGAGATAGGGTGGATGAGGGAACTTGGAAAGCAAACAATGAATGTGGGAAGGGGAAGGACATACTAGAACTGATTATGATTCTTCAACTCATTTTAAAATAGATTTAACCATGGACGTATATGATATGTAAATACTGTATCGAGAAAACATTTTTTTTTAAAGAAACCAAACTTTAAGAAAGGTAACCATGGGCGAAGGGGAAAAAGTTGTTGGTTGGGGCATTGAGTTTATATCAAGGATGGTGGAATAATTTGAAAAACCATGACAATAATGGTTGTACAACGCAAAGAGTATAATCAATGGCACTGAAATTATACCAGCAGAAGTTGTGGAATAGGAGATTGCTTTGTTTTGTATATTTTTGCCACAATTAGAAAAGATAATTACACAAATAACAATGAGTACAAGGAAGAAGAAGATGTCCTAGAATTGAATATGGTGATAATTGTAAAACTCTTCCTGATATTATTGAATTATTGAATTGTATGACATGTGGATGAAATGCTAATAAAAATCTTTTTTTAAAAAGTAATAGTCCTGATACCCCAACATAGGTTGATGTGAATAGTTAGGCTTTTCGTTGAGGACAAACAAGAAAGGAAACTAGATGGCTGCTAAAATACAGAAAGTGACTCATTGTCTAAAAATTTAGCATTACATTTTTGGGTATAAAAATATTCAATAAACTCAAAAGTGAATTGTTGCCATGATAACACTAAAATAAAGGAATTCAGCTACTAAACAAAAATTGGAAAGGCATCCTTAATTTTTCCTTCTCCCCAGCAACTAACATTTACTAGTTACCAGCTCTCTGACAGGCTTGTGCTATTATGACCAGTGGACCTGCTGATGATGGAGGGATTACCCTGAGTTTTGTTTTTAAAAAAATCATTTTATTGGGGGCTCACACAACTCTTATCACAATCCATACATACATCCCTTGTGTCAAGCACATTTGTACATTTGTTAGCATTATCATCCTCAAAACATTTGCCTTCTACTTGAACTTGGTATCTAGTTCCTCATTTTCCCCTCCCTCCCCACTTCCCCTTCTCTCATAAACCCTTGATAATTTATACATTATTATTTTGTCATATCTTACACTGTCCAACGTCTCCCTTTGCCCACTTTTCTGTTGTCTGGCACCCAGGGTGGGGTTATAGGTAGATCCCTGTAATCGGTTCCCCCTTTCTACCCCACCCTCCCTCCACCCTCCTAGTATCGCCGTTCTCATCACTGAAGGGTTCATCCGTCCTGGATTCCCAGTGTTTCCAGTTCCTATCTGTACCAGTGTACGTCATCTGGTCTAGCTGGATTTGTAAGGTAGAACTGGGATCATGATAATGGAGGGGAGGAAGAATTTAAGAACTAGAGGAAAGTTGTATGTTTCATCGTTGCTACACTGCACCCTGACTGGCTTGTCTCCTCCCTGCAACCCTTCAGTAAGGGGGTGTCTAGTTGCCTACAGATGGCTTTGGGTCCCCACTCCACTCTGCCCTTCATTCTCAAGTATATGATTGTTTTTCTTTGATGCCTGATACCTGATTCCTTCGACACCTCATGATTGCACAGGCTGGTGTGCTTCTTCCATGTGGGCTTTGTTGCTTCTGAGTTAGATGAGTGCTTCTTTACCCTCAAGCCTTTAAGACTCCAGATGCTATATCTTTTGATAGCCGGGTACCATCAGCTTTCTGCACCACACTTGCTTATGCACCTCCTTTGTCTTTAGTGATCATGTCAGGAAGGTGAGCATAATGGAATGCCAGTTTAATAGAACAAAATATTCTTTCATTGAGGGAATACTTGAGTGGAGGCCCAATGTCCACCTGCAACCTTAATACTAAACCTATAAATATATGTGCATAGATCTATTTCCCCATTATTGTATATAAACATATTTATACATGTACATGCCTATATTTAGCCTCTATTAATATCCTTTGTCCCCTAGTTTCTTCTATTTCCTTTTGCCTTCATCTTACTCTGAGTTTTATTATGTCCTTCATGGTCACCATTTCTCTTCTTCACAGAAATCTTATAAAATGGATAGGTTTGCTATTCCCTTATTTTATCAATGAGCACATCGATTCTCGCTGAGGATGAGTAGCTTACTTACCCACACAACCTGTACAAAATGGAGGTCACATGCAAACCTATCCTTGCCTTTCAAAATTGTGCTCTTCACCCTTCTATGAATTTCCACACTGGAAAAGTGAAAAGGAAAGGTTGAGATCTATCAAATTCAGATTCGTTGAAAGAGGCATCATTGCAGATGGTCTGGTCTAGAGAGTGGCATATTTCGTTTTGAGGTTGGCATGTGTATGGTCATTCCTTTGCAGAGTGTTGATGATATTATTTCTGGCCATTAAATGGTTTCCTGGGGAAACCAGATGTTCCATCATAAAGATGTGTACATATATGAGCCTGGTCAAGGAGATGCAGGCTAGAGAGCTTTTTGACACTCTGCAGCTGGAAAACAATGAGACTTCAAGCTGACTACTTTATGTCTTGTTGATGTTTTATACCATGTGTTGACTCAGTTAAGGCGATAACTTTCTCTTTTTTTATATTATTGAATTTAATTTTGTTCATTTTATATATTAAAATATGAAATTCAGGAAGCTAATACACACTTTGCTCACTTCTAAACTAGTAAGTGACAGTTTGAATTTCATTTTAATATTCCCTAACAATATTCTACATACTATACTGCCTCTTCAGAAATATATCTTTCATTATCCATACAAGGGTGATATAGGACAATCACTGAGAGCTTCACTAGCAAAACAACACACTTTCCAAGTTATGTAATCTTATTTACAGTTTCTGATATATAAAACATTTATTTTATTTATTAATTATAATTATAATCCTTATTAGGGTATAGAGCGGCATGAAATGTAGCATTCACAGAGGAGAAACTCTTTAATATAATAATTAAGTCTGATATAAGGAGATGTGAAGGTATTTTTTAAATATTTTATTAGGGGCTCGTACAACTCTTATCACAATCAATACATATACACACATCAATTGTTTAAAGTACATCCGTACATTCCCTGCCCTAATCATTTTCTTTCTTTTTTTCTATTTTATTAGGGGCTCATACAACTCTTATCACAATCCATACATATACATACATCAATTGATAACTTTCAATAATGTTGTGAGATTGATCTGATCAGCTGAAGTTCTTATGAGCAAAAATTGAGGTTTCCCAAAGGAAAAGCAATTCTGCTTCAAGACCATAACACTGAAATTCAGATTTCCAATCATTCTAGAAACATTTGGAATATTTTCAATCATATTGGAACATGTGTGTAACTCATTCATTACACAAAAATTAATCATTTTCTAAGTACAATATGTATGTGTAAAAGTAAAAGACATATTATAGATAATATAGATCATAGGTTCCCAAACGGATTTTGCCTACCACCCCTTCACAGAGGAAAAATTACTCAGCACCCATTGGCAATTAAAAATCGTGCCCTGTAATCCATAATTCAGGATAAAGCTTAGATATTTGCTTTTGTGCCCCAATCCTGATAGTTCCAGCACTTCCTTGATGGGTATCACCCACTTTGATATAGATTTGTTGTTGTTGTTGTTAGGTGCCACTGAGTCAGTTATGACCCACAGTGATTCTATTCACAACAGAAAAAAAAACAAAGCAAAACTTTGCCAGGTCCTGTGCCATCCTCAGAATAATTCCCGGGCTGCAATAATTATTGCAGCCACTGTGTCAATCTAGCTCCTTGAGGGCTTTCTTCAGTTTTGCTATTTCTCCTGCATTACCACACATGACGCTGTTCTCCAGGAACGTGTTTCTTCTGATAACATGTCAACGTATGTAAGACGAAGTCTCACCACCCTTGCCTCTCAGGAAGACTTTGGCTGCACTTGCAAGACAAATTGGTTTGTCTTTTCAGCAGTTCATAGTACTTTCAATATTTTTATCCACTGCATCACAATTCAAATGCATCTACTCTCCTATGGTCTTCCTTATTCAGTGTCCACCTGTCACATTCATACGAGGCAATGGAAAATAACAGGGATCAGATGTACCTTCGTCCTCAAGTAACACCCTTATTTTCAGTACTCTAAAGAGATCTTTTCGGCAGACTTGCCTAATTCAACTCATACTTTGCTCTCTTAACTGCTGTTTCCATGAGTATTGATTGTGAATTCACACAAGATGAAATCTTTGACAATTTCAACTTTTTCTCCATTTACCACAATGTTACCTATTGGTTCAGTTGTGAGGATTTTGACCTTCTTTATATTGTGTTGTAATCCATCATGAAGGCTGAAATCTTTGATATTCATAAGCAAGTCCTCCTCACTTTCAACAAGCAAGGATGTGTCATCTGCTTATCATAGGTTTTTAATAAACTTTCCTCCAATCCTGATTCCATATTATGCTTCATAAAGCCAACTTCTCTGATGATTTACTCAGCATACAGATTGAAGAAATGTGGTGAGACGATTCAACCCTGATGCACACTTTTCCTGATTTGAAAACAGGCAGTATGCCCTTGTTTTGTTTGCTTCTTGATTCCTCACAAGCACAATGTAGTGTTCAGAATACCCGTTATTCTCTAGGTTATCCACAGTTAGTTATGATTCACACAGTCAAATGCCTTTGCATAGTCAATAAAACAAAGTTAAACATGTTTCTAGTATTCTCTGCTTTCATCCAAGATCCATCTGATATCAACAGTGATATTCCTTGTTCTACAACCCCATCTGACTCAGGCCTGAACCTCTGATAGCTCCCTGTCAATGTACTGTTGTAACCTTTGTTGGATGATCTTCAGCAAAGTTTTACTTGCATGTGATATCAATGATATTATTCTATAATTTGAGCATTTTGTTGGGTCATCTTTCTTTAGGAAGGGACGAAATCTGAATCTATTCCAGTCAGTTAGCTAAATAGCTGTCTTCCAAATTTCTTGGCACAGACAAGTGAGTGCTTCCAGTGCTTCATCAGCTTCTTGAAACATTTCAGTGGATATTCCATCAATTCCTGGAGCCTTGTTTTTGAATAATTCTTCTAGTGCAGCTTGAAATCTTTCCCTTAGCTATTTGGTTTTGCTAATATACTACCTCCTGAAATGGGGGGATGTGGACTGGTTCTTCTTGGTACGGTGTATTCTTTCCACCTCCTTTGGATACTTCGATGTTTTGCCCATTGAATCTTTCAAAATTGAAATTCAAGGCTTGAATTGTTTTCTCTAGTTCTTTCAGTTTAAGATTATGTTGAATATGTTCTTCCTCTTTGGTTTTCTACTTCTAGGTATAGCACATTTCATTATTCTATTTGGCTTTGTCTTCTTGAGCTACCCCTTGACATTATCTACTGTCTGATTAAAAGCAAGTTTCTGCATCTCTTCTAAGATCCACTTTGACGTTTTCTTAAAACCTTTCTTTTCTTTTAAATGACCCTTTTGCTTTCTTCATGAATGATTTTCTTGATATTTTCCCAAAGCGCGTCAGGTCTTGTGGCATTAGTATTCAATGCAGAAAATCTGTTGTTCAGATGCTCTCAAAATCCAGGTGGGAATAGACTCAAGGTTGTATTTTGGCTCTCATGGACTTGTTTCAACCTGAACCTGAGCTTTCCCATGAACACTTGATGGTCCATTCCACAGTTGGCCCCTGGCATTGTTTTAGCTGCTGACTTTGAGCTGATCCCTTGTGCTTTCCACAGGTGTAGTCAAATTCATTTTTGTTATATTTCATCTAGCGAAGACTGTGTGTGTATGATCACATTTTTGTTGCAAAATGTATTTGATATGAATAAATCATTGGTTTTGAAAAATTATATCATGTGATATCTCCAGCGTCCTGGTTGTCACCAAGTCCATATTTTCCAACAACTGTTCCTTCCTTTCTGTTTCCAACTTTTACCTTCCAATTGTTAATCATTATCAATGCATCTTTATTGCATGTTTCATCAATTTCAAATGACTTTGGTATGATTTTTCAAATGTTGCATACATTTTATTAATATTATATTGATTGGAATTTCTTAAAGATGGATAGATATAATTCTATCACAGACAGTGACTTCATGATTGATTTTGCGATGTCTCTTTTTTACAATAAATTCCAAGGCATTCCTCTTGTGTTATTCTCAGAATAACAAATCATGTTTTTCTATTTCAAAATGGCAATGCAGTCCATTTCATATCACTAATACCTAGGATATTGATCTTTTTTAATTCCATTTCATTTTTCACCACTTTCAATTTTCCTAGATTCATACTTCACACATTTTAAGTTCCAACCATTAACAGATTTTTTTTTACACAGCAACATACAAAGCACCACAGTAAAACAAACTGACTGATGACAGGTGGTGTGATGTAGACATAGATAAAAATATAGACATAGATGTGCATGAGGATAAGCTAAAAAGTATTGGTATAAAATTTTAGAAACTTTCATTAAACAAAATTATGTAAAATGTGAAGCTATTATTTCTTGACATACTCTCTATCTAAGTCTATATAATTCTGAAAGGATTATTTCCATCCCTGCATTCCCTAAAGAAGCCTGAGCTATTCTATGTACACATTAAAACAGTAGCTCTGGTATCTTTGAAAGACTCATGCTGTGTCTTTGATATGCTCTTTGAATTTTGGTAACAAAAAGAAGTCTTTGGTGTAATTCTTATAAAATAGCCTCGCCGTTGAGTAGGTTATTGTTACAAAGGGAAAATATTCTTTGCACAACTTTCCTGGCCTTTATCTCACCAGTGTGTTTTTCTATTTTATCCCAAACTTCTTCATAGTTAACCCTTGAGATCACCCTGTGTTCTTCCAGAAAATCTATCAAGACAACCCTTTTAATGCCCCCCCCAGCCCCAAACAGTGGCTATGCCTTCTGAGCTGACTTCTCTGGCTCGAATTTAACTGGCTCAGCACTGCCCCTTAGAAATCACTGTTTTGATTGGGTTTGTTTTAAGTTAGCTTAACAAGAATAGGACGAGGGTATTCCTGAGGGAACTTGCCTGTACCCATCCACGGCTGGCAGGGAATGCTTAAACACATTTTATTCGGAATGGACTTATATGTGTCTAAGCTGGAACTCTAATAGCAATACTTTTTGACTTACCGTTCTAGGTCTAGTGGTCTGTTTCTCTGAAAAGCCACGATTAATACAGCCTGTTGGGAATGAGAGGCTATTAAATTGTGATCTCCAGCACCATGGAATACCCAATACCAGAAAGGCTTGGGAGGGATGGGGTGGGTGTGGGCATAGATTCTGCCTCTCAACTCCGAACATTTCATAAAAGAAATGGCCTGTCCCAACACTGTTAAAGAACTTCCATCACTTTGGATAGCTATCCAGGGACTGTGAACAATAGCATTATTTCCTAATATCTGGGCCTTGAATCATCTGCATCAGTCTCACCTGGGCCGATCTCCATATCACCTGCATGTCTTAACGTCTGTGAATATCTGAAACAGGGGACCTGGTAATGTGAATTCTAACAAGTTTTCCAGGTGATTCTGAATGCACACACAATCAGGAAACTACTGAACCAAATTGCAGTGTCATCTGTATAATACCAGTTTATACAAAAGATAATGAAGGGGTAGTGAATTATTTAACGTGGCTCTTCTAGCCAAAGTCTCTACCTCTCACCAAACCACACTTTCTTGTATGGATCTAGTTAAAAAAATTTTTTAAAGGTGGGGGGAGATACTTATAAGATTTGCCTGTAATTGTTAACAGGACTCCCTGGATTGACACCCTGGTGTGAAGTAAAATAGAGAACCTCAATTAAAAAAACAAAGATAAGAAACTTAGATTTTTAACAAAAGTTGAATCTTAAACTAATACGACGAATAGCTGGGAATGGATTTGTATGGAGCATTAAAATGCCACAGAACGACTTCATTTTTCCTAAAGCTATTGAGGCTCACAGAGGCGTTCTTTCTGTTTTTCAGTGTCTGAAACCCAGAATCGATGAACCTATAGCGACAACAAGTAGAATAAGGGCTCCTGGGGGGGGGGGGCAGGGACAGTGGGGGGGGGGAGTAAAGGGGAGCTGATAACAAGGAGCTCAAGAAGGAAGAGAATGTATTGAAACTGATTGTGGCGGCAATTGTACAATACTTTTTGATGTGATTGAAATATGGAATGATATATCTGTATCAGCTCCCAGTGAAATGGTTTTGGACAAAAAGCATTATATCCTCAGAAAACCCACAGGGGCAGTTCTGCCCTGTCCTACCGGTTCGCTATGAGTCAGAATTGCCTCAAAGCACATTCTGACTATAGCTCCTCAACATGTATGAAGCGCCTCAGAAAACAGATCTGATGGTCTGCTTCTGAAAACAGCTATGCAAAACCCACACGGAGTGTCGCCATGTGTCAGATTTGACTTGATGGCAAAGTAACTTTTGGTTTTTAAATGAGTTAAACAAAAGTATTTCTGAGCCTCCGCATATAAACATATGCTAGTGCATAGACTGACCCTGACCTCTACATTTGGTGCTAATTAAATTTTTAAGAAATTTTACTTAGGAAGCAACACACGTGCTCTATGCTCTTTTCATTTGCTGATGAGTTCTTTAATTCTTAACCGTTTGCATTTTTAAAGCCCCATCTGTTTTCTCATTTATTGACATGCAAGAGGCAGAGGGGAAAGCTCCACCTCAAGGAGCCAGTGTTCCCTGGAGATGACCCGGAGTTATCCCTTCATTCCACCATGATTTCCAAATCGCAAAACGTGATTTAGCACAAGCTAAACTCGAGGACACAAGCATAACATGATTTAGCGCCAAAGCTAATTGGAACAAAGCTATTTCTGGTCTGAATAAAATATTTTCATAGGCAGATGTAGCATGAAAATCAGCAGCAGGCAACTGTGTGCTTGTGGGAAATAAGCAAGTGAATCTGCAGAATCCTCTCAGCGATGCTCTTCGGTACCTTTTAAAACCAGCACGTTTTCACCCTTAACTGTTCAGTGCTTTTCGTTAGACACCCTGCCCCACACTTCAGCTCAGCCTCTCCTGGGCATAGAGAGCAGGGAGGCAAGAGAAGGATAATTGCAAAAACATGGGGCTTTCGACGTCACCAGCCGCTTTTCCAACTCCAAATAACACACTGGAATCTCAAGTCAGGTCGAATCCTTTGTGAGTAAAGCACAGTATTACTCCAAAGGAAAAATGTACAGAGATTAAGTTATTGATTTGAAGGTTGCAGGGGGGGGGGAGTTACTGTGTTTTTCTTGTTGGCATTAGCAAGGTTTTTGCTTGCAACTGCCCCCCCCTCACCCGCCCCATCATGTATGAGCTAGACAAAGCTATTTCTAAGTGAATTTGTTCAAGAGATGTGAGCTTGTTTTTGTGGGGTGAGGTGGGGTAGGGGATTTAAGTATTATTATTTGGTCTCAATCCTTTGCCAGGGCAGCTCTGTGGTAAGACTGTTCTCCTCTCCTTGGGTGGCAGGGACAGCATCCACATGCCAATGTGCTGAGGGCCACATTTTCCACCAGCATCTAACTACTTGGCACCGTCCTCAGGCACTGTACTCATTGCCCCAAAGATGCCTCCAGGATGCCTCTGCTCCTCCTCAGAGACTGTCCAAGCAGCTTCATTATTGTCAAGAGGCGAGCAACTGTTAAAGGCAAATTAATAACAAACGCTACCTTTGTGCGTCAGATTGGGGCATTCTTGGCTTCTGAACTTGGTGCCTAACTACTCTGGGTTTAAAGATAGTGAGCCAAAATTCTGTGACACTGAATGATGAGTGGACTTGAAGAGGAGAGATCCATTATTTCTGCGTCTGTCATTTTCTGCAGAAAGAGCTTTTCACCGTGCAGTGCAGTTGCCACACATGGCCGTCCTATGCCCACTGACTCCCTTTCATGCACCCATTGGCATACAGTATCCATAGAAATGAGAACCTCAAATGTTTTGATTTTCACAACTTACCTGTCACCCAATCGGTTCGTTCAAGTAATTTGTCCATTGATTGGCTTCCAAATATGGAAACAGTTTTAAAAAGGTTGCACATTTTTCTTTCCTTCTTATTTCATTAGTTCAATGCCCATAGTAATGCTCCCCTTCGAGCGAAACATGGCTGGGAAGTATAGTGGTAAGCACAATGGGGCAAACTCGCCCTTCTGGGCGGGTGGTGGGTGTGGGAGTTAGTTGTTGTTGTTAGGTCTCAAGTAATTGGTTCTCACCCACAGAGACCCTTTGCCCCACAGAACAACACACTGCAAGATCCTGTGCTAGCCTCATGATTGTTTCTGTGCCGGAGCCCCTTGTTGCAGCTCTCAACAAGCTAGATCGACACAGTGGCTGTAGCAATGGATGGGGCCTAGGCACCTCTTTCATGTACGTTATCACACAACGACTTCAGTACTCTTCAGCAGTGGGTCCTCAGGAAATATTTTCCTAGGTATGGCTCTGGGGCCATTTGGAGGCACAGTGGAGATTCAGTGGATCATCCATGTCCTAAAGCGAGCTTGTGGTCACTATGGGGCTAGGGATTTATTCTCCAAGAGTAAGCTAAACTTCTAAAACCCAAGTCAAACCCACTGCCATCCTATCAATTCTGATTCAAATTGATCCTACAGGACAGAGTGGAACTGTCTCTGTGGGCTTCAGAGACTGTAACACCATGTGAGTAGAAAGCCTCATCTTTCTCCCAAGGAGCAGCTGGTGATTTCAAACTGCTGACCCTGCAGCTAGCAGCCAACTCATAACCCACTACACCACCAGGAAAAAGAACGTTATTAGCACATATACGATCTTTTACCTTGATTGGCACTTAGTTACTGAATTGAGTCACCGAGGCAAAGTGGGGGTTGCCTGGAAAGCATGAGCAAGATTTGAGGTTCCAGTTTTCCACAGGTCGATGGAAGTAATTTTTCCTCTTTGTGTGTTATCTCTCACAAAGGAGTCAAGGAGCTCCTGTCAAATGTCCAAAAAATTAAGTCTGAGGGAAAAGAAAAGCACCAAGATCTACCAGGAACAGCTGCGTTGCTTGTGAGATGCATGGCCTCTATGAGGCAAGACCCACTAGAGAGGCTCCAGTGAGCATTTCCATTTAGTCAATAGCTAGGATTACTTCAAGTCCCACCCTCGGAAACCTCTTGGCAAAACTGTGAGTCCAGAGTTGTCCCGATGTTTCAAGTGTTTAGTGACTTCAGGCTGTGAAGTCTACCTCATTGTCTGTGTAGCAGGGGACTATTGGGGAAATCTCTACTACAGGTCCCCTCTAGCTATCACTCCCAGCCCAAGCAGTGATTTTTGTGAATGACATAATTGACTTCCTTTGAAAATGTTTGCAAGTGTTGAATGGAGAACATCAATGTTCAAATGGATTTAGAGGAAGGTGATATGATTTGCTAAATATGTAAGCTGCAGTCCTTAGGGCCAGCAGTTTGAAACCGCCAGCAGCTCTTGGGGTGAAAGACTGAACTTTCGACTCCTGTACACAGTTAGAGAATTGGGAAACACAGGGGGTTGCTATGAGTCGGTATTAACTCGACGGCAGTGAGTATGAGGTGAGGTATATATGTATATATACATACATTCCCTGGTGGCATACTGGTTATGCTTATGTATGGCAAACTGGTTATAGCACACTGGTTGCTAACTGCAAGGTCAGCACTTCGACACCACCAGCTGCTCTGAAGGAGAAAGATGGAGCTTTCCACTCCTGCAAGGAGTTACAGTCTCAGAAGCTGACGGTGGCAATTTCACCCTGTGGCTTGCCGTAGAACTTCTGAGCTGCTTTTAGGTTCTTGTGCAATTATTTTCCAAGACACTTATTGAAGATAAAAGAAACTACACCGATGGATGCAGTCAGCCTATTAGCAGCCATAGAAGTGACGTCTTTTCAAAGCACGTGCATTCTTTGCTGGTGAGAGAAGAGCCTGGGATGAGGGCTCCTCCCCTCTGCTGCTTACATTGAGACCCATTCTTATGCTCTCTAAGTAACATTGGATACAGGCTACATTTTCCAGAGTTCACTTGTAGAAATGTCAACTTCTTGCAAATACAGTATCCTGGAAATGCAGTAAGGAAGAGAGATCGAGTTTAGAAAAAGCTGCTGGCAACCTTCTCCCCGAGGAGCACCTGGGAAATAGGAGAGACAAAGCCTGTTTCCAATCATTGGTTTCTGAGAGCAGAGTGAGGTATGCTGACAGCGGTTTCGAGCAGGTGAGAATGGAAAGATCACCCAGGCTGTGCAGAGGCAGTTGTTACACACGTCTCCTGAGCTGGTGACAAGTGGTGGCCTTGCTTGATAACTGAAGTCAGGTATGCTTGCACAAACTCAAACCATGGAGCTGATTCCAATTCCTAGTGACCTTACAGGACACAGTAGAACTGCCCCTGTGGGTTTCCAAGACTGCACATCTCGACGGGAGTGGAAAGCCTCGCTGTTGTTGTTGTTGTTGTTGTTAGGTGCATTGGTATCATTTCCCATCCTATGAACAACAGAATGAATTACTGCCCTGTCCTGTGCAGCCATCACAATGGTTCTTCTGCCTCAGGCAGTCGTTACAGCCACGGTGTCAATTCATCTCAGTGAGGACCTTCCATTGGAGAGATCCTCATAGAAACCAAGAAATGATGACTGGGTACAGTGGTTGCATTGGGCATTCAGGAATGGAGAAATAAAGGGTTTAGTTATAAACTACTCCAAATCATGTGGCCAGTACTGGGACTCACAGCCACCCCAGATCTGTGCTCCAAGGGATTTCCATTCCTTTTTTTTTTCTCTCTCTCTCTCTTCTTAAAATTTTATTGTGATTAATAAAGGTAAAAGTTGGCACAGAAAATTTAGGTTGACATTTAACACTTTCTACACAAATCATACAGTGATGTTACTTACACATTTATAATATCATTCTTTTCTGCTTGTACCATTTCAAGTACTCTAGTCTTTCTGCCCCCTACTGTCTCAACTTTGCTTTAGAATAATTCTTGACCTTCTGGTTTACTATAAACGATTATCATAATGGTGATTAACTCTGTTTTTACATTTTATTTTTCTGTTGTTGAGAGTAGACACCACAAAACATATACCAACTGAACCATTTCTACATGTCAAGTTCAGTGACATTGATTATGCTTCAAGTTGTACAAGGCTTCTCAATATCTGTTTCTTAGTTGGTCCTGACTCATTAATATACTCTCTGTCTTTTAGGGTTCCTATATTATCTTTCAATTTGTTGTCAATCTATTCCATATAAATGGTGCTGAAAAGAGCATAATGCTAAAGGGTGTTTTTTTTCCCACTAAAGCTCAGGCATTATTTGATTTTCAGACTTAAGGGAATATGATTGGTTTACAATTTAGAGGTTATGACAGAGTGATAGTTTCAGCCTGGATAGTTTCAACCAGTCCATAAAGTTCTAGAAAGTCTAAGGTCCATGAGAATTTGAGATTCCATTCTGCATTTCCCCCTTTTGATCGGTATTCTTCTACATAATGAATCAAAATCCAGGTTTTTTAGCCCAAATTACATTATGCTGTCTTTATTTCATTTTATCTTTAAAAGACTTTTGTCTATCTTTTATTTTCACAACCATATTTATTCAGATCTCATACAAATATATCATCCCCTAGTTCAGTCTCATCAAGAAGTGTTGTACACTTTTTATCACAATCAATTTCAAAACATTATTTTCCTCCTTGAACTCCTTGATATCAGCTCCTCTTTACCCCTCTGTCCAAATCCAGTTTTTGTGGTCTCTTAGTAAAGGAGAGAATTATTCCTTGAGCCCAATTTCTTGAGCCACACATTTCTGATCCTCCTCATATTTCCAGTCGGCTTTCTTCCTTGTTGTTCCAATAGCAGATAGAGACAACTTTCATGCATAGGATGGCTGTGACTAGCTTCTAAGGCCCTAGGCACTACACGAGAAACGAGGTAGAGCAGAAGCACTGGCTATTAGGACAGGTAACAGCGACGGCCTGGGAAACCAGCCCCTAAATCTCTAAACCAAGGACCCAGATCCTGTGAAGTTTTTAGTTGTACATAAGCGGTCTCAACGGCTATTTGTGTGTGTGTGTGTGTTTGTGTGTGTGTGTGTGTGTGTGTGTGGTCCTTGTTGTAAATGTGTATATCATATCTTTATCACACAACTTTTGTCAATTCAACTATCTACAAGTGTGTAACTTGACATTAAGACCCTCAGGGGCTTCCAAACCCTCCTTTATTCGATATGATTATTTGACCATTGTTAAACTTTCTCTCCGCTCGTTCCTCCCACCCCAAGGAATCCCTAGTGGACTTTGTTCTCTATACAGTTGCCTTTTCTCATCTTTTTATATAAGTGGGGTGATACAATGATTGTCCTTTTGTGATTAACTTATTTCACTCAGTATAATATCTTCAAGCTCCATCCATATTATCCCTAGGATTTTCAAGAGCTGACTTTTTGGAATAGATCACAGTTCTTACTTCCTGGATGTCTTTGAGTTGATTCGAACCTCAACATTTCAGCTTGGCATGTTAACCATGCACATGACCCAGGAACTCCAAAGGCTTCCCTTAGACTCTGAGCAGAAAGAGAATCTGAGTGTTCTGAGAGAAACATGCAGAGTGGGAAGTCCGGGCTTCTCACCTGGGTTCTGCCAGGCCAGTTCTAAACTTACTCCATACAATTAAATTCCACTTTGTGGAGCTCAGGTCAGTCTTCCTTAACATGATTACAATATACCAGTGAATCAATTTCCCCCCCTGAGGATCACTCTAAACTCTTAAAAATTATTGAGGCCCCAAGGGATTTTAATTTATGTGGGTTCTATCAGTCAATTATTAGCATACTAGACAGTAACTTTTCTTTAATTCATTAAAAGATAATGATAGTAAGCTCAATTGCAGTTTGACTAAAATAGAGTTCTAAAAAAATTAACTATATTTTCTAGAACAAACTAACAAAAAAACCCAAATATGACAAATGACAATAGTTTTGAAATTTTGTGCATGTGTTTGCTATTTTGCTTAATAGAAAACAATCCTCAGATTTACTTCTATGGGATAGATCTGTTGTAGTATCACATATCATATAATCTCTGGAAATTCTACTGTACATACATAAAAGTAAGTGTGGAAAACATAATAATTATTAAACATTATGAAAATAGTTAATTTGGGGAAAGGGTCTGAAGGATGTGAAGGTCTATGACTTATAATCTTCTGTCTTCTAAATACATAACAGCTCTGCTCTTTCTGTGTGTGTGTGTGTGCATGTATGTGCATGCATATAAACTATTCACTAATATTAGTGCCTTAAGCAAGAAATCTCAGGCTTTCAAGTTTCTCCTCCCTTTTCTCTCTCATTCCCCCAGAGAACACAATTAGACCGTCACAGGCCAATCCAGGCAGATCCATGCCTCTCTACTATTCTGCCCACTCCCTGCCCACGTTCTCATTCTGGAAGCTAGTTCCTTGGAATGAACCGGTGAGGGAAAACCCTGCTGATCATTCACTTCAGAAATCAAGGTGCTTCCAGGTCTTCCTGAGTTGAGGGCATCACTCTATCGCTGTACTTGGCTCATGATATTGTGGTAGGAGCATGGGCTAAGTAAGTGATACAGACTTAAGTTGATTTTCAATTGTCACATAGATAACTTTGGACAATGGTGGCTGTTGTTAAGTGCCATGGAGTCAGTTCCGTCTCATAGCAACCCATGTACAATGGAACAGCACACTCCCAGCTCCTGCACCATCCTCACAGTTGTTAGGTTTGAGCCACTGTTGCAGGCACTGTGCCAATCCATCTCATTGAAGACCTTCTGCTCTGTTACTGCCCCTTCACTTCATTAAGCATGAGGTCCTTCTCCAAGGCTCTCCTGACAATATGTCCAAAGTATGTGAGACGCCTCTTAAGAACACTCCTATGCCCCTGCTCTTTCAATAGTACAACTTACAGCTTAAATTTTTCTTCAGGTCTTTAAGTGTGAGATATGCTGAAAATATTCCTTCATCTTGGTTTTCTAACTCCTTATCTTTGCTCATTCCAGCATAATATGTTGCTATGTCTTCCCAGACTACCTTTTGAATGTTTTTATTCAGTTCCCTTACACCATAATTTCTTCCTTTCATTGCAGCTACTGTGCATTCAAGACTAAGTTTCAGAGCCTCTTCTGACAACCGCTTTGGTCTTTTCATATTTTTGTGTCTCTTTAAGGACCGTATGCTTTCTTCATAGGATGTTTTTCATGCCACGGCACAAGTCGTCTGGCTTTTGGTCACTAGCATTCAATGTATGAAACCTGTTTTTGTGATCATCTCTAAATTCCAGTAATATATATTGAAGGTTGTATTTTAGCTCTCATGGACTTGTTTTAATTTTCTTGAGCTTCCACTTGAGCTTGCATATGAGAAATTGGTGGTCTGTTCCACAGTCAGCCATGGCTCTGTTTTGGTTGATGATAAATTCGGTGATTTGATTGTGACTCCTTGTGACCTTAAATAGTGTTTGCAAGGCTGTAAGTCTTTATGAGAGAAGGCAATCTCATCTTTCTCCTGAAGAGCAGCTGGTGAGGTTGAAATTCTGACCTATGGTTAGCAGGCCAGTGCTGAACGTGTTTCTGTTGAGAGGAGTCATCTTTTGATCCTTGAAAGCTTGAAAAGGTCAAGCTCTCGTCTAATACCACTTTTCCCAAAATGACTAAAGCATACCACAGACCTATTCGTGATCTGAATTTTAGAACCCCTAGAAAAAGAAAACAAAGGAGAAAAATCTGTGTGACCTTGGATTTGACAAGGAGTTTTAAATACAACACCAGGGCACAATCCAAAAAAAGAAAAGATTGCTAGATTGCACTTTCCCAAGATTATAAATGTTTTGCTCTGTGAAAGACACAGTTATGAAAACAAAAAGACAAGCCCCGAAATGAGAGGGAACAAAATCACTATAATGAGGACCTGCATCAAATACATAAAGAGTTCTTCTGTTTCACAGTAAGAACATGAGCAATCCCATAAAACTGGAAGCAATAGCTGAACACTCCTTATCAAAGAAAACACATAGATGAGGAGTAAGCACATGGAAAGTTATTCAACATCTTTTATCATAAAGCCAATGGCAATTTAGATCACATTGAGATACCACACACAAGTTGGGATGGATTTGAAAATAAGAAACCCAAACAGAAACAAATTCTGGTGGTGCCAAGCACTAGCCGTGCTACAGAGCCACTGGAATGCTCCGCGGGCGTCGGTTAGAATGCACAACTGGACACACACTTGGGAAGTAGTCTGGCAGTTTCTTATAAAGTTAAACTTATGCATACTCAAAGTACAACAGCTACAGTAGTAACTGGGCTATGGAAGAACCTACTAGACATAAAAAGTCACTGCCACTGAGTCAGTGCTGACTCACAGTGACCCTCTCTGGGTTTCCAAGACTGGAACTGTTAATGGGAATGGAAAGCCCAGGCTTTCTCCGCAGGGGCTTCTGGTGGTTTTGAACTGACAACCATTAAGGTCACAGCCCAACAGGTAACACTACATCACCATGGCTCCTGCTAATAGACATAACTTCAAACAAATGGTTGTTTATTATCACCAGTAGTAAAGACATTGTGATACCATGCACCTCCTGAAATCCTGTCCAAGATGAGAACGTTGTTTCTCTGCTATTCCTTCCCCAAACCCATAACCCATTAGAATCTTGGAAGAATAGTAGACAAAATCAAATTGAGAGACATTCTATAAAATACTTGACCAGCATTCCTTAGAAATGGCAAGGCCTCCCTCCAGATTCCTTAGCCCTCAACCTAAACAGTGGTCTGAGTGGCTTAAAGAAAAAGGAGGAACGTGAAACTGAAGTGGACTTGGAGTCTTGTGACAAACAAGTTCACTTCAAACAATAACACACGCACACACAAAAAATGGCAAGGCCATCCTGAGGGGCAAAGAAAGACAGGAATGGTCGCAGATCACAAAAGAATAGAGAATTATGACAAGTCGATTTAATGTGGTATCTGGGGTTGCACCGTGGAAAAGCTGACGAAATCCTAATATATGCTGTTTTCTTAATAGTATTGTTTCAATGCTATTTTCTAGTTTTGATCATTACGTTAAGGTTATAGTAAATGTTGCCATTATGGGAAGCTGGGTGAAAGGTTTCCTGGAACTCTTTGTACTATCACTGGGTCTAATTTTTTTTTTTAATAAGACATTTTTTTTCAAGTTGAAGAAACAATTCTGTAATAAAAGTGGCATCATTTATATTTACAGTATCAATTTAGTGAATAACTTAATGGGAGAGAACTTGAT
Organism: Tenrec ecaudatus; assembly: GCF_050624435.1. Classification (NCBI taxonomy): domain Eukaryota; kingdom Metazoa; phylum Chordata; class Mammalia; order Afrosoricida; family Tenrecidae; genus Tenrec; species Tenrec ecaudatus. The sequence continues at coordinate 59,687,696 of NC_134532.1, read as the reverse complement.
TCTCTATCCTGTACCCAGTCTGTTGTAGTTCTATGACTTATACAAAATGTAAATAGGTGTGTTACCATAAATGTGGTTTTGACACTATGGATCTCTTCAAAGAAACTGTTTCTGACTCGGAAACGTATTTGATAACCACTGTGTTCAAGTCCTGTGGTGCTGTCTGGCTAAGTGTGTCGGACTGTGTGCTAGTATGGGTTGACTAGAGAAACAAGTCCAGAGGCATGCATATGTGTGTTAGAGGGAACTTTATAATGAGTAATTGTATATTAAGAAAACATCCCAGCCCAGTCCAGATCAAGTCATTAAGTCTGATATTAGCCAATACATCCAATACAAATCTATAAATTCCTCTTCAGACTCACACAACACATGCAATGACACAGAATGCAAGGACACAGACAAGTGGGTAGAAAGTCTTGTGGATCCAGTGGCGGTGGAAGCATCTCAGCACTGGCAGGGGTCTCTACATGGAATAGGGCTCCTCCAGCTTCAGGGCTCTGGCTCCATCAACATAGCTCCATGTGGCTTGTCTATAGGAATGTGGAGCAGAGAGCATGGGTCTGGCCTCCAGTGAACTATTTATCTCCTTACAGGCTCCAAATGAGGTCATCAAGCTGCAACCTGGTTGACAGGCTAACCTCCACCTCCTTCACTCTTAATAGTCTCAAGTTGACACCAGATTATGTAACTACCACAGACTGCTCACTAAAAGATTAGTGATTCAAATTCACCAACTGCTCCATGGGGGAAAGATAAAGCTATTTGCTCCTGTAAAGATTCATAGTCTTGGGAACCCTATAGAGGGTCACAATGAATTGGAATCGACTAGATGGCAGTGGGTTTAATGTCCAAGTTAATACTATAGATTCTCTTTACCAGTTATGGTGATTGGTGAGATTAAGTTTTGGAAAACATCCAGAAATATAAAGCTTACATTCTGAGAATGTGGGCTTAATTCAGAAGCCATCATCAAGCACTTTTTGGCTACACCTAAACTATAATTACAGTGTATAACCTTGGGAACTATATCAAGAAGTTCCATTCTGTCCTATAAGGTCACTATGATTAGAAGCAACAAAGCCTGATTGGAAGAAGCGCACCAGCCTGTGCGATCATGACGTGTCGATGGGATCAGGTATCAGGCATCTAAGACCCAGAACACAATCGTACCAATGTGAATGGGGTGGGGTGGGGAGGTGGGCATGGAGTGGAGATCCAAAGCCCATCTGTAGACAATTGGACATCCCCTACAGAAGGGTCACAAGGAAAAGATGAGCCAGTCAGGGTGCGCAGTATAGCACCAATGAAACATACAACTTTCCTCTAGTTCTTTAATGTTGCCCGCCCCCCATCATGACCTCAATTCTACCTCACAAATCAGATGAGACCAGACATGCACACTGCTACAGATAAGATCCTGAAACACAGAGAATCCAGGATAGATTAACCCCTCAGGGCCAACAATGAGAAAATAGTGATACCAGGAGAATAAGGGGAAGGTGGGGGATATAGAGGAAATCGATCACAAGGATCAACATATAACCCCCTCCCAGAGGGCTGAACAACAGAAAAGTGGGTGAAGGGTGACAGAAGACGATGTAAGATAAGTAAATAATCTATAACTTATTAAGGGTTCATGAGAGAGGGAGTGCGGAGAAGGGAGGGGAAAATGAAGAACTGATATCAAGGCTCAAGTAGATATAAAATGCTTTGAAAATGGTGATGGCAACGCATGTACAATCGTGCTTCACACAATGGATGAAAGTATGGATTGTGATAAGAGATGTAAGAGCCCCCAATAAAAGTATTTAATAAAAAAGGAAAAGGTCACTATGAATCACTAAGACCAGAAGCATCAATTTCTTCTTAATTCCACCGTATTACTTGTGTGATTCAGAAAATAGATTTGGTCTTTGGTGGAAGGACAAAGGAGGATGAAAAACAAAACCCGACCCATTGTCATCGAATTGATTCCAACTCACAGTGACCTTATAGGACAAAATAAAACTGCTTATTGCCATTGGGTCCATTCGGAATCATAGCAACCCTATATGACAGAGTAGAACTCAACTCCCCCTGTGGGTTTCAGAGACTGCATGTAAATCTTTATGGGAGTAGAATGTATGGTCTTACTTCGGAGGAGTGGCTGGCTGTTTTGAACTGCCAATCTTGTGATTCACAGCCCAAATAAATAGATAGCCTCAGCTTTCTTCCCTTGGAGAAGCTGGTGGAAATGAACCCCCAACCTTTGGGTGGACAACCCAATGCCTAACCCATAGCACCACCATGGGTCCTTAAATGAAGGCATCATGCAAAGAAATAGAAGTGGATGGGAAAATTGTTCAGAAAATTCAAGTGCATAAGAGAACACCTTTAGATTCTTTTATTGAGCTGCTTCTAGTCCAAAGAATGGTCCCCCTTGTCTGATATCTATAAGGCTTGATATATATAATTCGTGATGAACTTTGTTCAAAATATTACTAATAATACAGTAAATGAATATCTTGTGTGCCCAGTTATGCATCTTCTTTTTCTCCCATGACCCAAGCTGGCTTGCTCAACTTAATGTGAAGCTACTATTCATCTTTCTCTCACACCTAATTCTGGGGCCAGCTTGCTCAGCCATTTCAGGATGGCATCCTATGAAAAATGAGGCTTTGGGAATGCAGACACGTAGCCGCTTCCAAGCTCTGAAGACAGCCTTTGGCTACACAGTCCCTCTATAATCACAACCTTTTCCAAAAGCCTGCCTTGTGGTTGAAATTTTGAAGTACCTCTAGAACTGAACGTGTACAATCTGTTTTTGTTTTAATATAATTCCTCTCTAATTTGTACTCCACTAATCCAGGACTTTGCATAATTCAAACACCACTCCTATGATTCCTATTCAATATAAAACTGAAAATTATTTCTTTATGGAAAAAGTTTTGGACTCTTAAGAATAAAATATTTCATTTTCAAAGAAGTTAATTTTAAAAATAAGGGTTAAAAGATATGAAAGATTCTTTTAGTTTGTTTTTCACTTTCACATCTAGGAATTCATATTACTATAAAGAATTTTGGGCTTGTTGGTGTGAATCCATTACTAGGCAAAATTTTGCCACTTTGCCTTACTTATAAATACTTAGCACTGTTTTCTATGACTTAGAGGAAGTCTAACTGAATGCTTCTTGGAAAAGAAAATATTAAGGCTTCCTTACATACTTTGGCTTATGATCAGGAGTGATCAGTCCCTGGAGGAGAGCATCATCCTTGATAACGTAGAGGGTCAGGGGACAGAAAGAGGAAGCCCCTCACGGAATGTACTGACACAGGGGCTGCAACAATGGTTTGAAATGGAACAACAGCTACAAGGATGGCCCGGGACTTGGCAACGTTTGTTCTGATGGACATAGGTTGCTTGAGTTGGAACTATCTGGAGGGCAATTAAAAATAGTTACACCAAAAACTTTATATGTACTTTTTGGAAGAAAAGTTCAGCGTTTTTAAAGGAAATAGTGAGCAATAACATTTCATAACATGACACAAGTCGCTGTAATTCCCAGATAATTGGGTGGGACTCTGCACAGAGGATATATTGTACCTTCTCATCTGGCAAAACACAGGTTCAGTGTGAATAGTGTCTATTGCATAATAGTAGAGCTAATCTTCTAGTCTTGTACCCGTTTAACCCCACCCAACCCGAATGAGAATGGACTGAAGGAGAAACACTTGCTAGACTGCCCTTGCTGCCAGCAAACTGGACTGGCACACAGCTGAACCCAATGCCCTTTCACAAGGTGGGAAAATGTGAGTACAAATAAATGCCAACAGAAAGAAGGAGAGATAATAGTTTAAGGTAAAGGAATGAATAAATTTGTTATGCAATGGGGGAAATCTAATGTTATGCTTGCTCCTTGACAGAGATTCAAAACAAGGGAATGCTTTTCTCTTAGTTCAATGACTGGGTTAATGGCTAGAAGAACCAGGGAATGGCTTGAGATATAGTCAATTACTGTGGCCCTTCCAGCCATAATTACTTATGTCATATATGCAATTCTGGGCATTCAACACTAACACTTATCAGCTCACCTGGAAAGCCAAGTCTCCACTTCCTGGAAGCTTTGGTAAAGGAGTAAAGGCTTGCTGTGAGTTTGGGAAATATTTTGGCTTCTGGCTCTAGACCCTACTTTTGGCTGACTTCTACCTGAGCTTCGGATTTGGGACTGAACAGCACCCACTTACCACATAAGCATCAGAAATTTTCTTAAAATGTTATGAGTTTCTGTGGGCTATTTCAGTGAATCACAGAACCCAGGGAAAAGGGAGGAGGGGCAGGGGAAATGTAGCAGAATAGCATCTTGGGCGAGTTGGACATGTGGTACATTTTTAATATCTGATTTTTAGGACTAGTCTGGTATTAATTCTTTTAAAAGAAATTGTTGCAAGAGTATGTGAGTTCTGTGTGGCCGTCGCAATGAAGGATCAAGCTCAGCACAGAAGGGGAGTGCCATGAGAGGAGCAGTTGACTTCAGAGCAGGGAGAGAAGGGTGCAGTGTGGAGGCATGACTGACGCCTGCTTCTTATCAGCGAGAATCCAGAGGAGGCCAGATTATGGCCCCCGCTCCAGGCACAGCAAATATCCTGTCCTTTTAACCTGCAGGTTTCATGATGCCCCTTTCCTATAAAATAAAAATAGGTGTGCAGGTGATTCATGTGATAATCACTTGATAATTACGACTCAAAGAACACTTAGAAAACCTATTAGTATAAATAATTTTGGTGACATGAATAAATTCCTATAGCCTTATAGCTAAAGCACAGCACTTTTTATACAAGAAACCCTTTGAATTACTTAGAACAGTCTTTAATTTGTACCAGTTGCAAATTGTGCCATTTTCAGGGGAGGGCGGTGAAGTAAAATTGGTTGGTACAACTCTTCTATTATCTTTGTGACTCCCAACCTAGTGGGGGGGGCATGAAGCAAGGTGTAGAGATTATAATTTGGGGCTTGGTCAGTTTTGCCATTCCACTGCATATATATATATTTATATATATTTATATATATTTATATATATTTATATATATTTATATATATTTATATTTATATATGAGCCACCTCAGAAGCAGAAACAGAAAATCTCACAACCATCAAGCAAAAGAGCCTCTTGTAAAGCATATGCACTGAATGCTGCAGAAAACAGAGCACGAGACAAAGCAGAGGAACAGTACTGAGACTGTGAAACAGGTGGCGGGCTTCCCAGTCCATGGAGAAAGTAAAGCTGAGTGCCTTTGGGCAGGAGGTTGACTTGCGGAGTGGGGTGCCCTTTCAACATTTGCTAAAAAAGCTTTGTAACACTCGTAGGAGCAGGGCAGAAGCCAAGGGACTAAATGCCTGAGAGGTGAAAGACTTGGCTGCTGTCATGATTGAGATACATGCTGTTTTGGATTTTTATTGGGGGATCATCCAACTATTATCACAATCCATAATTACTTCCATTATGTCAAGCACCTTTGTACATGTGCGATCATTTTCAAATCATTTTCTTTCTATTTGCGTCCTTGGTATCAGCTCCTCATTTCCCCCCTCCCTTTCTCTTCCTCCCTCATGAACCGTTGATAATTTATAAATTATTATTATTTTTTCATGTCTTGCACTGTCTGATGTCTCTCTTTACCTCCTTGTCTGTTGTCTAAGCCTCTGGGAGGGGGTTATAGTTAGGTCATTGTGATCGGTTCCCCCTGTCTCCCCTCACCTTCCCCTAACCCTACTTGTATGGCTACTCTCAATATTGGTCTAGAGGAGTTTATCTGTGCTGTATTCCCTGTGTTTCCAGCTCTTCTCTGTACCCATATACATGCTCTTTTCTAGCTGGATTTGTAAGGTAGAATTAGGGTCATGATAGTGGGGGTGGGGGTAAGGAAGCATTAAAAAACCAAAAACGAAAAACAGAGGAAAGCTGTATGTTCATTGGTGCTACACTGCACCCTGACTGGCCTGTCTTCTCCCCACGACCTTTCTATAAGGGGATGTCCAATTGCTTACAGCTTGGCTTTGGGCCTCCACTTCACACTCCCCACCGCACTCACATTATGAATTTTTGCTGTGAGTCTTTGATGCCTGATACTTGATCCCATCGACACTTCATGATCACACTGGCTGGTGTGCTTCTTCCACATAGGCTTTGTTTCTTCTCAGCTAGATGGCTGCTTGTTTATCTTCAAGCCTTTAAGACCCCAGATGCTATATCTTTTGATAGTGGGGCACCATCAGCTTTCTTCACCACGTTTGCTTATGCACCCACTTTGTCTTCAGAGATCATGTCGGGAAGGTGGGCATCTCAGAAGGCTGGATTATTAGAACAAGGTGTTCTTGTGCTAAGGGAGTGCTCAAGTAGAGGCCCAATGTCCATCTGCTTCCTTAATACTAAACCTATAAATATAGGTACAGAAATCTATTTTCCTATCATCATATATAAATATATTTACATATGTACATGCCTGTATTTAGATCTCTATAAATGCCCATTGCCTACTAGCTCTTTCCTCTATTTCCTTTTACTTTCCTTTTGTGCCACTAGCATGTTCAGCCTTCATTTGGGTTTCAGTAATTCCACTGTTACATTGCCCTTGATCAAGCCCTACCACACCTCCTACACCGTCCTATATCAATTTTCAGTCACTTGTTGTTCCCATGTCCCTGGGTTTGTTAACACCCACTTCCTTTCCCCCACCTCTTCCTCTCGCATGTGGGACACTGGGAGTGGAACTGTTGTCCTGCTGTTCCCTCTTCTGGTTTGTTTATCCTGCCTATCCCATCCAGATATACATGCAGAGACAGCAATATGCACAAACACAAGGCTGAGCAAAACAAAGCAACACTAGAAAATAAAACAATAGCTACAACAACAACAACGAAAAAAAGCTTATAAATAGTTCAAGGTCTATTTCTTGTCCTTTATGAGTGTTTTCTAGTCTGATGGGACATAACTCCCTGGCCCCACAGTCTATTTTTGGTATTCCCTGGGAACTACATTGCTCTGCTCCCTTTGCTGCTCGGTTGCAAACCCCCAGTGTCTTGCCTCAGTATGGTGGGGTCAGGCGGGCATAATTCCCGCTGTATGAAGGACGGTGTTCTTAAAATGATTTCTGATCCTGACTTGTGGTAAACTGCTAACTTTCCTAAGAGAGCCCTCTAACCATGAGGATTGCTTGTTAGTTACATGGCCATGGTAATGGATTATCAAAACCAACAGAGAAATAGAGTAGTGTGGGAGCAATGGTTGGTGTCAAAATAGGGTAAAGAAGTATGGATGGGGGAAGCATGTCTGATCGCTCCCTCATAGGAATCATCCCTGGATGGATGTGGAATTCGATTCTCCTTCCCACTAGTGAAGCCAGAGGAGGTCCCACGTGACCTATGCCATTTCTTCAGTGGCTTATCAGTTTAATTAGAAATGTGTCAAGCAAACCAACAACAGACCCAGAAAAAATCATTACTAAGATACTCACATTTCCATAATTAAGAGGCTTTCGCACTGAATCACTTGTCAAAAGTTCAGTGGCCTGGACCCATCCAGGGGTGCCTCAAAGTTATACTTGGCAACTGGCTTCCAAAAGGCTTTGAAAACCATAAGAAGCAGCTCTGTTTTGCACACATGGGGTTGCCATGAGTCAGAATCCATTCAGTGGCAATCAACTACAACAAAAACAAGAATGATTTTTGAGTCTCTAGGTGCTGTCAAAGGTTAATGCTCTCAATAGTAACCAAAGGTTGTGGTTCAAGGCCCACCCTGAAGCACCTGAGATAAAAGATCTCAGTACTTACTTAAGGGGGAAAATCTGCTATTGAAAACCCAGAAAAAACACAGTTCTACTCTCATGTGCGTGAGCTTGCCATCAATAGTGTTAGTCTGGGTAGACTAGAGAAACAAATCCATGGAACACTCGTATGTGTATAAGAAAGAGGTTTATATATAAGAGCAATCAAATATTGAGAAAAGATCCCATCCAAGTCCATAAGTGTGATACTAATCCATATGTCCAATACCAATCGATAAAGTCCTCTCCTGACTCATGAAACACATGCAATGACGCCAAATGCAGGAAGTTCACAGTCCAGTGGGTGAGAAGTCCTGTAGATGCAGTGACGGCATAAGCATCTCAGCACTGGCAGGGGTCTCCATGTGGTTCCTCCAGCTCAGGGCACTCGGTACCTCAGAGTAGGTTCATGTGGTTTCTCCTCAGGGGTGTCTCACAGGAAAAGAGGAAAGAAAGAGAGAGAGGGTGTCTCCCACTTGCAAAGAGGAAATATAGGAATTCCCAGAATCCTCAGGGGAAGGCGATGCCCACAGAAAAACCTCATTGGCTATACAATGATTGACGGACTAAACTTCACCCTTACACTCTTTATCCTCAAATTAACAAGTGATTATATAACTACCAAAAGTAGAGCATCACTAGATGGCAAAGCAAACAAGCCAAATGATCAGTATCAGAATACAAAACCACTAGCCGTCTGTGCTAGTCGTCTTCTTCTTTAACTGTCAAGCAGATTATAAAATTGCAATGTGTATAACCACTGTACTTCTAGCTACTTTGTGGGAATTTAATAATATCAGCTCTTTCGTTACTAGCAAATATTCTTGTCTAATCAAAAAGCATACTACTGAAACATGAAAATACTCTGTGAGGAAACAGGCTTCCCAAAAGGAGACCATGTGTTAAGCAAAGGAATTTCAAAGCACTTGTTTCGTTTTTGGTCAAAAGCAGACTCCAAGTTAAAGAACGTAAGCAAATAATGGGCAATTGAAGTGGACCATTTTAAAATAGGGACAATGAGCATGAACAATCAAGATGAGCGCATTGCTTCAATTTCATGGGCAATGTGGATTAAAAGCAGGCTGTTACCATTCTGGTTTAATTTAAATGAAGACACTGTTTTCATCATCTCCCAAACCAGTTTATTTCCAACACTCACAGTATAGCTTTTTAGTTGGTGTGACTCTTTGGAAACGCATTAAGAGGCAGTTGCTGGTTATGGAAAACCCAATTCGCTTTGCCATATAGTGGAAAACAGGGTTTGGGAGATAAACTGTTATTGGCCACAAGACATTTATGTCTCTCTGTGGACAGGCTGACCTTACTTGGCAGGTTTTCACTCCAGGACGAAATCCGAAAAGTGATTGATAGTAGGAAAAAAGGATTCAGATCGATTTTAACACCAAGTTTGTTATCCAAGTTAGTGTTGTTTAGAACTAACTATTTCTAAGAGCGCTTTTCATCAGTTTAGATTGGACCAGGAACTATGAGCACAGCCTGGAGACACTGCCATCAGCTGGTTTCCCTCATGAACTTGCACATTGGGCCTATCACATTTTGTCAGTATTACATGGCCAAAGCGTGTGTCGACTCAGCAGTTTCTCCATCCCTACCCACATTCTCTCACCCTTGTCCCGCTAAGAGCTGCTATTACTAGCTACTCATTGCTATCGAGTCAAGTCGATGGATCGAATGTTTTGAGTAAGGTTAGGAAGAGAGGGAGCCCAGGGAGAGGAGGCCATCAACCTTTGTGAATGATGAAACTGTGACTGTATGCAGAAACTGGTGGGAGAAGACCACAGAATTATCATTGATGCAATAGCTGCTGATAATGGAGTCTCACCTGTTTGGGCACTTTGGTTATTGAGCGAATATCTTGACCTCAGCAAGCTGTCTTATAGACGAGTGCCCACAATATTGTACCAAGTTCCTTTAACCCAAAGTGCTGATCTTTCCATCAAGATTGAAGTTAATGAAGATGGTTTCATGAAATGAATCATAACCACAGATGCGTCTGGGATTTACCAACAGGACAGCCCAATAAAACAGTGGCTTCAAGGAAATCTGCTGGGTCAATTAAATTCCAGCCAGATAGGGCAGCTCAGAAGGGTCTGGTGACTGTTTTTGGTGGGGGGTTCCAGAGGGAAATTTTGGGTTTTTTTTTTCAGGGGACATAGGGTGGGTTTATTATGAGTAAGTTTTTAAAAAAAATTTAAAGTTCCATTGTGATTTCTTAATAAAGGATGTGGAAAGTTGAGCTGAAGAAATTTTTTTCCCATTAGGGAAATATAACTGTTTATTCTTCAAGAATTGCACATGGGATGTTCTACACAAATTTCATTAAGAAACTACTTCATCTACCTGACAGCCTTTATCTTGTCCTTTCAGACTTCCTTTTGTTCCCCAAGTTCAAAGAACACTGAACAGGAGCACTATTTGAGTCCCCAAAGGATGCAAGCATTGGTATTTTGACATGGTTTAAATGAAAGAGCACAAAATTCTCCATGGAAGGATGAGATAATGGACATATCACCTTGAGAAGCATATAGGCCTAGATGAAGGTTATGTTGAAAAACATCAACTTTATATTTTGATGTTTTATTTAATAAAATGTTTGTTTTATTAGTATTTTTAACTTACACTCATTATTTTGGACAAGAGGATTGCCATCTCTCTGTGGACTTCACTGAGCAAAATTCCTTGCAAGTCCGTTTCTTTGGGAGTTGTGAACTTGATTAACAGAGATGATCACAGAAGCAAACAAGTGCAGGGAAGACTGTGAAGTGGTCTCTTGAGAGAAACAGAGAGATTCTGGAAGCTTTCCTTTCTTTCTGTTTTAGAGAGTTTTTTAACTTTTGAGTACAGAAAGCCAACATCATCAAGGATCGTCAGTACTTGGAACTCAGGCATACTTTCAGAATGCGGTTAAAAGACTAATATTTTTAGTTCCTGGGGGTTGATTCTGCACAGATAGCACCCACTCTTGTGCAGAATAGAGTTGACTTTATTATTTACAGTCCTTGGATCACACAGGCTGATGTGCTTCCTCCAGGTGGACTTAGTTAACACCTCAATTAGCTGGGTGCTTGTTTCAAGATAAGCCTTTAAGAGCCCAGTGCTATTCTTTCTGGTTCCTTCAGGAACCATCTGGTTCCTTCAGCACACTTTGCTATAAAATGCCTATCTTCAGTGATCTATTCAGGAGGTCTAGCATTGAGCAGGGACATGTCATAAGAACTCATTGTTCTTAGATTGGCCCAACAATGAAGTGACCTTGTAACACGTAGACCTTGATTTGGTTTTTTAGAATAAAACAATCATTGTTTTTGTTCTGTTGTACTTCCGTCCTCATTTCAGTTGTGCCTTTGTTCCAAGTAGTCTGTTTCAGACAGAACTGTGACTACATCTTAAACTTTTGTCTATGCTGTTGGGAGAATTATAGACTAAAAGCAGAATAGGTAATTTCCTGAACTTGCTTCTGAAAAGCAGGGAATGACTAAAGCAATGGAAATGTTCTGGAATTTGCTTCCTTCAATTCAATGCAGCACCAAATTAAATGTTGAAGCAAGATGTTAAGGAGATAAGGACAGGGAAGGATCCCTGGATGTGAGGAATTGTGGACACAGGAGGAGTTAAATCCCAACTAGCTTAAGGCAGGAGAAAGAAAGTTATGAATTGATAAGAAAAAATTCTGGAGGGGAGCAAAGAAAAGGCAGCACAGGGAGGAAGCTTGTAATTAAAACCAGGAAAAAATGAAGGCAAATTACAATCAGCTGAGCAGATGAAAAGGGGGAAATTGAAAAATAAAATAGATTCTTAAAAAGCAATAATAACTGAAAAGGCTTCCAAGAGAAGCAAGATCATAGAGAACAGAAACTGTCTCAGGAGACAAAAATGAACCCGCGGGGAAGCCTCAAACGCAATGACAGAAACAAGACAAAAAGTTACAACGCAAAATAGGCAGAGAGACAGAACATAGGGAGCAAGTAAATAAAGCCGGCAGCACAGGAAGAAAGACCATGTAACATGCACGTTTTATTCAAACAATAATAAAAGAATGAGGCTGAGAGCAATAAGTTATTATTTATTATCTCATAATATGCTACCCCTATAATATCCATCTCTGCTGGCAATTTCAGTATTTCCATGTTTTGATTGACAAACTCCAACATTTGCCATTTCTCCCACTTTTAAAGTCCTCACCTTGAGGGAATAACCTATTTTAGAACCAGTCTAAATGTTAAAAATGTGTTGAGAAAGAAGTACAGTCCCCAAATTTCCTCAGAATTGAAAAATCATTGAAAGTACTTGTTAAAATGGTGGTCAATATCTAGGATATTGCTGAACAGATTTCTATTTGTGAATGGGGATAAAGACAATTTTTAGGATTATCACTACACACCAGGACCTTGACAGGTGAAATATAGAGGAATCAAACTCACTACATTTGTGGAGAGGAATCCCTCATGGAGTAGTGGTTACGCCTTGGGCTGCTAACTGCAACATGCCAAAACCATCAAGAACTCTCTGGAAGAAAGAAAAGACCTTCTACTCCCATAAGCAGTTACTGTAGCCTAAACCCATAGGGGCATTTCTGTCCTGTCCTAGACGGTCTCTAGGAGTCAGAATTGACTTGATGATAGAGAAGTCCAACATCATCAGTCAACCAAGGCCATGGCTGACTGTGGAAAAAACATCCACTGCTCATATGCAGGTTCATAAAAAGCTGGAAAATATTAGAACAAGTCTGAAATGTTGAGTGTATCTCACCAGGCCTAAGAAATCATCTGAAGAAAAGATCTGAACCATTTAACACTAATGGCCAAAAACTGAATGCGCTATGGGATGATATCAAGAGCATTATACAAGAGGAAATTAAACGTCATTTAAAAGGCAGTACATTTTTTAAAAAAAGACAAAAGTGAAGTGAAAAGAGACTCTAAATCTTGCTCTTGAACACAGAATACTTAAAACGGATGGGGAAAAACGATGAAGTAAAAGATCTGACCAGAAATGAAATGTGCTACAGCCTGGATTTAGAAAATTCAAGCACAAGTAAATGCTCAGCACATCTCAAGATGAAACAACTGAGGAAATACATAAAGTGTTCTTTTGTAGTAATTGTTGGATGTCACGAGCATATATTTAATGATGCGGAAAGCATCAGAAGATGAAAAGAATCCACAAACTCTACCAAAAAATGTTAATATTCAACCATTTTGAGAAATAGCAGATGGCCAAGAACCAATGGTGTTGAAAGAAAGTTCCAGTGGAGGCAAACAAGACTCCAAGAATTGATGGAATAACATTTGAAATACTTCAAAAAGTTGCTACATTGCTCAAATCTCTCACTACACTCTGCTTAAAAACTTGGAAGCTTGCTACTTGACAAATCGACTTTAAGAGATTCACATTTGTCCCCATTCCAAAGAAAGGTGACCCAAGAGAAAGTGGAAATTATGGAGAAATATCTTAATATCACATGGAAGTAAAATTTTACTGAAGATAATTAAAAACTGGTTGCAATGGTACATCAACAGGAAGCTATCCAGAAATCCCAGGTAGATTCAGAAGATGTAGTATGAGTGATATCGTTGCTGACATCAGATAGATCTTGACTGAAAGCAAAGAATGCCAAAAAGATGCTTATTTGTGTTTTATTTACTATGCAAACCCATTCAACTATGTACATCATAACAAGCAGTAGATAACATTGAGAATATTAGGAATTACAGCACACTTGCTGGGCTCATGCAGAACCTCTTACTCTATTCATGTTAGATTAGGAGTCATTAAAAAATAATTGGAGGGGATGCTGAATGGTTTAAAATCAGGAAATTTTTTGCCTTAGGGTTGTATCCTCTCACCAAACTTATTCAGTCTGCATGCTGAACAAATCATCAGAGAAGTACTTGCTAGTGAATGAATAACTACGATGTGCCTGACCTGAGCCATGGTATTTTCAATCACCTCATGTGCATGCGAACACCGGACATTGAATAGGAAGACCAAAGAAAAATCAATGCATTTGAACAATGGTGTTAACCAAGAACATTGGAAGTATTTGGGGCTTCCAAAAGAACAAACCAATATATCTTGGATGACATATAATCACAATGCTCCTTAGAGGCAACGATGGTAAGACTTCATCTCACATATTTTGGACATATTGTCAGGGGAGACCAGTCCCTGAAGAAGGGCATCATGCTTGCTAAAGTGGAGGTGCAGAGAAAAAGAAGAAAGATCTCGACAAGATGGACTGACACAGTGGGCAACAATGGGCTCAAACACAATTGTGAGGATGTCTGTTGTACAAAGTGTCATTATGAGTTGAAACCGACGGAATGGCACCTTACAACAACACACTTATTCATTGTGTATGGTGAAGAAATAATCCAAGAAGCTGGACCATGTGAAGGGAAATGGGACACCAGGATTGGAGGAATGCTCATCAACAAGCTGTGATATGCAAATGACAAAATTTTGCTGGCTGAAAGTCAAGAGCACCACAAACCACCACCATCAGCAACACCACCACCACCAACTAGAACAATAACAATATCGACCCTGTAAAACGTACGTGACACGGTATCAGAAGACATAGTTTAGTGAAAAATTAAAGGACGATTTGGACTCTGAAGTTTGATCACATGAGTTTAATCCTCATTTAACTGTCTGAACTTGAGCAGTGTAACTTAACTCTTCTTTGCCTTAGTTTCTTCGTCTCTAGGGTGGCAACCATAGTTTTCAATTCACAGGATTGCTTTGAGAAGTAAATGGGAAGTCATGTACTTTTCCAGGTACTTTCTATTATTCAAGTCACAAAATGGTCACAAGATGTCCACTATAATAATCAGATGAAACAAGTAAAATAGCATTAAGAAAGCACAAATAATCTACTTCTATGGTTTCATAACCCTGAAGGCAGATATGTCCAGGCAGCTTTTCAGGCCAAATAATCCAGAAGAGTGAACACCACAGACATGCCTTTGAACATTGCAGAAACAGAAATCTAGAGACTGGCATGAACAACAGGGGAACATGGTGTGAGTTCGGTTTACCTACAAACAGGGAGTAAGTCTAAATTATAATAGATGACCCAATAGCTGAAGTTTTAGAAATAGATTACCAAGATTTTCTTCTGAGGTGTCATTGGATACACTAAAACTTTCCATTGTTCAGTTAGCCAGGCACATCATTTTCACCACCCAGGAATGCCTTTTTAACCATGCAATCTTCCAATTAGTGTATCTACTCTAGTCCAAGAAGACGCTGCGCTCTTTGGTCATCCAGTCATGAAGAGATCTGAAGAGGAATCCATCCCTTGGCGAAGGGACCATAATCACTGAAAGGTCTAAACTGGTCTCTAGAGCCTTCACAGTACTCTGTAACTCTGCTGTGCGCTTTCTGGATCTTCAAAGTCAATTCTCATTATGACTATCTCTCTTGAAAGGTGAGTGTATATGATTTCCTACACTTAGATGCTTTTATAATCTTGGCTGTTGTTATTTGGAATGGTTGATGTTCAGGTGAGGATGATCATAGAAAATGATCCCTAGACATGCCTCTCAAACATGCTGGATTATGTACCAGTGGTAAAAGATACTTGGGAAGGATAAAATGAAAAATACAGATCTAGGCTTGCAGACAGCAAACAGATCCTGGACACTTAGACCTTACTGAACTAGGAGCACTCTTTCTTTGCTCCTCTTTTGTTCACCGCTTATTTGGAAGTTGCATTTAGCAGGGTTACATAGTGGTTATACATTGGGCTGCTAACTGCAAGGTCAGCAGTTCAAAACCACTAGCTGCTCCTGGGGAGAATTCTAGTCTGTCTTACAGGATCATTATGAGTTGGAATAGACTGGATGATAGTTTGAATTTTGAATAGGTTAAATGACAGAGTTATTGGATCGGTGTTTTTAATGATGTTTGTCTTGTTAGAGTTTAGGTAGTTTACGGTGCCTAAGAAAAGTTGTGGACATGTGCGTAATTGTTAAAGAGGCTTTGGTAAATCCATCAGCATGTGCTTATCATGAGACTTCTCTTCCCCGTTCTCCTGAGACCGCACAGATGAAATCATCTGGTTTTGACGCACTCAATTCCATAACAGGACTGGGAAATATTCTAAGAATCTCCTTCCTTGAATGCAAGTCTCCTGCTGTTGATTTGTGGTTTATTTTCTTACACAGGGTAGCAGAGAACCTCCAGCTGGCTTCCACATGGGATTCTGTGCTCCTCTCTGCTCTGGAAAGTAGGCAAAAATATGGGGATGACCTCTTTTAGCGATTGTTCTAGGTGCTGAAGTTGCTAATCTAGACTTGTGGATGGTCTCCCGGCCCTCCCTCCTCCATCCATTAACATCAGTTACCATTGAAACAGCTCTGACTTGCAGAGATCCCAGGTGCATCAGCACTGCAGGACTATGCTTCCAAGGATTTTCTTTTTTTTTTTTTTTTAAACAATTTATTAGGGGCTCATACAACTCTTATCACAGTTCATACATATACATACATCAGTTGTATAAAGCACATCTGTACATGCTTTACCCTAATCATTTTTTTCTCCTCTTTTCTTTTTTTAAATTTTATTAGGGACTCATACAACTCTTATCACAATCCATACATATACATACATCAATTGTATAAAGCACACCCATACATTCCCTGCCCCAATCATTCTCAAAGCATTTGCTCTCCACTTAAGCCCTTTGCATCAGGTCCTCTTTTTTTTTCCCCTCCCTCCCCGCTCCCCCCTCCCTCATGTGCTCTTGGTAATTTATACATCGTTATTTTGTCATATCTTGCCCTATCTGGAGTCTCCCTTCCCCCCTTTCTCTGCTGTCCCTCTCCCAGGGAAGAGGTCACATGTGGATCCTTGTAATCAGTTCCCCCTTTCCAACCCACTCACCCTCCACTCTCCCAGCATGGCCCCTCACACCCTTGGTCCTGAAGGTATCATCCACCCTGGGTTCCCTGTGCCTCCAGCCCTCATATGTACCAGTGTACAGCCTCTGCCCTATCCAGCCCTGCAAGGTAGACTTCGGATCATGGTAGTTGAGGGGAGGAAGCATCCAGGATCTGGGGGAAAGCTGTGTTCTTCATTGGTACTACCTCACACCCTAATTAACCCATCTCCTCTCCTAAACCCCTCTGTGAGGGGATCTCCATTGGCCAACACAAGGATTTTCAATGGCTGATATTTCAGAAGCAGATCACTAAGCCTTTCTTCAGATGTGTCTCCAGGTCTAACTGCCAACTTTGGGGTTAGCAACTTAGCAGATTAGCTATTTGTCACACCCAGGAACTCCATTAATGGTCCTGAATACTATGTCCTATTAATACTTCCTGCCCTCATCATAACAATACAAAATACGATAAAGAAAATTATATTGACAGCAAAAGTGTATATCTATTTCTAACTGTCTGGACATTGTCAACAAGGACACTTAGTTCCATCAAATGGTAGATTGAACTCTCTCTGTAGATATAATTTCTCGGTTCCTGAACCAAGTGATCAATCAGGAAAAAAAAGAAATTATGTAAACTCTTTGTTCTTTCAGGGTCATAATTAGATCATGTAGTCCCTCTTTTCCTGTTTCTTTCCATAAACAATATGATTTATTTTCCTGTCTTGAGGCTGTTTCCTGTGGTTAGGACAGTCATGTTTCTGCCATCACTTCCTCCAGCTACTCAGAACTGAGGGGCAATAGAAATGACCAAGGGCCCAGATGAGTTGGTGCCAAGGGCATGCCCCATGGTCCTTCCCACCTCACCAATAACTTGCTGGGACCTCACCGTGAAAGTGGAACCTTTTTCCTCGGCTTCATGTAGAGGAATGTATCTGTACACAAAGGTATCGCTTTTGTTGTTTTCGACTGCCAAGCCAAGTCAGCTCCAACGTAAGGTTGCCTCATGTGGGCCGAGCAGAACTGAATTCGGCGCGTTTTCAAGATTGGGACCTTGTCAAAGTAGATCACCAGCTCTGCCTTCTGAGGCCATTACGGGTAGATCTGAATTGTCAGCCTTTCAGCTAGTCATTGGGCACGTTAACATTTGCACCACTCAGGGACAAAGGCACATGAGCTTTGCATCCCATGGATTCCTCCTCTCACATCCCTAAGAATCAAGCTGTTAGGAGCAGAATTCTGTGCATGTATTTCTCAGATCTGGAACCCATATTTGACCACAGGGAAATGGGAAGTGATAATGGCTAAGTGCCTCTGAGGCTCAACGTAGAACAGACAGAATGTAATGAAAAAGTAAAGAAGAGTTTCCAGTCCATATGATGATGGCTAGAAAACAAAAGACCAGCACAAGGTCAACAGAAGAACTGAGAAACAGTGTTGAGAGGCAGGGCTGGAAAGGCTGCAATGACACGCTATGTAGCTTCTTCAGGTTCCAATGGCAGGGTCAACACATCTCTGAGGTGTATCCAGTCCCTTTTATGGAAACACTTATCCCTCCTGGGAGACTCTCTGACCTCATCTGTCCTCGTTTCTTTGCATACAAAATAGTTGCTTTATAACTTATTTGTCAGGCTCTTATTGAGATAAATAAAAGCAAATGAGATACAGAAATGCTTTGCAGGCATACTAACTAAATACATCCAGAGAACTGGCAATCTGTACTGTTTCTTCCTACCCATTTGTTTGAGAACTTTTGGAAGAGGATTAGTGGGCAAACATCTTAATTTACATCTCCCATCTGGGGACAATATATCAAATGACTTACAACATTTTTATCGTGTAACACAAGTCTACTGTTATGATTATTTTATTTAAAGGGTGACAGATTTAAGGGGGTAAAAGAAAGAAAATGACAATGCCTTCATTTAACAGCAGGGTGCTCTCCAAAGGCATTAGAAAAAGCTCCAATCTCAATTACTATGGCCGAATCATGTTTATTAAGCAAACAATATGTGCTATAAAGAAGCTAATGAGTTATGCATATCTCAGAGACAAGCAGATGGATTCTAGGCCACCACTGAATTCTAGCCTCAATACAAGAACAGTTAGTTCTTATAACTTGGCCCTGCTCAATACTCACCTGTATGAAATGATCACCGAAGAAAACGGTGCTACAGCAAAGGGTGGTAAAGGAAGTAGATGGTGCCCAGCTATTAAGCAGAATGGTGTCTGCAGTCTTAAAGGCTTGTCTTCAAACAAGCAACTATAGAAGCAAGGAGTCAACTAAGCCCACATGGAGGAAGCACACCAGCTTGTGTGATCCAAAGAAGACAATAATGAAATTCAAATATGACCAAGGGTAAAGCATCAGAGCTAAAAGTGTGAACACCCAATTTGTGGAAGACTGTGAAGGACAGTGGGAGTGCAAAACCCATCTAGTCAGATTAAGCTACTGGCAGATCCCCTTTAGCCATAGGGGATCTGGAACAGCCTTACTATCAAAGATAGATTATTGTAATCCTGGTTATGCAGAGACTTGATAGTTGATCAGTTGACCTTCCTCTAGACCCAACCTGAATTTGTTCTAGGTACAAGGATCTTCTGCTTGTTCCATGACAGAAATTTCTTCCCTGGCTTAAGTATTGATATTGGTCCTTTTTTCTTACTCATATTGTTTTTGTTCTTTATTGTTTCTGTTAGGTTTACCAGTTTGTGAAGCACACAAGGAATGGATAAGGGGATTTCAGGAATAAACAATGAAGGTGGGAGGGAGAGTGAGCTCTAGAACTGAAGTTGATACACAAGTAATTTTAAAAGTGATTTAATCATGAGGGAGGGGGAAAAGAAAATGTTCTGAAAAATATTGTGGTAATCACTGTACAATTTTTTATATGATTGAACTATTGAATTATGTGATATGTGGATTAAGGCCAATAAAACTGTTAAAAAGAAAAGGGTAACCTCAAACTAAGTCACATTTTAAATTGTGGTTTACAGAATGTTGAACATAAAACTATCCTCTTATCTTTTGTCCAGCCACCATCAGGTCCTCGTGGCTTTTTGCAAGAGTATATTGGATTCGTAAGTAACGAGGAGTAGTATAAAGGGGTGTGACAGTTGAATGACAGTTAATTTTGAATTTAAGCAATATACCTTTAATTGTAGAAGCAGAATTGTGTTAGACAGGACTCTCTTAGAGAGACAAAACCAGATTGCTAGTAATTTTATAGATAGATAGATAACACAAGAAATGGACTGTTAAATTATATACAGATAGATCGATATATAATACAAGAAATGAACAGTTAAATTATAAAGCAGTGAGACACTAGCAGTCCTTTAAGTCTTGAGGGCCGCCAGTTCCTTTCTGTAGAGAGAGCTGGGCTATATATACCCAGGCAGCAAACACAAGGCAGGTCACCAACTGTCAGTCCCCAGCTCCAGAGATGTGCATTCCAATCGTGTGGGCTTAAAGGGACCTCAACTTACAGTGACACAGTCCACAGGCTAGGCGTTCCACAGGTAATGTACCCCTTTAAACTGAGGCACAGAACAAGCAAGGCAGCTGCACACTGGTCCGATGATTAAGGAGCGAGAGACCAGAAAGACGAGGCTCACCAAGCCATTTATCTCTCCACCCTTCAATTAATCCCACTTGTGTTTATCGGCCAGGCTGGCACAATAAACTATCGCAATCCACCCCTTGCCAACCTGGCACCTGTACACAATTATTTACCCATACATACTTATATAATTTCCAGATATTAATGAAATCACACTTATACTTATCATCAATCATCTATCATACATATAATTGAAAACGCACTGAGTCAAGTTATATCTGATATATCATACCTGAACATAGGAAAGATATGCAATAATCACGTAAAAAGAAAATACATTGACAATTACAAACCTCGCTATTGCAATTGATCATGTGATCGGAATTGATAGGTAGAACTACCTTCCACTACTACCCATTCTGTATTACCTTTGCCCTCAGCAAGCACCTCAGCTGGCTGTGGTTGTTTGCCTGGCGGGGTGACCCAGACGTTCATTCCTGAGGGGTCTGGGTCATTATAAGTCCTGTCAGGATTGGGTTGCTGCAACTTACCATTTACTTTAATAACAGAGCATGGTAGCACTAAGAGTCGGCCTATGGGATCTCCTGGATTCCAGACATATTCTTCTTTACCTCCATTATGTAGCACCAGTCCAATTTCTCCTTGGTAATCAGGATCAATCACACCACTTAGTACGGTGACACTCTTCCTGACCTGTTGATCCAAAGGCATGAGAAGCCCGAAGTGGTCAGGGGGCATTCTCAGCTGCCAGTTCAGTGGAAATAGGGGTGGATTGTGATAGTTGAATGTAAGCAATATGTCCTTTAATTGTAGAAGCAGACTCAAGTAAAATGTTTATTCTTAGATAATGTATACTTCCCATCCCCCTATGTTCAAAATAAGGCTCTCATCATTTCATTCCAGAAAATTTGCATAACTCACATTTGTTATATAAACACATACAGGGATGTTTCATTATAATATACTATCATGATCTCAAAATAAAAAATATCTGATATTGAAATCAAAAGAGGAAAGAAGATTAACGTCTGGAGTCTTAAAGGATGGTCTTAAAATCAGCAGCCATCTGAGTTAGGTGTCCGCTAAGTCCACGTGAAGAAGCACATCAGCCTAAGTGATCCAAGGGCTGTAAATAAAATCCAGGATCCTTTTCTCCTTTCTTTGAGGTTTTTCTGTGTTTTATTTTGTTATTGTTGCTGGAGGTGTGTATGTTTTATTGGCAATCCAGGCTAGTTAAGTCCATAGAGACTGTAACTGGATTAAGTTTTTTAGGATTATGGCAGGGAAGTTTGGGGGAAAATGGGGAGCTAATAATAATGAGGACAAGAATGAAGGAAATGTTCTAATTGATCGTGGTGATAACTGAACAACTCTTTTAAATATGTTTACACCATTGAAATATACGGTATGTGACTTACATGGCAATAAAACTGTTAAAAAAAAGAAACCACACAGATGCACACAACCACAAAACTTAAACCCCCAAATTGACCTTCTAGTTGAAAATGCCTTGAGTAACTTCAGCTTAAAAGGGCTATGTGTAACCTCCTCTTTGGGAGATGGGCAATGGGAAGGTGGGTGAGGGGAGACTCTTGGCAGTGTAAGGTAAGATAAAACAATTATTTATAAACTATTAAGGGACCAGGGGGGAGTGGGGAGGGAGGGGGAGGGAAAAAAAGGAAACCGAGCTGATTCCAGGAACCAAAGTGGAAGGCGAATTTTGAGAATGACGAGTGCAATGAATGTATAAGGGTGCTTTGCTCAATTGATGTATGTATGGATTGTGATAAGAGCTGTATGAGCCCCAATAAAAAAGATTTATTAATAGAAAAGGGCTCACTGCTGACTATTAGACCACAGACAGAAAACTTGGGCCCTACACTGTTAGCTTCTTCAAACAGGGATGATTTCTTGTTGGGTACCATACTCACAGTCCTAGTGCAGTATCAGGTAGCTAATTGATGTCATTTAGCATTTATAGAGCTATATCTTTTTAAATGTGCATTGTTAAAATCACAGTTATTTATGACTATCTCTTAAGAGAAGCATTGGTATCAAGGACAAAACTTTTTAGTTTTGGCGGAGAACCTCAGAGGAAGGATTTCAACAGATGAAGTGTATTTGAGATGCAAGACAACAGCACACTCACTTAAATGTTAGGAAGTGACACCACCTGTCAACAAGCTTCAAGAGTGTGGTCAACAGGAGCAGACCTAAAAATATCGGAGGATTCAGGAAAGCACCTGATGATAATACTTAGATATGGTTATCGGAGCCAGAGGGTAAGAGCTGAGATGTGACTAATGGGAACTCAGATAAGAGTCTAGGTACAGATAGGATAAATATCCTTATGTCGAAATTATGGCTGTCCTTAGACTTCCCAGCTAGAGTGATATAGGATCTGAGAAGCAGGGAAATCATTGCAGGGTAATATCTCCCCAATTCTGACTAGAACTGAGCAAGTCACTCAACTTCTTTAAGGTTGTCTTCAGGAATTGTGAGCTTCTGAAGCTTTTGGGGTTAAGTAAACGCCAACTCATAGGACAAGGTAAAACTACTCCTTAGGGGCAACATATTTACAGAAGCAGACCGCCACATCTTTTTTTTTTTAGTGTGTTTAAACTTAAGGAACCAGATTTAGAGATTAAGTATTGGTCTAGTGCCAAAATTTAGAGGCAGGGATGGAAGTAGAACACAAATATCCTAATTTAAATTGTAGTTAATGTTCCTTCTACCAGAGATTGATAGGTCTCGCTGGTTAGAGAGAATTGGCAGGGCCAAGGGGAAGAAGGAGAAGTGCATAGATTGCCCTCTTTCATCCACATTTTTACCAAATAAAAGTAATTTTTACCAATGGAGAAATAGAGGGAAATAATGTTGTTGTTGTTAGGTGCCATGAAGTCAGTTCTGACTGATAACACCTCTATGGACAACAAAATGAGCATTGCATAGTCCTGTGCCATCCTCACAGTTGTTCCAGTATTTGAGCCCGCTCTTGCAGCTGCTGTGTCAACCCATCCCGTAAGGGCTTCTTCTTTTACACTGCCTCTTCACTTTACGTTTTCCAGGGACTGGTATCTCTTGACTACACGGCCAAAGTACTTAAGACAGTCTCTCCATCATCACTTCTAAAGACCCTTCTGGCTGTACTTCTGCCAAGACAGATTTGACTGTACTTTTAGAAGTTTAGGGTACTTCATCTTTGCCAGTGCCACAATTCAAATGTATCAATTATTCATCTTCCTTATTCTGTGTCCAACTTTCAATTACATATGAGGTGACTGAAAACATCACGGCTTAGGTTGGGTGCACATAGTCATAAAAGTAACATCTTTACTTTTTCAACACTGGAAGTGGTCTTGTGCAGAATCATAGTCCAAAGCAATATGTCCTTTGATCTTTTAACTGCTGTTTCCATGAGCGTTGATTGTGGATCCAAGCAAGATGAAATCCTTCAATCTTTTCTCCATTTATCATGATGGTACCAGTTATGAGGATTTTGTTTTCTTTAGATTGAGTTGTAAGCCATACTGAAGGTTGCAATAGTTGATCTTCATCCGTAACTGCCTCAAGTTCTCATTTTCAGCAGGCAAGGTTGTGTCATCTGCACATTACAGGTTGTGAATAAGCCTTGCTCTAATCTTCATAATTCATTCTTCTTCATTTAAACCAGTTCATCTGATGATTTTCTCAGAGTGAAGTTGAGTAAGTATGGTGCAAGGATACACCCCTGTCGCACACTTGTCCCAATTTTAATCCATGAAGATTCCCTTGTTCTATTTATACAACTGCCTCTTGATCCATGTACAAGTTCATCATGAGCACAATGAAGTGTTCTGAAATTCCCATTCTTCTCAAGGCTAGCCATAGTTTGTTTTGACCTTTGCATTGTCAAGAAAGTACAAGTAAATAACTGTGAAGTACCCTTCACAGTAGCCAAGAACAAACTGAAATACCTAGGAATATAATTAACAAAAAATACTAAAGACCTATATAAGCATAATTATAAAACCCTATTACAGGAAACCAAAAGTGACCTTCACAAATGGATGAAGCTCCCCTGCTCATGGTTAGGTAGGCTGAACATAGTAAAGATGACAGTTCTTCCTAAAGCACTCTACAAGTTCAATGCTATACCAATCCAATTACCATCAACCTTCTTCAAAGAATTGGAAAAACTGACCACCAACTTCATATGGAGAGGGAAGAAACCCAGAATTAGCAGAGAACTCCTCAAGAAGAAGGACACAATTGGAGGACTCGCCCTACCTGATTTTAATGCCTACTACACAGCTACAGTGGTCAAAACAGCATGGTACTGGCACAATGATAGACACTCAGACCAGTGGAAAAGAATAGAAAGCCCAGGAGTAAAATCATCAGCATATAGACAACTGATCTTCGACAAGGGTCCCAAAAACGTCAAGTGGGAAGCAGATGCCCTCTTTAATAAGTGGTGCTGGAAACAATGGATATCCACATGTAGAAAGTTGAAACAAGACGTCTACCTCACCCCATGCACAAGAATACACTCAAGGTGGATCACAGATCTAGAAGTCAAACCCCAAACCATCAGGACCATTAAGGAGGGAATCGGGACTAATCTCAGAGCACTGGCCCAGGGAACACATAGGCTCACTGCAACAGGGAAGGGGACACACACAGGTGATCTGGAAATCGACAAATGGGATCTAATAAGAATAAAACACCTGTGCACCTCGAAAGACTTTGCCAAGAGGGTGACAAGGCAACCCACAGACTGGGAGAAGATTTTTAGTAATGACACGTCAGACAAAGGGCTCATTACTAAAATCTACAACACCATCATGACCTGCAAAAAGAGGAAAACAGTTAACCCGCTAAGGAAGTGGGCAAAAGAAATGAGAAGAACTTTCACTAGAGAGGAGATCAATATGGCCAATAAATATATGAGAAAGTGCTCGAAGTCCCTTGCCATAAGAGAAATGCAAATCAAAACAACCATGAGATACCACCTAACACCCCTGAGGCTAGCCCAGATCAGTAAATCAGAGAGCAACAAGTGTTGGAGGGGCTGTGGTGAAATAGGAACCCTCGTCCACTGCTGGTGGTCGTGCAGATTTGTACAGACACTGTGGAAAGCAATCTGGCGATACCTAAAGAAAATGGAAATTGATCTACCTTACGACCCAGCCATCCCTCTACTGGGCATATACCCGGTTGAAGCAGCAAATAAAACACGACCAGTCATATGCGCTCCAATGTTTATTGCGGCACAATTCACAATAGCAAAGACTTGGAAACAGCCTAAGTTTCCATCGATAGACGACTGGATTAGCAAACTTTGGCACATACACACAATGGAGTATTATGCAGCACTAAAAAGCACCGATGAGCACATGAAACACGTTATTTCATGGGAAGAGCTGGAAGGAATTATGTTAAGCGAGGTAAGCCAGACCCAAAGGGACAGGTACAACATGAGTCCCCTGAGGTAAGTACAATCAGCATGACAGAAATGGGGCATTAATCCACCCAAGGGGAGGGTATGGTTTATATCTCCACAGGGAAAGTGGGACCAGACTTCAACCCAGTGTCGCAAGGTGTGAATGCAATATCCCGGCGTGGAGGACGGAACCGGTGGAGAGGTCTGGGAGGCTGGCCCCAGCACCATAAATTAAGTGGATTCCTGCCCCTCTCCCGAAAAGAACTTGTTCCAAAGGACGACATTGACCCTGCAGCTATGGGAGATGGACATATTTGATCAGAGCACACGGGAGCAGATGAAGGGGCAGGAGGAGAGAGTGGAGCACAGCCTGGCCCACCAGGCCGTGATGATGATGTTCCTGAGTAGAGCAGCCAGTCCACAGAGAGAACAACATGGCTGGCCCTACTATGAGACATGATGCCCCTCAGTGACTAAGGGCGATACAGGGGACAGCACCGGAGACACAGTGTGGGAATTGCACCTGACCTGATCCCACCACACCGAGGCAAATCACTGGGGGAGTGCCGCGGAACAGCAAGGGAATGGAGTGGCAAGGTCCCCAGGGAATGCTGAAGTGGACTTTGGGGCCAGGGCGTGGTGCCCCAACAGACTGGACTGGAAAACGCTCCTAAGGGCCAGCAAAGATCCCTGAACTAACTACAAGCTTTTCTCTTGTGAACTGTTTTGTTCTGTTCTTTTTCAGTGGTTTGTTTTGGTTGTTTTGTTGTCTGGTTGTATACTGTTGCTTTGTGTTCCTCTGTCTAGTTTTCGTGCATGTTAGTGACTCCACAGGTCTGTCTGAATAGGACAGGCTGGATGAACTATCTGGATGAAAAACAACGGGACCGACAGTTCCGGGGGGACTTGGGGTGGGGGGTAGGGGGGTAAGGAAGTGGTGTTAACAAACCCAGGGACAAGGGAAAAACATGGGACCCCAAAGGGTAGAGAAGGGGAAGTGGCAGGCCTGATGGGAAATGATCAAGGGTAAGGTTGCTTAGAGAAGAGGTATACTCTAGCCCAGGTGGCGATGAAGCATGGTAGTAGGGCAGGAGGAAGGTCAAGGGAGATGGAGGAAAGAGCTAGGAGTCAAAGGGCATTCATGGAGGTCTAGACAAAGACATGTACATGCAAATATATATAGGAGGTTGGGGAAATATATCTTTGTGTCGATATTTATAGGTCAAGTATTAAGGTGGCGGAAGGACCTTGGGCCTCTACTCAAACACTCCCTCTATGCATGAATACCTTCTTTTATTAAATTGGAACTCTATGATGCTCACTCTCCCGACACAACGGCTGGAGCCAAAGTGGGTGAACAAGTAAATGTGGTGAAGAAAGCTGATGGTGCCCGGCTATCAAAAGAGATAGTGACTGGGGTCTTAAAGGCTTGAAGATAAACAAGCTGCCATCTAGCTCAGAAGAAACAAAGTCCACATGGAAGAACACACCAGCCTGTGTGATCGAGTGGTCCCAAAGGGATCAGTTACCAGGCATCAAAGAACAAAAAATCATATCATTGACTGCACACCTCCATGATAGGATCGCTGAAGACAAATGGGTGCACAAGCAAATGTGGTGAAGAAAGCTGATGGTGCCCGGCTATCAAAAGAGATAGTGTCTGGGGTCTTAAAGGCTTGAAGGTGAACAAGCGGCCATCTCGCTCAGAAACAAATAAGCCCACATGGAAGAAGCACACCGGCCAGTGCGATCACGAGGTGCCCAAGGGACCAGATATAAGGCATCATGCAAAAAAAAAAAGATATAAGTGTGTGTATGTATGTGTATATATGTGTATATGTATATATATATGTGTATATATATATTATATTAAATGAAGGGGGAAGTGCAGAGTGGAGACCCAAGGCCCAAGTGTCGGCTAATGGAGATCCCCTCATAGAGGGGCTTAGGAGAGGAGATGGGTTAATTAGGGTGTGAGGTAGTATCGATGAAGAACACAGCTTTCCCCCAGATCCTGGATGCTCCCTCCCCCCAACTACCATGATCCGAATTCTACCTTGCAGGGCTGGATAGGACAGAGGCTGTACACTGGTACATATGAGGGTTGGAGGTACAGGGAATCCAGGGTGGATGATACCTTCAGGACCAAGGGCGTGAGGGACGATGCTGGGAGAGTGGAGGGTGAGTGGGTTGGAAAGGGGGAACTGATTACAAGGAGCCACATGTGACCTCTTCCCTGGGAGAGGGACAGCAGAGAAGGGGGGAAGGGAGACCCCGAATAGGGCAAGATATGACAAAATAACGAGGTATAAATTACCAAGGGCATATGAGGGAGGGGGGAAAGGGGAGGGGGGGGGAAGAGGACCTGATGCAAGGGGCTTAAGTGGAGAGCAAATGCCTTGAGAATGATTGGGGCAGGGAATGTATGGATGTGCTTTATACAATTGATGTATGTATATGTATGGATTGTGGTAAGAGTTGTTGGAGTCCCTAATAAAATGTAAAAGAAGAAAAGAGAAAAAAAATGATTAGGGCAAAGACTGTACAGATGTGCTTTATACAATTGATGTATGTATATGTATGAACTGTGAAAAGAATTGTATCAGCCCCAATAAATTGTTAAAAAAAAATATTGTCTACTTTCAACCACGATTCATCTGACATCAACAATGACATTCCTGGTTCTATGTTCAGTTCTGAATCTGGCCTGAAACTCTTGAAGCTCCCTGCCAATATACTGCTAAAACCATTGTGGAGTGGTATGCAGCAACATTTTACTTGAATGTGTCATTATTGACATCGCTGAATCACTGTGCATCTGTTGGGTCACCTATCTTTGGAATGGGTACAAATATTCATCTCTTCTGGTTCATTGGTCAACTAGCTGCCTTCCAAATTTTCTGGCAGGGATGAGTGAGTGCTTCCAGTGCGCATCAGCTTGTGGAAACTTTTCCATCAACTCCTGGATCCCTGGTGTCAGTTAATGCTTTTCATGCAGCATGATCTTCTTCCTTCAATACCATTGTCACTTGCTCATTTGCTACCTCTTGAAATAGTTGAATGTCAAATAGTTCTTTTTGGTACAGTGACTTTGTATAATCTTTCCATCTTCTTTGGATGATTTCTGCATCATTCAGATTTTTCCCACAGAGTCTCATTGTTTCAATTCCAAGCTTATTTTTTAGGGAATTTTTTTTTTAGATCTTTCTATTTAAGACATTATGAACTCATTCTTCTAAAACGTTTTCCAATTCTAGGTTTGTGTACATTTTCTTATAATATTTTGTTTTGTCTTATCAAGCTGCCATTTGAAATCTTCTGTTGAGCTCCTTGACCTAATCATTTCTTCCAGTTGCCTTCACTACTCTATGATTAAGAGTAAGGTTCACAGCCTCTTCTGACATGCATCTTGAATGTATCCTTTTCGGTCTTTTCTTGACTTGGCTTTCTTCCAGTATGATGTTCTTGATGTAGTTTTATAGCTCATCATATCTTTCTGTCACGGTGTGCAATGCAGTAAATATGTTCTTGAGATATTCTCTAAATCCAGCTGGGACAGATACAAGCTCATGTTTTGCCTCTTGTGGGTTTGTTTTAATTGTCTTTAGCTTAAAGCTGCACTTACACATGAGCAACTGATAATCTGTTCCACAGTCTGCCCCTGGCTTGGCTTTAGTTGCTGATATGGGATTTCTCCATGGTCTCTTCCTACAGATGTAGTCAGTTGGATTTCTGTGCGTTCCATCTGGAGAAGTCCACATGTATAGTCCTCTTTTGTGTTGTTGAGAAAAGGTACTGGAGATGAAGAATTGATTGGTCTTGCAACCGTCTATCATGCATAAGCTTCACTTACATCACTAACACCCAATTTTCTGATTGCTGTTCCTTTCTTTTTATGTTTTTGATTCCTGCATTCCAATTGTCAATAATTAATGGTATTTGATGGCATATTTGATTGATTTCAGACTGAAGACATTGGTAGAAATCTTCAGTTTCTGCATCACCAGCTTTAGTGGTTGGTGCACAAATTAGAATAATAGTTGTATTGATTGAATTTCTTTGTCTGAATAGATATTAACTTAATCAGAAAGAATTGCACTTCAAGATACATCTTGAAATGTCCTTTTTGATGATGAATACAATGTCTTTTCTCTTAAATATGTCATTCCCAGCCTACTGATTCAAAATGGCCCATACCAGTTCGTTTCAGCTCACTAACACCTAGAATATCGGTTGTTTTTTTTTTTTAAGGTATTCCATTGATTTTTTACAACTTGCAATTATTCTAGATCCAAACTGGGTACATTCCAAGTTCTGTTTTTACTTGCTGTTTCTTCTCATTTTGAGTCATGCTCCATCAGCAAATGAAGGTCCTGAAGACTCTACTCCTACAAGATTTCCTTCATACACATCATCATGGTCCACTCTACTTTGAGAAGGCAGTTCTTCCTAAGTCACATTTGAGTGCCTTTGGACCTGATGGGCTCATCTTCTGGCACTATCTCTGACAATGTTCTGCTTCTGTTCACGAGCTTTTCAATATCTGACAATATTTCTATATTAGAAGTGGATAACCTGTTCCTTCTTTGTAGTCTGTTCTTAGTGTAGAAGCTCTTATGAAACCTGTTTATTGTGGATGACCCTGTTGAAGTTTGAAATACTTCAGCAGGGTAATAGCTTCCAGCATCGTAGTCCAACAAACTGACAGACAAGTGGTGGAGGGATAGAGTATATATTTTGTAAAGAAACATAGTTAAACATTTTTTGTAGAAGTACATATATTTTAAAAGTATATATTTTATAATTCCCTACTGAGTATTGACACTATAAACTAAGTTGATTCTCTAAAATACCTATTTCTCTTTTGACAACTTTATTTTTTACTGTCACAGTATTCTTTATTTTCTAAGGAAAAGTATGGTTTTGAGACTAAGATTTCTGAAATGGAAAAAGTTAGGAGATCCAAAAATGAGAAAAAATTTGTAAAACATTTTTAGGTTGCTTATCTCCAAATATGTCACTTTATCATTGAGTAAAAACAATGGTGAATATTTGAAATTCTGTTGAGCAATACTTTGCAATGTTGATGAGGTTCAAATTGTGATAAAAATTAAAATTTGAGTATATTTCAAGAAACAAATGTTTTGCTTTTGAGGAATTTATAAACCATAAAATTTTATTTACATCTCTACTTAAATGCCAATATTTGCTGGTGAAAATAGAGTCAACCTCAGGAAGCAATTTTCTTAAGAGCCAGAGCACACTCCTTATAGATGGAAGACAAGACTCAAAATGTCCTGCTTTTAAAATAATGCATGAAGATGTTTTAAGAAAATTGGAGCTGCATTAGTGAGAAATGAGTCGGTAAAGTTGCACTCAGGATTTTTTTCCGTAACAGTGCACTGGCTCATCCTTTGAAGGAAGTCAAGGTCTGTGTGATAAGAATTTCATGGGGGGCGGGCGGGTAGGAGAAGATGATGGACCAGGTGAGCCGCACAATTTGAGGCCTCTTTCAAACAAGGTGAGTTTAGTGTCCAGGTAGCCGAGTGGAAGGAGTGAAATATGCCCCTGGTGAGTGCAATATCCCCCTGGGACAGCACCCCACGCATTTGTCTTGAGCTGGGGCCTCAGTGATGCAGGATCCGATTCTTGGGGCATCTCGGCTCATCAGGCTGAGCGACCCTAGCAAGAGCCGCCACTGCTGCCGCGATCAGCAATAGACCCAGTCCAAACGCAGGCCCGGCCTGCGCACCGGGAGCTGTTTGGCTGCTCTGCTGAGACGTTGCAGCTGTGGCGGGACCCAGTACAGCAGCTGCCCACTCAGAAGACGTTTCCCTGTCCCACAGTTCCAGTCTCCCCAGGTGGCAGCGATCCACCCTTGGGCTCGGGTCCTTCCCTCCATTCACCCAGGGTTCCCATAACTGACCTGCAATCTACGGGTGGCTGGCTGGGCAACCTGCACGAATGACAATCCACCCCCCACTCCCCAATTGGAGGCTGCCTCCACAACCTTCGTTTTCCTGCCAAATCACTGCTGTCCGGTACTGGCTCGGCCCGTGCCACTGTGAAGCACTGCATTATTCATAGCGCCGATGGCATGAACAATAAGCATTCCTGCCTACTAAGAAGGCTAATGACACGGCATTGCGGTCCCTGCCAGAGCTGTCTCTGTCTGCTCTGGCCGGCCCACATCACTGTGGTGCCCTATGGGGTCCCCAGCACCAGCTTCTAAGTCTGCCTGCCCCCAATCCTTGCCGGCAGGAAAGGCTGGCATCTCCCACAGCACCCATTGCTGCCTCAGTCTTTCAAGCCGGTGCAGGAGGCTTGCTGCTGAGGTGCATCTCCCTGCAGGTGTAGCCTCTACCTACTGGCTTAACTCTACAGGCCTGCAGGAACCTGGGGAATGCAGGCTGATCTGAAGAACATTTCCCCCTCACATAGCCTGGCACTGGAGGCTTCCCACGGCAGTGAGGCTTTATCCCAACTCTGTC
This sequence comes from Tenrec ecaudatus, assembly GCF_050624435.1. Lineage (NCBI taxonomy): Eukaryota > Metazoa > Chordata > Mammalia > Afrosoricida > Tenrecidae > Tenrec > Tenrec ecaudatus. Next base: position 59,655,485 of record NC_134532.1, on the reverse strand, counting down.
TTCTAGTAAGCATCTCTAGAAATTGGAGGGGAAAGGAGAGGGAAATATATTTTTTCCTACTGATTTTTCTTTTTTCCTTTCTTTTCTCCTTTTATTATTATTATTACTTCTTTTTGGCTCAGTTTTATAGGTTTTCCTTTTCTCTCTCTTTTTTCTCTGCTTTTCTATTATTATTATTACTACTTCTTTTGCCCCAATTTTATAGCTTTTGCTTTTTTCTCTCTCTCCTTTTTTTCTTTTCCCTCCTAAAATGTACTTAATTTTTTTTTAATTAAACAAGATAAAAGGCTGCTAACTGTATCCTGACAGACCAGGTCGAAGCAGCCCAGGGGAATTCAGTGAGAATCCAGGCCCCACTCTAGTCACTGAAATGTCTCACCAATTTTTGCCACTAAACCATTGAAGAACTCTGCCTACATGGCAGTCTGACTCATCTCTATAGTAGGTCATAGGCGGATCCTGACTGCACCCGTAATAGTAACACAGGTGGGCCCTGTTCTCCCAGAAACATGGGGCCTACGAAAGGATCGAGGAAAAATCAGCAGATCACATCACTTCAAACAAAAAACAGAGAGGCAAAACACAGTAGCAGAGCTAATGTCTCTCATAGAAGAATCAGACATGGATCTGTCACAGAAGGAAATCTTCAGAAGTATGCTTGCAGTAATAGTAATACAGGAGCTGAGAGAAGCAACCCAGACTAAGGATGCAATGATCGATGAGATGAGGTCCACAATAGAGAGGACAAAATCCACAATAGAGGGAATGAAGTCCACATACCAAAGGGAGTTACAGGAGCTAACAGAAGAGGTAGAAAAGCCACACACAGTGTCACAGAATTTGTGCTTAGGCTTGAGGAGGCAGATAACCATATTACTGATCTTGACACTCAAACAGACCTAAGCAAGCAGGAAAAACAGGAAAATTAAAGAAGCAGAAGATAACCTGAGATCAATGAAAGATGCAATAGGAATAGGAATAATATTTTAATAATTGGTCTACCGGACCACAACACACCATACAAATTGACAGACAAGACAGCAAAGGAATTTCTGGAAGGAAACTTTCCCACACTAATGAGTGAGAACCAGGCACTCATAGAGGAAGCAGAAAGGACACCAGCGAGACTAGACATCAAGAAGAACACACCAAGACATATAAAAGTAAAAATATCGAACTTCAAGGAGAAAGAGAATGTTTCAAGAGCAGAAAGAGAAAGGAAGACAGTCACATACAAAGGGGCTCAGGTAAGAATATACTTAGACCTATCTGCAGGAACCATGAAGCAGAGGAGAGAGTGGAGTAACATCTTCCAAGAACTGAAAGAAAAAAAACGCCTCCCCGAGAATCCTTTATCCTGCCAAATTATCCATTCGGATAGATGGGGAAATAAGGGTTTTCCTGGCCAAAGAAAGACTCAAAGAATATTCTGCAAGACACTCGACCCTGTGGAAGATACTGGCTGACTTCTTATGGCAAGAAGATCAACCTCCAAAAAGAACAAACAGACCACCACCTTATAGCCCATCTACATCTAGAAGCCAACATGCCAGCAACAAGTACCAAGACAACAGGGTCTCAGAGGGTAAAGAAGACAAGATAGAAACTCTTCACTCAAACACAGCACACTAATATGAAGGGAGATACGAAAATACCCAACACATAAGACAGGGGATGGCAACTATGAATCCAAAGATTGTGATAATAACTCTGAATTTCAATGGACTTAATTCATACATTAAAAGAAAAGGGCTGGAGGACTGGCTCAGAAAACATAATCCATCAATCTGCTGTCTGTAAGAGACACATCTTACGCGCACAGACAAAAATAAGTTCAGAATAAAAGGCTGGTAGGAAATATACCAGGCAAATGGCAACTTAAAAAAGCAGGGGTGGCTATCTTAATCTCCGACAAAATGGACCTCAAGATTCAAACCATAAAAAGAGACAAGTAGGGACACTTCATAATGCTCAAAGCAGATTGAATATTTACGCACCCAATAATGGTGCGGCGAATTTCGTCAAACTATTAAAAAGATGAAAAAAGAAATCACAGACCCAATAATAGATGACTTTAATACTCCGCTCTCAGAGAAACAGGTCACTGAGAAAGAAGCTCAGCAAAGAGGCTATAGAGCTAAACAATGTAATTATGCAACTGGGCCTGATAGACATTTATAGAACTTTCCATCCAAATGCAAAAACATTTCACATTCTTCTCAAGCCCACGTTGATCATTTTCAAGAATAGACCACATGCTGGGACACAAGTCATGCCTGAGTAAATTAAAACACATTATTCAGATGTCTTTCTCAGATCACCATGGCATAAAGCTGGAGATTAATAAGAGGACGTCCAGAAAAGCAAGGAAACAATTATAGGATGAACAACGCTCTCCTGTGACATGAATGGGCATAGGCCCAGATTAGAGAGGATATTAGGAATTTTCTAGAACCTAATGAGAATGAAAATACAACATGAAAATTTATGGGATACTGTGAAGGCAGTCATCAGAGGTAGCTTGATATCATTAAAGGCATATATGAAAAAAGAAGCGAAGCTTATGACAGATACATTATCACAAAACCTCCAACAATTAGAACAGAGTTAGAACAACCCCTCTAATAGCAAGAGAAAAGAAATAATAAAAATCAGGGTAGAGTTAAACCAGTGAGAAGACAAAAGAATTGTGCAAAAGATAAATACAGCTAAAAGTTGGCTCTATGAAAGGATCAACAAAATAGACCGCAGGTTAACCTGACCAAGGATCTGAAGGCGCAAACATCAATAGCCAGGAGGAGGGATGAAACAGGGGTGATTACAACAGATCCCAATGAGATTAATAGGATAATCACAAAGTACATGAATGTCTGTATTCTAATGAATTCAGAGACATGGAAGACATGGATAAAAACCTGGACTAACAGTCCCTCCTAGATTATCTCAGACAGAGGTCAAGAATCTCAACAACCCACAGCGAAAGAAGAAATAAAGAGGGTCATCAAGAAACTACAAACAAACAAACAAAAAGGTGCAGGGGCAGATGGCTTCACAGCAGAATTCTACCACGCATTCAAGGAAGACTTGACCACAATCGTCCACAAAGTATTCCATAGCATAGCATAGAAAAGGATGGCAAACTCCCAAACTCATTCTATGAAGCCAGCATTACTTTGATACCCAAACAGGGCAAAGACCCCACAGGTATAGAGAATTACAGACTGATATCTCTAATGAACATAGGTGCAAAAATCCTTAACAAAATATTGGCCAATAGAATACAAAAGTATCTAAAACATATCTACCACGACCAGGTAGTATTCATCCCAGGGATGCTTTAATAGCCAAAATCCATCAATATTATACACCACATCGAGAAGATAAGGGATAAAAACCATACACTTATATCCATAGATGCAGAAAAAGCATTTGACAACATCCAACACCCCTTCGTAATTAAGACACGAAGATAGGAATGGAAGGTAAATTTCTCAAGCTGATACAAGCTATCTACGAAAGGTCAACGGCCAACATCATAGTAATGGAGAAAATATAAAAACAATCCCATTGAAAAAGGGTACATGACATGGAGGCCCCCTGTCCCCACTTCTACTCAATATTGTACTGGAGGCCCTGGCTAACAACATAAGATAGTGAAAGGACATTTAAGGTCTCCAAATGGGAGAGGAGGAGGTGAAACTATCGCTATTTACAGATGACATGATCCTGAACATTGAAAACCCCAAAAGCTCCACAACAGGAGTATTTACAGCAATAGAGGAATTCAGAACAGTGACAGGATACAAGATCAACAAAGAGAAGTCAGTAGGTTTGCTATACACATCGGACAGGACCATGGAAGAAGAGATCAAGGAGGAAGTACCCTTCATAGTAGCTAAGAACAAACTGAAATACCTAGGAATATATTTAACAAAAAAGCCTAAAGACCTATACAAGGAAAACTATAAGACCCTATTACAGGAATCCAAAAGCTACCTCTACAAATGGAATGTGTGTGGATTGGAAGGCTTAACATCATAAAGATGACAATCTTACCCAAAGCATGTTACAAGTTCAATGCTATTCCAATTCATATAACAACAACCTTCTTCAAAGAAGTGGAAAAACTGATCACCAATTTCATATGGAGAGGGAAGAAACCCAGAATTAGCAGAGAACTCCTCAAGATTAAGGAAAAAGTTGGAGGACTCGCCCTACCCGATTTTAATGCCTACTACACAGCTACAGTGGTCAAAACAGCATGGTACTGGCACAATGACAGATACTCAGACCAGTGGAAAAGAATAGAAAGCCCAGGAATAAAATCATCAGCATATAGACAACTAGTCTTTGACAAGGGTCCCAAAACCATCAAATGGGAAGCGGATGCTCTTTTTAACAAGTGGTGCTGGAATCAATGGATATCCATATGTAGAAAAATGAAACAAGATGTTTACCTTACCCCATGCACAAGAATAAATTCAAAGGGGATCACAGACCTAGAAGTTGAACCCCAAACCATCAGGACCATCAAGGAGGGAATTGGGATTGGCCCAATTCAGAGCACTGGCCCAGGGAATTTATAGACTCACTGCAATATGGAAGAGAACACACACAGGTGAAATGGAAATCAATAGATGGTATTTAATAAGAATAAAACACCTGTGCACCTGAAAGACTTCACCAAGAGGGTGACAAGATAACCCATAGACTGGGAGAGGATTTTTAGTAATGACAGACTGGAAAAAGGGCTCATTAATTAAACCTGTAACACCCTCATGGCCTGCAAAAAGAGGAAAAGAGTTAACCTCCTAAGGAAGTGAGCAAAAGGACTGAAAAAAAACTTTCACTAGGGAGGAGACCCATATGGCCAGCAAGCATATGAGAAAGTGTTCCCGGTCATTAGCCATAAGAGAAATGCAAATTAAAACAACCATGAGATACCACCTAACATCCCTGAGGCTAGCCCACACCAGTAAATCAGAGAGCAACAAGTGTTGGAGGGGCTGTGGTGAAGCAGGAACCCTCCTCCACTGCTCGTGTTGTACAGCCACTATGGAAAGCAATCTGGCGATACTTAAAGAAAATGGAAATTGATCTACCTTATGACCCAGTCATCCATCTACTGGGCATATACCCAGAGGAGGAAACAAATAAAACTTGACCAGTCATCTGTGCTCCAATGTTTATTGTGGCACAGTTCACAATCGCAAAGACTTGGAAACAGCCTAAGTTTTCATCGATAGACCAGTGGATTAGTAAACTCTGGCACATATACATGAGGGGTTACTATGCAGCACTGAAAAGCACAGATCACGTGAAACACGTCGTTTCATGGGAAGAGTTGGAAGGAATCATGTTAAGCGAGGTAAGGCAATCTCAAAAGGACAGGTATAACATGAGTCCTTTGAGGTAAGTATGATCAGCAAGGCAGGAATAGAAAAATAGACGCTATTGTTCAATAAATGGTTGGAAGCATAGGTAGTCGGGGTGGGGTGAGGCGAGGTAGACCTCACCCAGGGAGGTACATACGATTCCAATATAAAGAAGGGGAGAGGGGGAAGGAGGAGGGAGAATCGGGGTTGGGAGAAACTGAGATGATGACATGGGGGGAACAGGACATTAATCCACCCAGGGGGAGAGTATTGGTTGTGTCCCCACAGAACTGGAATGTGCATACAGACCCCACCATGACGTGCCAAACCAGGAGGGCAACGTAACGTGCAGAGGAATCCATAGAAAGACCGGACTATATGTCCAGCCCCAACCAGAATCAGCCTGACCTTTTAGTGAGGGAAAGGAATCGACCTACCGTACCCACAAGGAAGCGGAAGCAAATGAAGGGGGAGGAAGGGAGTGGAGCACGCCATGGCTTACCAAGCTCATAGGTCAATAACCCTGTTTAGAACAGCCAATGTACAGAGAGGACCATATGGCCAGCCCCACTACCAGATGCGACATCCTGCACTGACCCATAGCCCTATATGGGACAACACTGGAGACACAGTGTGGGATGTGTGACCGAGCTGATCCCACCACACCAAGACAAAAGCACTAAAGGTGTGCAATAGAACAGCAAGGGGAGCAGAACAAGTAAGTCCTGAGGGAGTATCAAAAATAGACTTTGAGGCCAAGGCATGGCACCCCATCAGACTCTATCGGAAAACACTGCTAAAGGTCAACAAATAAACCTTGAGCTATTAGCAGGCTTTTATTTCTCCTCCCCCCACCCCCTTTTTTCTTCTTTTAGATTTTATGTCATTAGCTGTTTTTTGTTGTTGCTGCCATCGTCACCTTGTGTTTATGTGTCACTTTGGCGCTGTCAAGATTTTATGTGAATATTATTATCTCTGCAGGTCTGTCTAGATAAGATAAGCTGGATAGACCATGTGGAGAAGAAACCAACGGCCTGATGGTTCTGGCGGGACATGAGAAAGTGGGAGGTGGGGGAAGGGAAGAGATGTTAACCAACCCAGGAACAAGGAACAACGAGTGATCCAAAACCAATGGCCAGGAGGGGGTGGGAGGACTGGTAGGGAGTAATCAAGGGCAATATAACTGAGAGGAATTACTGAAACCCAAATGAAGACTGAGCATGGTAGTGGGACAAGGGGAAAGCAAAAGGAAATAGAAGAAAGAAGTAGGAGGCAAAGGGCATACATAGAGGCCTAAACACAGGCATGTACATATGTAAATATATATGATGATGGGGGAAATAGATCTATGTGCATATATTTATAGGTTAGGTAGTAGGGTAGCAGATGGACATTGGGCCTCCACTCATGTACTCCTTCAATACAAGAACACTTTTATTGACTAAATGGACATTCCATGATGATCGCTGAAGACAAAATGTGGTCAAATAGACCAAGTATCAGCCACCGAAGAACAAAAAATCGTATCATCATGAATGAAGGGGAGTGCAGGGTGGGGACCCAATCCCCATCTGTAGACAACTGGATGTTCCTTGCAGAGGGGCAGTGGGGAGGAGACGAATCACTCAGGGTGCAGTGTAGCATCGATGAAACAGACAACTTTCCTCTGGTTCTTAAATGCTTTCCCCCACTCCCCACCCCACTATCACGATCCCAATTCTACCTTACAAATCTGGCTAGACCAGAGGATGTACACTGGTACAAATAGGAACTAGAAACACAGGGAATCTAGGTCAGATGATTCCTTCAGGACCAGTGGTGAGAGTGGCGATACTGGGAGGGTGGAGGGAAGGTGGGATAGAAAGGAGGAACCGATTACAAGGATCTACATATAACCTCCTTCCTGGAGGATGAACAACAGAAAAATGGTTGAAGGGAGATGTCTGGCAGTGTAAGATATGACAAAATAGTAATTTATAAATTATCAAAGGTTCATGAGGGAGGGGAGAGTTAGAAGGGAGGGAAAAATGAAAAATGAGGAACTGATTCCAAGAGCCCAAGTAGAAAGCAAATGTTTTGAGAATGATGATGGCAACGAATGTACAAATGTGTTTTACACAATTGACGCATTTATGGATTGTGATTAGCTGCATGAACCCCCAATAAAATGAAAAAAAAAAGAATTTCATGGGGAAATTTTACACCATCTACAGCAGAGGTGCTCAATACCTCGATTGCAATCTACTAGTCAATCACAATTGTAGTGTGGGTACATCGCATGGCGTTAAAAATAGACGTAAGCCTCTTATCAATCCCGTCACATAACTGATATACAGCGCAGCCCACCAGGCGCAATCTTAGGTGTCAACGCATGTGCAAACATCTGTGCTAAGTGCAGCAAAATTAACAAGCTAAGTTATCGCCTAGTTTTAGGCCTAGGGTTTTTTTGTGTGTTTGTTTGTCTTAAACGTAAGAAAGGATATTAAAATGAATAGAGGAGCTGGGCCAAGTAAGAAGACAAAGACGTATCACTTTCATATGGAATGGGAGATGTTGACACTACAAGCCGACATTCGGCTGAAGTCCAGAGCACATGAACAGTTCTGGAACTTACTTGCAAGGAGAAAGTACCTAAACATCAGAAAATGTACTTCCTCCTTTACTGCATTATTTGGCTCTACTCATTTATGTGAGTCACCTTCTTCCCACATAAAGATCATTAAGTCCAAGTTCCGTTCCTTCATGACTGATGATCATTTGGAAGTGTGCTTGAGGCTGGCTGTCAGCAGCTACTGTCTAGACTATGCATCCCTGGCTTATTCCATTCAGTGCAAGTCATCAGAGTAAACTTAGGGAATGACAAAAAATGTACATAGTTAATTGTGTTGTGTTGTGCAATATGGATTCATGCAGTTATGCAAGGTACATAAACATACATTGTACATATAAAGAATTCTCAATGCATTTATGAATAAATGTAATAAATAAATAAAAATAAACATATGTTTTGCATTTTTGTTGGCAGATCATCTTGATTTGATCATTTTATAAGTAGCTCGCATGCTGAAAAAGTGTGAGCACCCCTGATCTGCAGAATAGCCCAGATACTTCTTTTATGTTTAATAAGGGTTTAATATCAAGATATAAAAAGAACAACTACAACTCAACAACAAAAGGCAAACAAAGCAATTGAAACATGGCACTTGAATGGACATGTACATATGACATGTGTCTAATGAATAAGTTAAGTATATTCAACATCATTAGACAAATATAGATCAAAACTGCAATGAGCTGCCAATCACACCCACCAGGATGCTATATCAAAAACAATGGAAAATGGCAAGGGTTAAAGGGAATTCAGGCAAGCTGGGACCCTCAACCATTGCTGGTGGTGAACATAAATAGCTCAACTAATTGGAAAACCGTTTGTCAATTCTTTTAAAAAGTTAAGTATATTTACCATATGGTGAGCAGCAATACTTCTCCTGGTTGTATGTACAAGATAATTTGAAGCAAGGATTCAAACACCAAGACTCACTAACATTGTCCACAGTACCTCAAGTACACAACAGAGAAGCTAAAGGTTGGAGAGAGGAGTTATGCCTGACCTCATGGAATCAGTTTCTGGCCGATGCTGCTAACGGTGATTCTCTCCCCTTGCAAAGTTAGAGAAGAGATCAGATGCCCCACCAGGTCATTTTCACATTTGCACATCCTCTTCGTCTTCCTGGAGATGATGTTCTGGCTTTTTTCAGTAATCTTCCTTTCTCACCATTTGAGAACAATCTATTTAGGTAAGCCTTAGAAAGGAGTGTCTCGTGAAACAGGAAAGTAGGGTTGAGGTAGAGACAGTTGGGAGGCAATTGAATGAGCAGAGCTGCTTGTGAAAATTGACAGAAGGTTTATTAGTGCCTCTGAAATATTGTGACTAATGCTCCAATAGCCTTGGTGTGTAAAGTATTTTGGCTCAAGCTATTAATAAATCTTTTAGAATACTCTAGATTTTCAGAAAATATGAAAATCCAAAGAAAGGTGAAGGTAAGGCATATTTAATCTATAGGGAATCACCTCAATTCATATCAAATGATAAGATCCATATTATTTTTAGACAGGAAAAGGCCACATAAAATTATTTTGTTTGTGGAAACCAAGTTCTCTCAGAGTAGCTTGCTTAAGAAGTGATGCTGGGGATGGATTCTTCCTCGACCCACAGCTACACGCCTGGAATTAGTACAGGAAGAGTGGGGACCTGCTGCTTGCCCAGCACTCATTGTGGGCTTTAGCTGGTTCATCCCCGTGGAAAAATCGGAGCTTTCCATGCCATATTTAGTACCAAGCCCTCCCTTTCCACTCACTCCTCCCTGGAAAGAAGACATATGTTTAAAATAGGCACTAGCTCAAAGTTCTTTTTCCTTCAAAAGAAAGTGACAAAAAAATTGAGATAAAGTATACATGCATAGAACAGCTTTTAAGATCAAAATGCATGGGTTATTGACTTATACAGATTAAAAACTTAAGTGACTGGATATTATTTACACAAACAATAAATTTGGAGATAGGGTAAAGTTTTCAATAACCCTCATTCACAATGGCAGAAGCATGTGTGCTAGACTAACATGTCATAAAGAAAGCAAAGAGAGTATGAAAATAGAAAGTAGACGATGCTTCCAGCCTCCATTCATTGGACAGCCTAAAAGTAAGAGATCAGAATCAGAGTCCAGTGACCCAGAAACAGGTGAAAATGTGACACCTTATCATTTGATCTCCTTTTTGACCCATTTTAATTTTGTTCCAGTTTTTAATATTTTTAAATTTTTGACTGAGGTTTTTCTGTTTTATTTTGTCCGTGGTGTTTTTTTTATTTTTGTTTTTATTTTAAGATTAATGTTTCCTAGGGGCAAGATGGGGTGATTTGGGAGTATTAGGGAGTTAGCAATGAGTACAGGAAATAAGAAAATATTCCAGAATTGTGGTTATTGTGGATATTACATGTTTTTAATATCAACTATTGAATTGTGTATGAATTATATGTCAATAAAACTAATAAAAATAAAGAAGAAAAATGGTATGACCCTACATTGTATGAGTATACGTCTGTGTTTGCCCTTGGACTACTTGCAGGAATATTTTCTGCTGAATGAGCTTATAAAAATAGTTTGCAGGGTATAAAGTGATCACATTTTCATAAATTTTCTTTATATTACTCTAGAGGGAAGGCATCAATTATGATTGTGCCAAAGTGGCACAAACTCATTTAATGTGTAAAAGCCTATCAAAGAGCATGACTAGCTCATTTATTCACTGAGGTCACATTGCCTCAGATTAGCAACATTTACCTGAAAGACAAATTTATGGGCATTGATGAATTCTAGGCTTTTCTTGGAAGGACCACAACTGCTAAATAACTGGAGAAGAACTGCACTGCTATTAGTAACAAACAAATCTATCTATCAAATCTGTATTGCTTTGGAGACATACTTCCTTCTATTTATTTTACTTAGGCAAGTAAAAATGCAGAATCAATTGCGGAATCAAAGATTCAGCTTCCATCAAATGCAACTTAAGCTGCAAAGAAAAGTACACTTAATTATGAAGTTGGACGGTGACGTGATCATTCCCTGGGTGCTTTCTATGGTTCATTTATCAATCAAAGAATGCCACATCATATTCATCATAGAAACAAGGGGTTCTTTGCTCAAGAGCAAAATGTGTATTTTTTAAAAGGCAGTTCTCAGGTTCTGTGGTTCACCCCTAGTAATATTGTACAGCTACATGATTGCGTTCACTTTACTGGCAGTCATTACAATATGAAAAAAATAAAGAAAAAATTCACTGGCAGAAGATTCTGATTAAAATAGACTGTCTGAAAACAATTTTCCATAGCACTTGGATATCTAAAGGTTCATTTCCACAGTTTGCATAGGGAAAGTACTCTCCTTTAGAGCACAAATCAGTTTTTCATAGTTAGAAAAAAATGAAGGGCCAATACCAAAGGCTCAAGTAGAAAGAAAATGTTCTGAAAATGATGATGGCAACAAATGTACAAACGTGCTTGACACAATTTATATATATATGGATTGTGATAAGAGCTGTTTGAGCCCCAATAAAATTATTTTTAATGAAATACAATGTATGTGTGAACTTAGATGAAGCCAGGCTTTTCAGAGGAAATATTCTTATGTGATTTTGATATTTGTAAGCAGTTCTAGATACTTTTTCATTTTAAAAATCCAACCAACAATCTATCTCCATGATAGCTATTTTTGTACATATTTTCTTCTGAGTTTTTAAATCATTTTATTGGGGGCTCTTACAGGTATTATAACAATTCATGATTCAATTAGATCAAGCATAATTGTAGAATTACTGCCACCATCATTTCCAAAACATTTTCTTTCTTCTTGAACTTTCTGAAATTAGCTCCCCTTCATCCCATCTCCCACACCCTACCTCCCAGGAATCCTTATTCTTATAGAGTGTAAAAAATTTGTGTTGTTGTTGTTCTATCTTACAATTTCCACTGTATCCATTCCCCAACAACTCTCTTGCTCATCCCCTTCAAGTGGGGTTATCCAGTCACCTTTGCTATTGGTCCCTCTTTCCTTCCTCCCCCACCCCCACCCTCTTCCCATACTTTCTTCTGCAAGATCCCAAGGGAATCATTGCACCCATTACTATTTCTGACAGATTTATCTTTCTTGGATTTCATGCATTGAATTACCTTCATTATACAAATGAATATTCGCAGGTCTAACAGGCTTAAAGAAGTAAAACTGGGACCATAATAGTAAAGGAAGGAAATATTAAAGAACTAGAGGATAATTATGTGTTTCATCAGGGCTATACTGCACCCGGGATTTGTCTTCCTTCCTGTATGGCCATTATGTGAGGGACAGTCCAATTATCTTACAGATGGGTGTTTTCTACACTTTTTCACATTAATTTGATTGGTTGTTTTTGAACTTCTGCGACCTATGCCCATCTACACCTCATGATCACATGGGCTAGCAACTGTGCTTCTTCTATGTGGGCTTTGTTGCTTCTCTGCTAGATGACTACTTGTTTAACTACAAGCCATTAAGACCACAGATATTAGATATTTTAATAGCCGGGCACCATCAACTTCTTAACTACATTTGCTTATGCACCCAGTTTGTCTTCAGCAATCGTTTAGGGAAGATACTCTTGTACTGAGGTAACATTTAAGTAGCAGCCCAAAGCCCATTTGTTTCCTTATTGTATTTATAGACACCTATCTCTCTATATATATATATTTACATATATACATATCTATATTTATAACTATATAAATGATTATTACTTTATAGTTCTTTCCTCCTGGCCCACTTATGTTTACCTATCGTTCACCTCTCAGTTATTCCTCTCAGATACATTTCAATTGATCAAACATGATCCAGAATGCTACACCCTTATCCCCCTCAATTTTATATCCCTTGATATTCTCCTGTCCCTGTTGTTATTGACTCTTCACTCCCCTGCCCACGCCTCCTTCTCTCCCATGTCCACTTCCCCAAGAATCTTTGGTCCTATTGCTGTCTCCTTGGATCGGTTATCCTGCCTATCTTATATACATAGACACCAAAAGAGGGGGGGGAAAAAGACCATACCAATAACTCCAAGTCTAGCTGTTATCTTGATGCAGAGTTGATAAGTGTCCCTCTGTTAAATAGTTAGCAGACTCTGTTATAATCCACTGGTACAATCCCCTTTTCGTTCAGGGATCCCTTTCCCAAACCCACTTAACTAACATTCCTTATACCCTTCGAGTTCTCAGCATTCATGTCCAAGGAGCACACCTTCTACAAAACCCCATCGCTCTTCTTCTTGCAGTCAAGAATGGAGCAGTCTGGTGCCCCACCTCCCACTCCAGTACACCTTTAAGACTTTCTGTGTGACCCCCTTGTGAATTTTGTCCAATCAGTTCAGAAGAGGTGCCAAGCACTGTCCCCAGAATCAGAAGTCTGCAATCAAGCTTCTTCAGGGACTTCAATGCTTTGCTCCCATTGCTGGTCTGTTACACTCTCCTCTTGGTTTTCCCCATGTGGAGGCTCCCCAAACTGCACCTTCAGTGCTGTCCTCTGTGGAGCTATTGTCTAGGGAAGGGACTTCATGTCTAGAGCTGAGGCTGGCTCAGCAGTCCTCTCCTTGATCAACCTACTCGAAGCAGGAACAGTCCTCTCCTTGATCAACCTACTCAAAGCAGGAACATTTTCCTCAAGGCACAGCACACTGGAATAATAATTATTCTGTCTCCGCCTTTCCTGTGGAGACAAACAATAGCCTCCCTTTGACTGAATTGGTGCTCTGTTCACCCACTGTTGTCTTTATTTTTCCCTTAGCCCTCTGTGTTAAGGGATATGAGGTGGATGGGGGGAAATGTCTTTCCACACAGGTACTATCTTCATCTTTTAAATAACTTTTCGGGTTTTTTAAAAATGATGTATGCATCATTGTGTTTGGTCTAACTATTACCAAAGTATCTGATCCTCAGCCCAGGAATTATGCACAATGCACATTTTCCCCTGCACCCATTCTGTTGTTTGAACTTACTTCAGTGGATTCATGTTGTACTGGTCCTTTTGTGCTTGGCTAACTTCACTCAACATAATATCCTCCAACACTTTCCATGAGATGAGGTGCTTCATTATTGCATCAATGTTGTTTTTTTAGGGATGTGTAGTACTCCAATTTATGTATATACCAGAGTTTTTTTTTAATCCATTCATTGATGGAAATTTAGGTTGTTTCCAATTCTTTGTGATTGCGAACAGTGCAGTGATGAACATTGGAGTGCAGATGTCTGTTCATGGCCTATATTTTTTTTCTTCTAAGTTTATACCCAGTAGTCAAATCTCTGGGTCATAAGGTAACTCGATTTCCATCTGTTTTAGGTATTGTGAAATCACTCCTCAATGACTGTACATATCTACAAGACCTCCTGCAGTGAATGAGAATTCCTACCTCACCACACCCCTACATTTGCTGCTTTCTTTTTTTCAGAATTGGGCAATCTTTATTGGTGTTCGGTGAGATTTCATGGTTGTTTTGATTTGCATTTCCCACATGGCTAATGATTGGGATAATTTTCTTATATGTTTATTGGCCATTTAGATTTCCTCCTTTGTGAATCTTCTGTTCAAGTCTTTTGCCTACCTCCTCAGTGAACAATTCATTATTTTCTTATTGTAAGGTTGTAGTGCTCTGTAGATTTTAATAATAAGGCCTTTGTCTGATATTGTTAGAGTAACCAGCTCTAACAATCGTGGGGGTTCACAGGTGCAACTGTATGGTTATAATATATAAAATTATAGTAAGGTCAAAGCATGGTAAAGTATAGTAAAGTTAAAGAATGGGAGAGGTAGGAGAGAAAATAAAATAAGGGAGTCAGATACATTTCATGGTAGCATGGTCACCTCTGGGATGGTCATGATCTCAGCAGCCACGTCTGCACAGAGAGAAGGAGTATATTTCTGACTAAGGCGTATATATCCTTAGGAGCAGGTAACCACATATGTCACAGGAAGGGGTTGTGCCATTGGCAATACAGCAATGAACGGGGAACCATTTAAGGGTGTACATGAAATACAAAACCAAGGAATTAGGGGAACACATGGGACAAGATGGGCAGACCCTAAGCTCAAGATGGCAGCCTAACCTTGGTCATCCTTGAGTGGGCTTGACCTTGTCTCTGGGCTCTTCTTCAAGGAAGCAATCCACTATTCTTATCAGAAGGTAGTGGGTCCTAGTTAGGGTGGGACAGACTATACAGTCTGATTGCTCTAGATGGCTGATAACCCTCAGGGGAAGTTAACCTTCTAAGCACAGTCATTTACCATGTGATGCAAGCAGCATCCTAGGTCTGACATATATTTGGGGGAGACAACCAGGAGAAAAACCCTTTTGCGTCCCACATGATATGTCATTAATAAATATTGTTTCCCATTCTGTGGGCTCTCTCACTACACTCGTGATGAAATCCATTGATGAGCACAAGTGTTTTATCTTTCGTGTGTTCATTTGAGACATCGACCTGTTGCTCTCTATTCTTGTGGGATCCTGGCCTGATGTTGGTATCAGTGCTATACTTGCTTCATAGAATGTATTTGGAAGTTTACTGTCCTTTCGATGCTGTGTAAGAGCATGTGCAGAATAGGAGTCAGCTCTTCCCTGAATGCTTGGTAGAATTCTCCTCTGAAGCCATCTGGGCCAAGACTTTTTTTTCAGCTGGTAGCTCCTTTATAACCGATGTGTTTCTTCTTTTGCTATGGGTCTGTTCAAGTTCTTGATGTCTGTATGAGAATAAATGAGGAGGGTTTGTTTTTTTCTAGGTATTTGTCCATGTCTTCCAAGTTGTATTTCTTGGAGCACAGTCCTTTTAATACTGTGTAATTAGTCTTTTAATTTTGTTGAAGTCCATTGTAATTCCCCCTGTTTCATACCTCAACCTGAATATTGATGCCTGCACCTTCCTATCTTCTGTTAGGTTTGCCAGTGGGTTGTCAATTCTGATCCTTTTGAAGAACCAGCTTTTTGCTAGTGGACAAATAATGATCTCAACTTTCCAGTGGATTGAGGCGAAAAAACAGTTGAATGGTCTGATCTGAGATGTTTTCTTTTCAGCAAAAAGCCTTCACTGATTTGCTTGGACAGCTAGTAATGAACCTTAGATATTGGTAAAAATAAACAGTGACTTGGAAGTTCATTTTTTTTGTTTTTTATTTTATTTTATTTTTTTATTTTAACAATTTATTGGGACTCATACAATTCTTTTCACAGTTCATACATATACATACATCAATTGTATAAAGCATATCCATACATTCCCTGCCCCAATCATTCTCAAGGCATTTGCTCTCCACTTAAGCCCCTTGCATCAGGTCCTCTGGAAGTTCATTTAAATAGTAAAAACAACTGCAAAAGCTCCTGAGGAAAGGGAAACGGTGAAATGTTACTTTTCATACACCCCATCTTGAGGCAAGAAGGTGTGTGACTAATTGTAAGGAAGTTATCCGGCACAAGAACCACTCTAGTCAAAACGAAGGCAGGTTGTGGAGGCTCTCTTCCATGTATCTGATGACTCCCAGCCAGAGACAGCCACAGGCATTGACAGCCAAGCACCCAGGCCTGCATAAGCCATCAAACAGACTACCCCCACGTGCTGATAGAGAAGGCCTCTCACTCATTAACCTGGCAGTGTCCAGCCCTCATGCCATCCACTGGAGATGCACAGAAGGGCCCTGAAAGTAGTATCCGCAAGAGGAGAAGCAAGTACTGATGTGTGTCCAACCAACCCCAAGGGTTTCCCCGACAGTCACGGTCCTGAGGAACCTAGATGGATTCCAGGATCCAGCCACTGCTGAACATCGCATCCTGAGGGTTATGCCACTCCTTGCTGACACAGAGCCCATCCTGCTCCTGGAAATACTCATCAAAGAAGCCATTTTCCAGTTCAGACATGCAGTCTGGGCTGGAGGCTGCCTGAAATTCTCCTCTATACGCCTGAATTGACTTATAGAGGCTGTAGATTTGACAAATCAGGGATATGTCCAGCTGCCAGAGGCCAACTCTCTCCTTGAAAAGCAGCACCAGGGACCAGGGCCATGGCCAAGTTCAGGGGCTTGGCCAGCATTGCCAGGATGCGTGCAGCGCTGCACCCAGCGTCCCCACAGCTCAGTTTGTCTTGGATCCATGAGTTCTTTGTATATAGCTGCTCTCGATGCCACCAGCCACCTGGAGCGCCACCTGTCACACCTAGTTTTCCACAGCCCGCTGGTGCCCCACCCCTGAAGACTTCTTTCCGTGGAGGTTAAAAATCTGCTCCTCCTATATTCGTTTCTCGGTTCGGGTCTTCCTCAGACACTGTGCTTTGTTTTTCTTGCTTTTTTTTTTGGTCATGGCTGTGGTTGTGGGTTGTTGTTGTGTGTGTGGCGTTTTGGAGGAGCTCGGCGCCACTTTCCTAGGAGTCCAGTGATTTCTTTCTAGTAGGGGCTAGTAGGAATGATGCTGAGGAGTTGTTAGGTAGCAGAACAGGGAAAAGGGTATCCACCAGGCATGGGCTAATTTAGGCCCGGAGTAAATAAAGAGCGGCACACCTAGGGGGCGGTACACTTGGATTGGCCCAATCTAGGCCAGGTGGGCTTAATTTAGCCAATAGAGTCAACCAGTACCTTCGACCACAACTCCCAGCCATAGGCCCCCAAAAGGCCAGAACCAGGAGAGCACCCCCTCTTTCATCCAGTTGCTCTCTACCTTCTGCCCAGCAATACTGGAGTCTCTCAGCCCTCGGGTCACCACGTGTGTGAGGTGCAATCCCATGCTCAGTTAACTGTGGAACCTGAAACTTCTATCTTTTGTAAAAACTTACTTGGGTCACAAACCAGGCTTCAGTGTAAATTTCTTTCTCGTGCAAAGCCAAGAATCGAGGTATTTCCCACCAGTGGAATCTAACATTCTGGTAGAGCGACTCGAATATACAAGGTAAGCCGGCTCCGGATATTTTCCTGGAGCGGGCAGCCATTTCAGCCTCACTGGCTTTTGGGGCACCTTCCTGGCTTGCACCTCGCCATCCTCGGGAGATAGTGTGTGGTTGAAAAGGATGCGGGTGTTGCTGGGACCTGCGCTTTGGTAAGGTGACCAGATTTTAACATTGGTAAAGTGGGACACCAGCGGGACACCATTAATAAAACTCATATCCTGGCAAAATAGCCACATAGCAGCCGAAAACATTATACCCTAGCTTGTCCTTCATTCTTTCCAAAAATCAGGACTTTTTTAAAATGCCGCAGGCTGCGGGAAAAATAGTTAAAAATCGGGACTGTCCTGCTGTGCTCCCTCTTTTTAGGTGGGGCTACGGGTCTGTCTTTCTGTGTTTCCAGGGGCTTGTTGCTTGTGTTTCCTGGCATGGGATGCAGCCTGCAGTGTTGGGAATTTCCGTCCTGAAAAAGCCTGTTTTTGAGTTTTAGTGGTTGGCCTTGCACCCCGGCCAGCTAGACGGCTGTGCTCATACTCCTAAACCGTGTTGGTCTTTGCAGGACTCCGGGTCCAATGGCTTGACACCCCCCCCCCCCAGTCCACTAGGCCACATGCGGTGGCCTTCATTTTCCCAACCACGTGACTCCACACAATGGCCAGATGGCACCACCTAGTGACTGCCTCCATTTTTATTGTGGGGTAACTGAACATGTGACCCTGGCCAAGATGGCTCACATAGCTCAAAATACGTGGGAGGCGGAGGCTACTTAGTGGGCTGGCTGTCCTCTTTTGGAGGCAAGCCCCACCTGGTCCCCCTGGTTGGATGTTCCTTTTCCCCCTCCCCTCTAGCTTTCTCCTGGTTTTACAAAGAAGCTGCTTGGTCCTGTTGGGTGTTTGCTTTAGCATCTGCCAGTGTGCTGGTTTGTTGTTTTGTCCTACCAGCTGGTTTTCCATTGCTGAAGCCTCAGCCAAAGGCATTAGGAAGCCAAGACCCTAAGTAGCTGCTAACTTTTGTCTCCAAAGGTCTTTCAGCAATACTGCCTTCAGCATGTTTCTGGTACAGCTATGCAGTAACAGTATGTGTCCAGCCAAGGATCCCAATTTCCCTAGAATGTTCCCTGAGCCAATTGACGGGTCTCTCCTCCCATTCACAGGTTCAGAGACCACTCACGCCAGTGGCAGCCTTTGAAAGCTACTGGAAGGTCACTGCAAGCAGTGGTCTCGCTTCTGAGGTCCGGTGAATTCTCATGCCAGCAGTTCCCTCCATGGGCCTCGTACGCTCACCCAAGGCCATGGTCATGGCTTGCTCTCTAGAAAACATCAGGGCCCACTTTGCCGGCAAAGACTGGGGTCCCCAACCCCTGCCTCAGGCAAGGGCACCTGCTCGAGGCCCCAGTTTCACGGAACCGTAGAGGCGTGTGCTGAACTGCAGTCACTAATCTGAGGCATCGAACTCTCGTGAATTCTCAGTTGATTTTGTTTCCTAGATGAGTATTGGAGGATCTGGCCCCAATTCTATCCTGTCCTTACCTTTTTCCCTGGGCCCTGGGCACCATTCACAGGTGGAACCATGGGAGCTGTTGCACCCACACCCCTCAGAAGTTGAGCATACAGATAAGCACCCCTAAGAGCTGTTGGGGGTGTACCTCTGCCACTCAGGACAGAAAAGTGCTCCACAGAAAACCCTACCTCAGACCCATCACAGTCTTAAGCCAGTAAATGCTTTTATACCATTGCTATGTTTAAAGTAAACTGGCACCCAGGCCTGTCAGTCCTAAGATTTCTTTTCTTAACTTCCCGTGACACTACCCCACACCTCCAAGGGCACCGCCATCTCATAGCCTTACCCCTGTCTCACCTAAATTGTCCACCTGTTTGTGTCTTCCAGCAGGTCTCAGGTGACCAATGTCTCTGAACCAAGTGTGCCAGCTCCAGGACCATCAGCTCCTGGACCACCCCAACCTCATCCATCATGGGCCCTGAGTAGACCACCCCTTCCCACAGAATAGGAAGGGTGTGGACACAAAGCCCACTTGGTGTCCCTTTTGCCAGCAGGAAGCAGCTATAGATGTTATCGCCCAGTTCCCCCCAAATTTGGGTCCATACTCCTTCAGTGGGGAAATGTTAGGTAGCAAATAGGGACCAAGGTGTCCACCAGGCATGCCCCAGGAAGGAGTGATTCAGGCCCCAAGAAGGGTGATACACCAAGGTGGGTGATATATGTGAATTGGCCCAATCTAGGCCAAGGGAGCTTAATTCAGCCAATAGGGTCAACCAGAGCTATCGACCATGCCTCCCAGCCACAGGCCCCAAAAAGGCCAGAACCAGGAGACCACCCTCTCTCTTTTTCCTACAATTGCTATCTGCATTTCTCTGGGCTGTCCTGCTGTCTCTCTCTCTCTCTCTCTCTCTCTCTCTCTCTCTCTCTCTCTTTCTCTGTTTCTGTTTCTCTCTCTCAGGCCTCAGGTCACCACGTGTGTGGGGTCCAGTCCCATGTTCAATTAACAGTGAAACCTGAAACAACTTCTGTCCTTTATGAAAACTCACTTGGATCACAACCCAGGCTTCAGTGTGAATTTCTTTCTCATGCAAAGCCAAGAATCAAGGTATTTCCCACCCAAGGAATCTAACAGAGTACCTGGAGCCAGCTGCACTGAAGGTTTGAGCTGCATCTCTACTTCACTAGGGTTATCTCTCTCCCTAGACAACTGGGGCTATCTATTTGGAGGGTCACATGGGTGGCTCTCAGGCAGGGGCAGGGGTGGGGGTGATAGCCAGCAGCAAGGATGATATTGTGCAAGCTGATCACCCACTGCAGGGGCAGGTGCTCACAGGCCATAGGGGGGAGGGAACGACTCAAGGGACCTCTGTGCAGACCATTCACAGTCTCTGATCGCTAGCAGCAACATCAGGTCTGTCATGTTCAGCAAGGGTGGCACTGAGCAGGCTGAACATGGGGACCTGGATGCAGAAGCTTAAGGGAAATATGTATTTAGTTGATAAATCGAATAGGTATTGTCAATGTATAGGAAGAAGGTTCCAGATGTTGTGTTTGGAGTGTAGGTTGGGTATGTTAAATTTACCAGGGTCCCTTATTGACCCTGTAAATTGTGAAAGGGAGAGTACAGACCTTTAATTATTTGTGTTTATAATAGAAGACCCCTTTATATTAGGTTGCTGCATACCTCTGAATTCTCCTCCCCTTACATACACTCCCACAGTAGATATAGATTATTGTTGTGGTGCCCCTGTGAGGTGGGACTTCTGTTCGGAAGGTGTCAAGTTAGGGTCAGTGGGACCCCATGTTTGCTGGATACCTTGTCCAGGGCAGGGAAGTTCATCAAGAAACCCTGATGCAATGTGAGCCCTGTGCTTTCTTTCTCAAAAGGTAATGAAAATTGGACTAACAACAATCCAGAGCTAGCTTTGCTGTGAGTTCAAGTTGTGTCTCTGTCCCTGGAGGCTGACTCTCTCCCTAGAAAGCTACAATTGTACTTGATGAGTTTAAAGAAGGCTGTGTGTTGCTTCCGTGAAGGGAACAAGTTTCCGAGGCTATTGTGGTTGGGTAAGTGGTGTAGTGAATCCTCCAAGCTTCCTTGCAGATCCTGCACATTACATACGGGTAGTATTTGGTGGTATGCTGATTTGCTGCCTTGTGGTCTTGCAGGGTGTCAGAGAGAGGGTGAGATTTAGGCTAGAGGGGTGTATTAGTCTAGGTACTTTAGAGAAATAAATCCACAGAAACTCATGTATAAGAGAGAGTTTTATATAAAGGTTAAGTGCACATCAAGAAATCATCCCAACCCAGTGCCGCCCAAGCCCACAAGTCCAACATTAATCTGACACCAATCCATAAAGTCCTCCTCCATTTCACAAAACACACACTATGATGCTGACAGCATGAGGAAAGCCGAGTCAGTGAATGTGTAAGCATCTCAGCACTGGCAGGGGTCTCCACACAGCTGCTCCACCACCAGGGCTGCATTGGTGTAGGTCCATGTGTCTTCTCAGGGATGTCCTACAGGAAGTGAGCCTCGCCAGGTGAAGCAGGAAACTGGGTAAGGTAGCTGCACCCTGGTGCAACCATCACAAAGCAAGAGACTCAAGAACTTGAAAGGTGAGGCTCACCCAGCCATTTATCTCTCCACCCTTCAATTGTCGGCCAGGTTGGCACAATAAACTAATTATCTCAGGGAGTGGTTCAGGGTCTTATATGGCTGTAAGAGCTGCATTGTGCTGGGTTAATAATCCTGATAGAATGTACCTCTGGTAGAACCGGTCAGAGGGGATGGGGATGGTGGGGATGGCCTAGTGGGGGTGGGGATTGGGTCTATTCCTGTCACCTACCTAAGTAGCCTAGGGAGGTGGAGTACAGCAATGTCTGCTCAGCAGGCCAGTTTCTTATGTGAAGGCCAGTTTCGCTGATTTACTGTTGTGTGGTCTTTTAACAGACCTTCAAATCCTCCTTGTGAAGCTGAAAACTGGTAAAACCTGTTTTGAGCCTGGGCGAGGACTTTAGCTAAGGGTGGTTTTTCCTATTTTGTTACATTACTATTTTATTAATGAACCCGGCTTGGGAATTATGCTCACCCTTGGACAGCAGTCTGGGAATATTGCTTCACATTAGCAGGGTCTCGGATCTCAGGCCCTGGAGGAGGGCAAGGGTTCAAACGCTGTCCCACAGGACCTAGCGAGGGATGAGGGGTACCCCTGGGCAGACACTTGAGCTAGGAGTGTTGCAGAGAGCTCTAGAATCACTCAGTGGGTTCAAATCACCAGGGGGAAGTCGGAGTCAAAGACCCTAGCTCACTAGTATTCTATTTCTAGCACCCGTCCTCCCAATATTGGTCTCTTTACCTCTTAATTTTCCAATCTAACAGAAGTACCAGGTGGGTGAGTCTACCTGGATGCCATCTTGACTGATCTCCTGTTTTTGATTTTTTTTAAGTACTAAAAACTCGTATTTCTTGTAGGAGTTTTCCTACTCCTCTCTTCCCAATGATAAGCATTTTTAAAAAACATTTTATTAGGGCCTCATACAACTCTTATCACAATCCATACACACATCGATTGTGTAAAGCACCCTGTACATTCATTACGCTCATCATTTTCAAAGCATTTGCTCTCCACTTAAACCCTTGGCATTAGGTCCTCTTTTTCCCCCCTCCCTCCCCTCTCCCCACTCCCTCATGAGCCCTTGATAATTGATAAATTATTATTTTGTCACATCCTGCCCTGTCCGATGTCTCCCTTCACCCCCTTTTCTGTTGTCCATCCCACAGGGAGGAGATCACATGCAGATCCCTGTAATCGGTTCCTTCTTTCCAACCCACTCTCCTTCTACCCTCCCAGCATCGCCACTCACACCCCTGGTCCTGAAGGTATCATCCAACCTGGATTCCCTGTGCCTCTAGCTCCCATCTGCTCCAGTGTGCATCCTCTGGTCTAGCCAGACTTGCAAGGTAGAATTCAGATAGTGATAGTGGGGGCAGGGGGGAGAGAAAGCATTTAGGAACTAGAGGAAAGCTAAGCATTATTATTAAAACATTGTTTACTTTTTCCAATCATGTATTTATACTATTACATATATAACATATATGATAAATAATTTATATAGCATTGCTTTGTATACTCTGAACTTTATGTAAATGATATGATGTACTATACATCATTCTGCAATATAATATATTAAACACATCCATGTTGAAACAATTCACTCTTGCTTATTCAGTTTAACTGCTTTGTGATATCCTAAAACTACCACAAGCATGATCTATGCTACTTTTAAAGGACAACCAGGATTTTTGTTTCTTTTCTTTTATCAACAATACTTCAACAGAAATTACTTTACATATATCCAAGAAGATTTCTTGAGTACATACCAATAAGTGGAATTAACCAGGCTATAGGATAGAATATCTTGAATTTCACTAGATACTGTTCTTCACAATTGTAATAAGAACAGACTAGTGTGAGAATTATAACCAGTGAATGGATTATAACAAATTATGGATAACATTGAAAAGAATGTCATATAAAACACACAACCATAAAGGCCATCAACGCAAAAATAGGGACAAACTTAAGGACTCCCAATACAAGGCATAAGCACACTATAATGAAAAATATCCACACTATAGAAGACAAAATAAAGGGCCTGGACCTGCTAAAAATACAATGTTTATGCATATCCAAAGAGTTCAAAGGGAAACCATAGATTTGGAAAAATATTTAGCAATGGTACATCAGATAAAAAGCTAATCTCTAAAATCTATAGAAAATGGCAACATCTTAACACAAATAAGCCAATCAAAAAATGGGCAATAGACATGAATAGAAAATTTACCAAAAGCAACATCCAGACAGCCTACAACCATAAGAAGAAATGTTCACATTCATAAGCAATAAGAGAAATTAAAACAATAATGAGCTACCACCTCACACCAATACTTTTAGTAAAATACTGAAAATAACAAATGCTAGAGAGCATGTGGAGAGATAGGAACGGTTTTACCTTCTGTTGGGATTGTAGAATTGTACAACCACTATGGAATCTGCATGACACTTGCTTAAACAAATGCAAATACAAGTACCTTACGATTCCACAATTTCTCTACCGAGTATATACCCTAAATAAATCAAGAATACAACACAAATAGACAGATGGAGACTTCATGTTTTTCAGCAATTTCCATAATAACAAAAACGTGGAAACAACCAGAAACTCTGATTATAGAGGGATGGACAAATAAAGTCTGGGACATTCAAACAATGGAATATTGTGCATCAATCAAACAATGACCACTCTCTCAGACGCCACAAGGCAGAGCAAAGCTAGTGAACATTATTCTTAGCAACTTAGTCAACCTTGCAAAGATAAAAATTTATCAACTTCATTATTATAAGGACAAACAACGAGAAAACCCCATGGTTTTTACATTAAAAAAGAAGACTGAAGACTATGAGGAGGCCAAAGATGCGGCAGGGAGAGGAAGAGGGGGGTGCCAGGATAGTGAGGAGGGAGAAAGGGAGAGGGAGGAAATACGAGCGAGAACCATATTTATGAGAAGGTTGACTGAAAATTGTTGCCGATTTAATTTGTCGAGATGGGCTGTGTAACTATGTTCCGTGTGATTCTTTAAAACAAAGGAAACGAATCCCTCCAGCTTCCTTCCTCCTTGGACCTAAATATTTATCTGAGCGCCTGCAAACCAAGGTGTGTGTGCTGGGGTGTGGGGGTGGGGTGGAGGAGGAACTGAAACGGGCTTGGAGTGTTCAGTGACACATCAGTCCATTTCAAACATATGAGGAAAAATGGAAACGAATGGAAATTCTTTTTGTTCCGCGGAACCCATACACAGAGCAAGAGGAAGGTATTCCAACAGAACAATGAAAGGCTGAGTGTTTTAGAATCAGGAAGTGTGTGCCTCAGGGTTGTGTCCTTCCACCATACTTACTCACTGAGTATGCTGATCAAGTAATGTGAGAAGCTGTACTATAAGACAGAATACAGTCTCAGGAGGGAAGACTGAATCACAATCTGCTACACACAGATGGCACAGCCTTGCTGCTGAAATTCAGGAGGACTCAGAGCACTTCCTGAGGAAGTCAGAGACTGCAGCCTTCGATATGGATTGCAACTCAGTGTAGCTGACCCCTTTCCACATTCTCAGGAGCTCTGTCACATTTCCTTACAACAATTTATTAATGCACTTTAAGTAGTAAAAAGGGAATTCTTCTATTATTCCTGGTATTAATGTGAATGCTTATCTGGAGCTAAGTCTTACTATGTCAAAGTTCAATCAATCAATATTTTTCCATCCTTTCTGTTTTGGAAAGGAGTTCAGGTCACTAGCCAGCTTGTGATTTTAATTTAATCTTGTTATAATCCCTTACACTGAACACTTACACAGACCCTTTCAGCACTTGCCTGCACAAATACATGACCACATGTAGCAATATCTACTACCTGGAGTAGAGAGTGCCCAGCCTTCAGTCGTTTGCACTTCAATGGGTTTCTATTCAATTCTTGTTCAAAATCTTGGGAGAATGTCTCTAAAGTATTTATGCATAAAAGGAATAATCCAATGGTAAGGTGGAATATCTTAAACTTTAGTAAACATTTTCATGAAAATTATTTCATGTCTTTGAAACATTCAATTTTTATCATTCTTTAAACAATTGATCTATCACTGTTATGCATTTGCAATTGAGACTGAAGAAGAGTATGAACTTTTAGAGCCATTTTGGCCAGAAATGTCATCAGTTCTATTTTGCAAATTATTTAATTGTGTCTGTGTCTGAACTCTAGTGTGTTATGAGTTGGGCTGCAAACCTCATGGTCAACAGTTTGAAACCACCAACCTCTCCAAGGGAGAAAGTGAAGGATTTTTACTCCCACAAAGGATTACAATCTCAGGAACCTACAAGGACAATCCTATTCTGTCCTATTGGGTTGCTATGATTCAGCATCTACTTGAAGGCAGTAAGTTTGTTTGTTTGATTTTTGGTACCTGTGCAAGAATAGATTAAATTAGAAAGATTGCTGACCACAGTAAAAGACTTCATAGCCTCTGTATGAATTATACCAAAACATGAAAATAACAACAAAAAGGTCACAACTTAGTCATAAATCACATCATTATAATCAATGAATAAGTTAAATTGTTAAATATTTCATTCTACATAGATCAACAATCAATGCCCATGAAAGCAGTCAAGGAATAAAATGATGTATTGCACTGGGCAAATCTGCCAAAAAATACTTCTTCAAATTTTTGAAAGACAGAGATATCAGTTTGATGAGTTAAGGATTTTGAATTGCCTCAGAAACAAGGGAGAGCTGGAAAATAAAAGAAAATTGAAGGACAGGCATTCAATTGTGACGTTGGCAAAGAATCGTAATTGGAATGAAGGCAGTCTGAAGAGTTGTGTCCTTGAGGACGCAGTCAGAATGGTTCTTCCAAACAGATGAGGAGACGTGCTTGCTTACTTTGGACGTGCCACCAAATGCCTGGAGGACAGTGTGCTTGGTTAAGTACAGAGCTAGGGGAGAAGAAGGTCTTACCACCACAACAATGCACCTCTTCACACAGCCATCCCAGTGTGCCACTTATGTGTACTGTACTCTATTTATTGTGCTTTATGGAGTATTTCCAAAATCTATGGCTGTTAATTTTGTGTTAAAGTCCTGGAAAATTGATCTATAGTATCATATATATGTATATGTGTGTTTATGCATACACATATACACACATTTACACATACCTACACATATACATACAGTTCTCAGTTTCTAAAGAGGGATAAAATATTTGGTAAGTGAGGGTCAGTAAGAAGAGGAAGCTCTTCAAAGGTCCTCAAAGAGCAGGATGGGCATACTGGCTGCAACAATGAAGTAGAGTAATGCTCGTTCTCAATCAATGGTGCAGGACCAGGCAATGTTTCAGACTGTTCTCTGTATGGTGAAGAGGGTGTAGTGTTCTTGGCTGTGTTTGATCAACTGAAATGTATCCGAGAGGAATTACTAAGAGGTGAATGATGGGTATCATGATGATGGGACAGAAGGAAAGAAAAAAGAAAAAGAGGAAAAAACTGGAAAGTAAAAATTACATAGAGAGATATAAGTATAGCTATGTATATATATAATTTTGATGTATTTCTCTATATACATTATATATATGGAACTTGTGGCAGTTACATAATTTCCTGTCAACCTGAGCGAGCGGGTGGAGTCTAGCCTGTCAGTAGGTCATAGCCAATGAGGTCTCTGAGGGCGTGGCCTTCTGAGGATTCTGGAACTCCTGTGTTCCTTCCTGGAGGCGGGACACACACTCACTCTGCTTCATCTTCCAGCTGTCAGGCCATGGGCAGAGTTATGCTGAGGAAGCCAGAGCCCTGGACCTGGAGGATCCACATGGAGACCCACACACAGCACTGAAATGCTTCCACTGCCACACTGGATCTATAAGACTTTCCACCCCCTGGCTTGTGATTTTCCTGCATTCAGCATCATTGCATGGCTGCATGAGTCTAAAGAGGAATTTATGGACTAGTATCAGACATATGGGCTAATATCAGACTTATGGACTTGATCTGAACTGGGCTCAGATATTTTCTTAATATAGAACAGCAGGTCTTTGAAGGTTATGTCATTCATCTCTGAATTCTTTCACTATGTATTTTTTTCTTTCAGCTTCACATTAGTTTTACTGTGTCCAGTTATGCTATTGTTTTTACCTATCGTATTTGGGGTTTACAGTACTCACTAATTATGATATCTTGCCATTTTTTATCATCAGTCACTATCATTTCAAATATTTCCTCTGGACCACTTTTATCTCCTTATGGGATTCCAATTCATATATGTAATCTTTTTCTTTTTTTATAAATCATGTTCCACTAAAAAAAACACCTATAAGAGACCCTATAGGACAGAAGATAACTGTCCCCTTTTGTCTCCAAAGCTTTGGGTTTCTAAATCTTTATGGGAACAGAAAGCCCCAACAGCTGGTGGTTGAATTGCTCACCTGGTGGTTAGCAGCTCAGTGCATAACCCACTGTGCAACCATGGCGCCTTCAAATCCTCTTCCATATCAAATAGGGGAAAAAGTTACTGCTACTGGGTTTGGGGCTCACACTAAATCCTAGCTCCAATTTAAGAACAATGAGTTCTTATACCATGGCCCTGCTTGCTATTGCCCCTGAGGAAGGGAACTATGGGTGCCAGAGCAAAAAGTGGTGAAGAACAGTAAATAAAAGTTGTGAGAATCCAGTTTGTAGAAGGCTATAGATGACAGTGGGAACCCAAGACACTTGGTGGGAACTCCGCGATCTTTCTCTATCCCTAGAGGGATGGGAGGAAAGTGGTTACTAAACAGGATGCATTGGGGAGATGGCTATAGAAGATCAAAGAGATAAACCTGACTTGAATGGTTAAAACTTTGTCAGTTGAACTCCCCCTATCCCCACCCTCCCAGTCCCGAGTCACTTTAGACCTAATCTGGTTGTCAACATTTTCTCTATTTTTTTGTTTGTTCATATTGGGGTTTATCTCAGATGTGTTGTCATTGAGGGTCACACTCTTGAATTGTGTTATATGTTTTCCTGTATAGGAAACCCGGTGTTGATGACCGATAGGGACCTCAAGTAGAATAAGAGTTTCTTGAGGGATGCAGTGATGGTGGTAGGGGCTGGTGATAAAAGAAACATGGTGTCACGGAGTGCAGGAAGGAAGAGAATGTTTTCGAACTGATTGTGGGGGCGCTGTATAATACTGCTTGACACAACGGGATTACGGATTGCTATATCCTAGCTCCCAATAAACTAAAAGTATTGCTAGTACGGTTCCAATTCCTACATGTGCAAATTCTTTTCAAACAGAGTGCTTAACATGTCCTTCAACAAAAGGATGGCTGCAGGCAAGTGCTCTCAATAATTTGTCTGAGCCTCATGAGGGTGCCTTTACAAATATATCGGATCACTGTGGCTTCCTAGGGAAGCTGCTAAGCCAGTTAAATTCAAAGCAGAAATGGCAGCTTAGAAGGGTACAGCCACAGTTTGGGGAAGTATTCCATATGGGTGATCTTGATACATTTTTTTGAAAGACAGGATGATCATGGTGGTGTATTATAAAGAAGCTTTCAGAAAATGTACAAGTATATTATTAAGCAAAAGGCCAGAAAAGTTGTGCCAAGGAATTATTTTCCCATCCCAGCAGTGCATCTGCTCATTGTTTCAGGATAACCAACACAGCCCTAGGATAACTTGATTGGGAAATCTTACCCCATGCACCCTACAGAACTCATTTCATCCCTTCAGACTTCTTTTGGCTTTGAAAAATAAAAAAAACTTCAATAATTTTAGTCTGTTCAATATCAAAACTGCTTCTTTGAAGATGGATTAGAAAGATGGAAATACCTTTCAGGAGTGTCCTGGGTTGGGTTTTCAAGAGAAGTAAAACCAATGATGCTTCCATGTTTATGTATCTTGAAAGAGATTTGTATCAAGAAATGGCTTACTCAATTGTAGAAGTAGGTAATTCCAGTCCAGTTCAAGTCTATAGTCAGATGCAAACTGGAGGCTTCTCCTGACTTGTGGAAGCGGAAGAATAGGAATAGCACATGAACCAGCAGGGCCACAGGCTGGTGGATGCAGAGGTAAACGAAAGCGAGTTTGGCTGAATGAGTTCAAGACTGGAAGTCCATTGATGGCTCCTTTGATGAGCAGGAGATTGAAGAACAAGTTGCAAAATCCGGAGCCAGCATGAGGCAAAGGCAGACAGAAAGACCTTGGCACTGCTCAGGGTCTCCAAAGGCCACACCCCCAAGGGAGTGTCATTAGGCTGCAACCTGATTCATAGGTTGATCTTCACCCAGGTTTGTCTAAACCAAACACCTCACTACCACCAGTCAGTGCTAACTCATAGCAAATAAGGTAAGGTAGAACTGCCCCCGTGCGTTTCCAAGACAGCTAGTCTTTATGCACATGGAAAGCCCCATCTTTCTCCAGCAGAGCGAATGATGGTTTTGAATTTTGGATTTGTGGTTAGCAGGCCAAATCATAATTGGCATAAACTGTACCCATCAAAGGAATGGGTAGACCTCTAACTGAAACTCACTGTTATCAGTCTGATGTTTTACTCATAATGACCCTATACAGGGGATTTGTCAAGAATAATGGTTTCACATTATGATATTTTTGATAAGGATTTCTATAATTTGGCAGCAATACTTTTAAATTTTATCCTTGTATTTCTAAGGAGTTCTGGTGCTAGGCTGTTAACTGGTTGTTTCCTACCTTTGGTAATTAACTTCCAAAACGACTCTAACCATAGAAATTCTGTGGGGGCAGTTCTAGTATGTCACATGGAGTCATTAGTAGTTGTAATCAATTCAATGAACCCAAACAATAATATATTGTAGTTCATTCCTATGCATATTTCTGCATATCATTCTGTAATTTTTATCTTCCAATAGACTAATCCTGTCTTCTTCTGTATCTAATATCAGACATATTTATTGAACTCTTACATTCAGTTAATGTATTTTTTACAATTTAATTGAGATAAATTTCACATGCCCTACAGTCCATCCATTAAGAATGTATAATTGTTTCTTTGTTTTTATATGTTTTTTGGTATACGATGGATGAATCCATACAGATAGTAAGTGGATAAATGGTTTCTTGACCATATAATATGGTAGGGGGGGTTTGGGGGGAAATGGAGAGCTAATAACAAGGAATACAAGAAAGAAGAAAATGGTCTAAAATTGATTGTGGTGCTGATTGTACAACTATTCTAGATATGATTGAACTATTGAATTGATGACACGTAGATTATGTCCCAATAAAACTTTTCAAACTAAAATAAGAAATAAAGACCAAAGTGGGGGAGATATACAATTAACTGCCATTTCATATATTCACAGACTTGTATAATCATCACCCCATCAACTGGGAACTTTCATATAACTGGTGATGTAGTGGGCTATACAATGTACTGCTAACCACAAGGTCAGTGGTTCAAACCCACCTGTCACTCAGTGGGAGAAAGACTGACTAACCCCATAAAGACTGATATAGGAATTGTCGTATGGGATCACTATAAGTTGTAATCGACTTGGTAGTGATGAATTTTTTGTATGAGTTTGGAAACATGCAGTAGTTTTTCTTTCTCTCAATTAACATACAGAATTCAAGTCCATTCATGTTGGTTGTACCATGCATAGGTCCTTAATTTCTTTAATTCAAAATAATATTCCACTGCTGGGATATACCTGATTAGGTTTACTCATACAATTATTAGTAGACAATTGAGTTGCTTCCACATTTTGCTATTGTAAATAATACTTTTATAGAAATTTGTGGATAAGTTTCTGTGTGAACATATTATTTTATTTCTTTTGGATATATATCTAGGAATGAAATCTTGGCTCATGTGGTAACAATCTATGCTTAAGTTTTTGAGGAACTTCTAGAATATTTTCTAAACTGGATCTACCATTTTATATCCCTGAAATAATATATCAGAATCCTAATTTTTCCATATCCTCATCAACAATTGTTATTACTTTTATTATACTTCTAGTGTGTACAGTGGTAGTGGCTCAACTTTATAGATTAAAATTTCCTATTTGTCATATATGTATATGTGTGTATATAACTATTTATTTTTTCAGTTCTCCATTATGAATCACATTTTGAACAGTTAATTTAAATTCTATATGTAGTAATGTCAAAATATAACTCTTCTGAGTGTCTTGTTTTTATTATATGTTTTTCTTTAACTTCAGTTGTGTGACCTTTTCACCACTAAACCTACATTTTTAATTGAATTCTGGATATCATTATGAAATACCACAAATGTTCATAATGATGTTATCCTCTACAGAAGATTCAACATTATTTTTGGCAGGCAGCTAGGGTAGGAACCAAAGTCAAATATGGAATTGATTTTACTCAGAGCTTGGCTGTTTTGCCCCTACTCTTGGGGTGTAGATTTGTGAACTATATGATGGATTCCCTAATTTTGACCCATATAGTAACTACAATTTAAAGGCTGGTGTATTTACCAAAGCATCCCTTCTTGAGTTTGTTCTTACCTCTGAGTTTTGGCCCCACAAAATTGCCAATAACTCTGTTTAACTTCTTAATCTTGCTGTTGCATCTATTTATTTATGGTCAGATGCTGCTGACAAATTGGTAAATATCTTAAGGGGGAGAGAGGGATAGTATATCAAACTCATTTCTCTGTGTTTTTGTTCTTTCCAGGATCTTGGTTTCTCAAGTTTTCACTGCCTCAGTAGCTATCTTTCTGGTACCTTTAGGTACACAGACCCCAAAATAATAATTCTTCTTCCTCTTTGTTCTTCTTCAATTCTTTCTCCTGTTTCTCCTCTTCTTCATTTTTCTTTATTAGACCTTGAACTGATTCTCAAAAGAATATTGTTATACAGGAAGTCTGGATCCATTTCTGGATGTTCTATTCAATTTCATAAATGCACCAATGCCACATGTGTTAGTCTGGGTGTACTGGAGAAACAACTCCACAGAAATGCATATATATATATATATATATATATATATATATATATATATATATATATATATATATATATATATTAAGAAAGCATCCCAACCCAGTGCTGCCCAAGCCCATAAGTCCAACATTAGCCCATGTGTCTGACACCAATCCACAAAGTCCTTCTCAATCTCACAAACACACACACAATGATGCCGACTTCAGGAGGAAAGCCGAATCAGTGAGCATGTAAGCATCTCAGCACTGGCAGGGGTTCTCCACACCACTGCTTCAGCACCCAGGGCTGTATCAGGGTAGGTCCATGTGGCTTCTCCTCAGGGATGTCTTGCAGGAAGTGAATCTTGCCAGCTGAAGTAGGGAACAAGCAAAGACAGCTGCACCCTGGTTTGTCCATCACAGTGCAAGAGACTTGAGAACTAGAAGGACGTGGCTCAATGAGCCATTTACTTCTCCACCCTTCAATTAATCTCACGTGTTTATCAGCCAGCTTGGCACAATAAACCTTAACTATCTCACCACCCTATTTTAATTACAGAAGTTTATGATACATATTTATACCTGGTAGGGAAAATACACGTGCACAAGGTTAACACATGCATACTGCTCTCAATTTTCAGTAGTTCCTAGCTATTCTTGTTTGTTTATAATGAATTAATTTAACTCAGGAACTAGCATGATGTTTGTATTAGGAGCAAATTTGAGCAAATCAAATTAAATTTGTGAAGGTTCTTCGAAACAACATAGCATTTTTATATTGTTGAAGCTTTTTATTCAAAAACATCTATTGAAGTTTACCTTTTGTCTTTCAGAACATATAATTTTCCTTAGATAGAGTCTAAGCTTTTTTGTTGTCGCTATTGTTGAGTTTTCTGTTTAGATTTTTTTTTCTGTTATAGATGGAGCCTTCTCCATCTGGCAAGAAAGGTGTTAAATATGAAAGTTGCTGAACTGATTGTTACATCTTAAGCTACATTTTTTTAAATTTTAACAATTTATTAGGGGCTCATACAATTCTTATCACAGTTCATACATATACATACATCAATTGTATAAAGCACATCTGTACAGTCTTTGCCCTAATCATTTTTTTCTCCTCTTTTTTTACATTTTATTAGGGACTCATACAAATCTTATCACCATCCATACATATACATACATCAATTGTATAAAACACATCCATACATTCCCTGCCCCAATCATTCTCAAGGCATTTGCTCTCCACTTAAACCCCTTGCATCAGGTCCTCTTTTTTTTTCCCCTCCCTCCCCTTTCCCCACTCCCTCATGTGCCCTTGGTAATTTATACCTCGTTATTTTGTCATATCTTGCCCTATCCGGAGTCTCCCTTTCCCCCTTCTCTTCTGTCCCTCTCCCAGGGAAGAGGTCACATGTGGATCCTTGTAATCAGTTCCCCCTTTCCAACCCACTCACCCTCCACTCTCCCAGCATCGTCCCTCACACCCTTGGTCCTGAAGGTATCATCCACCCTGGATTCCCTGTACCTCCAGCCCTCATATGTACCAGTGTACAGCCTCTGTCCTATCCAGCCCTGCAAGGTAGAATTCGGATCATGGTAGTTGGGGGGAGGAAGCATCCAGGATCTGGGGGAAAGCTGTGTTCTTCATCGGTACTACCTCGCACCCTAATTAACCCATCTCCTCTCCTAAACCCCTCTATGAGGGGATCTCCATTGGCCGACACTTGGGCCTTGGGTCTCCACGCTGCACTTCCCCCTTCATTTAATATGGTATATATATACATATACACATATATACACATACATACACACACTTATATTGTTTTTTTTTCTGCATGATGCCTTATACCTGGTCCCTTGGCACCTCGTGATCGCACTGGCCGGTGTGCTTCTTCCATGTGGGCTTTTTTGCTTCTGAGCTTGATGGCCGCTTGTTCACCTTCAAGCCTTTAAGACCCCAGACACTATCTCTTTTGATAGCCGGCTTAAGCTACATTTTGTAGCTTAAAATTTTACTTATTTTTTTTGTAGTTTATAATAAATTAGGTTTATAATCAATTAGGTTTTTCCAGAAGTATATTAATATAGTCTACAAATAGAGGTGATTTAACCTCTTAGTTTCAAATTTGTATGCTTCTAATTGTTCTTATTTAATTTGGGGGACTAAATTTTATAATAAAATAGTAAATTGTGCTGGGTTATTGGGTATATTGCCTTGTTCTTGATTTTCATAGTAAAGATCTTATCTTCATTATAGAAAATACTGGGTTTTGAGTTTATTATTTTAGGAAAATAATTTTTAATACCATAATGAAATGACTACTGAGTGCTCTCAATAAGAAATGTCACAGTTGCTAAATGACCTTTTGCCATTTTAACTTATGTTTTTCTCCATATCATTAGACATGATGGATTTTATTTATTATTCTAATATCATGTTCTTGAAATTAATCTCTTAAATGAATCTGTTTTAATGTGCTATTGAATTGTTTGCTAAATTTATTTAATAATTTTATATTTCTATTTATGAGATTTCGCTAATTTTATTTACTAATATCTATCTATGAGAGGAGTCCTGATGGCACAGACAAGTAAATGCTAGACTAGTGGTCAGAGTGGTGGTGTTTCTAAATCCCCCAGAGGCACCTTGGAAGGCAGGTCTGGTAATCTTCTAAAAGATCACAGCCTTGAAAGCCCAATGGAGCAGTTCTGTTCTGCACAGATGGGCTCTTCATTGTCAAAATTGACTGGATGGCAAATTATAATAACAATGTCATCCTTAAGTGGAAATAGGCTACAGCTTTCTATTTTGTGCATTAATTTTCAGCTTTCATATTATATTTTTTGTATTATAAAATTTATAAAAAATTTAGGTGCCTTAAATAATTTAAATATAATTTGAATGAGCTAATCTTTAAAGATTTGTTAAAATGTCATATTTACTTAACCCTTGCCTTCTCTATGGGTGGAGTATTTTACATATTTTTCTATTTCCTACATTCAATTGCAGTGTTTAGATCTCTTCTTTTCTCTATCTTCTCTCTCTTCATAGAAACCCTGGTGGCACCTGTTGGGCTGTGAGTTGCGAGGTCAGTAGTTTGAAACCATCAGCCAAGAAAGATGAAGCTTTCAATTCTTGGAAAGATGTACAGTCTAGGAAACCCATAAGGACAGTTCTACTCTGTTCTAAATGTTTGCAGAGTCAGAATTGACTCGCTCAATGGCCATTCATTTTTGCTTATTTGATTATTTAAACTTACTTATGAATGATATCACCCAAACTCATTGGTTTATATGATAGCCATTTTTCTAATGACTCGAGAAAGCTTTTTATATGGCCTCAAATTATTTCCTAATAAATACCAAATTCAAGTACAAATCAAACCAAACTCACTTCCATGGTGTCTACTCTGACTCATGTAGGTTTCAAAAATTCATAGAACAACTACATCATTAATTAAAATTTCCATCAACTTTTTGAAGCCTCCTCATATAACTCTTTATATCCAGCACCCAATACATTAACAGTAGTGACTAACTTTTCCTCTAAATCAGCGGTTTTCAACCTATGGGTTGTGACCCCTTTGGTGGTCAAATGACCCTTTCACAGGGGTCATCTAATACAGCCTCATATCAGATATTTACATTAGGATTCATAACAGTAGCAAAATTACAGTTATGTAGTAACAACAAAAATAATTTTATGGTTGGAGCCACCACAACCTGAGGAACTCTATCACAGGGTCGTGGCATTAAGAAGGTGGAGAACCACTGCAATGTAGATGCTGTCTGATCACCACAGTCCTCGTCACAGTCACCACCAGCCAATTAGCGAGTGTTCTGTGAGTACATCAACCTCATCCTCAGCCCGGCCTTCATTGCTTCTCCACAAAGTCGACACCCTTCAAAATATGTCCGACAGTGGCCTACTTCTGTTCAAACTGGGAATAAAATCTGAAGTATCTTACCATATTTTAAAAGGCTCCAAGTAAGCTGGCTTTTCATTTCCTTTATGATCTCATTTCCTACTGCAATTTTTCTCACACTTAGTTTTAGGCCACATGAACAAATGGCTCCAACCCCAGGGCTCCTGTAAGTTTTGATTCAAGTACTTTCAACCAATCCCTCTGAGGTTTCTGCATCGTTAATTCTCTTACTTCCCTCAAATAGCATGGCATGTCAGAGGTACCTCCCCTGCACATCCCACCTACATATCATATCCTTGTCATATTCCTGCGATCTCTGTGTTCCTTATATCCTTGTCAATCTCTCTTTATTTCATATCCTTATTAGGGTTTTCTCATATAGCCTTCACCACTACTTGGTACCATATAGCCAGTGTTTCCCTCAATAAAATGCAAGCTTCATAAAAATCACTGGCTTTATTTGCTGCATTCCAATCATATGTCTTCACATCCCAGAATTGTACTTTGTCCACAATAGATATTTGTCTAGTGATCAAACCTGTGAAGTATTTTCGATTGACATTTGTTTTAACATACTTCTAATTGTCATTAGTTGAACTCTATCACTTTACATTTGCTTTTATACTTAAAAAGTCTTTTCCCACTTTTATTCTGTTATTCTTAGCTTAGACTTTGGTTATAATTAAGCTTTTATTTATTAATCCAGCTAGAATTCATTTTTGTTTATGATGTGAAGATAAACTTATCTCTTTATCTAATCATGAACTTATTAAATATTTGCATGTGCTTAAAATGTCACCATTAGCAGAACGTATATAATGTGCATATCTACATACAGAATATCCCTTGCAAATTCTTCAGATTGTTATTGCTTTAAATTTTAATTCATTGGATATAAGCACTGTAGACATATGTATTGAACTCTATCCTTTTCTTGCCCTGATAAAACTTCCGTTCAGCTAGTCACAGGACATTCATGGTTTATTATGTGATCTGAAATTAATTAAACCAACGTGCTTGGACATGTAATATGACTGCCTAAAATGATTGCTTTTCAATGTTATCTATAGATTACTTTTATTATGTCTAAAATTCACTATATATTCATATATACTATGAAAAAAGGAACGAGAAAAATACACAAATCAGATTATAGAAGGAATTTCTAGCTTGGACTTTATCTAAGATATTCTATAATACTTTGATAGAATATTGGCACTGGCCTGTGTCTGGCTGAACTCAAAAACGGTGCCAGAGTTCTCATTTAATGGGTTTAAGGCCCATGTGCCACACCCTCACATTGTAGCACCCTCTTTGCCCATTCACATATGGACTCATTCATCTTGAAAACCATCTGTACTTCATAATACAAGTGGAGCCCACTTGTATTGCCCCGAGGGTTTACTATTGAACAATGAAACCCACTTATTTCGTTTTCTAACCAAAATAATGCTTTCTCACTCAAGAGATGTGCCGTGCATCTGCTATTTATTTGGCATGCTTTCCCCCTCTCTATTACTCACTTCACAGTTTGGATTCAACAAGTGAATTGGGTGAGATGAAGAACATTATGTAGACCAAAACAGTAGGAAGTGCTAATTTTCATCAAAACAGCAAGTCCTAAATTTTTATAAGAAAGGTATAATTTGGTACTTCAATTATCTGGGCATAGATCTTTCTAGAATTGCCACAATTCTGTGTCTAATAGATGAACTTTGTTGATCTATATGGAATGAAAATAACATATCGCTAGATTTCAAATTATATTGGTAATGTTTGAGAACCACTATGGAATAAGCCCCAGTCTTATGAATTATACTGTGGTTTTAAAGCTTATGTATGATACAATATTTTAATTCAAAATTTAAAGTAAAAATCAAGCCTTCATTAAGAATGAACAAACAAACAAAAAAAGTTAGTTAGCTACAAGGGGGGGAAAGACTAGATGCTGAAATACTATATAAATTTCCATTGTTTGGTATATGTACAAAGGCACTTAACATTATGATACCATGAATACCAGTTACATAACAAGGGAAATTTCTTCCTGAGATTCAGGAGAACAAGTCAATATATTCAAGTTCTCATAGTCAAATGTATTCTAGGCCATGGTCACTTAGCCTGTGACTCATAATTTTATTAATCTAAATGGTCAGACAACAAGGGAGAGGCTTGAAAGGAACTGAAAGAAGGAAAATTGAGTTCTCAAACAATAGAACTTGTGAAGAGCGAAGGGCTCAGCGCATTGAAAATTCCCATCACAATCCTTGCCTTTCTTCTTAAAAACGTCTACCTATTTCGTCATTCGTTCAGAACCTCTCTTCTCTCTTCCTTCCCTCTCTTCTCTCATCTTTAAGGGGCAAAACTTCCCTGCACGATTCTTCCTGGGGTTTCTGGGTTTGATATTAAGCAAAAGGTTTTAGTCCTGGTATCCCTCTTGTACACAATGATCCTCCATCCTAACTAACTCTCTTTAGCAATAACCAGAAGGATGGTGTTGCACTTTTAAGATCAACTAAATCATGCCATGAAAATAAGCCAAATCAGATTATCCATACTATCATGTAGGAATAAACTGCTTAAAACCATATCACTCCAGATAGTTGATTTATCATTGTCATAAATCTTAGTAATGTCATGTCTTCTTTGGTACTTCAAATTAAGGTACATGTAAAATGATGTCACAAAAAGGGTGAAAACAATAGCATTAACATTATGGATTAATTTTTATAATTATAATCCTAGAAGACACAGGAAGATGGGCTCTGAAATGGAGTTTAAAGGTGATGAAACACACACTCCTCTTCCAGATGGACATCAAGTATACACTACACATATGTATGCATGCAGGCAGCCCGTAGTTTATAATGCATGTTAATATATTTTTTAAAATCATCAGTGATCAATTCCCTAAAGATACAGCAGTTTCCCCTTTTATTTTGCCAGGAATCTGTTTGGAAACCAATGTAATGATTACATGGAATTTTGATATCCATTTGGTACTGATTTACACCAGTATTTCTAAGGCTGCCAACAAGAAAGTCCAGAATTTCAGGCATCTAAAACTCCACAACAGACAACTGTCTTGTATTTTATAGCTTATGAAATCGGGGCTTAATATGATTTTCCAGTAATAAGTTCTGTCCCCTCTCCAAAGAGCTAAGCCCGTTGTGCAGATCCGAAAAGTAATACAGAATAGATGAGGCAAGTTAATATTAAACTTGAAGGAGAACTATACAAATTATATTGTTTATTTAGGACAAAAGCACTCGAGTTGAAAGGGCTGACAAATGATTTATTGCAAAGACTTAACCAGCATGTTCACATTTTGTTTTTTATCCCTAGTCCCACTTCTAGAAGTTGCTTGGTGGTGTTTTGATGTTGGATATAGTATTAATAAAGTCATCAAATGAACATTCACTAGATGTTGGTAAAAAACAGTTTTTAAATGCTTCATGTCTTCTGTTCTTTTGAAATATCTAAAAAAATGCAGACTTGTGTCCAATAAGTAATTAATCGCAGGCAAATAACTTAGGGGACTGAGTTATGTGGATAACTGTTTTATAAACCTAAGTAAATACAGCCACTTATGTAAAAATGACAAAAGTAAGTAAAAGCGACAAAATACATTACAAAGCAAACCTTCCACATATCATTAGAAATAAAATTACATTAGCATTTCTTTGATACGTTCAAAACATCTTTTGAAGGGAGTCAGAGGTAATATATATTGATTTAATGTATTTTTAATACAAGAGTCATGAAATCTTCTTCCCAGATTTCTTGGGGGGGGGGGGGATGGAAAAGTGTGTATCAATGTATATCAGTTTCATAATACTTAATGTTTCATTTGACTTTCTGTAGTATTTCAGGCTTGTTCAAAAATTTTCATGTGCCACATTATTGTCTTTGTTGTTGTTAGGTGTCAGAGAATAGATTTTTGATTCACAGGAATTATACAAACAGAAGATACAAAATTACTCGACATATACAAGTTCAGAGCCAACAATGATATATAATGGGTTATATGGAGGCAGAAAGTCTTCGAAAAATTCACTATAAAATGAAAAATGGAATGAAATACCAAACGTTGAAGAAAATATCAAACGTTGAATGAACATTCCATGCATTCTTTCCTAGCAAAGATAAATGAATTATTTTGTATTATTTTGCAGATGAGGCCAACAGAAAAAGGCACAAAGAAATGTTTTCCTGTAGCAGAAGCCTACTTTGATGAGGAACCCACACCAGATTGCACATTAAGGTTCTAAAACTCTGATTCCAGAACATACCATGGTGCCTGCATGGGAGGATGACTTCTGGATTATCATCATCACTGTGCTCTCTGCCTTCCTGAGAGGAATAAGGCTCTTTGATGGATACTTGGGCTCACAGAAGGGTGCCTACATCACGATACTTAAGCACCAATCTATTTCTAAAGCAATAGCTGTACAAAACAGGATTCTTGTAACCATGTTATTAGACATAATGACAGCTAAAGCTAAGCATGAATACAATCAAATGGAAGAGTCTTTTGACTCCCATTCTTTCATAACATTTAGAGTAACAAAATTTATATAAAAATCTTTGCTTCAAAATATATTGCTAAATTACTCTATGAAATTTATAATTATCTACCAACATAATTTTATGTACACAAACTTTTTAGCTGACATTGAGTGAATAAATTACTTCTTACTGAAAATAACTGTGTCCAGAAAATAAAATGAAACTTTTTCATAAATTAATCTTCATAGCTAATGCTTATGCATGTATTCTCTCATAAAATTGAGTTCTGAAAATACTGTCATGCTACTTGAAAATAGGTCAAAGGAAACATATTTTGGGTGGCAGTCAATCACATATTATCAATCATAGTTCTGTATAAAGAACACATGTATTTCTGGTTTACTTACTCAAGAATGATTTAAAATATTTTCTCCCTATTGAAACAGTCATGAAAAATCTCATTCTTAATTTTTCATAAGATTTTTCAAAAGACACCACCTTGAAATTCAGATTATGAGTAAATTTCATAAGCGTGTGATAGAGGGAAAGTGAAGAAAAGTCTCTCTAAGTAGATCAGAGCCATAGAGTGGGCCCTTACCTTGAAAAGGTAATCATCTTACCTGTAAAACCTTTCCCCTCTCGAGGTCTTACTCTCTGTTACCCTGGGTCCTACGCTCATTCCCTTCTCAATTTTATTGACTTGTTTTAAATACAGAAGTCTCACCAAGTGTGATATGACCACTGAGCACCACAGGTTATTTCTATTATTTTCACATAAACAGCTTGGCAGTCAACTAAGTTCACTGTCTCTCTTGGAAAGTTAAATTGTACAGAAAACCAGGTATGACAGAAGATACACTACTCGAGATATACAAGAATTGAATCCTGAGGAAATCATAAAGCCACTTCTCTTTAAGGATGGAAGAAATTCAAAAGACTTAAATGGGGATGATTCAACCCCCACCTGAAAAGATTACATCACTCTCTCTGAACTCATAATCTTCCAAGGTTGAGACACTCACTGGAGTGTTCAGCCACTGGTGGATGACTGATGGCATGCAGGTACCTGGATTCTCAGTCGCTTTATATTTAGATTTCATCTTCTGCTTTCTGTCCATGGCATGTACCACGTGTGTGTGTTCCTAAGAACTCTGACATTGACAACAGTGGAGACATAGCTGGAGTCTGTGTGGTCAATAGGGAAAGAGCTGGAGACAAGCTGGGGGTCACGGCTTCCGGAAGAGAAGTGAGATGGTAGAGAACGGGAGGGCATGGGTCTTCCTGAAGCACCTGTCCTGGGGTGATAGTTGGCATTCTAGGTAGCACTGCTTTAATCCCAGGCTGGGCTACTGCTGTGATTAAAGGTGGTGGGAAAACAAAAGATTTCTTCCCCTTTGGAACAACGGGGATATGCAAATGTTCATCCTTCAGTTTTGCAATA
The DNA here is from genome assembly GCF_050624435.1 of Tenrec ecaudatus. Taxonomy (NCBI): domain Eukaryota; kingdom Metazoa; phylum Chordata; class Mammalia; order Afrosoricida; family Tenrecidae; genus Tenrec; species Tenrec ecaudatus. Next base: position 59,612,720 of record NC_134532.1, on the reverse strand, counting down.
TCATTAAAAACTGAAGCCAGAGATTGAAACTTGGGTTCCCAACCGAGGAGATGATTCCAAGAACCACTGACTCTCACAAAATGATCCGGGGTCCTATCAGTGGAAGGAGCTGTACCTCTTGCCTCGTGTTCACCTGGATTCAGTATGTATTCTTCTCTAGCATCAGCCAGGATGCCCTCCTTTGACACCCTCCTTTGAAATATATGAGGAAACACATCATTTTGAACGTAGGCTATACCATGGCCTTCTCTACCCCCTTCCTCCAACAGATGGCTGTTTTCTGCTTTGTCCACAGTGACTATCAGGTCAGTTTCTCCAGATAAATAAGAAAGCTGGTCTGAGTCCCTTGGGATCCCAGAGTCTGGCACTCTAGAATCCAGATCCTTCAGAACGGAACCAGAGGCCTTCCTGTATGGGTGCTCATTTATCCTCTGGATTTCTTTATCTTCCGCAGTTTCTCCTTCCACAGAACAGTGGCCACTGGAATTCGAGTGACTACACAGATGCAGTAGCTCCTCCTCCATGATGCTTATCAAGCCCAGCCACTCAGGCATGGAGTTCACAGGCATCACCTCATTGTTGCAATCATTCATTTGCGGCAAGGCCTTGAGCATGCTGCTATCCCTGGTCAATCTCAAATTGACCTCCAAGGAGGATGAGGTTTTCTTTTCCTCATAATTGCCGATTGAATCTTTTTGTTTATGTCTTAAAATCAGTATCATAAGAATGAGCACCAGCAACAGAAGCACTGGAAAGGACGCCATAAGGCTAACGGATAAACGGTTGGCCATTATCGTTGAACGTTTTCCTTCAGGGGAAAATGACACATTTACAAAAACAGTGCAAGATGCAAATTTGGAGTCCTGTTTGGGGCTGTGAGCGATAACGTTCATTTCAATGGTGTCTTCTCTGCTAACTGGATTTTTTATGTGCGGAAGGGCTCTAGTCAAATAGATATTCCCATTGGTTTTATTTACTGAAAAGAAAGGTGAGGAGGTTCCCAGAGAGTAGAGAATGACTCCATCGATACCAGCATCGGCATCTGAGGCTTCCACTCTGCCAATCAACTGTCTTACTTTACTCTTGTCTGGAAGATTGAAAAAATATTGATCCTGTGTGAAAATGGGTTCAAATTCATCTATGCCTTCGATATCTACCCACACCATTAAGGAGGCCGTCAAATCACCTCTGTCTTTCGCCTCAACTGTGATGCAGTATTTGTTTTTCAGTTCGTAATCAAGGATTTGTTTAGCATAGATATCTCCAGTAAATGGATCAATGAGGAAGAGATCGTGATGGTGATCGTGCGCTTGTCCATGCATGCTAAAACAGGGTGACAAAAGAGAGTATGTCAATTCTCCATAAGGACCTGTGTCCAAATCTAAAGCATTTACAGAACAGACTGTAGAGGACACAGGCAGGTTTTCTGGAACCACACACTCCACTCTTGGGAACATAAACCAAGGTGTGTGGTCATTCTCATCCAGGATGTTGACAAGCACAATTGCAAAAGAAAAATGTTTCTTTGCTTTATCTGAAGCTTGCACAGTCAAAGTGAATTTTATTGTTTCCTCATAATCCAGAGGTTTAATTAAATAGAGAATTCCAGTTTTTTCTTCCAGCTGAAAGTTCCCCCTCTCATTTCCAGAGATGATGTGGTAGATGATTTCAGCATTTGAACCCAAGTCACAGTCATCTGCCGAGACCACAGAAATGTGACTTCCTATTGGCGTACTTTCCTTGATGTGCACATCATATTCTGCATGGGTGAATTTGGGTGGATTATCATTGACATCAAGTACTTCGATGGATATGATGGCTGTGGAACTCAATGGAGGATAGCCATGGTCAGATGCTAGGACAACCAGCTGGTGATTGGGAGTTGCTTCTCGGTCCAAATTGAGAAGCAATACAAGATGACCAACTTGAGTATAAGGATTCTCTGGATGCATGAAGCTAGTTTCTACATGGAAATGTTTCTGCGAATTACCACTGATGATGGAATAATCAACACGTGTGTTTTCTCGGGTCCAGTCATGGTCAAAGGTTGAAAATGTGACCAGTGTGCTTCCAATGAAAGTATCTTCACTCAAGCTAAGATTGTAATGTTCTACTGTAAACTCAGGGGGATGATTGTTCACATCTTGAATCTCTATCTCTACTAATGCAAGTGCCCTTAGCTCAGGGGCTCCACCATCACTGGCTTCTACAAGAAATCGGATCGATGATATTTCATTCAAAAGTCGTACAGGATGGATGGTAAATATTGTACCTGAAAAACAAGAAGTATCACTTGTGAAATTAAATGTTCATTATCCATTCAGTCAATATTCTCATTGCCATTATGGCAGTTACATAATCTCATAACATCTTGAAAGTTTAAGAGTGAAGGGATGGGCTATGATAGCTTTTTTGTGAGCTAACATGACTCCCACAGGAACGTGTGGGTGGAGTTTAGCCTATCAGTCAGACCGCAGCTTGATTGGAAGGTGACTGAGATAAATGTTTTTCTCAGGTCAGCCTCTTTTTCTTTCTCCCTGGAGTCTGAAGACGGTTCTCTCTCTCTCTCTCTCTCTCTCTCTCTCTCTCTCTCTTTCTCCTTATTCTTCCTGCAGATGAGCTACTTCTAGAAGCACTGATGACAGCCAGAGCCCTGTAGGTGCACCCACCACCATTGTATCTACAAGACATTGCACCCACCAGCCTATGATTTTCCTGCCTTCTGCATCATTGCATGTGGCTGGGTAAGTCTGAAGAGGGATTTATGGAGTGGTATCAGACTTACGGATTTAATTTGGAATGGGCTGGGATGTTTGCTTGATACTTCTTGATATAAAGCTCTCTCTTACACATACTTGAGTGTCCCTGGATTTGTTTCTCTAGTCCACCCAGACAACTGTAGCCACAGAGTCAGTTACAACTCATAGCAATCCTGTAGGGCAGGGGAGGGCTTTCCCTTTGAGTTTCTGAGTCTTTAAATCTTTATGGGAGTAGACAGCCTCATCTTGCTATAATGGAGAAGCTGGTGGCTTTGAACTTCTGGCTTTGTGGTTAGCAGCTCAGTGTGTATCCCACTATACCACCAGGGCTCCTTATTTACTGAATAGCTACTAAAGGGCTTAGTTTGTTAACATTGCTATTTAAACTAGGGTCAACAGATACTCCATAGAAATGTAGTTATTATATTCATAAATGTGTAACATTTGAAACAGAGATAATATCTATGGTATCTTTGATCTATGCCACAAATTTCTTTTTTGTTTAGTAAGCTGTTTCATCACTAATTTTTAAGGACACATATTCTTTTTTAAAATTATTAATTGGGAGCTAATATAGATATCATATTATTTCATAGTACAATCATGTCACATCAAGCAGAATTGTACAAGTACTACCATAATCAGTTTCCAAACATTATTTTTCTTCATGTACTCTTTGACCTTTTCTCCCCTCTAACAAGCCCCTATCACTGTCCCCTCCCTACCTGAAACCCTCATCCTATTTGCTATCCCTAGAGCTTCCTTAATCCTGGGTTTCATATACTGAAACCCACACACCAAAAAACATATAGCACAACTTCACCAGGGTGAATTCCAATGACACAACACCTCCGAGATACATCCTAATATGAACAAACAAACAAAAAAATATAGAAAATGCTGAAAACTAGATCAGGTCCAGCATGCCTCTGAGGGGGATCAACTAACTGGCAAAGTTTTAACTGTTCATGTCAGATTGAACATATTCTTGTTTAAAATTTTATATCTTGTCCTACTATTCATACACACTTCTATAGTTATCCTAGCATGAGAGTGTTTATTCTGTAGACTGATCGATACTTACTATTGTCATTTGGGAAGTAGGAAATATGATTTAAAAATGACGTGGTACCCCCACAAAATCAGAATTGTGATGGGCGGGGTGGAGTTTTTGCAGTGCACATTTTTCCTGCTAGGCAAGCATCGAGAAGCTTGCTCTGAGTTAGTGCACCCATTGGCGTCACCAGGAAAGGTTCTCTCTGGCCAGAGCGAAATTTTTTGTAAAATCAATTTCACTCAACACCTCGTTTTGTGTAATGGCCAATTTAAAAGACAGTGTGTGGCTGTGGACTTTTGTTTCCTAGTCGGGAAAAATGCTGCAGACACTGTTGTGATGTGGAACACAGCTTACAAGGACAGAGCTATGGGAAAAACTCGCGTATGTGTGATTTTCTCATTTCAAAAAAAGATGAATTGTTCCTGTTCTTCTCATCTCCAAATTATCTATCCCATCTATCTTACTTAGATAGACATGCAGATATATTAATAAGTGCACAAACCAAGCAAAGCAAAGTAAAACAAAGGACGTCAAAACCAACAAAACAATAGCAATACCAATAACAAAAAGAAAGCCACTGACAAAAATGGGAAAGCCTATAAATAGTTCAAGGTCTGTTTGTTGTCCATTAGGAGTGCTTTTCAGTCGAGTCTGATGGGGTGCCACATCCTGTCTCTCAAGTCTGTTTTTGGTATTCCCTGGTAGTTTCGTCAGTCTGCTCCCCCTGTTGCTCTGGTGCATGTCCTCAGTGTCTCGCCCAAGCATGATGGGGCCAGACCGTGCACTATTCCTGCACTGTTTCTGCAGTGCTGTCCCCCACAGTGCCATGGTTCAGTGCAGGATGCCAGGTCCTGTGGTGGGGCCGGCCCTATGGTCTTCCCTATGCATTGTCTTCTCTGAGCAGAAACATCGTCCTTGGGGTTTGGTGGGCTGGGGGATACAGGAGAAGGGGAGGTGGGATAAAGGAAGATGGGGACCAACCCAGGGACATGGGAACAACAAGTGAACTAAAATCAATGGAAGAAAGGTCATAGGATGCCTAGTGGGGGTCAATCAAGGGTAATGTAGCAGTGAAAAATTACTAAACCCGAATGAAGGCTGAACATAATGGTGGTACAAGAGGAAAGTGAAAAAGGAAACATGAAATAATCAGGAGGCAAAGGACATTTAGAGAGACCTAAATACAGGCGTGTACATATGTAATCATATATATGTATAATGAAAAGGGAATAGAGCTATGTACTCATATCTATATGTTAAGAATTAAGGTTGCAGATGGACATTGGGCCTCAACTAAAGTACTCCCTTAATTCAAGAACAATTTTGTTTTAACAATTCAGCATTCTGTGATGCACACCTTCCAAACACGATCACTGAAGATCAAATGGGTGCATAAGCAAATATGGTGAAGAAAGCTGATGGTGCCCAGCTATCCAAAGATATAGTGTCTTAAAGGCTTGAAGAGAACAAGTGGCCATCTATCTGAGAAGCAACAAAGCCCACATGGAAGAAGCACACCAGCCTGTGTGATCATGAGGTATCAATGGGATCAGGCATCTAAGACCCAGAATAAAACTATACCCAAGGTGAAGGGGGTGTGGGTGCATGGAGTGGAGACCCAATGCCCATCTCTAGGCAATTGGACATCCCCTCACAGAGGGTTACAGGGAAGAGATGAGCCAGTCAAGTTGCAGTATAGCACCTATGAAACACATAGCTTTCCTCTAGCTCTTTGGTGCTTTCTTCACCCCACTATCATGACCTCATTTCTTCCTTGCAAATCGCATTAGACCAGAACATGCACACTGCTACAGATAAGAGCCCGCAACACAGAGAATCCAGGATAGAAACTCATCAAGGTCAACAAGGAGAGTAGAGATACCATAAGGATTAGAGGAGGGTGGATCAAAAGGATCAAACTAGAACCCCTCCCAGGGGGATGAATAACATAAAAGTGGGTGAGGGGGCAACGGAGGACAATGGAAGATATGGAAAAAAGCAGTCTATAACTTATCAGGGGATTGTACGGGAGCGTGGGCCAGGGAGAGATGGGGAAGAAATAGGGAGCGAATATCAGGGGTTCAAGTGGGAAGAGAATACTTTGAAAATGACGATGGCGGCATATGTGCAAATGTGCTTGACACACTGGAGGAGTGTATGGATTGTGATAAGAGATGTAAGAGCCCCCAATAAAAGTATTTTTGAAAAAGTGAATTGTCAATTGATAATAACCCTTGTTCTGGACACCTGTCAACTTCCTTAATGGATAAAAATATTAACTCGTAGTGCATTTGGAGTTTGCTCCACCAAGTCAGACTGTTAATCAAACTTTCTATTTAGAGGTTTTGAAAAGATAACAAAAAAAGGCCTGGTTTGTGGCAGACAGGGGACTGGTTTTGCCAACACAACAATGCACCTGCTTACACAGCCATCTCAGTGTGCCGGTGTTTGGCAAAAGACAGCATGCCTCTCTTGCCCCACACACCTTACTGTCAGTGTGTCATGTTTAATATATTTTTAATATTTTAATTTAATTAATGTTTTTCATTACTATTTTAAAACGTATAATCTAATTTGTGTACCACTTTTATGGTTTTAATTTAAGTATTAACTGTATGAAATAATAAAGTACATGTTGATATATCTATATATATTTAACTTAAAGCAGTCATTAAGGTGGTAAACATTGTAAAATTATTTGAATCTCACCCAAATGAACCCTTAAACTTCATTATGATTCTAGTTCAGGTCTGGGATAATTACTTGAAATCTGTCCAGCTAGACCAATGGACAGGGTGGTTAATACATTGGGGTCTCTGAATTTATGAGCATGTAATTAACTCCTTTTGATTTCTAGCCATTGTTGAAATGTTGGAGAAGAAAAGTAAGTCGGAGGGTTGCCAGTTCAACATTTGATGTACAGAAGAAAAAGAAGATGGTGTCTGTACTTCCAAACTTTAGTGGTGGGAGGGTACCTTTCAGAGCATCTGGAAAAGGTTTGTTTTCATTTTCTCTCTGTGAGCACTAAAATCACTATAAATAACTCACCGTTCATGGGGTCAATTGAGAACTCCTCAGAAGAAGATAAGATTCTGTAAGAAAGGTTTGTGCTGCTGTCTAAGTCGGTGGCTGTCACGGTCAGCACCGGGTACCCCACAGGTACCGACTCAGGAACTGGGACCTGGGGGGTGGGGGAGAGAAGAGCATTTTGCTTAAAGACTAAAGATATTTTCATAAATATGGAGATAATGTGAAATTTTAGTTATTTTAATTGTAGGAAATATCCCCAGAATCTGACTTTCTGAGGCATATTAATTTTCAGAGTTGACATATTAAAAAGATTGTGTTCGTAGTTCTGGGGTTTGGAAGAACAAAACAAAAATTTAATTTCATTCCATTTTAATTCTCATTTGGAAAAACTTCTAATGCATTTCTATGCAGTAGAAAAGAGTTAATATTCACTGTTAGAATGTTTCAAACAAGTCTTCATAGCGTATCATTACTTAAGACAGTTCTCCACCTATGTTTACAGTTAAATCTTCCATTTGTTTTATTCAAGAATCCTGGGGCCCATTTCCATGTGCTTGCTGTTAGTTGCCATCTAGTAACTCAGTTGAATCTTGCCATTGTTCTTACTTTTAGAAACATACATTATTCTTTAAAAACTCAAATTAACCACTCCACAGTTTATTCATAACTTGTCTCTGCAAGATGCTGTTCAACCTATTTCAAAATATGCCTAGAAAATAATGTCCTTGATTTGTAGGTAATCCTAACTTTATTATTTATCTATGGCTTTATAAATGCCTGGAAAGATCTAATTGTTACTAACAATTGGATTGTCTAATAGCTAAAAATTAATAATATATACACTTAATGAACTTAATTCAATTAATTGCAGGCATACCTCATTTTATTGTACTTTGCTTTATTGCACTTAGAAGGTTTTAAGTTTTTCACAATTGATTGTACACCAAGCAAATGTACTGGCACCATTTTTTCCCCAACAACATGCGTCTCTGTGTCACATTTTGTTAATGAGAACAATATTTTATTTTTCATAATTGTATTGCACATGTAATAGACTACAATAATGTGTAAGCATAACTTTTGTAAACACTGGAGAACTAAAGAAATTCATATGACTCATTTTATCATGATACTCATTTTATTGTGGTGGTCTGGAACTAAAACCACAATATTTTAGAGGCATGTTTGCATTCAATTCCATATGTATTTAAATTATCATATAGTTTCCATGACAACAAACATAAAACTCACAGCATTAATTTATCCACTGCCTTCAAGTTGATTCCAACTCACAGCAACCCTACAGGGCAGAGTAAAACTATCCCTTTGGATTCCTGAGAGTTTTAAATCCTTATAGACACAGAGCCTGCATCTTTCTCCCAAAGAGCAATTTCCGGGTTCAAACTATTGACCTCGTAGTTAGCGGTTCAGTGTGTGAATGCATTATGCCACCAATGTCCCTGCAGCGTTAAATTAAGCACTAAAAATAGTGAATCTACTTTATCTGATTTTTCTTTCAACATTGGAAATCCTATATTGTTCTTTCTGGGTTTGGCTTTGGTTCAGTATCCCTCTAAGTTGTTTACCTGATAGAAATCTTGGGAAAACACTGGTGGGTTATCATTGACATCCAACACATGGACCGTGAGAATTCCTTCTGTGTTGTGCAGTGAGTCCGAAACTTGAACGAGCAGTTCATATTCAATTGCTTCTTCAAAATCCAATGCTTCCACCAGCCTCACTATTCCAGTATTTTGATCAATAGCAAACTTGGTTCCAGGATTGTTCTCTTTGGTGAAACTGAAGATGAAAGCGGGATCCAAATCCACATCATGAACTGATACCCGAGTCACAATTACACCAGGCAAGGAATCTGAAATAATCACGACCCATGTCAGCCTCCATTAAAGTACATCCTTTGAAATGTGTTCCTTTCATAGTTCAATTCAAGCCTTTTCATTTTAAGTTCAACATGGCTTGCTGTTTCTTGGCATGATCTCTCATGCACAGTTTGTTATGAACTGAACAAAAACTTTGAAGAAGTTATGAGCCAAAAAAACCCCACCCAAAAATGTACTACTGGGCATGAATTTGAGAGGTTAAGTATATTTGATTTTTATATTACATTTTTCATCATCTGCTTAGAACCTAATTAATGCTAGGACCAAGCACCATTGTAAATAATTTATTTACACTATACAGTTTATGCATCAGAATTATCTATTTATGGAGGAAATGGATGGGAGGAAAGTTATTACTTAAAAATGTAATACCCTTTTGAGAAATAGGCAAGATTTAACTGAAAACATTTCGACATTGAAGTTAAAGATACTTATTTCCTTATAATTATTTTTTTATAATTTATTTCTTTTGGAATATCATATACATAGCTTTCTCCATTTCAAATCCAAAATTGAAAATGATCAAGCCTATCAAAAACAAACTAGTGATGAAAGCAAATTTATAAATATTATTCACCAAAGAGCCACAAACTATCTCATGATAAACTCAATATTTCATGTACTCAAGCCTAACCTGCCCGTGAAAGGGACTTCGGCATTAAGCCGACAGATCTGCTGCAGGTAGAAAGAACATGGAAAGAGATTCAGAATGTACTTGAAACTCATCAATTTCAGATTTTAACCTCTATCATTCTTGATGTATATGAACCATGTTATGATTTATACAGTGTTCTTATGATATATTGAGTACATGGCTGCATTTAAACAATAAAACATGTATTTAAAATAGTATTTTCAATAAAGATCAATGGAAATATGTCAAGCAGGTGCAAAGCAAGGTAGAAGAATTGTTTATTGGTAGACCACAATATTTATATGGATTGACACAGTGGCAACAACAATCGGCTCAGACATAACCACAGTCGTGAGAATGGTGCAGGATCCAGCAGCATTTCACTCTGTTGTACCTAGGATCTCTATGAGTTGAAACCAGCTTGTTGGCACCTAACAATCACAACACATGTAGAGGTTCCTATGTGTGGAGGTATCTGAAATGCATCCTTCTACGAGCAGTCATAATTTATCATTTGGGTGGAAAGTGAATGTAACAAAATATCAGGACCATTCAGGGTATTAAGAGTACAAGAAGGAGAGGATGCGCAAGAGGCGCCACCACCATTATCAACTGCCATGAGCTGGATTCTGGTTTACCAGCACATCCATTGACCACTGACAACTGTAGCTCATACACTAGTCATCCCACCCAGTGTTTCATAAAGCGGGCCATACCGCCCCTGTTGGCGGGGAAGCACGTGTGCTTGAATCTGGAATGAAGGGGAGACTACAAAATTAGTTATCTACACTTTATCCTTTATTATGGACGTACAATATATTTTAATTGCCCGTGAGGTGATGAATAATGTATGTTTGTTTGTTTGTGTGTGTGTGTGTTTCCCCCCTGAAAGGGGGATAAAAATGGGAACCTACCAACCTCTCAAACTAAATCTACTGCCATGGAGTCCTTGCCAACTCACAGGGTTCCAAGACTGTTTGTGGGAGTAGAAAGCCCGTCTTTCTCCCTCAGAGCTGCTGGTGTTTTCAAACTGTTGACCATGAGGATTGCGGCCCAACATGTAACCACGCCACCAAAAACCCACTGTATTTTAGTTATTCCAACTTACAGGGAGCCTGTAGGGCAGAACAAAGCTGTTCTATAGGGTCTCTGAGACTGTCTGTCTGTCTTTATAGGAACAAACGGAATCATCTCATTCCCATGGAGCTGTTGGTGTGTTTGAACTACCAATCTTTCATTTCCAACACATAATCTGCTATGCCAACAGAACTCTCTGAATCATCACATAGACTCAATCAAGACAGATTAACTAATGTATCACTTAAACTTTATATTTTCAACCTTTACAATTGGTGTGATAAAATTCTCTTCTAATATTGAATGCTAGCACCGTGTAACCAAATTTCATCTCATTCTTCGCCATTACTGGACTGCAAAAAATTGCCAATGTTATGAGACAAACAAAATTATTACATAGAAGAGCCCCATAAGTGTTCAGTCAACTAATATGGTTCCGCGTGGTGTACTTCTAAAAGCTATTTACAAATGCCTCAATGTTTAATGAAATTTGGACAAAAGGGCAGCTGTGAAGAAGAGTGGGCAAAACATGAGGAACCGACCCAATGATTCAAATGCAGATTCCAGCGCTTATATGTAACTTCACTGACATTTGATATCTTACTCCTGATCATTCATTTCCTATTTCTTAAATGAAGATAAAACTTACTTGTCTTGCATGACTGTTGAGGATTAGTATTCTTGTACAATATAGTGTTTGACGGAAAAACAAATGGCAGATGTTATGCAAGTTCATCAAAACCACTTTTCTTCATTACCAGACTTACTTTCTGCCACTTCCACGGCTTTGGAGGGGAGAAACACTGGGGCGTTGTCATTTATATCAGTCACTTGTATCCGGACCACGCTTGTAGCAGAAAGCTGGGGCACCCCTGCATCTGTGGCTTGCACAAGGAAGCTGGTTTGGAAGAGGAGCAAAATATGTTTGTGATCCATCACCCAGGAAAAAAGAAAACCACATATATGCCAACTATTCAACTGAAAGTCGAAAACTGAGCTAGCTGACCTGCTATCTTTATTTCTGCCCTGCGATTAGAACAGATCATGCTTTCAATTGGTAAGAAACAAGTGCTCTAGGTTTGGGGGGAGGGGAGGGGGGATAAAGTAAATGCTTAATACTCCAGTAAAAATCATGAAGACCTGAGGTTAGGGTCCGTCACAATACTTTGTTGTTCAAGTTCCACAGGGGCATGCCTGAATTTAGCATTGGAAGTCCCACATCTCACTTTGCTTAGGGTGTCCTGTTTTGAAAAAATAATTAGTCCTACTTCCCAAGAAATTCCTCTTGTTTGAAATAAAAAAGAAGAGCTGTCCAGGAGCAAGGCCATTCACATCTGTTGAATATGGTCAGAGGGTCTCATCGGAGGCTTAATTAAGTATCTTTGTTTCTTTGCCTTTAATAAATGTTGAGTTCTTCTTTCAAAGACTTGGACAAGCTTACAGATTTAAAAGCCCTAGGGGTCATGGGTCACCATGAGTTGGGATTGACTTGACAGCAACTAATGGCAACATGCATGTATTTGGTGATTGTCTCCAATAGTGCTAAGAGATGAGGCATTTTATTTAAATTTAAATCCATTAATACAATGTTTATATTAGTTTGTTTCCTCTCTGAAGTTTAAAGAAGCCCTCTAATGACTAATAGCCACAAAATTTTCGATGTTTAATTTACTGCAAATATGGTGTCTATGATACCTATTATAGAAAATTGTATTAGTCACTCTTTAGGACATTTAAAATTGGATATTGATCTGTTGATTTATGTTTTAAATGAATTTATGAGCTTTGTATTAATCTACAGTTATAATAAAAATGTGTGAATTCGTAGAAAACAAAATAATTTGAGACTAGTTTACTCACTGCAGAATCCTTGAAAAATGGATACTTTTAGCAGGTCCTAATCCAAACGATTCTTATCACAAATACAGTGTTAAGCCTCTTTGTTTGATGCAATCCACACTCGCTCTCCATTTCTACGAAACCACGATTGCCTGGTTTGATCTGAGACCAGTCCTTGAATCCATTTTGCTGATTCCTGGTTGCCTAACTAGCCCTCAAGTTGTGATATTCCCCCCAGTTCTCATTTGACATATTCTCTCGAGGAATTGCATTTTTCACATTTTTTCTGAATAAGTGCCAAATCTAATTCTTCAGTGGGGACTCTGTGGCTGAGTTCCAATAATTATTTTTCATTGCTTAATGGGTATCTTCACATTTCCTTTCATATTGTGTTTTCAAACGTAAAATGTCAGGTCAAACACTACAATTCTAACCTATTCCTCTTCCTCCCTTTCCTAACAAGAAATTTCACAGTGATTTTCTACTTCCATGTCAATAAATTTAACTGATCACCAACTTCCTTATAGACTCAATATCTGAATCAACTTTGAAATATGTCTCCTCCTTCCCCTTCATTGACTCATTCATATCCCAGACTGTTCACAACTGTGTGTAGCTTTACTGACTGGTCTGATGATAGTTCTCTGACAATTCATCCATAACTAGATGCCCTTTAAAAATAAAGATCTGAACACAACAGACAACTGTTTATATATTTTATATAACTACAGATTACAATAATTTCTGTTATATATGGAATATATGGACTTTTTAAAACTTGTCCCTTTTTTATTAACTGGGATTTAATCCATATTTCATATTGTTCCATAGTTCAATCATGTCAACCAGAACTGTACAGTTGCAACCACAATCAGTTTTTCAAACATTCTTGTTCTACATGGACTTGATATCGTTTTCCTTTTACAACCTACCACCATCACTGTACCTCTCCTCCCGTAACTTTGTCTCTATAGGCTCATCAATCCTTTATGGAAAAACATATAACACAACTTCAAGAGGGTGAATCCCAGTGACATACACCTCTGAGATACACTCAAATATGAACAAACAAAATCCAAACAGAACAATACAAACCAAATATACAGAAAATTTTGGGAGCCAGATCAGGCCCAGCATGCATCCTAGGGATGATCTGCCAACAAAGTTTTAACTGTTCAAGTCAGATTTATGCCTTTGATCTTCTAGACTCAATTCTAATGCACTCTGTTAGGTTACCACCTTCCTCCTATCCCTCAATTGTGGATAGAAGTTGCTCACCAGAGGCTTATTTCCTCTGCAGTTCCACAAATGAACCTTGGGTTCCCACTGTCACCCACAGCCTTCTGAAAACCAGATTCTCATACTTTAGGCCCTGATACTAATCCTTCCTTTGACTCAGATTATATGATTCAAAATCCTTCTGTGACTGATGATGGTATGTATCTTCCACTTGTACTTAGTTGACATCTCACTTAGATGGCTGCTTGTTTGGAGACAGGCTTTTAAGACCCCAAATGCTATTTTATCTAATAGCTGGGCACCATCTAGTTTCTTCACCACATTTTGCTATAGCACCTGTCTCTGTGGTCCTTTCCTGAGGGTGAGTATCAAGCAGGGTCATGGTGGAAGAATTAATTGTTCTTAAGTTGAAGCTAGGATTTAGTGTAAGCCCAAAACTCATTCTGGTATCTATGTTTTTGTTGTTGTTGTTATTATTTTTCCTTTATTATTGGAGTTAATACATATGGAGTTAATGCCATATCGTTCCATAGGTAAATCACATCAAACAGAATTGTTCCCTTGCTTTCTACATCAGTTTCCAAACATACTTTTTCTTCCTGGACTCCTTGACTTACTTCCCTCCCCACCTAAAACCCTTTTTTTACTTACTAATCCTGTAGGTTCATTGATCCTAGGTCTCATTTTCTGAAAAACAGAAACACCTACACCACAGCTTTAAGAGGGTGCCACCCAATGACCTAGCACCTCTGTGATACACCCTTATATGAACAAACAAAACTTGTCCTTTTCTAAATTAACTTTCTTTTATTCCCATGAACTCACGTGGTTCTAAGACTACTGTCCTAGCTGTTGCATGCAAACATATTAAACATTTCATATACACATGGTTCTCATGCCTTTGCCTGGAAGTTCATTTTTTTTTCCTTTTAGGAAAGGAAAAGATTAGGCAGTCAAATCTTACTCTTTGCTTATAAGCTATGAATTTATGCCTTATGTATGCAATTGATTTCAGTTACTCCTCCCATCATCATAATTATTGTGAAATTAATAAGCATTTTAAGCACTTAAATTGGATCTTTATTGTAGATGATCCTTTGGTCACTTCTGTTTAGAGTCTTTAGCCCCAAGCTGTTAGTAGAGCCTACATGAATATTAAATATCAATTTAGACAATGGTAAGTTTCTCCATATCAGTTACAAATCGAGTAGCAGAAACAGTGATTCAAATGTTGCTTTTGCATGCTCATGCTTATTTGTGCATAAATTCACAATTGCCAAGATGGGGCTTACCACTTGTGATAGATTTTGTGGCAACTTGGGTGGGTCAGGGTTCTCAGTAGTCTGGTAGTAATCTCCCATGATGTGATCTAACAATGTCATCAATTCCATAATGGGATCTACTATTACTTAATCAGCTCTCAGCAGATAGTAGTTGTGGTGGAGTATAGCCCTTTAACTAGGTCTTACTTAGCCTTCATGCAACTGGAAGAAAGTCTCCACAAAGGTGTTGCCTGCTTCTTTTAAAGCCGACTCTGTGGGAAAGCTTGCCACTTCTGCTGGATCTGGATCCTGCATCTGATTCATTTACCTCTCAGGAGCCATCAGTCGACCGCTGACTTTGGATTATTCAATATGGCATCTACCAGTCTGTGATCTTACTGCTTCAAAATTCTCCTTCCTGGTTCATTAAGTCTCTGCAGCTACATGAGTCAGGATACACCTCCAGCTTAATAACTGACCCATGAACTTGAACTAGACTGAACTTACCTGCTTCTACAAGTGTGTGAGCCATTTTTTGCTACAAATTTGTTTCTGCACACACTTATGCATCACTGGTTTGCTTCTCTAGGAAATCTAGCCTACCACAGACTATTATTTTAATGTTGTAAAGAAGCACCTTGAAGAGCCGTTCACATAAGCTTTGCCATTTATTAGTTGCATATTTTTGCCAAACAGTTTTACTTCTCTGAAAGTCTATTTCATTGTGTAAGTTATAAATATGTTGTAAGAATTCATTACAATAATAAATGCCCTGCAGGATTTCCATAGATGGAATTCTTATAATTACTAATATGCTTTCTATATGATTTTACAGTTCAATTTTCATGCTCTCAGAAAACAAGGGCTATCAAACCTATTTTCTTTCGTTTTTTAATCAAGAAGAGTTGTGCAATCTTTACCACAATCAATTTTAGAACATTTTCCTCTCCCTTGTACTCATTGTTATTTTTGTATTTTTTTCAATTTTGGCAAAAATATACACAACAAAACATTCTCCAATTCAACAACCGCTACACGTATAATTCAGTGTTGTTGATTATATGCTCTGTGCTTTACAACCACTATTCCTATCCATCTCCTAATTGTTTAACATATTTTTGCATCCCAGTCTTTTGCTTGGCAAAGGGCTTTTACCAATTCATAAATTGCAGTCAGACCAAAGTTGAAATCTATTTAAAACTCTTTACTGACCAGTCATGAGTACATTGTTTTAATTCTGGAACACTGCTGACTGATCATGATTAGATTTTGCAGTTTGTAAACCTGAAAGCAATATAGGTCTTTAATAGTAGCTGACTGCATGAGATAGTTTGGGCTTGAAATAGCTGGTTGGTGAATTAATAATTTTGTCATAGTCATTTCATGGAGTTTTCTTCTGTGTGGTTTAGTATGAAAACTAAAAATACATATTTATATTTAGTAAAGTCGTGACTGTTGAGATTGCATCATTGCCCCTAATTTTATATTGTGAACCAATGAACTGTAATTGGGCATATTGTCTTCAAACAGGCAAAAGTAATATCTCAAAAGTAAAGTTTCATGGTACAGAACACAATTGCCAACGCGTTCACTGAAAGTGTTGCAACAACAAATCATCCTGCATTTCTCTTACCTGAAACAGCAAGGGAGTCGTTAAAGAGAAAGGGAAACCATACGTTGGGCTACACAGACAAGCACAGTTAAAAATATTTCCTTTGGGCTGGTGATACTGAGACAGCAGTGGCCATGCTCGGGTGTGGTTGTTCCTGTGTGTGTGTGTGTCCGTGTGGTGGTGTGTGTAGAATTCACTTCTCTTCATTCTTACTCCTCCCAGCCCTGAGTTATATTCTTCACGGAGAACAGGAGAGGAGCACCTTGTCAACCTTGGGACTAATGTTCTCTCAGACATAGAAACTATGACGTAGATAGGAAAAGGCTGGAAGAAATTCACTTTAGTTTACAATCAAGACTCTACTGAATAAGAACATTATAACCGAAAGTTATTATTATCAGGAAATTTGGGGTTGCTGGCATATGTCAGCTAGTACTAATTGCTGTCAAGTTGTTTTCAACACAGAACTCTGATCCATTGGATTCCAATGGTTGTGACCTTGTAGGAATAGATCTCCAGTCTTCTTTCCTAAGTGGATTTGAACCACCAACAATCTAGTTAGCAGCTCATATACTGCTGCTATTTCACAGCCTTGTACTGTGATTGGGGTGGCGGATTAAATGTTTTAAATTGGTATTGAAACAAGACTTTCACCTATTTCTTTGAAACCTCCTCACCATACTACTGCCTCTGAGTGGTCCTGACTCATGGAACTACCCACAGAAGGTTTCCGAGGTCGTAAATCTCCACCAGACTGCTACGTCTTTCTCCTGAGGGGCGGTTGGGGGGTTGGAACATTAACGTTTCAGTTTATAGCTGCTGAGTGCTTTAACTACTTCTCTCTCTCTCTTCTCTCTCTTCTCTCTTTCTCTCTCTCTCTCTCTCTCTGCCACTGAGTAGATTCTGACTCATAGTGACTCTATACCTGCTATCAGGTCTCATGTAAATAAAAAGAACTATAAAAATCACTAAAATATGAGTGAAAATCCTAGTAGTTCATGCAGGACACACTATTAAAATGCACACATTTTTGAAGTAATGTTCTGAAATATTAATAAAGAAAAAGAAATAAACTTTTAAAGGTGAAAATATTTTGGGATGTTAATTAGGTCAATCCTCTCAGTAACTGATTCCATTCTCATCAGCTCTTCCTGCTTAACCACAATAGTAACTGCACCTTCCTCATAAAACAAAACAAAAAAATACCCGACATAGAGAAATACTTACACATACAGCCTTTGTATAACTGTTTTCCCTCGAAAAAGGAGTGCTATGGTGCTATAATATGGAGACAGGGTGACTCTGAATCAGATACCTGGGAGCAGGTCACGGTTTAATCATTAAATAGTTCTTGACCCTGAGAAAGCCTCTGCATGCCTGTTGCCTTTATCAGTAAAGAGACCCCTGTGGTGGAAGTCCTTGATTAATACAAATAGTTCATGTATTTTGCTGCTAAACAAAAGGCTGGACGTTACAGTTTACCCAATGTGCTGGGGAAGGGGGAGTCAGGGGTGGGGTGGTCTGCTCACACACTTCTGAAAAATGAGCCACGAAAAATCCTATGGGACTTAGAGTTCTACTGACACACACGGATCAGGGTCAATTTGCTAGCAATTTGGTTTGGCTTGGTTTTTAAATTTCTTAGCAAGATAACGCTGAGAGTGAAATGAAATACTGTCAGTGAAAGGCCTTTTGCTAAACCATACATACAACATAAACACAGCCACAACAAAAACCCATTAAAGGAAGCATATAAACAGACTGTGCTTATGTAGTGTTGGGGCGGGGGGTGGTGGTGGTGAGTTAGAACCACCAACCTTAGGTTAGTGATCAAGCACAGTCCATTTGTGCCACCCAGGTACCTAATACAAATCTAAAGCTTATAAAATGGACAATAAATAGCCCAGCTATCTTGACAGACAAGGTAAACATACAAGGTCAGCAGTTTTGTCTATTTTCTTCTAGTATTATTCAAGTGCTTGGGCATAATGACACTTAATTTCATACAACTAGGAAGCAATTCAAGTACAGGAGTGTCCCTTTTATTTCTTTCACTTATCATTTATCCCAGAGGTCTAGCAGCACTGGTGCATATCAATATAGCTCATCCTTTTGTAAAATTAATCTCCTGGAATGATATTGAAGACGTATGCTATTGTTCTTTAAGAAATTCCCAGTGATGGGTATTTCTGGTTTTTACAGACTGTGAGGCACATGTATCACAGTCCGCATGTCTAGACTTTAAAAGGTCTGTTTTCTTGTTATGTTTTGTTTTTTAAATGCCTAGAAGAGCTGTGACATAAGTGTTCTTTCCTTCATAGAATCCCATCTGGGGCTGGCATATCTTGGACTCTAGACAAAGAGTTAATATTGCATATGTGCTTTTAATAAGATCATCTCTACTAAAACACAGTACACTCTCAAGGCAGCGTTGTGATTTTGTTCACAAAGAATACAAGACCAAAGCAAGCAATGGCATGAGATCTTCATTGTTATTAAAAACAACAACAGACACTAGTAATGCACTGTAGTTTACTGGGCATTTCCCAAATATTCTCTCTCTTTATGCCCATAATAAAAAACATATTGAAAAATAAATGAACACCAAAATAGGAGATCACTGCTGTATGGTTTACAAAAAGAAGAAGAAGAAAAGACGAGCCAAATAATTATATTATTTTGGTAGATGGACTAGAATTACTGTACTGATAAGGCTTACAGAACAGGGATTCAAGAAGTCACGTGGAACATTAGTATTGCGTTCTTCTAAATGGTAGACCTTGAGTGAGCTTGGCATTTCTTCCTGTAGGCTAGCACACTGTTGAACAGCCTCTCTTGTACCAATCTTACATCGATAAAATAATAATTGAGGTTTTGAATTCTAGTCATGTATCCTTATGGTTTCCTTTCCTCTTTCAAAGACCTAACTCACTGCCATAAATTCAATCTCCACTCATAGCGACCTAGAACTAGCCCTGTGGGTTTCCAAATCAGTAAATCTTTACAGGAGTAGAAAGCCTCATTTTTCTCCTGCAGGATGACTGGTTTTTTTGAACTTCTGACCTTGTGGCTAGCAGCCCACTGCATAACCACTATGCCACCAAGGCTCCTTCTATGACAGACAGATGCAGTACATTTCTCACTAAAGACAGGTGGATTTTTTGGCAAGTTCAGCTCATTTAGAACTCAATGTTATCTTTTAAAATATTTCTCACTTGGTACTCAATTGTACCACAAATTCATATGATCACAGAGCTCAGGGAGACCTTAAAATCCTTCTAAATCCGAATCACTATTTTATAGTAAATAATTTCTAAAACCAAATATATAAAAAATGAATCCTAAGTTGAGTTAAAATAACTGAAGGGTTCATCAACAGATGAACGAATACACAAAATGTGGTACTTTCATAAAATGGAATACTACTTAACCTTAAAGAAAAGTCCTAAAACATGCTATAACGTGGATTAAATGCAAAGAAAGGCATGCCAAGTAAGCCAATTATAAAAGGATAAATAGTCCATGGCCTCATTTACATGAAATAAGATATATAAAGATAGAAGAGACCAATGTTTACTATTGGTTACCGTAGGGGAAGGATAGGGGAAGGGAGGTAGTGACTTTTGTCTATGGTGGTGGAAAAACTGGCATATACTAAGGGTAATGGCTACACAATTTGTTTAATGTAACTGTTATCACTAAGCTGAACACCAGAAAAATGGTCAAAATGGCAACTGCAGTGTTATATGTAATTGTACAACAATGGCAGCCCACCCCCAAAAGGCTGTACTTGTTGATATTACTTAGATTCACCTAAATAGTTCATGTGGACAGATGTTCTTGGTTCAAAGGATTAGAGTCCTACATGGTTTCATGGGTCTCTAGAGTCACTTGCCCTACCATTGTTTTAGAGTTTCTCTTCTACTTTTTGGTTTGCTGAGTAGCTCTGTGAGATCACACAGGAGTGGCCACCCAAGATACAATTATTGGTCTCTATTCATCTGGAAAAATAGAAAGAAGAGACCCAGGAATTAGACAAAGAAATAGACTTCTGATTTCATTACTTCCATGAATTACTCCCTTCTTTGTCAAGAAACTAAAGGGATGGTTGGTGCCCAGGTGCCATTATTGACTATTTTCAACAAGTGCCCAATGGATGGATCCTAATCTAAGGAAGAAACATGTAAAACAGAACATATAGTTCCCAGGGGATCCAACCTACTAGATCTACTGAGAGTAGAAGAATCCCTGAATCTATTGTTCTGCAATAATTTTTATGCCTTGAATTAAAAGTACCTCTTGAAATCTTCTTTAAACAACTGTTCAGCAGCATTAATAAGTAATTAGATAATACATTCTTTTAAATATTTATCTATATGAAATCAAATTGACAATAGTGGTTGTAAAGCACAGATATATATTAAGGGCCATTCAATAGTATAAAATTTAATGGTAGTCAAAAGGATTTTGGTAAAGATAGTAAAAATGGGGACATGATATACCCATTGTAACCCATCACACTGAATTATACTTGTAAAAATTGTTGAATGGATGGATGCTTTATTATGTGTATTTTCACCAAAATAATAATGAGCTGAAGCAAAAGGGAAACATTTTGACAACTTAATATGAAGTCATACCCATTACAACGGCATTATCAGAAACAAGGCAGATCCAACCTGTCTAAATCATAGACAAACCTATAGGAGCTGGTTGATTCATAATCCATCATCCCATTTGTAGTTATCACACCACTCAGGTCGTCAATCTGAAACATGTCACCCTGGTTGCCGGAAATAATGGAATACTTAAGGAGGCCATTCAACCCACCATCTGGGTCAGTGGCGGAAACCTGGGAGGAATGAATTCTTCTGTTAAATAAAGGTTTAATTTGTAATAGATGTAAGAATCACAGATTGTCAAACACATTTTCAAACAATGATGAAAGGAAAAATAGCAAACTAATAAAACCTTAATTTTATAATAAGGTGGGTGAAGAGCGAAGAAATTATTTTGCATACACAAAGGATTTCCCAGCAATTTTCATTGGGAAAGGCACATATTTTTTAGCTATAATTACACAATATAAAAAAAATACTTAGAAAAAATCTAACCTTCTTCAACAGACTATCTCAAGTACTGGATATGGATTCAGGCTAAAAGCAGGAAAGATAGTAAACATTAAAGAAATCTTTTATCTAGTGAACAATAGCTTTACAGTTACTCTTTATTAATTTTCCTTGCTTAAAGGATTACTTTAAAATAGTCATGGATATGTAGATTTTAAAATATGTATTTAAAGCCTTATTTTAAAGTGATCTTTTAAAAATGAAACAACACCTATATTTTTTAGCATTAATAAATTTAGATTGTGAGCATTTATTTAATTAGTTGTCAAGTAGTATTGACAATGATGCCAAAGTTTGTCATTCCCCATGGGAATACAGTGTGTGCTTTTGTTCCTGTTTAAGAACAAGTTGACAGATTTGCTTTAAAATAGTCTATTTTTCATATTTTCTATTGCTCTCAGCCCCAGCTTTAGGCCACACCCCATCTTCTCTCTCCTGGTCTGTTATATTGATGTCCTTACCCCTTCAATCTTCTTTTCACATTAGTAATGAGCCTGAGGGGCCCTCAGCACCAAGGGATCGCATCTCCTGGGTACATAAGCGATGTATCTGATAAATGAAAGCTGTAATACACACTTTCCTTTGGGACTACCAGGAAGAGCAATTGGTCTGTGTTTGGGGATGGATAAAGCCATCGTCTCTATGGAGTCTTCACTCCTAAAAATGCTGTAGATTGAGAGTCTCCCAAACTAGTGTATCACGGAGAACTTTAGAGTGTCAATAATGTATATCCACTCGGTGGTGCCAATAGTGATACGCACTGGACTACAAATTAAAAGATTAGGAGTTCCAACCAACCCTGAAGTGCCTTGGAAATAAGACTCGGTAATCTGTTTCCAAAATACGGTAGTCTTAAAAACCCTGTGAAGCAGTTCTACTCCGCCTACATGGAGCTGCCATGAGTCAATATCAACATGAATGCAACTAACAGCATGACTAACATAAACAGATATATGGTGCTCTATCTAGTCCCTAGAGAGTGTCTAGAGAAAACAGTTGGGCAGTAATTGAGTACTCAATGAATCAAGAGGAAGAAGAGAAGAGTAAATTCAGAAACTTAGGCTTCTTTTGTTCTCCACAGTTCACTTAAGACAGTATAGGAGCCCGGTACATTTAAAATTTCATTTCTGTTCAAGAGAAAGGTCTTCTGTATTTACTGTATGTACATTAAGTGATAATCACCCACCCCAAAACACATTCTTATTACCTGTATGATATGAGCATTGGGGAACTGGCCTTCAGACACTGATGCCTTGTAAACACTTTGCTCAAAACATGGCACATTATCATTCACATCTTGTATCATGACGGATAGTTTACTGTAGGCTCTTTGTCCACCTCCTTCAGCTAATACAATGAGTTGTACATTGTCTCTGACTTCAAAATCAAGAAACTTGGGTTCTTTCACAGTGAGTTCTCCTATTTTTATGCCAAGGAGAGAAAAAGAGAGAAGTGCATTATAGTTACATTTAAAAATGCATCTAATTATATTTTACTCATCTGCTCACCTCTCATTCAAAATCTATACTCTCAAAAATCTCTGATTAGATGCTATTCATACCCCCTGATAAGGGCCACTGCGAAAAAGATGGAAAATTGCTAATATTTATCGGGTTCCAAAGTGTACAAGGAGTAGAAACTGAGATGTATAAAATATGGAAGCTATCTCAGAGTTCATCTCTGAGATAACCCATTGCCAAGTAAGAATATCTACTTTTCTAATAGTCTTTGCTATTGCTGCCCTCCTCTTAGCGGTCACATCTGACACCTTATCTACTTCATTAGTCACTTAACTGGTATCTCCACCAAACCAATCTCATTTTAAATCAAATAATAAAACATAGATGCTGCCATTAACAATTCCCTACATAAAATTGTTAAATAAAATTGTTGCTACAGTAAAGCTCAGCATCTATGATTATGGTGCATCTCGCATTAATCCGTGGTCTTTTCCAATCATCATATATGCATGAGAAAGCTGGGTGATGAAAAATGAAAACAGAAGAAAGGATATGTCTGAATCATGATGTTAGCAAAGAATATTGAGCTAAGGACTAACAACAACAATAAAGAAAAACAAATCAGTCTTATAGAACTGTTCTTTCAACCCACTTTAGATTTATCATTAAGAAAGAGCAATTGCTAGAAAAGGGCATAGGTTTTGGTAGAGAGCTAGCAACTGATGGAGATCTTCAATAAAATAATGGATTGACACAATGACAAACTGAAAAATGATAATGATGAAGCTGGAAAGAAAGCTTGGCTATGTTCCTTTTTTGTGTGAGTGAAAGTTGACACTTTAGTGACCAAGAATAACAAGAGGACCTACCGGCTTAGGTGTCTCACCTCAGAATTCTCATTCATATTGTTTTTCACTATGTTACCTCTACTCTGATCAAAAGTGTGAACTTTATTTTGCTTGAGTGCTTATCTCAGAACCTGCATGCATGGCTTTCTGTCTGCCAGAAATGCCTGTTCACTGTTTCACTAGAACTATGTGAGTTGTTTGAGTTAGTGTTCTTGATCTTAACACTCTGGATTCTAATACTCATTGCAATGGCTACACAGAATGCACAAACAAGATTCATGATTAAAAGGTTTGTTTTAAAAGGAAGTAAAAATGTGTAATGCCAGGTAATTCCAGCAAGATGATGACTGAGTAACACACACCAGAGAAACTCTGCAGAAATCAGCGCAGGAGAACCATTGAGGGAAACTCCACTCTTCCAGGTCATAGAAGGAGGAGCATAAAGATAAGTAGACACAGATCCACTAGGTTTGAAGAGTTGTGGGGTTTTGGCTTACCACTGTGGAGGCTGGCTGGTGCTTAGATTTAGGCCCACCATAGTCTTGGCCTGCACCAGGCTGCATTGGCTTGCCCAAGGGCTTTACTTTGGGGCAGGGTTTAAGCCCCTCCAGCCCCATGGTCAGGTGATCGGGCCTTAGCTATCTCCCTGCTTCCTCCCACCCCACCCCACCCTCTTTCTCCTGTCTTTTCTGCCAGTATCAGTAGGCTCTGTTTTTTTTTTTCTTTCTCCCTCTCTATCCTCTCACATGCCACTGCCAGCTTCCAGGCCATTCCTTTCTGCCTAGGGAAACTATGCCTGCCCAGCCGGGGAACTCCTACCCACCCTCAGTGGCCTTACACATGGCTGGAGAAATCCCACCTCCCTTGTTGTACCCCAAACAGCTGGTGGATCTCCCCTTCAAATGACTGTGGGGACTACTGCCTACTTTCCAAGGCCTTATAAGCAGCTGGGGGAACTCCCAACCGCCCATTATGGTGCTCCACATGGCTGTGGGAACTTCCTCCCACTTGCCAGAGTGCTTCACACAGCATAAGGCAACTCCAGACTTCTCCAGCACTCCATTCTGTTGTGAGAACCGTTGCTGGACATCCATGACAATCTTGGCAACCAGGAAAATGACATCCACAGTGCTCTACACCAAAGTGGGCACACCCACCTGCCCTCCACTGCACTCCCATTGCAGCAAGCACCCCACACATCCTCCAAGCTGCTGTGGGCCACCCCACCATGACTTTCTGGGAGATCATTCAATTCAGTACCATCCTTATGGGCTCACAACCACCCAGCCAGGGTCCCCTGAGAGGATGCTGACAGGAACATCCAACTTTCCCTCTAAATAACAAAGTACAGTTGTCTATGGAAAGAGTGAAACCAGAGGAGGATAAAGTGGTATCCCAACCCTCTGGTGAAATTAGTTGCGGGTGGTTCCAAGAAGCACTTTGACACTCTGGAAAAAGATGCTTGGCTGCTCAAAAATGAAATATAAACAGCAACCAGCCCTACAACCTCAACAACAACAACAACAAAAAAGAAACGAAAGACATTGTTAGAAGAAGCCCTAAACAATGATGTGCATAGAAAAAGCAGGCTGTGATATGCTACAGAAGGAATCTTCAGGATGCTGCTTGGAGTCATACAGGATATGAGGGAAGCAATACAGAAAATGGATGAAATGATAGAGGAGATAAAGGCTGCCCACCAAGAGAAATACAAAAGTTAGGGGACAAGATAAAAAAAGACAGTAAAAATTCACAAGCTCACCAACACACTTGAGGAGGCAGAGAATCACACCAGTGACCTAGCGAATAACTATGCAGACTTTAACAAATGGGAAGGGCAGTCAAATAAGGTCATCAGAGAAGCTGAAGAAAACTCGAGGAACAATATTAGAATAGTTGGGTTGCCAGAACAACACACAATAAAGAATCTATGGCAAAAATACCAAAGGATTTAGAGGAAAACTTGCCAATCGTAATGAATGAAAGTCAGATAATCATTCAGGAGGATGAAAGAATACCAGTTAGATGGAATCCCAAGAAGACGTTACCAAAGCACATAATAGTTAAACTATCCAACTTTGAGGAAAAGGAGATAATCATTAAGAGTAGCTAGGGGAAAACAGGGACCTATAAAGGAAGCGAAATAAGAATATGTTCATATCTATCAGTGGACACAGTGCAGTAAAGAGAGTGGATTAACATATTCCAAAAATTGAAGGAAAATATCTCAAACCAAGAATATACTATACGGCCAAGTTAAGTAAGAGTTTTCCAAGACAAGGAAAAACTCAAAGAATACGATAAAAGAAACTCAAAAGATCCTTGCTGACCTTGTATAGACAGAAGAACAGCACTCACTTGGCAGAAATAATTGATGATCACATAGAACAACTCCACCCAGAGGGCAACTAAGAAAACAGTCCCCAAATAGCATTAGCTCAATGGTGGAGAGATATCAAAATGAACCAGACACACATGCACAACCCACTTATAAAAAAGGAAGTAGGAAAAGACCCAACACAAATGGTAAAAAAAAAAAAAATGACATCATAGAGTCTGCAGAGGGATGTAATAGCCCTAAATATCAATGGACTGAATTAAGGCATTAAAAGACAGGGGCTAGCAGACTGGCTTAGAAAACACAATCCATTCACCTGAAGCTACAAGAGACACATTAGAGATAACATAAAATTGGGCTAAGAATCAAAGGCTGGAGAAAAATATACTAAGCAAATAGCAATTAATACAAAGGAGAGATGGTGGGGAAATAGAGCTATGTGAATATTTTTATAGGTTTAGCAGTAAGGCAGCAGATGGGTATTGGTTCTCTTCTCAAGTACTTACTCAATGCAAGAACACGTTGTTCTATTAAATTGGCATTCCATGATGCACACTTTCCCGACATGATCACTGAAGACAAATGTGTGCATAAGCAAATGTGGTGAAGAAAGCTGATGGTGCCTGGCTATCAAATGATATAGCAGTTGGAGTTTTAAAGGCGTGCAGAGAAACAAACAGCCATCTAGCTCAGAAGCAACAAAGCCCACATGGAAGAATCCCACCAGCATGTGTGACTACAAGGTATTGAAGGGATCAGGGATCAGGCATCAAAGAACAAAAAATATCATTGTAAATGAGGGTGAGTGCAGAGTAGAGACTTAAAGCCCATCAGTAGGCAACTGGACAGCCCCTTACTGAAGGGTTGTAGAGAAGAGATGAGCCAGTCAGGGTGCAGGGTAGCAACAATGAAGCATACTTTCCTCTAGTTCTTAAATGCTTCCTCCCCCCACCACTGTCGTGATCCCAAATCTACCTTAAAAATCTAGCTGGACAGAGGATGTACATTGGTGCATTGAGAACAACTGGAAACCCAGAGAATCCAGGACAGTTGACCCCTTCAGGACCAGTGGTGAGAGTGGCGATGCCTGGAGTGTGGAGGGAATGTGGGATGGAAAGGGGGAAATGATTACAAGAATCTACGTATAGCCTCCTCCCTGTGGGATGGACAACGGAGAAGTGGGTGAGGGGACACATCGTGTAGTGTAAGATATGACAAAATAATAATAATTTATGAATTATGAAGGGTCCATGAGGGAGGGGGATTGGGGAGGGAGGAGGAATATGAGGAGCTGATATTAAGGACTCAAGTAGAAGGCAAATGTTTTGAGAATGATGATGGCAACAAATGTACAAATGTGCTTGACACAATGGATATTTGTATGGATTGTGATAAGAATTGTATGAGCCCCAATGAAATGATTTTTAAAAGAAGAAGAAAAGGAAAAAAAGGGGAGTTGCAATCCTAATCTCAGGCAAAATTGATTTCAAGGTGCAAGTCATAAGAAGAGATAAGGAAGGGCACTATATAATGCTCAAGGGAACAGTAGAACAAGAACTAGTGAGCATAATAAATATATATGTCCCCACAAGAGACTTGCAAATGCATCAATCAAATACTCCAAAAGATGAAAAAAGTAACCAGAGGCTCAACAATTATAGTAGGTGACTTTAATACACCAATCTCTGAAAAAGATACATCACAGGGAAAGAAACTTCAAAAGGAGGCTACAGATCTAAACATTACAATGATATGGCTTGACCTGATAGATATTTTCAGAGCTCTCCATGCAAAATTTTTTAAATCCACATTTTTTAAAAGCCCATGTGGCACTTAATCAAAAATAGAGCACATATTGGGACACAAGTCAAATATGTGTAAATTCAAGCACATAGAGAGCATACACACTTCTCCCTCCAACCACTATGCAATAAGTCTGGAAATCAAGAAAACAACAATTAAGAAAAGAAGGGCAAACAATAGGAGAATGAGTAACTCTCTATTGCAAAGGAGTGGGTACTGGCCCAGATCAGAGATGAAATTAGGAAGCTTCTAGAAACCAAGAAGAATGAGAATACAGCATACCCAAACCTTCAGGAAACAGCAAAAGAAGTTATCTGAGGAAGTTTGATAGCAATACAAGCACACATGAAAGACAAAGAGAGACTTATAGATATGCTTACACACAATATACAATAATTAGAGCAGAATCAATAAGATAACCCTAATAGGAAAAGAAAAGAAATAATAAAATCAGGGCTGAGATTCAGGAGAAGCAAAACAAAAAACTACAGAAAAAATTAATACAACTTAACAGAATAGACAAACTGCTGGTAAACCTAACCAAAGAAATGAGGGAACAAATTTCAATAGCAAGGATGAGGGATGAAACAGGGACATTTTAATGGACCTAATGAAACCAAAAGGATAATTACACGGCACTACAAAGGTATGCGCTCCAAAGATTTTAATAACTTGGAAGACATGGACACATTCTTGGAAAAACAATCCATCCCTAGACTAGCCCTGATGAACGTCAAGAACCTCAAGAGAACCGTATCAATAGAAGAAATAGACAAGGTTATCAAGGGATAACAAACTAAAAAATGCTCTGGGCCTGATGGCTTCACAGGAGAATTCTAACAAGTATTCAGAGAAGAACTGACACCAATCCTACACAAACTCTCCCAGAACATAGAAAAAGATGGCAAACTCCCGAACTCTTTAATGAACCTTGTATAACTCTGATACCTAAACCAGGCAAGGATCCCACAAGAATCCAAAACTTCAGACCAATATCCCTAATGAACATTTTTGTAACAATTCTTAACAAAACATCTAGGGATATAGCTGACTAATAAAACCAAAAATGTGTACGAGGAAAACTATGAAACACTTTTAGAAGAAACCAAGAGTGATCTCAACAAATGGAAGAATATCCCATGCTCATGGATCAGAAGATTCAATATAGTAAAAATGTCAGCTCTGCTCAAGGCACTATATGTTTAATGCTATCCTGATACTAATATGATCATCTTCAAAGAATTGAACAAACTGATGATCAATTTTATATGGAGAGGGGGGGAAAGCCCAGAATTAGCAGAGAACTCTTCAAGAAGAAGGCCAAAATGGGAGAGCTTGTTTTCCTGACTTTAGCACCTATTATACAGCCACAGTGGTCAAAACAATGTGGTATTGGTATAATGACAGATACTCAGACGAATGGGAAAAAAAACTAAAAACCCAGAAATAAAATCGCCAGCATACAGACAACTGATCTTTGATAAGGCCCTCAAAATATCAAATGGGACGTGGATGTCCTCTTTAATAAGTGGTACGGGAAAAAATGAAGCAAGACCCTTACCTCACTCCATGCACAAGAATAAACTCAAAGTGGATTACAGACCTTGAGGTAAAGCCCCAAACTATTAGTACCATCAATGAGGGAATTGGAACAAACCTGAGAACTTTGGCTATCAGAAGTAAGGAAGGACACAAATACAGATGAGGCACAAATTGACAAGTGGGATATATTGAAGTTAAAATACCTGTGTATATTGAAAGAATTCACCAAGAGAGTAATATGAAAGCCTATGGACTAGGAAAACAGCTTAAGCAATGACACATCAGACAAAGTCCTTATTACTAAAATCTATAAAACTCTGCTACTTTATAATAAGAATAAAACTAATTGCCCACTGAGAAGGTGGGGAAGTTGCTGAACAGAAGTTTTACAAGGGCAGAAATCCGAATGGCCCATAAACATATGGGAAAATGTTCCCGATCATTAGCCATAAGAGAAATGTAAATTAAAACAACTATGAGATACCACCTAACACCCTCAAAGATAGTCCAATTCAACAAATCAGGAATAAGCGTTGGAGGGGCTGTGATGAGATTGGAACTCTTTTCCACTGCTGGTGGACCTATAGGAATGTACAGCCATTATAAAATTCAATTTGGTGATATCTAGAACAAAATGATAATCCATCTAGCACATGATCCAACAATCACTGTACTGGGCATATACACAGAAAAGGCATAGCCAGCCCTCTGTACTTCAGTGTTCATTGTGGCACAGTTCACAGTTGTAAGAAGTTGGAAACAACCCAAATTTCCATCAATGGATGAATGGATTAAAAACTGGTACATACATACAATGGAATACTATGTATCCCTAAAAAGCAGTGATGAATACATGAAGCACATCCTACATGGGAAGAACTGGAGGAAATTATGCTAAGCAAAGTAAGCCAAGCACAAAAGGACAAGTACAACATGAGTCAACTGAAGTCAGCTTAAAAATGTAAAAGGGGCATAGGGGAAAAGCTACTGTATACACACATTCCTTCAGATGAGGTCCAGGTAGTATAGCACGGTCCAGACACAATCCAGGGATACATATAGCAGTCAACTAAAAATGAAGGGGAAATACGAGAGAGAAAAAAGATATGAGTAGCAGGGGAACAGGGCACTAACTCACCCAAGGGGAGGATATTGTTTATATCTCCACAGGAGAGGCAGAAACGGACAAGACTTCAACCCAGTATGCCAAGTTATGAAGGCAACATATCGGCATGAAGCAGGGAACCAATAGAGAGGTATGCGGGGCCATCCTCAATCCCAAATACGTGGACATCGCCCTTCCCTCCCAGAAGAATGTGCTGCAGAAGAAAGCACTGAAGTTACAGCTCAGGGAGTCGGGTGAGTCTGATCAGAGAACATAGGAGCAAAGGAAGAGGGAAGGAGAGAGAGTGGAACACATCCTGGCCCACCAAGCCCTGAGGATGATATTCCTGCTCAGAGCAGCCAATGCACAGAGAGGACCATAGGACCGGCCCCACCATGAGACAAGTCATCCTTCACTGACCCATATCACTATGAGGGACAACACTGGAGGCACAGTGCAGGAATTGGGCCCAAGCTGACCTCACCACACTGGAGCAAAATGCTAAGGGTGTGCAACAGAGCAGAAGGGGAGCAAAGCAACGAACTCCCCAGGGAATATCAAAAATATACTTTGGGGTCAGGGTGTGGCACCCTAGCAGACTCTACCGGAAAACACTCCTAAAGGTCAACACAGAGACGTGGAAATATTTATAGGCATTTCTTTTGGGGGTCTTTTGTTGTTGTTGTTGTTGCTGGGTTTTGTTTTGTTTTTTTAATTTCTTTTGTTGTTTCATTTTGTCTTATTTTTGAGTTTATTATTGTCTCTTCATGCCTAGCTGGATAAGATAGGCAGGATAAATAATCCAGGGGAGATAACAATGGGACCGATGGTTCTGGGGAGGGCAAGGGAGAGGGGGGGACAGGAGAAAGGATGTGGGTGTTAACAAACCCAGGGACACTGGAACAACAAGTGATCTAAAATCAATGACAAGGAGGGTGTAGGAGGCCTGCTAGGGCTTGATCAAGGGCAATTGAACTGAGAGGAATGACTGAAACCCAAATGAAGGGTGAACATGATAGTGGGCCAAGAAAAAAGTAAAAGGAAATAGAGGAAAGAACTAGGAGGCAAAGGACACTTATAGAGGTCTAAATCCAGGAATATACATAAATAAATATATTTATATATAATGATAGGGAAATAGACCTATGTACATATATTTATATGTTAAGTATCAAGGTAGCAGAAGGACATTGGGCCTCTACTCAAGTACTTCCTCAATGCAAAAACTCTTAGTTCTAATAACCTGGTATTCTGTGATGCTCACCTTCCTGACATGATCACTGAAAACAAAATTGGTGCATAGCAAATGTGGTGAAGACTGCTGATGGTGCCTGGCTATCAAAAGATATAGCATCTGAGATCTTAAAGGTTTGAAGAGAAACAAGCGGCCATCTGTCTGAGAAGCAGAAAAGTCCACATGGAAGATGTGCACCAGCCTGTGTGATCATGAGTTGTCAATGGGATCAGGTATCAGGCATCAAAGACCCAAAACAAAAAAATCATATCAATGTGAATAAGGGGGACATTTGGAGTTCCCCTTACAGAAGGGTCACAAGGAAGAGATGAGCCAGTCAGGGTGCAGTATAGCACCAATGAAGCATACAACTTTCCTCTAGTTCTTTAATGCTTCCTCCCCCCACCTACTATCATAACCCCAATTCTACCTTACAAATCCAGTTAGACCAGAGCATGTACACAGGTACTGATAAGAGCTGGAAACATAGGGAATCCAGGACAGATAAACTCTGGACCAATAATGAGAATAGCAATACAAGGAGGGTAAGGGAAAGGTGGAGGGGGGATGATCACAATGATCTACATATAACCGCCTCCCTGGGTGATAGACAACAGAAAAGTGGGTGAAGGGAGACACAGGTCAGTGTAAGACATGATAAAATAATGATTTATAAGTTATCAGGGTTTCGTGAGGGAGGGAGGGTGAGGGAGGGAATGGAGAAAATGAGGAGTTGATACCAAGGGCTCAAGTAGAAAGAAAATGTTTAGAAAATGATGATGGCAACAAATGTACAGATGTATTTGACACAATGTATGTATGTATGTATTATGATAAGAGCTGTATGAGCCCCCAATACAATGATTAAAAAGAAATTAACTCCTGGGGTGTAGCCACGCTCAAGTTTCTGCTCCAAGTAAATAAAATTTCTCTCTTGATGCAATTTGATTTTCCACATTAATATTGATTTTCCTTTTCAAACTAACTTATGACATATTATCTTCTTATTATTAACTGTGCTCTCATAGACAGACATTCCACCAAATACGGATTTACTTAGTAGCATTCGTTTGGAGAGTTGGAGAAACCTGAAACCAAGTTAAAATATCAGTCTTCACTTTGACACTCTACCTGGTTCCCTCACTGATTCTGTGACCAGAGTTAAGTTACTCGACTTCTCTAGAGCAGTTTCCTCATCCTTAAAACAGGTATTAATAATTCATTCACAGGTTGGTTTTGAAGAAGTAAATAACACACTTGGAATGTTTCTTTACAGTTAAGTGACCCAGATTTGAATATTATAGCCACGTCTCTCAGATTAGATATAAACTTAATATCTTTGTAAGGTCTGAATTTAGAAAGAAAAAAAATAATAGCCACAGGCTGAAAGAAGTTTGGTTTTCTGGTGAAGTTACCTGCGGGAGTTTGGGAAATGTGGCCTAAAAATGACAGTTCTTATTGATCAATCCAAATATTCTCTGCAGGTACACAACTCATATAAGACTACTTCAGGTCATGAGAGAGTCATCTGGTAGGGTCATCTACTGCCTCTTACACTCTTTTGGACTGCGGAAGAGCCGTGGGGGTGCTGCGCATCAGGTGTTGGGCTTACCATGGCAAGATTAGTGCCTCAAAACCACAACAGGAGAATGAGGAATGTGATTGTTATATAATCTGAAGAGGTAGAGGCTAGCCTGTCAATCATTATATAGTCAATTAGGTCTGTGTGGGCATGGCCTTCCCCCTGAGGATTCTGGGAGCATTTTCCTCCTTGGAGGTGGGAGACACATTCTCTCTCTGCTCACTCCTTTGGAGAGGCTCTACTGACAATGTTCATTCCCTGTGAGACATCCCTGAGGAGAAGCCACATGGACCCACCCTAATGCAGCCAGAGTCCTGGGGGCTGGAGAAGCCACATGGGAGACCCCTGCCAGTGCTGAGATGCTTAAACGCCATTGGATTCACGAGCCCTCCCACCCTGTGATCTTCCTGCATTTGGCATCATTGCATGTGTTTCGTGAGTCTGTAGAGGACTTTATAGATTGGTATCAGACATGTGGACTAATTTCAGACTTACTGACTTGTTCTGGGTTGGGCTGGGATGTTTTCTCAATATTCAATTGTTCTTGCATATAAAGTTCTTTCTTTCTTTTTTTATAAATCATGTGTTGGGGGCTCATACAACTCTTATCACAGTCCATATACATCCATTGTGTCAAGCACATTTGTACATATGTTGCCATCACCGTTTTCAAAGCATTTTATTTCTACTTCAGCCCTTGGTATCAGCAATAAAGTATCTACGAATTTATTTCTCTAGTTAACCCAGACTAACACAATGAGGCTCTCTGTTCTTGGAAAAGGTGCAGTCTTGAAAACCCTATATAGGTTTACTATCAACCAGAAGCAACTCAATGGCAGTGAGCGTGTTTTGAGAATTTAATAGTTTATATTTTTTAAACCATTTTATTGGGGGCTTGTACAAGTCTTATCAACATTTATTAAGAAAATTAAATGATTATAGTTTGCATTAAGACCTCACTAATTTAAATGTTCATAAACTTACTTTCATTTATTTATATCAGAGTTAGACCCCAAATACTTTACAAACCACAGTCTGCTGTTACTAACAGCCGGACAGACAATAAGGAGGGTAGCTCTAACTTTTGGTGGCTGCAAAATCATGAAGATGCACTTTGGTGGGCCAGTGACCCAGTGACGAAAAGAGCTGATCTTCGGACCATCTTTAGACAATGGCTGAACCCTTTACCCCCAAATGGTGAGGAGACTAAGCTTGAAGTGGGTCCACAACCCTCATGCACCAAACAGAGCCCTCAATCTCCTATTATGTTGTTTTCCTGTTTGTAAAGGAAAAATACAATTACAATACAACACTAAATTGCCAATGTCACTGAGTAGAAAGTGTTCCCATTTTGGCACAGATCAAAGTAGATTTTTAAATAAAAGACTTGTGTTTAGGCTTTGATAATTGGAATTCTGCACTTGGAATGGATCTATGGCTCTAATGCTTTCCTTGCTTGGTTTTTATTTTTGGAATAGTAATTGGCACATGCTGTGAACATTCTGGAAGTGGAAGAGACAAAATCCAGTCTGTGAGATGACTCGAGTCTGGCACACCTACTGGATTCACATATTCTCTTGGCTGATAGCTGGGAGCAGCCCCCCAACCCTCCCACCAGCATCCGTGAGAGGAAGGTACTACTGAGTTTGTCCAGCGCTCTAGGCAAGAGCTCACATCTTCCTCAGAGTAAGAAATATCATAAACCAGCTGCATATTCATTACTGTGTTTTAGTGTATTGCCTAAAGAACTTGAGAATTAAACTCTAGTAAAATTTTCCTTTGTGTTATATATATATGTGTGTGTGTGTGTATATGTATGTGTTTTTTGTATGTATGTATATAATTGTAAAAAAACGCATACCAAAATGAAATTAGGACTCCTCAAACACAACTACATGCTTGATTACATAATTAAGCTATTCAGCAATTGCATACTGTGCAAATTCATGCACACACACTCCTCAACAGAATGCAATAAGTATCTATTTATTCCAATAGTCTTTAAACTCCCTCTGGCTATAATGACATCTTTGAAACACTGAAATCTTGGTCATTTTTGTTTTGTTTCAATTTACCATGACATGGAATAAATATTGCCATTTGTGACTTACATACACAGACTTAGTAAAACTTAAAAAAATCCTGGTTTTTTAGGAAAACAGTGGCAAGCAGTTTAAATGTAAATCTCAACCTTTGGCATGTAATTTAGGAACAAGAAGGCAAACCTTGGCACAAATAGACAACACAACCCTTATCAGAGACACATCTAACCATAATGGATGAAACATCTGCATTTTTTAGTTTTATCCTTAAGATAAAGAGATCATACTATAGAGTTCACTTAGTTTATCATGCATATCTATTTTCTTTTAAAGAACGTGATGGCCAGGAACCCAAGCAGAAGGCTAATTTTGAGAACGATGAGGGCAATGAATGTATAAAGGTGCTTTACTCAATTGATGTATGTATGGATTGTGATAAGAGTTGTATGAGCCCCAATAAAATGATTTTTAAAAAACAAAAAAATCCAACAAAAAACATGATGGTTTAAACACACACTCATAAAACCTATATTACGTACCTTTACACAAAAGGTTCATACTCTCAAAACTTCCCCATAAGATAATCTTAACTAATATTTTAAGAAAAAAATTCTTTCAGTAATATGGCAACTACATGCTTAAATTATCCTATGATAATAAGCAGCTTGTTAGGTTACACCTATATCACATAAGTATGTGTGTGTGATGTGTGTGTATGTGTTAATAGCACAGTAGTAAGAAATCCTCAGGAAACAAAAAGACAATGAAAACAGGCGTCAAGGAGGGCAAGCAAGCACCCGGATCAGTGTTTGCTCTAAGAGTTTCTTCCACAACAAGGGTGGCCTTGAGATTTACCTCGGTGACTGTACAGCATGTAGAAAACAAGCCAAGAAACCTGACCCCACTGCTCCAGGTGAAGGGTCAAAGAGGAAAATGGGCTTAAAACTAGGAATTCAAAGGCCACATGTACTCCAAAGGAGTGTACAATCTTTTAAAAATAAAACAAAAGCAAAAAATATAGATTAGCAAGTGATACATAAAAGCTTATTTTTCTTGACTTTGTATTTGGTTAGAAAGGGAAAAATGTTCTTGCTGAGAGTTGATCAATATAAAGAGTATCGCTGCTGTTTATTTGAGAAATTTTCAATAATTAAATTTACACCAGTCTTTGGTTAATGTTAACTCTGGGTGGAAGATGAGAAATCGCATGCTCTCTAGAAAAACATGAACTCAGCTGAAGCTTCAAAGAATCACGGAGGAAAAAATTTAAGCAAATGAGTAGCTCATGCTCAATACACACAGAGAGAAAAGAAGGCACTGTGGATGAGAGCAAACAAAACCACAGACTTCGTAACGAACCTTCATCGATTACAGTGTTGGAATCACCGACTATAGAATATGTGACTTTGTTTATCTGTTCAACCAAAAGCCAAGCCCAATGCTGCTCAGTTGGTTCTGACTCATAGGGAACTGTGGGGTAGTATAGACTTGCTCCATAAGTTCTCAAGGTTTTACGTCTTTATAGAAGCAGACGGCCAGCTTTCTCCAACTGAGTCACTGGTGATTGGCAGCCAAATGCTTGGCAGCCAAATGCTTTCAAACTGTAGTATTATATTTGTGCGTATGCATGTGTCCATCTATCTATATATACGGTTCCTGCTTGAAGACAATGAAACACACTTTCAACAAGATAAGGATTTAAATATGTATGTTAACATGACTAGGCTAACTACTAAAATACGAGAAATAATGGGGACAAGAGTTTATGTTTGTTTTGTTTTTAAGATTAAGAGTTGAAAAAGAACTAAAGAGGTGTCTGAAAGTGAAAATTACAGTTTTTTAGACTGCAGCACAAAGAGACAAACAGATGAAACGCATGAAAAATAATGTTAGGAAAGAATGATATTTGTCTTTTAATAACCCTCCGCCAAAACAAACATACTGCTAACAAGTAGATTCTGCTCTTAGGAAACATTATAGAGAGTTTCTGAAACTGTCACATTTAATGGGAGCAGACAGCCTCATTTTTCCTCCCATAGAGCAGCTAGTTCCAAAAGTCTATTCAATGTAAAAAGAACTGATAGCTGAAATCTTAACAACAACCAGAAGTCAGAAGCAGGAGGATCATAATTTCAATATTAATGAAAAAACATAATCATGAACCTAGAATAGTAAATCTAGCAAAATATGCTATAAAAACAAGAATTAAGTGAAAACAGATTTTAAGCAGAAAAAAATGATACCAGCAGAAAGGCTGATGTGTAAGAAAGAAACCTTAGGCAGAGACATTAGGTAGGAGCAGCTAAATCTATTTAAAATGTGAATAATGCCTAATTTGTAGAGTTAAAATGTAGGAAGAGCTAAAATCCTGAGCAATGCAGGCGTGTAAACTGAGAAAGGGGTTTGGGGATATAAAGCACCTGTGCACTACACAGTACCAAGATAGCGATTAGTGCTAATGCATAGGTTTCCATGGAGGTTCTAGACTAACATGGGCGAGGAAGAAAGGTCTGGTGATCTATTTTTCACAACTCACAAATGAAAACTCTGGGGACCACGGTGGCCAATCAACAACCCATCAAAGCAATGGCGCTGGACTAGACATCGTTACAGTCCATTGTGCAGGGGTCACTATGAGTAGAGGTCCACCTTAAAAAATAATTTTACTGGGGGCTCTTACAGCTCTTATAACAAGCCATACATCCATTGGGTCAAGCAGAGTTGTACATGTGTTGTTATCATCCTTTTAAAAAACATTTTCTTTCTACTTGAGTCCTTGGTATCAGTTCCTCATTTTTCCCTCCCTCCCCCACCCTCTCTACCTCATAAATCCTTGATAATTTATAAATTATTGTTATTTTCATATCTTACACTCACCACTATCTCCCTTTACCCACATTTCTTGTTCAGCTCCCTTTGGGGGGGGAAGTTATACACTGATCATTGTGATCAATTCCCCTTTTCTCTCCTCACCTTCCCCTTCCCCTGCTGGTATTGCTACTCCCATTATTGTTCCTGAGGGGTTTATCTGTCCTGAATTCCCTGTGTCAAGAGCTCTTATCTGTACCAGTGGACATGCTCTGGTCTAGTCTGATTTGTAGGGTAGAATTGGGGTCATAATAGTAGTGGGGAGGAAGCATTAAAGAACTAGAGGAATGTTGTATGTTTCGTTGGTGCTATACTGCACCCTGGCTGGATTGTCCCTTCCTTGTGACCCTTCAGTGAGGGGATGTCCAATTGTCTACAGATGGGCTTTGGGTCCCCACTCCTCCCACCCCCCTCATTCACATAGATATTATTGTTTTCTCTGGGTCTTCTGATGCCTGAGACCTGATCCCATCAACACATCATACTCACACAGGCTGGTGTGCTTCTGCCATGTGGGCTTTGTTGCTTCTCAGCTAAATGGCTACTTGTTTATCTTCAAGCCTTTAGGATCTGAGATGCTATATCTTTTGATAGCCAGGCACCATCAGCTTTCCTCACCATATTTGCTTATGCACCATTTTGTCTTCTGCTATCATGTCAGGAAGGTGAGCATCACAGAATGCCAGGTTATTAGAACAAAGAGTTCTTGCATTG
This sequence comes from Tenrec ecaudatus, assembly GCF_050624435.1. Taxonomy (NCBI): domain Eukaryota; kingdom Metazoa; phylum Chordata; class Mammalia; order Afrosoricida; family Tenrecidae; genus Tenrec; species Tenrec ecaudatus. Next base: position 59,573,645 of record NC_134532.1, on the reverse strand, counting down.
AGGTACTACTTGAGTAAGACCCAATGTCCGTCTACTATATTAGTGTTTAACATATATGTACATTTTCCCATCATTATGTATAAATATATTTACATATGTATGTGCCTGTATTTATATAGAGGTTCACCTTGACAGCAACTAAACACAATTTCAAGAAGACATGGATTTAAGTATGTATGTTCAAAAGACTAGGTGAACGACTAAGCTAAAAATGAAATGAAATAATCTATGTAATTTCCAAGAAACACCAGAACAATGGTCATGTTCAGATGACTATCTATGCAGACTGTACACAAAACCAGAAACCTAAGAATTTGCAACTTGGCTAGATACAGAGTCAAAATACAAATTCCAATTTACATCCCTTTTAGAGAAAATCCCCACACATATCCATTTATTTTATCACAAAACAGAAAAATACTTAGGAATAACTCTCAAAAGAGCTTTTTAAGCCCACTACATGGAAATTGTTCCAATTTTATTTTAAGATATTAAGTTCATGTGATACTCAGTATTCCTGGATTAGAAATTATTGAAAAATACTATAGATTTTCCCTATGTTGTTACAAAGGAGAAGCTTCAGCCTTCAAAAAGTTTTTGGAAAATGAAATTAAAAGGCAATGGAATTTTTCCAGAAGTTTTTTAAGCTTCCTTGTATATAGAATTAATAAGTATTAGTATTGGGATACACCAATAAGTATCTCAATGAGTTTGTTTGTGGGGATGTGTATGTGTGTGTTGACAAGCAGATTTGATGACTGCTGAAGTGGCAATAACTTAAGAAACTTATGAAACTCATCACTTATGAAAAAGAAAAAATATGGGGATGGAAAAAATGCTGAAAGAGGCATCTTGCTTTATTTGACATTAAGACTTGTATCATACACTGTTTATGATATTGGTTCCTGAACAGATAAAAAGACCAGTGGAAAGAAATAGAAAGTCTAATCAAATGCCTTTTGCCATATTGGAATACTTAGAGGATTCCTCATGGGAATAAAAATTAAATGTGATAGCTAACTCAGATAAAATAGATAAGTCGATTTTAAGTGGGCTAAAGATATAAGTGTGAAACATAATAAAGCTTTTAAAAGACAATGTGAGAATGGCTTAATGATCTCAGGGTTAATAAGGCGACCAGATGTCCCGCTTTTGGAGGGACAGTTCCGATTTTTAACAATTTGTCCCGCATCCCGCGGCGTTTTTAAAAAGTCCCGATTTTTGGAAAGAATGCACAGCAAGCTAGGCAACGGTGGGAGAACGGGAAGGGAATATTCGGTTTTCAGCTGCCAGGTGACTATTTCACCAGGATATGAGTTTTATATTATTTTTGTTAATTTTATAATGTTAAACTTTAATAATTGTTGAGAACTGATTATCGAGAACTGCTTATCAAAGTTCGCATTGTTATCAGTTGTAAGAATTCGACCACCATTGTTTGGACTTAATGAACATTGGCAAATTTTGGCATTGGCAACGACGAAAACATTGTGTAATTGTCTCTCAGACGATATACATCACACTGCGTGCTAGTGCTAGTTAAACAAGTGATGTCAACAAATCAGCTATTCAGATGATTTAGGTAAGTAATTTACTTATTTATTTCATAAATACATACATTTTATTGAATTTAGCAGACAGTACTCGTATTATTTATATTTTATAGTGGTGGCAAAAAGTCTAGTGCCGGCCTTGAAAGTGACACGATTTACGTTACGGCAAATTCAGAGAAAAAAATAATGCAAGTTAGTATTGTTATTATTTAGAAAGATAGCATTAAAATTAAAATAATTTAATATAGTTACTTTGTAACAATCAAATTAATTTAATTTATAAACTAAAAATAAAATATGTCCATTTTAAGCAATATGTATATAATAATTTATAAATAAAATTTTAAATTATTTTTTAAGATTTTTAGCATAATGAGTAAGAAAAGAGGATGCAAATTCAATGATGATCTAAGAAGTGAATTTCCTTTTATTAAAAAAAACAGCAATTACATGGTAAAATTTGAGAAATGTAATGGTGAATTTTCTATTTCGCATGGCGGGAAGAATGACATTTCAAAGCACTTGGAGACACAGAAAAATAAGAGATATTTAAATACTGCTGCATCTTCCTCCAAAATACAGGATTTTTTTCAGAAACCAACTTATGGAGATGAAGAAAAGAAATTAGCATTAGTAGAAGGACATGTCTTTTCATGCTATTAATCACAATCATTCCTTCAGATTCATGGACTGTACATCACAAGTTGTCATAGTTATTCAACAAAAAATTGTCTGTGCTAGAACAAAATCTGAGGCTATTGTGTGTAGTGTGCTTTCCCCATATGCATTTTCAGAATTAAACAAAAATATAGAAAAAATTAATTTTATATTCATATCGTCAGACACATCTAAAAATCATAAGGATATAAAGTTATTTCCAACCATTATTAGAGTTTTTATTCAGAAACTGGAATAAAAATTAGAATTTTAGATTTCATTTCTGTGCCCAGCAAAAGTTATGAAATAGTTTTCAGTTCCATTATGAATATTTTGTAAAAAATTTTCAAACATAAAATGATTGCATATTGTGTAGACAACATGAATGCAAATTTTGGAGGAAAAGCGAGAAGTACAAATAATATTTTTTATAACTTAAACAAAAACCTTAATCAAAACATTATTGGTGTTGGTTGTGCAGTGCACATAATACATAACGCCATTGAAACAGCTGCTGATTTGTTGCCCGTAGATGTGGAAAATATTGTTATTAAAATATATTCTTATTTCTATATATACACCGTGCACGTTGAAATGCTTAAAGAATTCTGTGAAACTGCGGAAGTCAAATATCAGAAAATACTTGGATACAGTAAAACGCACTGGTTAGCTCTTTTGCCAGCTGTCGAAAGAATTTTGAAAATATACGATCCTTTGAAATCCTACTTTCTATAACAGGATAAATGGTGACAAATTTTCGGTAATCAAAGTAGCAAAGGAAGTCAATCATTTAAAATTTCAGTGTCCGGAGTGGTTAGAAAATAATTTCCTTCCGTTAACTATCCATAATAGTATAAGCCAGCTCGAAGAACAAGGTGCAATAAACTGTGCAGATATCGTGAATCATGTTAAAAACTTCTATAGTAATGCATAGATTATTTAGAAGAATGACGGTACATTATAAAGATATTGAACATTTTCATTGGGTTACATTAAAACAAGAACTTAATTGGGATGATGTGCAAAAATCATTCAATCATATTATTTGAAATTTCCCATATAGTAATATTGCCCCAAAATGATCTTTTTAATGAGGTAACATTATTAAAAATATATATTGATAAAGAAAAGGTTAAATCTTGGGCATCAGCAAAAATCACAATAGAGAACAAATGGTTAGAAATATTTCATTTTGAAACAAACCATGTTCCATACAATAATGCACAAAAAATTGTGGAATACATGCTGTCCTTACCAGGAACTAATGCTGTGACTGAACATGTTTTTTCTATGGTAAATAAAGTGTGGACATCAGAAAAATCACAATTAAATGTTTAGACTTTGAAAGTCATGTTATGTGTGAAATATAATTTAACAAATTCTAGTGAAAATTTTCATGACTTTCTAAACAATGACAGCAATCTACTAAAAAAATTCACTCAAATAAGAAATATGCCAAAGAATAAAATAATACTACACATAATTTTTAATGTATTATATTTGTAAATTATACTTATGTTGAAATTAAAATATATATATTACAATACTATTTTTGCATTCTATGAAAATTTTTGTTGCTCCATATAGACCAAATTTTTCATCAAGAATCCCCCCTCCCCCTGGTTAATGGTGTCCCGCTTTACCAATGCTAAAATCTGGTCCCCTTAACTTAAGAATACAAAATGCAAGCAATTCAGTAGAACAGAGGCAGAAGATATCAGTATGCACAGCACATAGAAGAAAACAGGAAATGCAAATGAACTATGAAAAATTGTTCAGTTTCATTGGTAATTGGGGAACAAAAACTACAATGGAAATGATGGATATGCACCACTTCAAATCCAACAGATTGACAATTAAGAGCAAGAGATGTGAACAATAACAGCTCTCACTTGATGCTGAAAGGATGTAAAATGGTGCCAACCATTTCCAAAAGCAAGCTCATGCAAATATTTGCACCTAGCTTAGAGTTTAGGGTTTAAATAAACACCTTACTTGTGAACCAGAAGATGTGTACATGTTTATTAGAATACTTATAATTACCACATATACCCAGATATAAGCCGACCTGAGTATAAGCTGAGGTACCTAATTATTACCTGGAAAACCAGAAAATCTGATTGACTCGAGTATAAGCCAAGGGTGGAAAATGCAGAAGCTATTGGCGAGCTTCAATAATCAAAACAAATGAAAATAAAGTTACTAAAAATTGAGACATCAGTGGGGTAATGTATTTAAATATTTATTTTAAATAAAAACATAAATAAAAGGACAAGTCATTTAACATTAGTAAGTGGAAGATAGGTTCAACAAAAACAATAAGGTATCAACAATGATACCTTAAGAGTACTATTCCCTGAGCTCAATCAGCAACCAAGCTAAAATGTAGAGTTAAAATCCTTCAAAACTGAATTCCTCATCATCATCCATATTCCAATGCAGAGCTTCAGCTGGTGTGAGGTCATCATAGACGCTGTCCTCACTGAGATCGCCGTCATCACCATCACTGCTGTCATTTTCATACAAAGCGCAGTCTTCACTGCCATCCATAGCATTACTAATACTACATTTCTGGAAGGCACGTCGCACCATGTCTTCTGGAATGTCTTCCCATGCATCTCGAACCCACTTTGCTATTAACTCTATGTCAGGCTTCATGAGATTTTCTCCCTTTGTTAGTTGGCCTTGACCAGATGACATCCATTCCTGCCACTGACACGTGTATAAGCCAAACCCCAGTTTTTCAGCATATTTTTGTGCTGAAAAACTCAGCTTATTCACGAGTATATATGGTATATCCCCAAACTAACAGAAAAACAAAACAAGCCACCAAACTCACTGCCATCATGTCAATACCAACTCATAGCGACCCCTAGAGGACAGGGTATAACTGCCCCTGTGAATATTGAAATTGTTCATCTTTATAGGAGTAGAAAGTCCCATCTTTTCCCTTCGGAGTGACTGTTGATTTGAACCTCAGCCCTTGTGGTTAGCAGCCACCACTAACCATTACACCACCAGGGCTCATCATCCCCCCAAATTTGTTCATCCATTTGACTGTTGCCTGATATTTAGGCTTTATGCTCAAACAATAAACCCTAAATGCCAGGCAGCAGTTGAATGGTTGAACAAGTTGTAAGGCAGTCCTTCAATGGAATAATACAATGAAATGATAAGCCAAAGAACTCCAAAGAAAAAATTAGATTCCAATTGAATACCCTAGAGCAGCGGTTCTCAACCGGTGGGTCACAACCCCTATGGGGATCGAATGACCCTTTCACAGGGGTCACCTGATTCATAACAGTAGCAAAATTACAGTGATGAAGCAGCAACGAAAATAATCTTATGGTTGTGGGTCACCACAACATAAGGAACTGTATTAAAGAGTCACAGCATTAGGAAGGCTGAGAATCGCTGCCCTAGAGTATGACTTCATTTATATAAAATTCAACTATAGGAAAAATCAAGCAGTTTATTGTGTAGAGATGTATACAGTACAGCTAATAAGGAAATTATTCTCCCTATCGAATATGAGGCAGTGGAGCGAAAGGATGTGATCAGAAAGAGACACAAAGAGAGCCCCAGGACCACTGCTCGTATTCTATTCTGTAGCATCCGTGGCAGGTAGCGGTACTCCTAAAGATGTGCGTGCATGGTCTATGCATCAAAAGTCTCACACACAGAACAATCAACTCACAGAAGAATGCACAGAGTATGATGTTTAAGGCATGGAAAAATACATCATGTATTGCTTAGGAATACCAACACAGTAGGAAAATTATAAAGGAAAGAAAGGCATTGGTTAATGGCAAATCTCTGTTGCCCTTCCCTCTGGGGTGAAAGAAGAGAAATATGAGAGAGAGAGAGAGAGAGAGAGAGAATAAATACAAGGAGGGGTTTCCTAAGTCTATAACAATATGTTCTTTCTCAACATAAGTGGAAGGTACATGGGTTTTTCATTTACTACCTTTCATTAAATAGTTGGGTAGATGTGCTTTATTATGCCATGTTGTGTATACGCTCACTGCTGGCTCAATGCTCGAATCAATGCTGGTTCATAGGGGCCCTGTGGAGGTCTGAGACCTTAACTGCTTAAGGAGTGGAGAGCCCAGTGTGTCTCTGGGGCTGTTGGTGGTTTCAAACTGCTGAGCATGTGGATCACAGCCACTACATGGCCAGGGCTCTTGTATGTACTGTACAATAAACTTTAAAAATAAAGTAAAAAATGAAGTAATTTATCATTTAATAAACAAATGAGGAATTCTCAAAACACACTGCAATCTAGTTGACTCCAACTCAGAGGGACCCTGTAGGACAGGGTGGAACTGTCCCGTGGGTTTCTAAGACTGAATCATTAGACTGATCTTTACAGGATTAGAAAGCCTCGTCTTTCTGGTGGTTTCAAACTGCTGGTCTTGTAACCAAGGTTACAGCACACTATTACACCACCAGGACTCCTTCTGACAAACAAAGAGGATTTCTTCCTTTCTTTTCTTTTGTTAAATCATTTTATTGGGGCCTCTCACAACTCTTGTTACAATCCATACATCAATTGTATCTGACATGTTAATACATCTATTCCATTGTTTTTTCTAGACATTTAATTTCCATTGACCCCCTTGGGATCAGCTCCACTTTCTTTCCCTCCCTCCTACCCCCACCCCCAAACCTCATAGCTCCTTGATAGATTGCTAATTATTTTCAAATCTCACCAATCGCTGTTTCCCTTCCCTTCTGGTTTCTGTTGTTCTTCCCCCTGGATGGGGGTGTTTGGTTATGTGTCATTCATTGAGATTGGTGCCCCCCTCTTTCTCGCCACCTCTTCCCCCACCCCCCCGGCCTTCCCCCTACCCTTTTGGTATCTCTATTCCCATTCCTGGGTTCCATGTGTTGTGAGTTTTATCTCTAGCCTCTACCTATGTACATGTTCCTTTCCAGTGTACATTGGGAAGCAGCAATGGGGTCATGATAGTGGGGGGGGGGTGAGGATGCCTCAAGGGATCAGAGATATATTGCATGACCCATTAGTGGTCTACTGCACCCTAATTGACTCATGCCCTCCCTGCGACCCCTCTGTGGGGGGAATGTTCCATTATCCATAGATGGGCTTTATGTCTCTGCTCCAATCTCACTCCACTCTCAACAATGCATTTCTGTTTGTTTTTTGTTTACTGTTTGTTGTGAATCTTCTGATGCCCATTGTCCAGTCTCGATGACACCTCATGATCACACTGGTTGGTGTGCTTCTTCCATGTAGGCTTGTTGCCTCACTGTTGAATGGTTGTTTGTTTAACTTCAAGCCTTTAAGACTCCAACCACTGTATCTTTTAGTAGCCAGGCACCATCCTCTGTCTTCACCACATCTGCTTATGCACCCATTGTGTCTTCAGTGATCATATACAGGGGGGTGGGGGTGGGTGATCATCACAGAATGCCAATTTGTTAGAACAAAGTGTTCTTGTATTGAGGGAAGTTATGAGCTGAGGCCCAAGACCCATGCTTAGGTCTCTTTGGACTGTCCCTAGGCAAGTTTCACCTGCATTTTAGGGAAGGACTCTAGGAAAAAGAAGAGTAAGCCCATGCCATATCAGGAGGACTGAATCAGCAGAATGATCTGAGTAGTCTGGGAAAATATGCAACTGCGGCTGCTCACTTTTCTTCTCAGAGTGCTCAGCCAACTGGACTTTCTGAGCATGAAAGTTTGGTGGGTGATGCTCTCAAATTTCCCTTTTCTCAATAGGCCTCCTCACCACCCTTTAGCCCAGGGATGGGGTGAAGACCTGAAGACTTTTAACAGGCTACCTCTGAAAACCTGCTGCACTCTGGGTGGGAGGGATTTTTACTTAAGAAATTACCCCCTCTCGGTTCTTCCCATGTGCATGAGCACAGAGTAAGCAAGGCAATTGTAAGGCAATATAGAAATTATTAAAAACATTCTTCTTGAGGTTTGACAATGAAGCAGTAGATGTGTATCTACTACATGGTTGTTAGTCAAAAGGGTATGTTTCGAATAATCAATTGGTATTCATTTAAAACACAATAACGGTCTTATTAAAGCTAAATTTAATACATGCCGTATTTGGAAGTAATTCTTTACCACCACACAGAAACCCTTCCAGCTGTCCTTTTTTGTTGCATTGTTGACATTCAGTGGCGAATTAGAAGACTCTCTGATGAAAATCCCCCATGGCTAGATATGTGTGCTTATTTTCGATGCAAACTCAATATATAGACTCCTTGCTATAGCTCCAATGGTGACAAATTCATGGGCAAATTATCGATTATAGATTATCTTTTAAAAATTGATAGACAGTGCCAATTATCAGAGAGAATAGCTTCTGGGTTCTGAAAAGCTTGATTCCAAACAAGCAGCCATCGAAGGAGATGTCAACTAAATCCATATGGAAGAAGTACACCAACATCCGTGACCCAAGGGTTGTAAATCATATAATCCAAAGCCGAAGGACGGATAGTATCAGAGACTAAATTGTGAGATTCTGGTTTGCAAAGGCTATGGATGACAGTGGAAGCCCAAAATACATTTGTGAGCTCTACACGGGAATAAGCCTCTGGTGATTTCCCTCTAGTCTAGCCAAAATTGGAGGAAAGGGAATAAGCTGATCAGAAAGAGGCACAAAGAGAGCACGAGGAACACCAGAGAGAGAGCAGAAGAATGAATGCAAGGAGGGGGTTTCCAAAAGCTGGTTACCAAACAGAGAGCACTAGGGAGATGACTTTTCTTTAAGAGTATCTAATCAAATTGTTTTGCTTGACTTACAGAGTTGAGAAACCATCACCACAATCAACATTTCCCAAACCCAACCCAACGCACTGCCATCACGTCAACTCTGATCCATAAAGACCCTGTACAGGGTTTCTGAGACTCTACATTTTTTTGATTTTTTTAATCATTTTATTGGGGGCTCATACAACTCTTAGCACAATCCATACATACAGCCATTGTGTCAAGCACATTTGTACATTTGTTGCCATCATCGTTCTCAAAACATTTGCTTTCTACGTGAGCCCTTTGTGTCAGCTCCTCATTTCCCCCTCCCTCCTTCACAAACCCTTGATAATTTATACATTATTATTATTTTTTCATGTCTTACCCTGTCCGATGTCTCCCTCCCCCTTTCCCTAACCCTCTTGGTATCACTAATCTCATTATTGGTTCTGAGTGGTTTCTCTGTCCTGGATTCCCTGTGTTTCCAGCTCTTATCTGTACCAGTGTACATGCTCTGGTCTAGCTGGATTTTTAAGGTAGAATTGGGATCATGATGGTAGGTGGGAGGTGGGGGGGTAGGAAGTATTAAGGAACTAGAGGAAAGTTGTATGTTTCATTGGTGCTTGGCTACACCCTGACTGGCTCATCTCCTCCCTGTGTCCCTTCTGTAAGGAGATGGAGAGATGACTTATAGGAGATCAAAATGATCAACCTGACTTGGACAGTTAAAACCTCTTCACTTGATTTTCCCTCTGATACACATTGGGCCTGATCTATTTTTAACATTTTCTTTCTTTTTTTTTTCATAATGGAGTCTATCTTGATTTTTTGTTGTTGTATATTTTTCTGTTTTTCTTGATACATGAAACCCAGGATTGATGAACCAATAGATACAACAAGTAGAACAAGTGTTCAGGGGGCATTGTGGGAGAGGGTAAAAGGAAACTGATATCAAGGAGTTCAAGAAGAAAGAAAATATTTTGAAACTGTGGTGGCAATTATACAATACTGCTTAATATGATTGAACTATTGAACTATATGATAAGCCGTATTAGCTTCCAATAAAATGATTTTGAAAAAAATTGAAGGGTAGAAATGGGTGCTATCTAAATTGGAAATGGGATAAGAGACATTCCAGAGAGTATACATAAACAAATGCATAGCTCTTTATTTCCAGGAATGGCTCATCAGCTACCAAAAACAAACACAATTATTGTTTACTTTTAAAATAATTTATCTTTCATAATTTCAATCTTTCAAAATTTTGACTTTCCTCTATAGAAGTAGTTATTACTAGCAACATGAAAAGAGCAGAAAATAAGACTTTTAGCAAGTAAAACCATTTTCAAGCAGAGAAGATTACCTGAATTGGAGCACAGGGAAAATGCTCCATCTTCATTCCCACTAAAAATCAAATATTTAATGCTGTCCTCACTGGAGTCTGCAGTAAAAGCTTTTACAGTCACAACAGACGTACCTGGAAAATGTAGGTAAAAAGAACTCCTTTAGGAATAGAAACTTTTCAGATAAAGCGAAACCAAACACTGAGTATTTATGTGCCTACAATGTTTTTCCTTGTTAATGCATCCAAATTGACGAAGTGTCTTCAATAAGCCAGATCTCAGGCTAAGTGGCTGAATATAGTGGAAAGCATGATAAATAAATGTCCCAACCCTCATAGTGGTATTATCGGTTGAGAAGACACACAATAAACCATGAATCAGGTTTTAAATTGTATTAAATGAATGAAAAAGTTTATGTGATGAACTAAAACAAGAGAAAACAAATAAACCAATTGACCCTGTTGGCTTCTGAATCAATTCTGAATCACAGTGACTGGGTATAAATAGCTGGCACCTTTAGCCACCATGGTGTAGTGGTTATGCATTGAAATGATTTCTTGATTTTGTACTATTTTCAGGATCATTTGTATGCTTTAGTATTTTGTTATAGCTATTGTCCATTTTAACCTAAGGAGTTCATCTTATTGCACTATGCAGTACAATATTCCATAATACTGTATAACATTATGGCACAATTCCATATTATGCCCCCAAGGCTTCTGTTTCCATAGATATAGTTCATTTGATTGCTGCCTATTCCATCTGGTGATCCACATGCACTCACATGGTCATCATTCATATTGGTGAAATGAGGCATTCCCAATGACTAAGCTGTTGGTCTTTCAAAATTCTATCATGTCATATTTGGCATCCTTTCTATTACCAAAGCCATATTTTCCAACTGCAGATGCTTCTCCTTTGTTACCAGATTTCATATTCAAGTGACCGGTAATTATGAGCGAATTTTAATTGATTAATTGCAGACTGGGTGCAGAGTAGCAATGATGAAACATAAAATGTTCCTCTAGTTCTTAAATGCTTCCTCCCCCCACTATCATGATCCCAATTCTACCTTACAAATCTGGCTAAACCAGAGAATGTACATTGGTACAGACAGGAACTGGAAACACAGGGAATCCAGGACAGATGATCCCTTCAGGACCAGTGGTAAGAGTGGCAATACTGTGAGGGTGGAGGGAAGGTGGGCTAGAAAGGAGGAATGGATTACGAGGATCTACATATAACCTCCCTGGGGGATGGACAACAGGGAAGTGGGTGAAGGGAGACCTCGGACCGTGTAAGATATAACAAAATAATAATAATTTATAAATTATCAAGGGTTCATGAGGGAGGAGGGAAGGAGCTGGAAGGGAGGGGGAAATGAGGAGCTGATATCAAGGTCTCAAGTTGAAAGAAAATGTTTTGAGAACAATGATGCCAACAAATGAACAAATGTGCTTGACACAATGGATGTATGTATGGACTGTGATAAGAATTGTACGAGCCCCCAATACAATTATTTTTTTAAAAAAAGAGTAACTCTGACTGATGGTTAAGGTTTTATGTCAACTTTATTGAGCCATGATCCTCAGTAGTTTGGCAAGTATGTAATGATGTAATTTGGCAGTTATGTAATGTGATTTGGTAGCTATGCAATGGTGTGGTTGTCCTCAATCTTGTGATCTGATGTGATTACTTTCCATTTTCAGCTAACACTGATCTTTGCAAAATGAGCTGGTCTATAGAATATGACCATGTTTAAGTGAGGAGTGTGTGTGTGTGTGTGTGTGTGTGTGTGTGTGTGTGTTAGGGAGTTATTTTAAAAGGTTTCACCGAATAGAACAGAAGAAAGATCCTCAAGCAAACAACACTTTCCCCAGTAACCTTTTCAAAGCTTAACATAAAAGGAAATATCAAAGAAAAACAAGTCTGTAAAATTGAAAATTCAGTGAAAATGCAATTAAGAAGCATGAAACAGAATGTGTTATGGGGAAATATGAAGAAAACCAAAATAGAAATATACTTCTCCTTAGAAACTTTGTTTAACATAAACTGTGACAGAGCTTAAAAAGCATTTATCAAGATTTCCAAATGGTTGTTCATTTGAAGCCAGTTGTAAAGGCAGCCAGGAGCAAAGTGAGATGTGACTCAATCATAGTGGACTCAAGTTACTATGCATGCTGGGTAATCTGAGGCTTATTTTGTTCATTCAGGAGACATGTTGTTAATATGAAAACATCTGACATTTTTGTTAGGAATATGCCTTTATAGAAGTGCAATATGTTTGCTCTGTAAAGCTCAATGCATTTTGTGCTTCCTGATACAGTTTATTTTTCAACTACAGGAAACTTTATTTCAGTGGCTTGTCACATATTCTTTGGGATTAGAATAAGGAGAGAAACAGTGAGGTAGGCAAGAAGTACAATCTAGCTGAGAGGCAAAAAGCCATATTGGGTTAGGATGCTTGTTACTTGCCCAATTACAAAATAAGACGTGGAGATCACATGCAAATAAAGGAACAAAGAAGAGCACGAACACAGAATGTAAACAAGAATCACAGATGGCTTCCCACATAAAAGGAACATTCCTATTTTTATTACAAATACAATTGTCACAATATCAAATTAAATTGCAGTACACAAAGAATTCCATTCAAGGAAAATGCTTAAAACTAGATGCTCTACTGTGACAGAGGACAATACTGGGGATACATGGGACACACGGTGGGTAGGTATTGTGGCCTGAAAACCCCCCGCACCCACAAAGCCCCTAAACCACCCCCCAAATAGACTTCAGGCTAGGAGCGGCAGCTCCCGGAATTCCTCCAGGACCAGTCGGGAGATAGTCGTAGAGGTCAGCAGACAGACCTGCAACTATGTATGTTTTTTTTCTTTTTTGAATCTTTTGTTTTCTTTTTATTTGCTCTATGTCATTATTGGTTTGCCTACTTATATAAGATAGGAATGGGAAGCAAGCTCGAGAAGAAAGCAACAGGACCAATTGTCCCGGAGGGACTTGCGTGGAGAAGGTGGCAGGGAAGGGTGCAGTGAACAAACAACGCCTTAGACAGGGGAACAAGTAGGGAATTAAAACCAACAACAAGGAGGATGTAGAGATCCTGGCGGTGTTGGAGCAACAGCAATCTAGCTGAGAGGAATTACTAAGAGGTGGAAGTAGAGTGAGTGTGATGGTGGGACAGGAGGAAGGTAAAAGGAAACAGAGGAATGAGCTAGGAAGCAAAGCTATGGATAGAAGTATAGGCATAGGTGTGTATATACATAAATACATTAATCCAGGAAAATAGAGGTATTGGCCTATATACATATATTTATATGGTAACACACTGAGGTAGTGGACGCACTTTGGACCTCTGCCCATACCCTCCCTCAATACAAGAACACTTTGTTCTAACAACCTGGCATTCTGTGACGGTCACCCTCCTGGCACAATTGCTGAGGACAAAATGGTTGCAAAAGCAAATGTGGTGAAGAAAGTCTAGCTGTTAAAATATATAGCATGTGAGTTCTTAAAGACTTGAAGTTAAACAAGCAGCCATCTAACAGAGAAGCAACAAGCACACATGGAAGAAGTATACCAGCCGGTGAGATAATAAGGTGTCATCAGGTCCAGGTAACAGGTATCAGTATACCCATAACAAACAAACAAAACCATATTTTTGAGAAAAATGGGGGCCAGAGCAGAGACCCAAGCCCATCTGTAGACAATGGGACATCGCCCCACAGAGGAGTCACAGGGAAGGGATGAGTCAACCAGGGCACAGTAAAGCGCTGAAGAAATACACACTATTCCTCTAGTTCCCTGAGGCTTCCTGATCCTCCACTCTCATGACCCCAGTCCTACCTCTCACTTCGGACTAGACCAGAGCACGTACACAGGGGCAGATAAGAGCTCACGAGGCTCTTCAAAGGTGCAGCATGCATCCACCACGTGCCTCACGTCTTTCCGCTCCTGGAATCTGGATAGTTGTCCGAGGGAAGGGAACGTGGGCAGTCGCGCAAAGCCGTGGACGCCAATGATGACTCCAGCTTGGTTTGAATGGCCCCCAATGGACGCCACTCGATACCATCCCACTGTGTATCAAGTGAGCCCTCTGAGAAGCGGGAGGAGGGATCGCATTGCCAGCAAGAGCTAGGAGTGGAGAATGTCCTCCGGACCTGAGATCCCTGCACAGAAAACCTCCTGGATGCAGAAGACAGCTGTGACATCAGAGCCAGGAACCAGAGCACGGAACACGGGAATGAACTTCCCAACCAACGGAGCAAGTAGAGATGACTGCTTATGTGCAGGAGGCTGGTTTGCGGAATGGTACGCCCCTGGGCACTTAATCTGGGGGGCTGGGTTTGCCGACCCACCGAGCTTGAGCAAGGCCATCATCGGGTCGAGGCTCACAGTAGAGTGGTCTGCCCTTTGGATGTTTATTAGCAGACTCCAAAGAACTTGGTAACATGTCCCGATGAACAGCTCCATCCTGAGCATTCCTCACGGGCAGGCGACTTGTTACCTGCCCTAGTGAATTCAGGTCTCACGCGAGTCTTGTCTGTGAGTTCTGTGTAGCTGTGGCCGTGGGTATGAGAACAAAGAACATCGGTGAAGACAGCACAGAAGAAGCCAGGGGCCGAGGGCCTGAGTGGCGCCTTGAGCAGTGGCTCCCCGGTGGCAGCAGCAGGCACAGCTATCTGTGACACATCGGAGGAGGGAAACGGCAGTGGCGCGCTGGTCTCTGCCCTTCCTCGGGGGAGGGGAACGTGAAAAGGTAAGCCCCTATCCTTGGCCTGGCCCCAGGGAAGCACTGAGTGCTGGCCACACGAGATGTGCAGAGGACCCACAACCTGGCTCGCTGCAAGCGAGGAGCACTTGAAGTGCCGGCTGATGAAGACCTGAGGCTGCAGTTTGCAGTATGGATGGCAAGTGGGCATTCAGGAAGTCAAAACTGGACCAGGAGGTCACATCATGATGCACGGAGAAAGGATGGAAGTTGTCCAGGGTTTTCATTGGACTTGGCTCCACCCTCAGTGCCCAGGGAAGCAGCTGTCTGGAGATAAAACAACGTGCTGGATGGAGGAGGGCTGGTGCTCAAGCACCGCTTGTTGAAGAGCAAACTGGTCACTCTCAGGGCAAGCGGGCACTTGACCCACGCTCTGGTATTTCCAGTCGCCTCGTCTGCCTGTGACAGTTGAATCAGGAAAACCGAAACTGCATAAGGAAGACTGAAGAACGGATAACCTTTCACGTACGATGTCGGTGAAGATTACGGGAGTCACCGTGGACTGCCAGAAGGGCCCACAGACCTATCCCAAAGAAGAGGCAGCCAGAGCGCCCCTTAGAAGCCAGGAGAGTGAGAGTCCCTCTCACATACTTTGGACGTGTTATCAGGAGGACTTGTTAACAGTGCCTGGAGAGGGGCAGCTTGCTTGGTTACCCACAGGGGCAGTGCAAGGAGGCCCTCAAGGAGATGAAATGACACGGTGGCTGTAACCAGGGGCTCAACCAGAGCAGTGACCGTGAAGAGGGCCCAGGACGGGGCGGGGTCCCTGTGAGCCAGAACTGACCCGATGATACCCAGCAACAGCACGGAACCACTGGAAGGTGGACAGTAAACCAAGAAGACTGATAGCGAATGGGTCGGTATGAACTATGAAAATAATAATTTATGATCTATCAAGGGATCATGAGTGTAGGGGGGAGGGAAAAAAAGGAGTTGATTCGAAGGGCTCAATCAAAAGTAAATGTCTATGTACATGCAAATATATATATGAGGATGGGGAAATAGATCTACATGTCTATATTTATAGGTGCAATATTAAGGTGGCGGAAGGACCTTGGGCATCTCTACTCAAGCACTCCCTCACTGCATGAATACTTTCTTTTATTAAATTGGCACTCTACGATACTCACTCTCCCGACACAACTGCTGAAGCCAAAGTGGGTGAACAAGTAAATGTGGTGAAGAAAGCTGATGGTGCCCGGCTATCAAAAGAGATAGTGTCTGGGGTCTTAAAGGCTTGAAGATAAACAAGCGGCCATCTAGCTCAGAAGCAACAAAGCCCACACGGAAGAACACACCAACCTGTGTGATCACATGGTCCCGAAGGGATCAGTTATCAGGCATCAAAGAACAAAAAGTCATATCACTGGCTGCACATCTCCATGATACAATCGCCAAAGACAAACAGGTGCATAAGCAAATATGGCGAAGAAAGCTGATGGTGCCCGGCTATCGAAAGAGATAGTGTCTGGGGTCTTAAAGGCTTGAAGGTGAACAAGCGGCCATCTAGCTCAGAAGCAATAAAGCAATAAAGCCCACATGGAAGAGGCACACCAGCCGGTGCGATCACGAGGTGCCAAAGGGACCAGGTATAAGGCATCATGCAAAAAAAAAAAAAAGAATATGTGTGTGTATATATATATATGTACATATATATGTGTGTGTGTATATGTATATATATATATGTGTATATATATATATACATACACCATAGTGAATGAAGGGGGAAGTGCAGTGTGGAGACACGAGGCCCAAATGTCGACCACTGGAGATCCCCTCATAGAGGGGTTTAGGAGAGGAGATGGGTCAGTCAGGGTGCGATGTAGTACCGATGAAGAACACAGCTTTCCCCCAGATCCTGGATGCTTCCTCCCCCCAACTACCATGATCCGAATAATACTTTGCAGGACTGGATAGGGCAGAGGTTGTACACTGGTGCATATGGGAGCTGAAGGCACAGGGAACCCAGGGTGGACGATACCTTCAGGACCAGGGGTGTGAGGAGCAATGCTGGGAGAGTGGAGGGTGAGTGGGTTGGAAAGGGGGAACTGATTACAAGAATCCATATGCGACCTCCTCCCTGGGAGATGGACGGCAGAGAAGGGGGGGAAGGTAGACTCCGGATAGGGCAAGATATGACAAAATAACAATCTGTGGATTATCAAGGGCTCATGAGGGAGGGGGTAGCGGGGAGGGAGGGGAAAAAGAAAAACTAAGAGGACCTGATGCGGAGGGCTTAAGTGGAGAGCAAATGCTTTGAGAGTGATTAGGACAAAGAATGTACAGATGTGCTTTATACAATTGATATATGTATATGTGTGGATTGTGTTAAGAGTTGTACGAGCCCCTAATAAAATGTAAAAAAAGAAAAGAAAAAGAAAATGATTAGGGCAAAGAATGTACAGATGTGCTTTATACAATTGATGTATGTATATGCATGGATTGTGATAAGAGTTGTATGGGCCCCTAATAAAATGTTTTTTAAAAAAAGTAAATGTCTAGAAAAGAATGATGGCCACATACGTACAATATGCCTCATACAATTGATGTATGGATTGTAATAAGAGTTGTAAGAACCCACAATAAAATGATCTTTTAATTAAGACAAAACAAAACCTTAGATGCTCAAGACAGCCAAGTGTGCCAAACGTTTATATGACAAATTTTAAATTTTATACTCTCTTGAAAGAAGGTCAATAATGAAAGGGCCTTGAATCCCCCTAGGTCTCTGCTTTACTGTGTACATTTATAATAAAGTCTGTCTCTGGCATGTAGATTTAACTTATAATTAATACTTATTTACCATCAAGGTAAGGATAGCAACATGTGAAAATGCACATTATGCCTTCCATGTCCACAAGGCCAAATAAACATATGTAAATATGTAGCTTGTACATTTGTAGACTTCTGTGGGTTTCACTTGAAGTATAATTATTGCATTAAAAAAGTACACTAGAAAATAATCAATGCAATGCACAGTGGAATTCTGTGTGCTAAAGAATAAACAGAAATATGAGAAATCCCTCTTAACCTGCATGGACCTAGAGAGAATTATGCTGAATGAAATGTCAATCACAAAAGGGAAAATATTGTATGGGTCCAATATCATAAAAATCCAAAAGGGTTACCTACTCACAGGCAGAAACACTGATGGATATCAGGGATGAGAGAGGATAAGAGGCAAGGAACTGTACAACAAGAAGGGGGTCTGCTCAAAAGGCAAGCAGAGAAGAAACCTGGGAGACGCACAAGAGTTAGGGGCAACAAAGGCAAATGCTTTTACACACCTGATCCTGCAAGAAAAGTCTCAAGTCTGTGTTGTGGGAAGGCTCACAGGATTATATGAATGATTACTTAGAGGTTTGACGGAGAATTTTTCTTATGGAGGACAGAGTTTGCGTTAATGATGGTGAAATAATTTGGAAAATATAGAGGTGATGGCTGTACACCCTGAGGAATGTAATTAATGTCACTGAAATGCAGATGCAGAAATAGCATCTGTATTTCTGTTGTATATATTTTCACCACAAGTTGGTGTTTTTTTTTATTAATTAACTTGATGGAGGGGAATGAAAATCAAAAGGAAGTAGGTGAGAATGGAAGCATCAGAAACCCGCCTTCGGCAGAGCTGAGAGAGCAGGAGGGAAGAGCCTGAGGAAAGGGAACACAGGCTGATAACATTCAATACAGCAAGGGCCAGGGTACCTATGTCTGACTTGTGAGCACTCATACTTGTCCATTTAGGTTCTGTAAATTTGCCCTCATTTGGAAATATGAGAGCAATCCCTACTGGTAGCAAATGCTGCATGACAATCATCTACACTTGATGCACTGGCTGCACTTGCAGCTCTTCATTGAAAGGACTTTGAGCCTTTTCTTGCACTAAATGTAAACAAAAACTGTATACACCTGTTGAGACATACTACAAAGTTGACTTTAAGACACCTTGAGAAATGGATCGCACTCATAAACCAGAGTCTGCCTGTCCTTATGTTGAATCTTGCTCTAATTGTGTATTATTGACAAGCAACTTTCTGATTATAATTTGGCTTCCTTTGCCTTTGTTGTTTTTTTTTTCCTAGAAAGAGCACTGGTCACTCTGACATGACTAATGTAATACACATGACAATTAAAGCTCTTTTAAATTAAATAACTGGCATGCTGGTTTGTAGATCAGTCCCTCTCACATTAAGCCACACTCATGGGAAAAAGGAGATAATCCTGTTTGTTAATAAATTGAAGTCTTGAGCCTGTAGGGCTAAGGTCCAGAAACAAGACCTCACGAAGGCAAAGGCTGCTTGGTAGGGTGCCCTTTTGAGAAAACGAACTTGCCTACGGCTTTTTTTTTTTGCATTTCTGCTCCTGCAGAGCACCCTTAGATTAGGTAATGAAAATCCCTGACGAGCTAGGTGGTGCTTATTCCAATAGCTTCATTCTAAATATGAACCTAAATAAAAACCCAACTTCACAGCCATTGCGTTGATTCCAAATCATAGTGATCCTGTGTACACCAGAAGCAAGCACGGCTGGTTCCTGTGCCGTCCTCATCCTTGCTCTTATGGTTGAGCTCACTGCTGCTGTCACTGCAGCAGCCCATCTGGCTGAAGGCATTCCTTTGCTTCACTGCCCTGCGACTTGCCCAAGCATGATGGCCTTCTCTAGCTACCTATCTTCCTGACAACGCGTCCGACATACATGAGGTAAAGCCTTTCCATCCTCATCTCTGAGGAATATTCTGGCTGTTCTTTCTCCAAAATGGATTTGGTTGGGTTTTTTTTTTATTTGCTTGTTTTCTTCGGGGGGGATCCCGTGGTACTTTCAATATTCTTTGCCAGCCCCACAATTCAAGCACATCGATTCTTCTTTGGTCTTCAATATTCAATTAATGATTTCTTCGCGCTTTAATACTCAATGTCAAACTTTCACATACATCCGAGGACATTGACAATACTATGCCTTGGGTCAGGCACACCTTAGTCCTCAAAGTAACCTCATTGCTTTCTAACACTGTAAAGAGGTCTGTGCAGCAGATTTACCCAATGTTCCGTGTCTTTTGGCTGCTTGTCTGATTGTGCACCAATTGTGGACCCAAGCAAGACAGAATCCTTGACAACTTCAATATTATTTTCATTTATCACAATAATTTACCTATTGATCTAGTTGTGAGGAATTTGGTTTTCTTAACACTAAGTTGTAATCCACACTGAAGGTTGTGAGATGTTATCTTTATCAGCAAGTGCTTTAAGTCCTCCTCACGTTCAACATGCAAGATTGTGTCGTCCGGATATCACAGGTTATTAATTAGCTCTCTGCCAATCCTGATGCCCCATTCTTCTTCATATAAGCCAGCTTCTCTACTTATTTGATCAGCATACAGATTGAATATATAATGAGAGGATACAATCCTTACACATACTTGTCCTTATTGTAAATCACTTAGCATTCATTTGTTCAACTCACACAACTGTCTATATATTCGTGTGCAGGCTCCACATAAGCACATTTCAGTGTTCTGAAACTCCTGTCATTCTCAAAACTATCCATAGTTCAATATGATCCATGCAGTTCAATGTCTTGGCATAGTCAATAAAACACAAGTAAATATCTTTCTGATATTCTCTGTTTTCAGCTAAGATTTATTTGACACCAACAACATACGTTGTTCCCTGCCCTCTTCTGACTCTGGCATGAATTGCTGGCAGCTCCCTGTCAATTCCACTGTTGCTGAATGGTCTTAAGCAATATTTTATTGTGTTCTATGAATGCTACTGTTCTAAATACTTTGTGCATTCTATTGGGTCAGCTTTCTTTGTGATGGGCATAATATGGATATTTTCCAGGCAGTTGGTCAAGTAGCTGGCTTCCAAATTTCCTGACATAGATCATGGAATGCCTTCAGTGCTTTCCTGGCTACTTGAAATATTTCCACTGGTATTCTGTCCGTTCCTGGAGCCTTGTGTTTGGCTAATGTTTTCAGTAAAACTTAACTCTTTTCATTTAGTTTTTGCTCATAGGCTTCCTCTTGAAATACTAGAATGCGATTAGTCCTTTTTGGTGCTAAAGGACTAACTGTGTATTGGTAACTGGTAACTCTGTTTCTTCTTTCCATTTTCTTTTAATGTTTCCTGCATCTTTCCATATTTTGTCGATGGAACCTTTCCATGTGGCTTTTTTCTTTAGTTCTTTCACTTTAAGATATCATGAGTGTGCTCTTACTTCTGGGCTTTCTAACTGTAGGTCTTTAAATTTCATTGTAATTTGACGTTGTCTTCTTGAGCTGCCCTTTGGAATTTTCTGTTCAGCTCTTTAATGTCATTATTTCTTCCCTTTGCTATAGCCAGTCTATCATAAAGAACTGGCTTCAGAGTCTCTACTGATATCCACACTAACCTTTTCTTTCTTTCCTGTCTTTTTAATGACCTTTTGCTTTCTTCGTGAATAATGGGCCTGATGTCCTCCTGCAGCTCATCAGATAGTCTGTCACTAGTGCTCAATGCAGCATATCTGTTCCTGAGATTGAGATGTTCTAGAATGAAATTATGGAAGGATATAGGCAAGGTCAGATTTTGGCTACAGTGAACTTATTTTAATTTTCTCTAGCTTCACTCTGGACTTATGTGCAAGCAATTGATGGTCTGTCCAACAGACTGCCCTGGCCTAGATTTAGCTGGTTGTATTTAGCTTCTCCATTGCCTCTTCCCATAGATATAGTCAGTTTGATTTCTGTGTATTCCGTTTGGAAAAGTACATGTGTACAGTTGCCTTTTGGGACACTGGAAAAAGTTATTTGTGTTGAAGCAGTTTTTGGTCTGGAAAAATTCTGTCACACTCCACCTTAATTTCTATCACCAATACTCTATTTTCCAGCTATTGTTCTTTGCTCTTTGTTTCCAACTTTTTCATTCCAAATGTCAATAACTATAAATACATCTTTACTTCATCTTTGATCCATTTCAAAATTAAAATGTTGGTAGAATTCCCTGATTTCTGCATCATTAATTTTAGTGGTTGGTGTACAAATTTGAATAATAGTTGTTCTGACTGGAATTTCTTATATGTGGACAGATATTATCCTATTACAGATAGCATCATTCTTCCAGATAGATCTGTAAATGTCCTTTTTTACAATGAATGTAATGCCTCTTGAATGTCATCCCTGGCATATCATTTTCTGATTCAAGATGGCCAGTACCAGTTCATATCCGCCAGTAGTGCATGCATAGAATTTAATCTTTATGCATTTCATATTTGGAAACTTCCAATTTTCCCTGATTGGATTTCTACATTGCAACTCCTAATTATTAATTGATGTTGCAGCTGTTACTTCTCTTTTTGAGTTGTGTCTCCTCAGGAAATGAAGGTCTCAAAGGCTTTTCTCCTGAAAGCTTTACTCTTCACCATTTCATTATGGTCAACTCGGCTTTGACAAGTCAGCTCTTCCTCAGCCTTCTGACCTGTGGGCACATATTCTCGCACTAACTCTGAAAACATTTTCCATCTATTCATGAGGTTTTCAGTATCTACAGTTATGCTATGCTGTCCGTAAGGGTTTCAGCAGCTAATTGCTCTAAAGTAAACAGCCTTGTGGTAGTTACATAATCTGGTGTCAATCCGGCATTATTAAGAGTGAAGGGGTGGAGTTTAGCCTGTCAATCAGGTGGCAGCTTGATGACCTCATTTGGAGGTGCTATGGAGGTAAATAGCTCACTGAGTCCAGACGCCCACTCTCTGCTTTGTCTTCCTGCTGAGAAGACACATGGAACTACGCTGATAGAAGCAGACCCTTGGAGCCGGAGTAGCCACATGAAGACCCCTGCCAATGCTAAGATGCTTCCACTGCCACTGGATCCACAAGACTTTCCATCCACTGGCCTGTGATCTTCCTAAATTTGGCATCATTGCATGTGTTGGATGAATCTGAAGAGTAATTTATGAACTAGTATCGATATATGGGGTAATATCAGATGTGTGGACTTGATCTGGACAGGGCTGGGATGTTTTCTCAATATACAATTGCTCTTTTATATAAATCTTTCTTATATACATTTGAGTGTCTCT
Source organism: Tenrec ecaudatus (assembly GCF_050624435.1). Taxonomy (NCBI): domain Eukaryota; kingdom Metazoa; phylum Chordata; class Mammalia; order Afrosoricida; family Tenrecidae; genus Tenrec; species Tenrec ecaudatus. The sequence goes on along the minus strand of NC_134532.1, from coordinate 59,550,521 downwards.
GGAATTGCTTCTCTAGTCAACTCAGACTAACACAAGACTACTCCTTCTTTGTAGTCTGTTGTTAGTCTGGAAGCTCTACTGAAACTTTTTTAATTCGGGTGACTCTGCTGGTAAATGAAATACTAGTGAAATCACTCCCAGCATCACAGCGACATATAAACCAACACAGTACAAAAATATTGACAAACAAGTAGTGAGTAGGATGAACTGGAATTGCCCATTTGCAATTTGGGCTCTGAGGCTATAAATCTCTTTGGTAGTATCAAGTCTCACCTTTCTCCTATTGAGCAGCTGGCTGACCCTAAATAATAAAATAGAAATGGCAGATAATATGTGACTCCTTGTTGCCATGCAAACTTGTGGATGGCAAGTTAACACCAATTCTATACAAACTAGAACACAGAAAAGGAAGAGATGCTCTCACATTGATTTTGTTAGGCCTGCACAACCCTGAAACCAAAAGCCAGGCAAAAATAACACACAAACACACAAAAGCAAAACTCCAGATCAATGTCTCTCATAAATATAGATGTAAACATTCTCAATACTATTCTAGCCAACTGAATCCAACATCATGATCAGATGAGATTCATACCATGGATACAAGGATGGTTCTACATTAGAAAACAAATCTATGTTAATTCACCATATTAATCAAACAAATAAAAACACACACTATCATCTCAATTGATGGAGAAAAGGGCATTTGAAAATCCAACACACTTTTATGATAAAATTTCTTAGCAAAAGAGAATTTTTCAAAGTAGAAGAGAAATTCAAAAAATGAGGAGCTGATGCCAGGGGCTTAGGTGGAGAGCAAATGTTTTGAGAATGATGAGGGCAATGAATGTACAAATGTGCTTTACACAATTGATGTATGTATGGATTGTGATGAGAGTTATATGAGCCCTAATAAAATGATTTTTAAAAAGAAGAGAAATTCTTCAATATAATTAAGTCCATATATACAAAGCTGTGGTGATACAGAAACACAAATTCCATAGTTATAAGGAATGACAGCATCTTGGACAGTAGAACACTATGATGTGAATTTATACCTAGCTCATTTATAGAGTTCCATTATAGATTAAAGACAGAAAGAGGGTTAAAAAAAAGTGAGCAGCATATCAGTATGATCCCTATCCTAAAGTATGCCTTTAAAGAAGTCATTATCATCTCCTTGGCCATAGAAGGACAAAGAAGTTTGTAGATGTTAAAGGCAAAACTTCCTGATCGTGAACACATGCCCCATAGCCAGGTGGCCAATCCTCTAAACTATACTAATGTAAATAAAGATTTACATGTAATAATAGAGATATATGTGCCCAGACTTACAAGTGTAGAAGTCAGCGTTCACGGGTGCTAATGAAGACTACGGAAAGTACCAAGGACTGCTAAAGGACTAAGCAATCTGTCTTGGAAGAAGCCCAGCCAGAGTGCTCCTGAGAGGCGAGGGTGGTGAGACTTCGCCTCACATTCTTTGGAAATGTCAGCAGAGACCAGTCCCTGGCAAGGACTTATGCTTGAGGAGCAGCTAACGGGACTGCAACAATGAGCTCAAGCCTAAGGACAGTTGTGAGGATGGAGTGGGACGAGGGAGCGCTTTGTTCTGGTGTACATCGGGTCACTATGAGGTGGAACCCACTGCATGGCACTGTACAACAACTATTCGTTAGCAAAGGGCTGTGCTGGGCTGCTAACCATAAGATCATAGTTCAAAAGCATCAGTTGTTCTGAAGGAAAAAGAAGGCATTTTTCTACTCCAGTAAAGAGTCACAGTCTTGCAAATGAGGGTCAGAATTCGCTGGATGGTAGTGAGTTTGGGTTTTGAATCTGTTCATTATCCAATATTTACTATATATTTTATTGATCAGGGTGTTCCCAAGTGCCATTATGTTGTAATTTTATTTCAAACCTCACAACAGCTATTATTTTTTAACTAGAGTATCAATAAAGTCATATTTCCCATCATGGTCATTCAGAGACAAGCATAAAGTTGTAAATAGTCCACATTCATGGATAAAAGTTGCTAATTTGCCATTACTGGGGTAATCAAAACTTTAGAAGTAAAACTGAATCAAGAAAAGCTGGCTTTTATTTAAATGGATGGTGTGTTAGTCTGGGTAGACTAGAGAAACAAATTTATAGACACTCATATGTGTATAAGAAAGAGCTTTATATACCAGAGCAATTGAATATTGAGAAAATATACCAGCCCAGTCCAGATCAAGTCAATAAGTCTGATATTAGCCCATATGTCCAATACCAATCTGTAAAGGCCTCTTCAGACTCATGAAACAAATGCAATGTCACCAAATGCAGGAAGATCACAGACACGTGGATAGAAAATCTTGTGGATCCAGTGGTGGTAGAAGCATCTCAGCACTGGCGTGGGTCTCCACATGGCTCCTCCAGGTCCAGGGCTCTGGCTGCCATCAGCGTAGCTCTTTGTGGCTCATCATCAGTAATGTTTCACAGGGAGTGAGTGTCTGTCTCACCTCCAGTGAGCTATTTATCACCTTAGTACCTCCAAATGAGGTCATCAAGCTGTGAACTGATCAAGAGCTAAACTCCACCCCTTCATTCGTAATCCTTTCAAATTGACAACAGATTATGTAACTGCCACAAATGGTTTATTTAAAGTGCTTGATGGATTTAATACACATCATGTACAACCAAGTGGTTTATCCTTAACTTTCAAAAAAATTCAGATAATCTAAATTGACCATAGGAGAGGGGACATATGGGAGAGCTAGTGGTAAGAAGCTAAGGGGGAAGAAGTTTCACTGGAATGGCATCTTCATTTGATACACTATGTTATAGCCAGCCACTTTCATATAGGCACAGTGCAGCACGTCCTGAAGGGACTCTTTCTATGAACAAATGAGCATTTCATGAGTGACTCTAAAGGAGATTTTACTTATTATCAAAGGGTTGCTTTAAAAATCCAGGCTATATATGAAACTAAATATTATTTTAAATAGTTAAAGTGTTAAGTTTAATGTTAATAGGTTAATAGACTGCTAACCAAAACCCAAACCTGTGGGCTTTCCAAAAAAATACATAATAAAAATAATACTTTGGAGTTCTTTTAGTTAAATTCCAAAATTTTAATTTTTCTAAACTAATATCTAAATCCTAAAATTGTTTAGAATGACAGAAATTATATATATATATATCACTCGGGATGTAATCTTTCAGTAGGCATATAGTTTTTCATATGACAATAGAAGATAAAATCATATGCATGGTGTTAGAGAGGTGACGTTGGCAACCATAAAATAATACTGAATAATTTATCGCAAGGACATTTTAATAATGATCAATGGCTTCATAATCTTTTCAAATTGGAATTCAAAAACAACCACAAAAATTTCCTTTTAGTGTCTGTGGTATCACCTGGCAATATATATTGAATTCATGTTTCAGGCACAGCTATGGCCAATTGAAAATGTCATTTTCTTGCAGAGTTCTAGGAAATACTGCTGACAAATGTATTTTGTCAGTAGGTTAGTTGTATCTACTAAGATTCAATAGCCTCCTTAACTGTCATTTTTTTCCTCATCCCTGTCTCTTTACTGTAATGTCTAATTTACAACACTGCACAGGCTTTATATCCTTCACACATGCCATTCTTCCTCCTCAAAGCAAGGTGTCATTTCATGGCATCAGATGCTACGCATACTTACTTGGATATTTTTGAGTACCATATACTTGTATTTCTAACTTTCCTAATGTTCAAAACGTAATAAACAGGTTTTGGAGCACTTGTTGTTAGTTGTTTCATTGGTATGAGGTGCTGTCCAGTCCGTTCTAATGCACGGCAGTACTGCCCGCCATCGTGCACTATCCTCAATCTTTCCCGTGTTGAGCCCATGGTTGCAGTCACTGTATCGATCCATCTTCCTAAGGGGCTTGCTCCCTTTCACCAGTGCTCTACTTTCCAAAGCATGATGCTCTGCTCTAGGAACTGTTTTCTCCTAATAACATGACCAAACTACACATTGCCTCCTAATAACATACTCCAAGTCTAGCCATCCTTGCTTCTAAGGAGTATTTTGTCTGTTACTTTTACCAAAACAGATTTGCTTGTTCTTCGGTCAATCCATGACATAATCAACGTCATAAGTCAAATGCATCAATTCTTTGGACTTTTTAATTCATCGCCCAGCTTTTGCGTGCATATGAGGTAATTGAAAAACCATGACTAGGGTCAGGCACACATTAGTCCTCAAAGTAACACTTTTGCTTTTTGACATTTTTAAGAGATATCCTGGAGCAGATTTTCCCAGATAAGCATCCTTAGTTTTTGAACTGCTGCTTCCATCAGTGTTGGAAGTGACTTCAAATAAAATAAAATCCACTTCACTCTTTACTCCATTTATCAACATGTTGCTGACTGATCTACTGGTGAGAATTTTTGTTTTCTTTAAACCAAGATACAATCCATAGTGAAGATAGCCATCTTCGATCTTCATTATCAGGTCTTCTTCATTTCCACCAAGCAATAGTGTGTCTTCTGCATATCACTGATTGTTGTCATGAGTCTGCCTTTGATTCTGATGCCACATTCTTTTCACATAGGCCAGCTTCACAGATTTCTTGTTCCACATGCAGACTGAATAAGGATGGTGAAAATATATATCACTAACACATAACTTTCTGGGTTTTAAACCAAGTAGCACCTCCTTGTTCTGTTTCAGTGATTGCCTCTTGCTCCATGTGCACATTACACATAAGCACAATCAGGTGTTATGAAATTGCTATTCTCTGCAATGTTATCTGTTATCAATAATTTGTTATGACCCACAGCCGAATGTCTTTGCATAGTCAAAAACAAACAAATAAGCAAACACCAAAGATGCAGATCTGGTATTCCATAGTCTATTAAAATTCACCTGATGCCAACACTGAGATGCCTGGCTTCTTGTCCTATTTGAATGTGATCACATTTTTTGTAGCTTTGTGCCAATGCACTGCTGCAACTATTTTTTAGTTATATTCAGCAAATTTTTATTTGCCTGTGATATTAATGATATTGCTCCATAATTTTCTTATTCTGTTGGATTACCATTCTTTGGAATGGACACATGCATGCATGGACCTTATCTCTCCCAGTCAGCCAGTTTGCTGTTTTCAAATTTCTTTACACAGATATAAGACTACCTCCTGGCTTGTATAGATTGTTGAACTGTCTCAGTTGGTATTCTGTCAATTTCACTGGTAGTGTGGTTAAGTAAGCATTGGTCTATTCACCATAATGCTGGCAGTTCAAGCTCAGAGGGATGAAAAATGAGACAGTCCACCACCAGGGCTCCTTAGACTTCCCATGGACTCCTTCAAAATTGAAACTCAAGATTTAAATGCTTTATTCAGTTCTACCAGCAAGAGAATTACTGAAAGTATTCATTCCTTCTAGTTTCCTAATTCCAGGCTTTGCTCACTGTAATACTCTGCTTTGCTTTCTCAAGCCATCCTTTGAACTCTGGGCTGCTCTCTTTTTTTCATTATTTCTTTCATTTGCTTTAGCAGGTACTAATGAAGATCAAGGACCACAGAGCTTTCTCAACATAGAGAGAACAAAAATCCTCATAACTAGATCAATAAGCATCATTACAATAAATGGAGAGAAGACTGATGTTGTCAAGGATTTCATTTTACTGGGATCTGTAATCAATGGCCATAGAAGTAGCCGCCAGAAAATCAAATGACATATCCCATTGGGCAAATATCCAGAAAGACCTGTGTATGTCTCTAACGTGTTAGAAAGTAAGGACATCACTTTAAAGACAAAACTGAATCTAACTCAAGCCACAGCATTTTCAATAGCCTCATATGTAAATGAAAGTTGAATATGAATAAGAATGAATTACAAGGAACTAATGCCTTTGAATTGTGGTATTGGCGAAGCACATTAAATATACTGTGAACTGACATTTAAAAAAGAAAAAACAACAACAACTAACAAATCTGTTTTAGAAGAAGTACAATCATAAAGCTCCTTAAAAGTGAGGATGAGAGTCTTCATCTCACATAACTTGAACTTGATCATCAGGTCAGATCAGACCTTGGAGAAGTATATCATGCTTGGTAAAGCAGAGGGCGAGTGAAAAAAAAAAAAGAAAACCTTCAATGAGATGGATTGGCCACAATGGATGGAAAAATGGGCTCTAATATAATTACAATTGCGAGGAGAGCGAAGTCCAGTGCTGTTATTAGTGGTGAACATCTCTCTCTCTCTCTCTCTTACATCTCTCCTTCCTGCTTGACTGCATCCTGTGTCTCATGTCTAAGGCCAATGGCCCACATGACCCATAATCCTCATTTACCACTGTTCTTCCTCTTTCCCACTCTCTTTCAGAGAGAGGGTTCTTGGCTGTTTTTTGGGGGTTTTTTGAACAAAGTTGACAGGTTGCCACTAGCCTTTTTTGTCTAAAATGCTTCTCCCCCATGCCAATATTCACATAGAGACCTCCTTCGCATCCTTGTCCAAATTTCAGTGAGTCAATGATTTTCTACACTGATCCCTTATATAAAATTTAGATTTGTCCTCTGCCCTAGTACTCTCAATTAGCCTTTACCTTGACCTGTGTTTTGTATGTCAAACCACTTTCTACACTAACATATTCTATACTTTTTATTATATTCATTGATACTATCACTTACTCCTTGATGGAATGTAAGCTTCACAGGGCAAGGCTTCTAGGGTATTTGGTGTACTGAGCCTTGAGTTACAGCATTGATTCTATGGGGAAAATATTGAATGATGTAGAAAGCACCAAAAGAAGATGAAAAAAATATGCAGAGTCACTGAACCTAAAAGAACTAGGCGACCTTGTTAGGAGAGATCATGCTTGGTAAAAAAGGAAGGCGCTCAACAAGATGGATTGACCCGTGGCTGCAACAATGAGCTCAGCTCAAGCATAGGAACAATTGTGCGGATGGCACAGGACCTGGCAGTGTTTCCTCCTGTTGTGCAGAGGGTTGCTATGGGTCAGAACTGATACAATGGCACAAAACTAACTAACTAACAACAATATATTCAGGAAGAAACATATTATACACACAATATTCAATTAAAATAGAATTGATAAATATCTAGGAATAAGTAAAATATCTCAAGTGTGATTATGGAGAGCAGTCAGGGATTTATTCTAGCAGAACGAGAATGAATGGATAAGCATAACGGGGAACTCTGGGCTAACCCTAGGAATGGCTTTCCAGCTTTGTTGGGCAATCAAACCCTCTTTGGATTCCAGCGAATAACAACTTCTGGATCTCAGCCCTAAGGAAGCAGAACCTTCGAGAGTGAACCATAGACCATATTTCAAACACCCATGTTCAGGAACCACGGCTCTCATTTCTCAATCAGTTCATCATTCAAGTAGAGACTGAAAGAGTTGGTTGTGTTCAAAGACAGATATTTATGTTTACATATGTAGAAAAAGGCTGGGCTTAAAAATCCTATGATTTTATCCAATCCATTCAAAATTGATTAATCCATTATATTTTGTATTCCAAGGATTGCTCTGGATGTGTATGTGTGCCCATTAAACCAAAACCAAACTCACTGCCATCCAAGTCGATACTGACCAATAGGGACCCTATATGACAGAGTGAAACTGCCCTTTGGGTTTCCAAGGCTTTATCAGAGCAGAAAGTCACATGTTTCACTCCCCAAAGGGGCTGATGAGTTCAAACTTCTGACCTTTAGCTTATCAGCCCAAAGTGTTAACCCCTCCTCCACCAGAATGCCTTTTTTTGATTCGTATTCTCGCGAACTCGCTGCTGTCAAGTTGATGCCAACCCATGGCAGCCTTATGAGAGGGTTGTTGTGTGTTTCTGAGGGGTTCCTGTGGGTTTCCGAGGCTGTCACTCTTGACGCAAGTAGGAAGACTCACAGCAACCTGATAAATTTCTGGGGCTTGATTGCAGCTTGATTAGCCTCATCTGCTGCCCCTGCTCGGCTGGTAAGTTTGAACCACTAACCTTGCAGTTAGCAGTCCGACACTAACCTTACAGTGGCAGTAGTGATATGCATGTTTTATATTGCTTAACACTTAACAACGTCATTGAATGTAAGAGAACAGGTAGAAAACTTCTGACTGGTTTTGAAAGTCATTGTTATTTCATTTAGTGAGTGTACCTCCTATTTGCTCTCAATCATGTTTATAATAAAAGATGTCTAAGTAAACAGGAAACCACCACGGGGAATGCACAATTTCAAAGGAGCTCGAAGCTATACTAATTATCTGCAACTCAGGGCATCCTCAAATTAACTTATATTTTTTGTTCACAATATATAATGTGCAATTTAAAATATTCCACAAAATTGCAAGTCTTCTTATCAATGGCAGGTGTTTTTATATATGGATCAACTGAAAATGAATCACTATAAAATGGCAAAATGAACTCAAAATAGCATGAAGAGACAAGCAGTGCATGTCAGACCTTTAGCCACTAATCTCTTCCTCTCTCAAACCCTTCCGCCTGCTGGCTGTGCCCTGTGGCTGGTGAAAGGATCAGAGCATTCATTTATCTTTCCACTCCCTGTGAAAACCAGTTGCCCTTCAGCAGCTCCAACTCTCCCAGGTACTTGTTGGAAGGAGCCCTGGTAACACAGTGAGTTCAGTGTTGGCCGTCAAAGCCATCAACCTCAGGAGAAAGATGAGGTTATCTGCTTGTGTAAGCATTCTCAGTCTCAGAATCCCTAAGCAGCAGCTCCACTCTGCTCCACTGGGCCACTATGCGATGGACTCCACTTGATGGATGACCTTAGGCTTGTGTTGTCGGTGCTTGCAGTAGCGTGGAATCCTATACATTGAGACCTGACAGAGCACACCTGGGCTCCATAGGGTTTTCGAGGCTGGAATCTTTCTAAAGTAGATCACCAGGCCTATCTTTCAAAGAACATCTGGATGGGTTCAAATCACTGACCTTCCAGCTAGAAGTAGAGGCTTCATTCGCCATTTGCTTGGTCCAGGGCCTCCTCCCTCACTCTCAAATTCACTGCCATCAAGTCCTAGCCAGATGACAGTTAGTTTATTGTGCCAGCCTGGCCGATAAACACAAGTGGGAGTAATTGAAGGGCAGAGAGATAAATGGCTCGGTGAGCCTCGCCTTTCTTGTCTCTCTTGTCTTTGATCATCGAACCAGTGCACGGCTGCCTTGCTTGTTCTGTGCCTCAATTTACAGGCTCCACTACCTGTGGGACACCTGGCCTGTGGACTGTGTCGCTGTAAGTTGAGGTCCCTTTAAGACCACACAATTGGAATGTACATCTGTGAAGCTGGGGACTGATGGCTGGTGACCTGGCTGACAGTTGGTGACCTGCTTTGCTTTTTGCTCCCTGTGCTGATATAGCCTAAATCTCTCTACAGAGGACTGACTGGCGGCCCTCAAGACTTGAAGGACTGCCAGTGTCTCACAACTTTCTCACAGGAGTGAGTTGCACTGAGCCATTTATACTGCTTTATAATTTAACTGTTCATTTCTTGTATTATATATCTCTCTATCTGTATATATATATATATATATATTTTGTTTTTTTATTAACAATTTATTGGGGCTCATACAATTCTTATCACAGTTCATACATATACATACATCAATTGTATAAAGCACATCTGTACAGTCTTTGCCTTAATCATTTTTTCTCCTCTTTTCTTTTTTTACATTTTATTAGGGACTCATACAACTCTTATCACCATCCATACATATACATACATCAATTGTATAAAGCACATCCATACATTCCCTGCCACAATCATTCTCAAGGCATTTGCTCTCCACTTAAGCCCCTTGCATCAGGTCCTCTTTTTTTTCCCCCCTCCCTCCCCTTTCCCCCCTCCCTCATGTGCCCTTGGTAATTTATACATCGTTATTTTGTCATATCTTGCCCTATCCGGAGTCTCCCTTCCCCCCTTCTCTGCTGTCCCTCTCCCAGGGAAGAGGTCACATGTGGATCCTTGTAATCAGTTCCCCCTTTCCAACCTACTCACCCTCCACTCTCCCAGCATCGTCCCTCACACCCTTGGTCCTGAAGGTATCATCCACTCTGGATTCTCTGTACCTCCAGCCCTCATATGTACCAGTGTACAGCCTCTGTCCTATCCAGCCCTGCAAGGTAGAATTCGGATCATGGTAGTTGGGGGGAGGAAGCATCCAGGATCTGGGGGAAAGCTGTCTATCTGTATATATTTTAACAATTTATTTGTTGTGCTATATATCCATCTTTATATATATCTTTATCTATCTATCTATCTATCTATCTATCTATCTATCTATCTATCTATCTATCTATAATTACTAGCAATCTGGTTTTGCCTCTCTGGAGAGCCCTGTCTAACACACCAACGCATAGTGACCTGCGTTCCTGTGACCGTAACTGTTAACACTAGCAGAAAGGCAGTCCTGTGGAGCAGCGAGTGGTTTCAAACTGCCGACTCTGTGGACCACAGACCAAAGAAAACCACTACATCACTAGGGCTCCCTTCTACACACTGCTCAGATCTAATTATCTAGATTCAATATCTTTCAGTTCATAGCTATCTGAAGAAGAATTTTCCAATTTGGATAAAAAGCTAATTTAAGCGAATCAGTTTTACTCTATGTTTCCTTTTACATGATGGAAACATAATTAAAATAACAGTAGCATTAGGAGGAGATACAGTTATAATTCATATAAGCCTGCTCTGAACTTTGTTCTAAATTATATCAAATTCCTTAAAAAGCAAATATCAGTGTATCGTGTATAAGTAGTTGCAACAGTAGTAAAATAGTATAAGTGTTCACGGTTATTCCTTGTTGATTGTGTGTCAGGCACTCTCCGTGTGCTTTCTATGAATAGCAATTATGCCCATTTTCTGGATTAGGACACAGCCGCTCAGACAGGTCCAGATGCTCCATGGCACACACAAGTAGTCTGGATTTAATCCCAGATAGAGTTTAAGCATTTTTCCAGAACCTCGTACTTGACCTTTCATTATGCTTCTAAGGAAGTACTTTTAGACATATACACTTGTTAAGGATTCACAGTTTTTTGAGATAATAAATTTAAATGAATTGAAACTACAAGCGTCATTGGAGACAGACCTTTCAATGTGTTCATTCCTTCCAGTTGTCTTTGTTCTTGCTGAGTTCCAGCATCATACCCAGTATGACAAACTGACAGATGAGGGGGCCTGTGATCTTTAAGGAAATTTGTCCTACTGTATTTGGATATATTTTTCTAATAGAATTCTTGGGATGAAAATTGCCATGTCCCATACAGGTTAAACTCAAGAATGTATAAGTGAATCCAAAGTAGAACATTTGATCTTCCTCTGATCCACTTCAAATTTGTTCTAGGTTTTAATATTTTCTGCTTTCTTTTTGATTGAGGTGTTTATTTCTTTAACTTTGTTATTGTTGTTAATTTGTTTTAAATGTGTTTTCTGTATTTGAAATCCCAGATAGGTAAGCCTGTAGAGATAGTAACTGGATTAATGGTTCCTTGGGGGTACGGCAGGGGAGGTTAAGGAGAAATGAGGAGCTAAGAATGATGAGTACAAGAATGAAGAAAATACTCTAAAAATGATGGTGGTCATTATAGTACACCTCTTCTTGATGTGACTGAACTACTGAATTGAATGATAAATGAATTACATGCTAAGAAAACTGTTACAGAATAGAACTCTCTTATGATCCTTAGTTTTAAGTGTTTGGCCCAAACATACACATTCTACATTAACTTGAGGGGGGCACTTACCTGCCTCACAATTTTCAGTCACAATCCCTTTATAGACAGGCTGAGTGAAGGAAAGTTTTACTTCTTCTTCCTCCATGTGAATGGCCAAGAGACCAGTGGCTGTCCTGGGGGGGATCCCTTGGTCCATAGCTTTTAATTGCACCCACAGAGGGAAATATTCTGAAGGTGGCCTTTGCAGAAGTTGAATTTCTCCTGTGTACTTATTAATAGAAAGTGCTGATTTGGTTTCTGCAACATTAAAAGTGACAGTTCCATTAAGCCCCAAATCTGGGTCCTCGGCTCTCAGAGTAGCAATTGTCACATGGACAGGCAACTCAGGTGGAAGAAAAATATCAAAGGGATTTTGCTCCCAAACTGGATCATTGTCATTGACATCGGTGATGCTTATGTGCATACTTACTGTGGCGCTCCGTGAGCTCTGGACGCTACAGTCTCTGGCCACTGCCCAGAATACATGCTGGGATCTGGCTTCTCGATCGAGAGCACGGGCAGTTCTCAATGTACCTGTCACAGGATCAATGGAGAATGCACCGAAAGCTTCGTCCACTAAAATATATTCGATGTTTCCATTCAAACCTTCATCTTCATCTGTAGCAGAAAGTACAAGAACTGTTGTCCCGATTTCCGCATCTTCCCTTACAGAGGACTGGTAGTGAAGCATGGGGAAGGAAGGGCTGTGGTCATTTGCATCCAGAACCCTAACTTGCAACTGCATCATGGAGCTCCGAGGTGGATCTCCAAGATCAGAACACAGGATGACCAGACTAAAGTTGTGGACATGCTCCCGGTCCAAAGGACGTGTAGTTGAAAGTTCTCCAGACGTTTCATTAATAGCAAAGTACTCAGCAGTATTTCCATCTGTAAAAGAAAATAAATATATATATCAAAAATCATTTGAATTATTATTTGAATGGGAAATATAGCAGTCCTTCACTAGCATTATATTCACTCATTCATTCATTTGCTAAATATCTAGTTTTTGATTATTAAATGCCAGTAATGTTTAGGTATTGAGAACGTAATAGTGATCACAATAAAAGTCCTTGCCCTCAGGAAACTTCTATTCAATTGGAGGGGATAATTAGATCGATTTAATTCAATATATGCCTATTAATTTAATCAATAATTAGAGCATTTGTCTTAATGAATTTGATAGATTTGGGGGGGAATATCATGACAACTTGATATATTCATCAATCATTCATTCTTTTTAATGGGATTGAAATGTACATCTTATTTAAAACATAGTAGAAGTCAGGTACAAAAATTATAGGATAAAATGTTCATTTCTAGACATCAATACACTAGTTGTCTTTGAAATTAAGCACAGTACCCCTGATGGCCACCAAAGAGGATCAAAGAGCGGGGGGTTTTAAGGGAAACAATTTTCAAGAGCTGATTTACATTATTTTCCTAATTTTTTGGTCTTTTAGTCATTTATTTAAGTGCAACCCTCCAGGAGAAATTCTAGATCTCATTGAAAGCAGCCATATCCATGGACTGCACACCATCTTCAAAAGCAGTTATTGATGCGCCCAGCATATCTGTACCAACTTACCATCTTCAACTACACACTGTGTTTGAAGTTTTAAATTCCAGACCCCACCGGAACAAGCTTCGATGAGCCCCAGACCAAGCCGTCTGCTTGAATACTCTGATGCACTCCTCCAATGTTGCCACATCGGCCTCAGCATCCACGGTTTCACATCTAGTAAGATGGAAGAGCTGGCAACCAGTGCAGGCTGCTTGGCTTTCTTTGACTCATCCTACGCAAGGCATTCTTCCCGTAGCGCCTTTGCTCCTTCACTTTCCTCCTCCTGCTCCGATCCAGAGAGATCAACTTTACTGTCTGCAGCGCCACTTCCTGTGGTGACTTCCAATTGGTAAGGCCACCCTTGCTCAAAGCTTTCTTTATTCCAGGCAAACTGGCCTTTTCCTTCTCATACGACTTGATGTGATTAGACCAACATAGGGCATGATACAAGTCAGTGGGTGGAGGGCCGGAGATTGCTTCCAACACTGCCACGTCTGTTGTGATGGCACAGATCCCTCGGTGTAGATCTTGTTGGCCAGGTAATCATTGAGCACCTGAATCCTGCCAGGGTTGCAAGTCTCTGAAACTTGTGGTGTCAGCTGCATGAGGAGGTGGGCAGCAGCAGGTGAAAAGAGGGTCACAGCCAATGGGGGCAAACACTAAGAGATGGGACAAAAAGGGCCCTAGAATTGTTCTGCCTAAGAATTTACTTAGGATCAAGTGGGTCAATTCACATATGTCCTAGAAGTTTCACCAAGGAAGTGGCTACACAACCTTTTGTTAGACTGATGAATCGAAACATGTAGAAAACCTATCAGCTTAGACCATAAGGAGACAGAGACAGATGACAAGAAGGAAGGAAGGAAGGAAGGAAGGAAGGAAGGAAGGAAGGAAGGAAGGAAGGAAGTTGCCTGCCTCTAGGCACTGTAACAGGCTAAAGGAATTACATCTGTCATCCTCCAAGAAAAGGAAAGACCATTCCTGGACTCTCAGAGACCACAGAATGTTGGAAGGAGCTCTGGTTGCCTTGGTTTCTAAAAGCAGAGTCACAGCCTCCTCGGATTCAAAGTGTGAAGCCACAGCATCTTGGCTTTGAACGAGTCAGATCTCTACCAACTGTGGTGCTGGAGTGGGAGGCTGATGTTTAGGTGACCTCGATGGGCTCTGGAGCCCAAAGCTGAGGAGGTAGGACTGTCACGTCCACGGAGCAGAAGAACTGGGTCTGCTGGGGTGAGGGATGGGGTCACTATTCAGATGGACTACAAGAGTGGGCCCCCCAAAACTGAGGAAGGAGAAGTACCATCCAAGTGAGCCTGAAAAACAGAGCTGCAGTCCCCCAGAATCTGCAGAACATGGTCAACACCCAGCATCCAGGACAAGGTCATTTTCCAGAAGGCGTGGAAGTATAAAGACCTATGAAGAAGTTTCAAATTTTTCATGGAATTAAAAGGTAATAAAAATTTTCCACAGACTTTTTTTGTTTTGTTTTGTTTTTGTGGTTGATGCAAAGAGCATCTTTATTTTATAAATCCATGAGGACTTCAAAAGTTCTTGGGAAAAGTGGAGTTAAAAGATAAAATTAAAAGCAAACTTTTATTTCGCAACATGTGCTCCCCATCAAGTTCAAAATGACACATTCATAAGTGATGATGCCAGCACGTATCCATGCCTGAAGGAACTGATGGCCCTAGAAATGCAGTCTTTTTTTTGCAATAAGAAAACTTTTATTTTAAAGATTAAAAAACATTTCTCATCCAAATGCTCACAAAATTGCCCTGGCTTAATGAGAGGAAGAAGCAGGGACACTGGTGTGAAGGACTCCGGTGAAGCTTTCTCGGTGTTTTTATGCTGGAGCTTTGGCTACTTTTTCTAGAGCATTTGCATAATAAGCAGATTTTATTATTCTTTGACCCTTCAAACAAAGTCTACAAGCAAAATGCCTTTAGCATCCAAAATCATTGTGGCCAGGAGCTTTGCTGTTAAATGGGTGGTCTGCTTTGCCTTTAAATGGGCCCCTTCTACTTCTTGATAACCATTCTTTCACATGTGCTTTGTCTTCCAGAAATACCGGTAAAGTACGGTTCATCTCGTATATAAACTGTCCACTGGAACCTCTGCTCTTGCCTGAAGCTGATCTGAGTGCAATAGCTTTGGAACCCATTTAACAGAAAGTTTGCTCAACTTTAATTTTTTCAATGAGAAGTGGATAAGCTGACTTTATGGAGATGCCTAGGGTATTAGCTATTGTTTCTGCATTTCATCATCCATGCTGTTCAATTAAGGCACAAGATTAATGTTTTTCCTTGCAAATTGATGTGGATGGCCTGCCATACGGGCTTCATCTGCAGCATCGTCTCGTCCGTTTGTAAAATGAGCCGCCCGTTTGTAAGCTGTTGATTCCTTTGGGGTTTTGTCCCCAGAAACTTTTCGCAAAGCAGCAATGACTTCACTATTCTTCCCCCCAAGTTTCACAACAACCTTGATATTTCTTCTTATTTCTATTTTAGTGGTATTCATGTTGCTCTGACAGGGTCTCTTATCAGCCTGATGTGTTATTCTCTTTAGTGCCTCAAACGAAATCCCGTTCAGACCTAAATGATGCATAACGGACGGGAACTCCTGTCCAAAAGGCTCCCCTTTGCTCCTAGACTATACATGGAGGTTTGCGGTCTCCCAGCGCTCACCTTCCCCTCAAAGCCGACTGATGCTCCGACGGGCGTGATGTTCAGGAAAGCCTTCCAAAGACATTTTAAAGGTACCTCGTGTTTTCAAGCATTGAGAGTTATAATGTAACTTTTTCTGCTGGGTTTTGGACTTGCTTAGTATCTGTTCCCCCTTCACTGTTTCCCATTGTAACGGACATGTCTACTTTGGGCCTGGTCTACCACTGGACAAGGCTAAGTCAAAAAACATTGCTATTAAGGTTCCAGTTCAAGTATGTATTCATTTACGACACACAAACTGGGTGTAAGCAATCTCTGTCATCAGTGAGTGGCTGTAAGTATGTTCTCCCAGTAATATCCTTGTCCAAGCTTCATTTGGATGCCTCTCCCGCCAAAAAGAAAAGGGGGGGGGGGTTCCAATCAAAACTGGTTAAATTCAAAGTACAAAGATCAGCTCTGATGATTACAGAAACTGTTTTTATCGATTTTCTCCAAGGGCGTTGGATGATCACAGGGCTTAATAGGAAGACGTTTTGAAAAAGCGCTAACTGAATTGGTAAGAAAGAGGCCTGGCAAGTTGTGCTGAGGGTTTTCCCCCATCAGGGCGATGCATCTGCTTCAGAAACGTGTAGACCTGTGTGAACGATGCGTGGAGAAACAATAGCTTCATCTGTTAATGTTTTTGTTAGTCAATGTTTCTATGATTTTTGTAGCAATACATTGTGACTTACCCTTATGATTTGAAAGTGAATAACTTGTATTGTACAATTCACAGGTTCACTGGTGAAGTGGTATTTTATTTCCAGATGCAAAACTCCTCTAAAATCTCACACATACTTGCTTTCGATCAGTGATTCTCAACCTGTGGGTAGCAACCCCTTTAGGGGTTGAACGACTCTTTCACAGGGGCTCCCCAATTCTTAACAGTAGCAAAATGACAGTGATGAAGTAGCAAGAGAATAATGTTATGGTTGGGGGGTCACCACAACATGAGGAAGTGTATGAAAGGGTCACGGCATGAGGAAGGTGGAGAACCACTGCTTTAGATGATTCAAAGGATGAGGTTTTGGAACTGAAGTTGATTTACAACTTTGGGGGTAATGGGATGGAGTAATATGTTTTGCATATGGGAAGGACATACATTGTGGGGGGCAATGGGTAAGATATTAAGAATTGACTTATGTATCCCCAAAACATGTGCTATAAATTCGAAACCTAAAATCCTATTTGGGAATGGATGTTCTCGGTTATATTTCTGAGGCAGTATTCACGTAAGGTGCATCATAAGACTTTTGAGATATAAAAAGATATAAGCAAGCAATCAGAGATAGGGGAAGATCAATGCCAAGGCTCTTGGAGATCAAAAACTAATCCAGGATCAGAAGCACAAACAGAGGAAGAAACCCTTCTCTTAGAGCCAGTGCCCCAAATTAGGGACTTTCGGGTTTCTAACTATGAGAAAACCAGTCTCTGTGGAGAAAGCCACCAACTGTGGTATCTTTGTCACAGCAGATTGTCAGAGACAGAGAAGCGGCATGGAAGGAGGGGCTGTGTAATGGAGTTCACCAAAACTTTTCATTTTATAATTCAAAATCAAAATTCATGGTGTCAATTAAGTTTGGGGGTTTGTGTTTCATAGATAACGTAGCAGATACTAGATATAGCATAATCGCCAGATAATATGTGTCCGCGGTCTTGGTGGTACAGTGGCATAATTTTCATCTTCCATGAGAGCCACCTGTGTTTACCTCCTGGCCCGTGAACCTCATGCACAGTCAGTCACCTCACCTCTTTCAGTGGAGGCTTGTTTATTGCTATGACGTTGAGCTAGTTTGGAAGCTGCACGTCCGCACATCCCAAAATCCACCAGGTGGAAATTCTTGGGATCGCAATGGCCTGCACCACAACTGAACACAAGAGCAATACAGGATTGGGCAGTGATTTGCCCCATTGTGCATGGGGTTCTGGGAGTCACGAGCCAACTCCATAGTTCCAAACTGCAGCTTAGACTTGTTCCTTTCAACAAAATATAGACAAATCTTTATCGATTTGGTTGGTATCGTAGGGTGGGGGTGGGGAGTGTTAAATAAGATATTTACCAACTATGTGATACTCCACAGCTCCATTATTTCCAGTGTCCATATCAGATGCCCAAATAGTATAGATGACTTCTGGCCCTTGGTTTTCAGGAACCTCAATATAATGCTGAAGGGCAATATATTCTGGTGCGTGATCGTTTTCATCCTCAACAGTGCAGAGAATCATCGTGGTGCTGGACAATGAAGGGACCCCCCCATCTCGCACAAGTACTGGCAAGAAAACAAAAACAGTCTGGGTTGTGTCTACTACTTTAAATCTATTGTTCTGACTGGATATCATCAGACTACACTAATCAGGAAACACTGGCGCAATAGTACTTTAAGACACCCACCTGAAACGTAGACCTTGACACCCAACCTCTGGTTGCCTTTACAACCAATAAACAAAAATACCTAATGAAGAGATTCTTTACCTCTGAGGGTGAAGACGTCCTGAACTTCTCTGTCCAGGGTGGTGGTGGTCACTACTTCCCCTGTGTCAGGATTAATCTCAAACAACCCAAATGAAGCACCCGGCATGATTTCAAACTGCAGCTTGGAATTGATTCCTTTAGGAAAACACAAAGGAAAAACTTGGCCATTACTTCTTGGGAATCCATTGCTTATTCTTCTCCTTTCTCTGGGACCGTGTTAAGGCATAAACGAGAAAGGCAAGATGTCCAAACAATTTGTAGATTAAGGTAAAAACAAAACACAAACACAACTTTTCTGGCTGCTCTTGCTAAATAAAAGCCTCATGGGCTGAAATGCTTGATTTTCAAATGTTTTACAAGACTTCCCCACAGTGAATGCTTAAAATTTTTTCCCTCCAATAAAAAATGTCTTATGGGTATATGCAACTCCACAATGTATTCCTAATTGCTCCTTATAATGGCCCTGATTGTGAACGAATAAAACAATTGTAACCTTGCAGGGCACATGACAATTTCTGTGGACCAAAGTCCCATTTACAAGGATTCGGTTCCAGTATTCTTTTTAGATTCTGCCCCAGGAGCCTCACAGGTTAGATTTGCTTATCTGAGTGCTTTCTTTACATTTTATGATTCACGTTGTATTCAGTCTCCCCTCTGGAGTGAGAAATGTGGCACCAGATTACTATGCATGTTGAAACTAATTCTTCCCATATTTTTGTGGTTTCATTTCTCCCCTGAGAAGAGTATCACATCGTTTCCAGCCCTGGTGGTGAGGGCCACTCACTCCACTCACTTAGCTGAGTTTATTCCATGCCTTTGCAGTTCGTTTGCATTTTACACATGTTCTTGAATACCAATTTCCTATGTTATTTTCTTAACTGACAAGAATCTAGGTATCAGTACACGACTCTGACTCTATGATGTAATAATTTAATAAAAGATGAAATAGCTTTCTTTTGGCTTTAATAATAGCAACAATGCATTTCAATGACACATTCCATTCTTGCCACCCTTAAAAATGATATGTATATATCAGACTCTAGGGAAAAGAATATAGGGCTGAATACTGGAAGGAGTCGGATATACTTCTGGTTTTATATGGGAATAATTATGTATGTTTCTTAGTATATCACTGGGAAGAAAAAAAAAGGATTTGCTATAACCTCAGGCATTTTAATGACCAAGAAAGAGGGGAAAAAATATAATAGGTTTAGGATCAGTATGCCTGATATGATTTGGCCAGAGTTCACCAAAACTTTTCATTTTATAATTAGGCAAAATATGAAGTGAATGATCATTAAATAATCAGTAGTTATTTGGATCATATAACATAACATCTCCTACAGAGAAGACAGAATTTCTAAATATTCCACATTGTTAAAGTTTAAAATGACTTTTGATCCCTATATACATGATCAAATATGGAAACAGTGCTGTCTACATGGATTTCCTTTGTTTCTCAAATATTTTGTTCATCAATATTAGGTAGCAAGCATAATACTTTGTGTCAATGTTATTGCAGTAAATGGAGCAGATACAGTTTCTGCCTTCATGGAGCTCACATGGTGTAGAATTGATGCTAAGTCAAGACAACACCATGTCTGACAGAGTAGAATTGCCCCATAGGGTTTTCTTGGTTGTGATATTTATGAAATTTAATTTCATTTGGCTTCATAATCAATGCACAATAATGGAAGCAATATTCAGTAAATCAAACAAGAAATTATGTTGGGTACATCTAACACAAAAGATCTCTTTCAAGCATTAAAAGACAAGGAAGTCACTTTGAAGACAGGTGCACCTGACCCAAGCCATGCCTCATAGACATGACAATTGCCTCAAATGCCTCATAGACATGACAAAGAGGGGCAATGGATAAGGAAGAACAGATGCCATTGAATGATCAGGTTGGCCAAGAATATTAACTATATCATGGACTGTCAGAAGACCAAACCAATGTGTCTTGGAAGCAGTGCAACCAGAATGCTCCTTAGAAGTGAGAATGGCAAGACTTCATCTCACATACTTTGGTCACATTATCAGTTCCTGGAGGAGGATTTCTTGCTTCCTAAAGGAGAGGATCAGTGAAAAAGAGGAGCCTCAATGGGATTGGGTAGGACAGGGGATGTGATAATGGGTTCCAACAAGAACAACTATGAGGATGACACAAGACTGGGCAGTGTTTCATCCTCCTACTACTTATAGGATCACTGAGTTGGAACTGACTTGATCAACCTGCCAACAACATCGACAAGAACAACATTTATGGAAAGTATCACCAGGCCTTCTTTGGTCCCTCTTGACCACACCAACTTATTGCTTAGTAATGGAGTATCAACTGCTCCACCTAGAAACCTCATGTGGAGAGCCTCACCTTTTTATTCTTGAGCATTTAATTTTTGACATAAAATAACTTGTGTATCCAGTGATTCTATTACAGTGCCTATAAGATTATGTTGCATAATTTATTACATGTCACATAAAGAGGGCTTCAAAAATTTCATGAAAAACGCCATTATCTTTTCATTCAATTTTTTTCATGTGTTTTTAAAACTCCCTAGTATTTTATACTAAACAGTTTTAATCCCCAACACTAATCAAGCATAGGAATGGTTAAGCAAATGCAAATCTTCATCATTTCGCTTTCTCCCATTAGCACAATGTATTTGTCCGCAACTTAAATAGTACAGGATCACTTTGGCTTATTTAGAATGAAATCAGTGCCTTGTTGGTCATGCGCACACCCTACCAAATACACATGGCATCATCAAGCTTGGAAGCCAAACAGGCAAAGACTGGAGATTGTTCTATCTAATGCAAGGAATTGGAAAGCTGGGCCTGAAGAGTGCGCGCCATCCAATTAGCCCCAATGTTAGTGAGAGGTGAGTGTGCGGCAGACTTACAACCGTCTCTGATCTCCTTGACTGTGCAGCAGTTGGCTGAGGTTGGAGAAAATTTCACCATGGCTTGCTGCTGAAATGCCAGAGCTGCCTGGCCATCCTTTCGGGACTCTTGACCACGCTTTCCTTTTTCCTTTGTCTTTTCTGACCGTGACCTGACTCACTCGCACAGATAACGTCCCTTTCTGTTTCCAAAGAAACTGGACACATTGGGCAAGAACTTTCTCAAACATCTGCTCCTATTTTCCTTTCTAACTGCTGCTTTCTGTCTTGGTAGCAGAGATAAATCTCCCTATATTCTCAGATATTTCTTATCAGGTGTAGTCATTCTCAGGAAAATATTTTCCATTAACTGCATTTTTCTCTAGTTATGAGGGTACTCTTCTTCCAAACATTGTATCCATTCCCTCGTAGTGCAGTGGAGTAAACATTAGCTATGAACCAAAAGTTTGGTTGTTGGAACCAACCAGCCACTGTGCTGGAGACAAATGAGACACTTCACTTCTGTAAAAAGTTGCAGCCTCTGGAACCCTAAGGGACAGTTGTACTCTGTCCCTTATGGCTTCTAGGAATCAGAGTTGATTGTATGGCAGTGATCCATTCTCTGCAGCTAGCTTCCACCTAAAGTATAATTCCACATACTTCCTTCCTTCATCGTCACCAACGACTTGTTTATAAAATCAATTGATCATTTTCATTGATCATCTAACTTGTCCTCTCTTTGGCAGCAGATCTTGCAGGCTATCATATTAGAAGGGGGAAAACATCTTCAGAAGTATAAAAAAATCTTCGTGTCTCATTTTCTTCCTACTTCCTGGGCTGGAGTGGCAGGGTCTTTTTGTACAGAACAACTGATCTGTTGGCCTTCAAGGAGCCCTGAGGGGCATGCAGATGAGGGGTTGGGATGCTCACTGCCAGGTCAGTGGTTCAAACTTGCTAGCCACTCCACAGGGGAAAAACAAGTCTGTCTGCCCCGTAAAGATTTAGTCTCCTAGGGTCACAAGTGATCAGAATTAACTCAATGGGAGTGGGTTTGGCCTGGCCGCCGCCTAATTGTTAGCTCACGCCATTCACCTACTTCCAGCTGTATGTAGACGATGAGTTACTATCTGCACTGTTCGGCAGCTTCATTCATTCATGTATTTATTTGGTCAAGGCATACTTACTGAGTGCTAAGGACTGGAAAGGTACAATTGAAAATAATTTTTTATTACCTTGGTCCTCAGGGTCCTACAAAATTAAAGGTATCAGTTATAGACCCTGAGAGAATATATGAGTATGAAATCATTGAATAGGAAGTTTGCTCTTTAATTAACTCATTCAATAGTAGGCATTATGAGTGATATTAGGTGCCAAGGTGCAGTTAGGTGCTAAGAACAGAATTTCTAAAAATGAGAACTATTCTCTACCCTCACAGTGCTTTGAGATACAAATAAGTAAGCAAGCAATTAAAATTCCACATAATGAGAGAAAAGTAGCTAAGTATGCATGACTTTGAAGAGACCACTTAATAATATAAGGCTTTCTGAAGAAGCTGACCCCCTAACGACAAGCAGGAGTTAAGAGATAAAGCGGAAGAAAAGAGAGTTTGAATGCATGCAAAAGGGCATCCAAAAATCTCATCCTGAGACCTGGAGTCTCTCCAGCGTCATCTCCTCTATTTTCTCCCTCACTGTATTCCTGGAACTCTGGCTTATGTTCTGTTCTGTGCTAAATTTCTTTCTGTTTGAGCCTTTGCAGTGTCTGCTCCCTATGTCCATTCCCTCTATCATCTAAAGACCCCCTCCCCCGTTCCTTTATTTACATGATGTACTATTTGTTACATGTGTGTACCAATCACTCTATACTGTGTCTTCTGGGGATCTTCAAATCACGTTTGTGCACTGCCAAATGACGGCCTACTATTTCCCATCAAACAGGAGCAGCAGAAGGAGATCTAAACTTAGAAGGATAGCGGATGGGATATTTTTCTTCCTGATTGCAGATTGTCCCAATCAGCAATGATACTTTACTCATCAATACAAACTTGCTGAGACTTCCACTCTCCTTGGCCCTTCCAGAAATGTAAGGCTCAGTGGATCTTTTTTTTTTCTGGCTTTCTTGAGAGATTCTGCTAACCTCAACCGGTTTCCTTGTTTTTCAATACTAAGGATGGTAGCTTCTTTCTATAGTTATCCCCTTTTTACTTGCTTGGCTTTCCAATACTTGTGTTTCAATATATCATTTTCCTGCATGGGCACTGAGTAATACAGTCGTTGGCACCAACTACTGTAATCTAGGTAGTCAGGATTCTGGGACTGGTTTGGTTATGACTTTGGCCTTGAATGCTCTGCAGAGATCTTGCCTATGGGAATGGAATGCTAGGAATCCAGGACTTGTAGTGATATCATGATCAAGCAAATTATCACCTGTGCTTGTGATGAGCTGTCGAAAGAAACAAATGGTGCTAATAGTAGCAAGAGGTAGGAGCGTGAGCTGCTTGTTTCCTAACATTCTGGGAACGCACAGAAAGAACACGGTAAGCTGAGGCTGTCAAGTCACAGCTCAAGTCATAGAAAAAATCAGGAAGCTTTTATGGAAGCCCTAAAATTAAGGGCCCTGAAAAATTCATACCCAAGCTTGGTGACATTTTCAGTAAGTACCTTCCAAAAACATGTTTATGTACTTGGTTACCCATAGCTAGATTTGGAACTCAGCATCCTGGAAGAAGTCCTGTACAGAGATGACGCTGTTGGAGGTAGCTCATTATTTCAAAAGAATGGCAAACATTTTCTGATGGAGGGGCATAAATTTAGGGAATGTGCATGGAAACGAGTTCAAAGGATGTCAGACACAAGAAGCTAAACTATAACATGGTTTGGGCTAGATTTATTGAGATGGTATATTTAAGGGAGATTCTGG
Organism: Tenrec ecaudatus; assembly: GCF_050624435.1. Taxonomy (NCBI): domain Eukaryota; kingdom Metazoa; phylum Chordata; class Mammalia; order Afrosoricida; family Tenrecidae; genus Tenrec; species Tenrec ecaudatus. The sequence goes on along the minus strand of NC_134532.1, from coordinate 59,526,262 downwards.
AATTCATTGTGTTAGCTCATAGCACTATGTCTCTTGACTGTATCTTATTTGATAGGATGGTTCCAATGGCGGCTAATAGATATTCAGGTTAAGATGCCCAGTCACCCTTTGCCTTCCATTCAGTAAAGAATCCCCCCTCCCAAAATAAGGCTCTGTGCAAGAATAAGTTTTTTTTAAAAAAGCATTTCTACAAAATCACACAAAACCTTCACTGAACAAACTTATCAAAATGTAAAGCTATTATTCCTGACATATCCTCCATTTACACCACATCAAAATGGCAATTTTGGCATCTTCTGGGTCTCAAGTCTTGTGCCTTTGAAATATTCTTTGAGTTAAGGGTACAAAAAGAAATCTGAAGTGGCAAGATCCGGGCCTTAGGGTGGATGGGGTAAAGTTTTACCAGTCTTATAATACAGTGCTTGCCACCCTTGAAAAATGAGCTTGTGCAGTGTTGTGATAAACACACACACACACACACAACCATCCGTTCATGCAACTTTCTTGGACTTTATTTTCTCATAACTCTTCCATAATAAGCACCAGGATCATCCTGTATTATCATTTTGAAATGCCCCCCTCAAAAACAAACAAACAAAAAAAACAGTTGCCATACCTTCTGTGCTGCTCCCTCTCTTTGGATTTAACTGACCCATGAGATCCCCTCAAAAGTCACTGTTTTGTGTTTTTGTTTGATTTGGATTTTTTTCTCCACTAGAAAATATGCATCTTATATTTATAACACTCAAAGATAGACAATACTAATGTGAAAGATACAGAAAGAAAAAGAGATGAAATGAGACTTTGAAAAGAAAAAGAATTTAGACTATACAGGTGGGGAGAGGAGAACCTTAGAAGAGAGATGAAGGGCCAGGAAAGGAATGGTCTCCTGGAAAGGCTATCTGAGTTGGATCTAGTCTGAAATTTAATTTTTCTGGAATAGTACCTCCCCCCTACTTTTTTTTATTAACAATTCAATGGTTTAAATATATTAACAAGAGCTGTACATACTGTTTGGCTAGATTATTATTAGAATTACCAAATGTCTTATGGAGATTACTTAATTATTTCTCAAAAAGCTGAAAATGCTTCCACTGAAATGGACGATGGATACATATGAACTTTAGGTCCACAAACAGATTGTGAGCGTACTTTTAATTGTAAGCCCTAATCGAAGAACAATTAACGATGACCTTGTGGCTCTGAGCAGCACTTGTCCTCATGAAGCGGGACTGAATGTGCTGCAGCAAAGCGTGGCGAAGGGAGCAAATGTGCCCACCGAACAGAGAGCGGAGCATTGGCAGTTGAGAGGCTGGTCTGAAAACAAGCAGCGGACACAGTGAGATGTCACCTAAGTCGACACAGGGGGACATGCCAACCCATGTGGAGAGGGAATTGTATTAGAGCTTAACTACTGAACACCTGCTCTGTAGACGGCTGTGAATGACAGGGAAAACCTCAACTATATTTGCAGAATCTTCACGAATATTAAGGCTTCATTAGCTTCCTCCAAACATTGACTAAAATGCTAACAAGTCTTACCCTAAGGCAGAGAGCGTTGGAAAATATTACTGCAGATGGAGTTAGATTAAAATGTAAAACATTTGTTTCCTGCTTTAGACCCATTTTTCATTTGTTCTAGTTTCTGTTATCTTCTGCTTTCTCTTGGATGTAGCTTTTTCTGTTTTATTTAGTTGTTCTTGGGGTTTCTTTACATGAAATCCAGGATAGGTAAATCCACAGAGATAGTAACTAGATTAATAGTTCTTTAGAGTTATGGCAGGTTATGTGGTAATGGGGAACTAAAAATAAGGAAGAAATGTTCTAAAATTAATTGAGAAACCACTGTTGTGATTGAACCTTGTTCTCTGGATCATAGTGATAAATCCAAAACTTGTCCCTGATTACAATTAGTTTTATAAAATCACCTTGAATCGCTTTACAAAACTGGTGGAAAGATCAGTTATTTGAGCTGGGTGATTTGGGGGCAACCCTTTTGACACTAATAGACCTGAAAGCCTGCTGAGGCCAAGTTGTTCACTTAAAATAGTTCATTTCAAACGGTGTAAAATCTTACTTCAGAAGCAATTGCATCTATCAATGGCAGTTCTTAAGTCTGCCTCAAAATTCCGGACCTCACCCACATTCACTTCTTTTTTTTGTGATTTACTGTCTTCTCTCTTGTAGCTCATCTTTGAGGGTTTCCCCCACCTTTCTTATAGCACTACACCCATCTAGATACCGCTGTTCAATGTGAAGGCGCAATTCTGTAAATGTGTTGTGTAACTGCAATGATTTCCCAAGATGCCCATTGAACTTTGTTTAAAAAATTGACATTAGTCCTGATCTCAAAGCTTTACCCCCACTAGGGCATAGCAAGGGTCTCTCAAATTGAAAGCACCCTAATGAGACGAAGACAAGAGTTATCACAATATGATTCAATGATTAAACTGTTGAATTATAGGATATGTAAATTATTTGCCAATAAAACAGTTGGGGGGAAAAAGAGAGTTATCACTTACAAAAATTGCCTGCAGTCAGCCACTGATTACAAACACATGTTTATACACATTTTGTTCAGAAGAAGCTGGTGCGTGCATGAACTGGACTCCTGCTAGCTCTATATTTTCACTTACCTGTGGATGTGACATGCCTGCCACATTCCCCTCATTCCATTTCCTAAAAGTTCAGAGTACACTCCCTTCTTAAGGCAGAGAGAGATTTTCGATAAAGAGGCTTTAATTGAAAGTCTTTATGGTCGTTGTCCTATGTAGGCTGTCAAAGATGGCGCTACTGGTCCCAGGGACAATCTTTTGAGAAGCAACTCTAGACTCATGTATAAGAACTATCAAAAGCTACTCGTTTTCATCCTGTAAGAACAAAAGCACTTCTTTATGTGAACTCATCCTCTGTCTGCCATAATCTACTGGGCAGAGACGTTGGTCATGTTGGCATCCAAATATAGCATCACACTGACTCAGTTCTTTGATGGTATCATGATAATCTGACCTAATGAGTAGAAATAAGGAAATAATTTAGATAGCTTAATTAGATGCATGTGTTAGACCAGGGGCTGTGAGCTAGAATCCACTGGCCAAATATGGCCCTCCAACTGTTTTTGCAAGTAAAGTTTTACTGAAATAAAACCACACCTATTTCTTTATGATTATCTATGACTACTGTCAGGGCCATATGTCCCACCAAGCTTAAACTACTTACTCTCTAGCCATGGTGGCACAGTGGTTAAAAGTTGGGCTGCTAACTGCAAGGGTGGGAGTTCAAAATCACCAGCTGCTCTGCTTAATGAGCTTAAGTCTTGGAAACCCACAGGAGCAGTTCTACTTACAGGGTCCTATAGGGTCTCTATGAGTCAACATCAAGTGGATGCCATTGAGTTAGTGGAGTGTGAGTCATTTACAGAACATCCTGCAGCCCTCTGCCCTCGAGTAAACAGTGTGAGAGCCATTGGAATTGAGGATGGAGAGCGAAGCTACAGTCAAATCATGTAAGTCAGATGCCAAGTCAAGTAGCTGAGGGCCAGAGCGTTCAGCCTTCCAGCAGGGCAGAGAAGAAACTACCCTGACTGGAAAACTATATCCAGAGCATTCCTCTTATAAAGTGTAACCTGTTGACTTCCCGAATAAACTCTGTAATTGTGTCTTCTATGAGTGCTGTGTGACCATTGCAATGAATTATTAGAGGCTCAGAAGCAGAGTGCCACGGGAGAATGTTAGAGTGAGAAAAGAATGAAGAAAGATGGAAGGTGGTCAGAAAGATGGATGTCTGACCTCTGCCTTGTGGCGATCAGGCATGGGATTGGAGGAGGTCAACTGTGGCCTCCGCATCTTTGCTGCAATAATGGACAGCTGGATTGCTTTAGCTTCACCGACCTTGTAGAAAAAGATTGGTCAGAATGAATCTACTTCTCTCGTGGGGCGATCTGTCATCCAGGCACTGGGGGAGGGACATTGGAGGGATAGAATCTTCTCTCGAATAATAAACCTCTGATAGTACCAAACCCTGTAATAGTGTTAATAACTTAGTTAAAGCATACTAGTTGTTTTTCCCTTTTTAAGAGAAGAAATTCCTGTTAGAATTCATGAGTCACACACCATAAACATTCAGTGCTCTATCCCCCACGGGTGTGCATGCCAAACAACACTGCAGGCCTTCATTTTAAAAAGAAGAGGAGGAAGAAGAATTGCCTTGTATGATGCCAGAAAACATATGTTGAGCTTCCTAGTATTAAGTAATATTGTAGTATTTTTTAAAATACATACTATAAAGTAAACCATTCATGAATTCCGAGTTGATGCCAGTTTTGTTAAAATCTTGATACATCATTTAATTCTCATGCATAATCCTTTTTCATCATTTTAACCCAACTAGCAGAAGGAAAAAATAAAAAGATTGAGGGAAAATGTATTCAAAACACAGACCCATAAAAATTTACATGCATTTACACAAACACTTGCTTAAAGGATCTGTCCTCATTAGAACCATTAATATTTGCAGTAAATCAAAGTTATCTTCAGAACATAGGCTTCATGAAGAGACTGATACGTTATTTTAACACTCATATAAATGCAAAACTGGAAAATAAAGTTTTGTATCTAAATTCTCAGGCAGCATAATCATTTCCAAGTCAGTAGATTTTCAACTTAATTGTAAGTAACAGTTTACAGACCATGAATTCTAAAAAACAAAATGCAAAAACCAGGAAATTTGACAGAAATAACTGTAGGCATTTACAATGATCATCTTCAGGTAATCTATGAAAAAAATTAGAGAAATTCTTTCCTTCTCTGAAAATATATTAAAAATATCATTTCAGTTGAACCCACTACAACAGGGAAAATTAATAATATTAAGTATGCCCAATTTATGAATGGCAGTACCTCACATGTGTCAATGATTGCTAAATCATATCACCTCAGTGGTAGGTAAAGTGCATGCTTGTAAACTTTGAGATGTAGCTTTTGTGTTGCTCAGAACCCCCCGTGTGGTTCGGTTTACCAGAGTAAACAAACACTCTAAGAGAACTTTCCTGAACTTAAATTATGGTGAAACACAAGCATAAGTATGTTTCTATTACGCTAAAAAGTGAGACTGCACCAAGAAATGTGCTAAATAAATGACAAGCACGATCATTCGAAAGCTGAGTCCTGAGTTTTGGAGCATACCAAGGAAAACTCTTTGATCACACTGCCCCACTCTGGTCAAAGGGAGAAAATGAGGTTACCCTGGGAAATGTTCATAGCAGCACCCAAACATTCGTGCATAATTCATTATATTAAAAGATTGTGTTTCCCAAAGGCCAAACATCCCAACTAAATGCATCTTTTACCCCTCTGTTTTGAAATGCTAAGGGTAAAATGTTATGATTAACACGGATTAACAGAACAGCAAAATAAGCACTGCTGATAGCCCTGCTTCACAGGTGAGCCGACAGGCGCAGTGAGGTTCAGTGGCTCATTTAGGATTATGCAGCGAGCACGTGGTAACCCCATGAGTCAGTCCGATGGCAGCATCTGAGCTCGTGCACTGTGAGACTTACACAGGAAACCAAGACCAGGCGTCTTGTTTGAATCAGAGCATCTACATAGTCTACTCTGGAAAAAAAAAAGTAATGATGACTCTTTACTCCTGTTAATTATTAAGAGCAGATGAAGAAATTGTATGATAATTAGGTGTAACTCTGCTATAAATAAGAATAAAGGCCAGTGCAATCAGATGATAAAAGAGCATGATCTTGCCCTCTGCAGGTGTTTCATGTGTACGTGAATGAAAGAGGTACAAGAAATTTGAACTAACCTGTAGCTACTCTCAGTTTCTGGAGCCATAACAGGTTTAAATTATATCATTTGTAATCTTTGAGTGTTTTTCTTGCTTGTTTTTGTTGATGTCGTGGTGGTTTTGTTTGGAGTTTTGAGCAGTAACAACATTGTATCCATATTTGTTAATTACCTGAATCTCTATCCATAGCTTCCACCCTCGTGACAAACTCTCCTGGATTTTTATTTTCCTTAACGGATGCGTTATACAGGGGCTGTGTAAATGCTGGTGCCTCGTCGTTTACATCAAGAACAGTAATTGTCAAGGTTTGAGATGACGAAAGTGCCGGCACTCCGTCATCCTGTGCCAGAGTGGTGAGAAGATACTGGGATTTGATTTCGTGATCCAAAGGGAAAGCTGAAGTTAGTATACCTGTTTTGTATGAGAAGAGAGAGAGTACAGAGTAAATACTGTTTAGTGAAATCATGCACTCTACCTAGGTTTTACATATCCAACTTGATAAAAATGCAGGAGCTTTAACTGTCAACGCATAAATCTTTGTAAGACAACTTTACATTGATATATTTTCTAAAAGAAAAAATATAAGTTAGAGAAGTCATTCCAGTTTAAATTTTAGTGATAAAGGATAGATCAAGAAGCGTCTGCACATCTGCTTAGAAAGATTTTCTTCATGTGGGCCTTCTAGACATAGTCTTTATAATCTGTCCAAATAACTGGGTGGGACTATGAGGAGTGGATGTATATTCCATTTTTCTGGTGGGTCTGGGTAAGAAAACATGGGGGAAGATGCTGATATTGATTGGCACATGAGTGATTGCTAACAAGATTCACTGTGATTATTAAAAAAAACTTGGAGATCTAATATGGGGATTGGTCAAGTTTGCCAGCCTGTAGGGTAGAATGTGAGCAATCTAAGGAGCAAGAATAGGGGTATAGTACTACCATTAAGAAAGAAGAGCCAGGAGCAAAGAGTGTATTTTGGTCCCAAAGGTCCCTGTAAGCTGAACCTCTTCAATCCCAGGGACACAGAGCTGTGAAACTGGCAAGGGAGTGGCAGCAGCAGAGCTGAGCAAGAGAAGGAAACAAAGTGGCAGGCTTCCTGCCCCACAAAGGGAGTAAAGCTGAGTGCCATTGAAAAAGAGTGTTGCTTGTAGAGTGGGGTGCCTCTGGTGGCACTTAATTGGGGGAGTTTGGTTTGCTGATCCATTGTAGTAGGAGGTGAATGCTTTTAGGTGAGGCTTATGGTGGAGTGGCATGCCCTTTAGGCATTCTGCGGCAGCTATACAAAAGCTTTGTACAATTGCTCCTACAGGGCAAAGGCAAAGGAGCCTCATGGCTCAGGGGTGCAGGACCAGAGAGAGATGTGCTTGCACATATGGCTGGGAAGAGGAGCTTATATCCTGAGCATTTTTACTCCTTAATGTTATTTTCTCTAAGAAACACCATAATTGTGAGTCTTAACCGTGAGTTCTGTATGGCCATTGAAATGAATTCTCAAGCCCAGCAGTAGAAGATATTGTGAGAATGACGGTTGGTTTCTGAATTGATTAAAAAATGGTTGTAAGATATGACAAAATAATAATAATTTATAAATTATCAAGGGTTCAGGTGGGAGGGGAAAGTGGGGAGGGAGGGGGAAAATGAGGAGCTGATACCAAGGGCTCAAGTAGAAAGCAGGTGTTTGGAGAATGATAATGGCAACATATGTACAAATGTGCTTGACACTAGGTATGTATGGATTGTGATAAGAGTTGTATAAGCCCCCAATAAGCCCCCAATAGAATGATTAAAAATAAAAATGGTTGGCGGATGGAGGGATGTCCTACTTGTACCTCACAGGAATTGGTCTTGGACTGTGAAGGCAGAAGCCAGGAACCTCCTCCAGGGCATTTTTATAATACCATTATATACTGAGCACACCACATCACAATTATGTCCCTATCAACACCTACCTTCGTTTTCAAATAGCTAGGATACTAACTTGGAAGCAGAGCGGTTGTGAGTTCGCCTGCAGTCTGCAAGTTTGGCAGCCTGAAACGACAAGTCACTCCGCGGGAGAAGGGCTGGGCTTTGTGCTCCCCTATGCAATGACAGTCTCGGAAATGCACAGGGACAGCTAGCTCTGCCCTGTCCGAAAAGGCTGGTATGGTACGAGTCTGCATAGACTCAATGGGAGTGAGTTTGGTTTGCTTTGGAGGATATTAACAACTTACAAATAAAAATGGGAATATGAGGATGGCTGTATTCTTTAAAGGTATTTGGTTTTTGTTTAAGAATTGTTGTCTTTAAACTTATTCTCAGCTAAGTGTCTTTTTTATTAACCAAAAGAGCAAAGGCTTGATGACTTAGACAATAATTTTCATGAACAAATCATGTCTCCAGTCGATAGCCATTTAAGCATCTAACGCACGTAAGCAAAATGAGAAGTTTTTCACGCTTAATATTTACATGATTCCAAAAGTCACATATTCTTTTCTTTATTGCTAATTGTGTCTCTAAAATATGCATAACCTATTTAAGCTCATATTTAAACAATGAAGAAACTTATTGTTGCAAATTTTTCATCACGTTCTATTGCATAGTCACAAGCCATTGACAATCCCACAATTTATGAGCCTATAGTAGAAAAAATATCTGTCTCACACAATGTATTCAGCAAATATCATTCTATGCCTTTCAAAAATATCTCAACTGAAACAGCTACTGCAACTGTTTGAGATTCATGAAAGCTATATTACTGAGACACAGTTCTAACTTCATCCGTTATCTTTAACAATCAGAAACCAACAGTCATTAGCCATCTTGGATAACATTGTGAGTATCACCGAAACAGGCCTTGAAGAGTCCTGGTTCCAACAGAAATCGGTGACTATGTCTGGTTATATGTCCGCTGACTTAGGTTGGATCAACAAACACCCCAGATTAGGACCATATGTACAACATTTAATAAATATTTTGATGAAATTTTCCAACAGAATATTGTCAGATATTATCATGATTTTTAAATCCTACACATTCTGTCCCATTCCAAGTAAAGCTTTTGCTAGAAGTTGGGCCAAATGGCATACATCTGAGAGTTTTTCTAAGTCTCATGTGGAGAAGATTATTATTTATTGTTGGTTTTAGAGAATAAGATAGTAGTACATTTAACTTTCAAAATTCCTTGTAAAGCAGGTAAAAGGAAGTTCATTTGCAAGTCCATAGGAACCGTGCTTTGCATATGAAATCTTTTCTAAAACTTAATCCAAGTTCTATAAGTGCTATTTGGCAGGGCAAGTGATGTGACAGTCAGCGACATTTCTGTAAGGGACTGAAGAGTGACTAAACGCTTCTGCAACCAATGAATTGCTACCAGCTGATGCAAGAAGCAAGGGTCTTAATGTTCGAAAAGTACATTACTTTTTAAAGAAATATATATTATTTCCAGCTACTTCCAAATGTATGCTTGTATAAGATTAGACGTAAATTTGGGGGGTAATGCTTTAGCTTAATCTTGGTCCTATAAGTTCCATTATTCACAGAAACTCTGGTGTTTTGAGTCCACCCAGAAACTTCTTGGAAGTAAAAGTCTGGCGATCTAGTTCTAAAAAATTAACAAGGAAAGTTGTATGGAGCACAGTTTTACTCATAAGCATGGGGCTTCCATAATTCAGAATAGACGGGGTCTCTATTCATTTGCTTTTGTTTAACATTGATTCATTTTTGATTGTTCAACATGTGAAGACGCGCAGTAAGGGCGAAGAAGTTGGCTACGATCTATTTACCCCAGAAAATATGAGCCAGGGACGAAACCCTGTCAATAGCCACACAAAAGCTCTATAGTCTCTATGCTTATCCTACATGCATGTGTAACAGAATGAAGTACAGTTTTAAAGCACTTGCTTCTTCAGAACCATCATTTAACAAAGAGGAAAATGAAGGGGGTGAACCTGAAAAGTGACTGGGGGCTTTCATTTAGGGCAACATTGTCTGCACTGTACCTGTTGACTCATCCAGAAGAAAGGCCATGTTTTCATTTCCCGAGAGGATTGTGTATGTGACTTTTCCATTCCTTCCTTCATCTGGATCGTCAGCAGTTATGTGGTGCACTACGGAGCCCACGGCAGCATCCTCTTCGACATGGGCAAGGGGGGAAGACATGAATGCGGGGCTGTGGTCGTTCACGTCTAAAATCACTATCTTTGCTATCAGTGACTTTAGTCGTCGGTCTGTGACGTTCACAGCCTGATCAGACGCGGTTACTTTCAGGATGACAGTGGGAACGCTCTCCCTGTCCAGGAGGGACGCAGTAACCAATGTGCCCAATGTGGGATGGATGAGAAACGGGTTTGTTCCAGGGTGGTGGGCTTCCATAAAATATTGTACTCTACTGTTCAGAAAGCTGCCGTCACCATCTTTGGCATTGAAGACGTAGACCAGGGAACCTACGGAAGCGTTCTCTTCTACGCTTATCACAATGAACTCGTCCTGGAAAGAGGGGGCGTGGTCATTCTGGTCTTCCACATCCACACTAAGGAAGACTGTGCTACTCAGGGGAGGGCTTTTGCTGTTGTCATTAGTAACCACCCTGAAAAGATAATGAGATGTCACTTCATAATCCAGTTCCTTAGAAAGGACCAAGTCTCCAGTTGAGCTGTCAACTTCAAAATGATCATCCCTGTCAGCAGCAAGGATACAAAACTGGAACTTCCCACTATGATATTGTTGAAGGTGGTCAGGCGACTTTATCAAACTCATGATTTTTGCAGGCTTTAGGTTTTCTGGTATAACCAAGTGTCTAATATTCTGAGATCTGATAGCCTTTCCTTTGGATTGTGGTATCACCTGAGGGGGGAAAAGGAAGAAAAAAAGCCATGGATTTGGAGTGTATTGATACATGTTATGACATTATTTTGAAAGTTAATGCAATCCATTTGTGAGATCTATATTTATTAATTGGTGGGAAAACATATTTATACATAATACAACTCTCAGTATGACCCCGGAATTGAAGATTACGTAACTGGGAGCCTCGGGACATCGTGTTTATGCGTTGGGTTGCTAGTCACAAAGCCAGCAGTTTAATACCATTGATTGCTCTGTGGGGAAAAGATCAGGCTTTCTACAGCTAGCGTGGCAGTCTCGGAAACCCAGAGGGGTGGTTCTACCCTGTCTTAGAGGGTGACTAAAAGCCAAAATCAACTTGATAGCAGTGAGCTTGAAGTCTTTGGGGTTTTCTTTTCAGAAAGGCGAGGAATTCACAATTCTTACTTTGTGGTGAAATGTGATAATGTGATGAGCTCCTGCTGTGACCCTTCAAGGGAATGGCTGTTTGTCCAATTACTCCTAAGAGGAGAGATCAATATATACATTGACAATGGATGAAATGATAATGTGTGTGTGTGAATTTTTAGTATCATTTATATGTTTATCTGAAACAAGAGACATGAAGCATAGTCATGTAGAATTTCCTGCTTACTCAAATATCCTTCATTTATAAGAAATATAATTTGGAACTCTTGGAAATACTTAGTACTAATTATTTTTCATCTCTGTATTAATTATTATATATGTCTAAAAGCATATAACTGATGGTCTTGTACATGACCAGAAAAATCTAGCTAGGCAAAGTCATTTTATTTTTGACTGGTTTACTTAATTTCTTCTACTATAAAGACTTTGCAAATGTTATCTCTTTGTTATAATTAAAGAAATCTATAACAATATTGATGGTAGTTTTTCCTCAGCATAGACAAAGCAACATAAATGCCCACATAATGATGAAGGTAAATATCTTCTCAGGAATTACATAAAGCAAATTTTAAAAATTATTTAGATCTATATACTTCCCTAGCGATAACCAAAAGGTAATCATGTAAGTGTAAAGTTTTCATAAAGAGTATTCATAAGTTTAATGTATTTTCAGTCCAAGTGTTGGTGTAAACCTCATCCAAAACCTTCAAAATATCATTTTTATTTATGGCCACAGCCTATTACCTGAATATTAATAATCGCCTGTCCTTGAAGGGGAGGCAAGCCCTGGTCACTGGCAATTACAGTCATCCTGTAGGAAGGACTATAATCGTATGAAAGTCTTGTAGTTGTTCTTATTTCTCCACTGTTGGCATCAATCTTAAAGTGATCAAAACTATCTCCTACAGACAAGCACAGACACAGACACATACAAAAAAGAAAGAAGTTAGTGTTAATAGACAATACAGAAACTAAATAATTAACACAAATGTACATGAAAGATTTATTTGCCTTCATCTCCATGGGGTGTGAACATAAAGATAATAGCAAAACAGATAATAAATGTAATCGATATTTTAAAATATTTTATTCTGAAAATGTAAAAATATATAAAATGTAGACAAAATGATATACGAGCTAGCATGTGTCCATCACCCAGCTTCATTCATGATCAATTCAAAGTCAATATTATTTCATCTATATGCTTATTTATATATTTCCCTCCCCCATTTTACTTTGAAGTAAAGCCCAGAAATCACATACTTTCTTTTGTACATATTTCAACGTGCATCTCTGAAATAGATATATATGTAACATATTCTATTTTGCAAAATCAATAATGACTTCTTAATATTATTAAATATATAACCTGCTTTCAAATTTCCAATTGTCTTAAAATTATCTTTAAAGAAAAAAAGCGTAAATGAAGTACCGAAGGAAGAAATCCAATCTGTACTGAAATCACTGAAAAAACAGGCTCTAGGAGTTGACTGGCTACCAAATGAGATGCTTCAACAAATAAATGCAACTCTGGAAAGACTCAAGAAATCTGGAAGGCAACTACCTGGAAGAGATATGATCGACACATAACCATCCCCTGGCCCCGCTGAGGGAGATGATCAACAGAAACCATGGGGGAAAGGAGACAGTGGTCAGTGTGAGATATGAAAATAATAATAATTTACAATTTATCCAGGGGTCACAGGGGAGGTGGGGAGGAGGGGAGGGAGGGAAAAAGAGGAGCTGATACCAAGGGCTCAAATAGAAAGTAAATGTTTAAAACATACTGATGGCAACATATGTACAAATACGCTTGATACAATTGATATACGGCTTGCAAGAACTGTAAGAGCCCCCAGTGAAATAATCTTTTAATTTAAAAAAAGAAACAGGAACTATGAAAAAAGGAGAGAGATATATATTCTTGTCCATTCAAAGGAAAAGCAATTCAGTGGAATGCAGGTAACATCCTTAATATCACATGCAAATAAAATTCTTCTAAAGATGATATCTGGTAGACAAATTGTTGCCGATTCATCTTGTAGATTTCTTATCCAAGACCTGGAAGTAGCAATTTCTCCAAGCATTCCTGGTTGCTTTCGGTGGAAAGTGATTTGGAGAGAATATATTCTGTGTATTAGGGGTGTTCTTGGCTTCCGGATTAATTGTTGTTTCATGGCCTTTTTGGTGGGCATAGAACACATTTACACACAATGTATCTTATTTATAGATTGATACTTTTAATTACAATTTACCAACTTTTATTCTTGAACAAAATCTGAATACTTCAAACAATCCAAAGTACCAAGGCAAAGCCCAAAGCTAGAAACTTTCTTTCACTCTGACTTGACAATCGTTGCGTTATTATCATAGCCAGGAACTTTACCAATTATGGAGGATAAAGAAACAAATAAAAAAAAGGAAGCTTACCTTAAGAGAACTCAGAGTCCAGAGCAGAAAATTATGCAAACTTTATTGGTTATTTCTAGCTTTAATGAACTTGCTGTGATCTCATAGGAACTTTAGAGAATGTGCTGATTGTTTATATTTTGCCATTGTCATTACTTTCTAATCAGATGGTATGAAATAAATAGGAAAAGAAAAATATATATACTCATGGTTTTCTACTGCTCTGCCTGAGTAATACATAGTTAAAAAGCTTATTGTAATAACTATTTCATACCTTCAGAAAAAAATTAATATTTGTAGAAATGACAAACTGTGTAGCTCATTCTTTTCATCCATTCTTGTAGCAATTTTCATAAGTGTGGAGAGTGCATATCCCTAGTCCATATATTCATAAATAATATTTAGAATGACTTTGCTTCCTTTTAAATAATAGTACTATAACAGATTACAGCCAATTATATTCATCTGTTATTATATGCATATGTGTGTGTGTGTGTGTGTTCTCTCTCCACCCCCATTTTCTCCCATAGGTATGCCAATAAATACATTCTCTTCTCCAATCAAAAATAAAATGGGGGGGAGATAAAAAAGATATTACTGACCTAAACTGCCCATAACCAAAAGAAGATCCTTGAATGAATGTTTGCAGTTTCTCTTTTCCTTGGATTAGATTAGAATAAGCTACTCATCTATTCATGGATGGACACAGTGGCTGCAACAATGGGCTCAACAGGACAAGGATCGTGAGGATGGTGCAGGGCCAGGCAGTGCTCCATTCTGCTTTACACGGGGTCTCTATGAATCGGAATGGACTCAAGGACACCAAACAGCAATGACGACAACATTCATTTATTTATTTGGGCTATTTATTCACGGTTCTCAGATAAAACCTATTTAGAATATAGAAACACTACTATGATTTTTCATTAGAGTTTAAATTCTTCTGTGTTTATGGAAGGATATTCTAAACTAGAAGTATATTTTGTTAATCTTATCATCAGAGTTGACTAGAGCATTTTAAGTAATCAAGTAGAACCTCTCTTTGTCAGAAGTAGATACATGATTGACCATTGAAAGAGGAAAGTTGTGAAGCTCTTAGTACTTTAAGAATTAGTGACTTTTACCTGAAGATATTGAATAGATGACTTCTCCATTGCTTCCTTCATCAAGATCTTTTGCAAACACAGTTGTTACTAACATATTTACTGGTTGACCTTCCAGAACCTGTCATTAAAACAAATGGCTGACAAATTAGTGAAAAATTTAAAAAGAAATGTCAATTACTCTTTAAATTACTACAAAGCATTTAAAATGATTTTAAAATTCACATAAAATTCAAATGTCTACTGTATATAAGTTATATGGATCTGAATCCATCTAAAAATTTTACTATTTGATTCAATTTGAACAAATTATCTGAATCACTTAAACCAAGTCTAAAAATAGAAGGAAATGGAATAAAATTAATCATCTTAGATTTTCCATGTATTTTTAAGAATTCTCAGAGCCCTGGTGTGTAATGGCATTGGGCTGGGATCAGCAAGGTTAAGAGTTCAAAACCACTGGTCACTCTGGAGGAGAACGACAGGGCTTTTGACTCTCATAAAGGGTTATAGTCTCAGAGTAGGAGTAAGCATTGACTCAATGAGTTTGGTTTAGTTTTTCAGCATCTTCTTATTCACCAGGGGAAAAAAAAAGAAAACCATCTTTACTACAGAACACATATTTCATTAATTAACAGAAACTTTCCTGCACTGTTGAAATATACAAGTTTTGCATCTAACTGCCCAATGAAGCTACAGATAATTTAATGATTTAATTAAAAATCATAAAGATATGAGGGTACTTCAAAAAGTTTATGGAGAAATGAAATTAAAATACAATGAAATATTTCCATGAGCTTTGTGAAGCACCCTCATACTATAATAATGTTTTGCTTTGGTAAATATTTCTCTAAATATGGCTTTGGAAGCTTGAGTTAAATGGATTAACTTCCTCAGAATCTCTTAAAATTTTTTCCATGTCTATCTGAACACAGTGTGATAAGCAAATGCTTTGGAGCAGTGGCTTCCAAACTTTTCATTTCATATAGGAAATGATTATATGTGATATTAATTTTTAAATTATGAAAAAGTTGCCTCAAGTATATTAATTTTATTCAAATTAACATACTGATTTATTGTATACATTATAAAACAAAAAATCATGGACATGAAAAAGAATTATATCATAAAACATGATGGGATGTTTGTGCATGAGCTCAAAGGGACCCATTTTACTGTCTCTTGGGTCACAGCTCCCACTCTAGAGCTACAGGTTGTTCCCACTTGCTCATCACTTGCTGCTCAGGTACCTGCACCAAGTGATGCAGGCACTTTTGGGAAAACACCCTTTATTTCTGAACTTTACTCATAATGAAGTCATTATATCTGCATACGAAGGGTAGAACTATGTTATTATAAGATGGATGTGTGATCTCAAATACTACATATAATTATTTTATTTACAAAATGCCTCTATCGATGCCTCTGTTATTTGTCTTGAAATAACCAGATTTGATAAAATCTCACTTCTTACCACAAGATGGCGCTCCAAACAAATGTACACGTAGGCTACTATTAAGAAAGCAGACTAAGAAAATTCACTGCCTGGGGACTTCACCCTATGTACCTTGATGTGTAACTCCTTCCCAGGGCCACACTGTGGGAAATGGGGCTCGTTATCATTGATGTCAGTAACGGAGATATAAATCACCGTGGTCGAATTTCGTGGAGGGGAGCCATGATCAGTCACTAATACAGTCACGTGATGGTGTCCTCGATGCTCATGATCCAGTGCCACCCAATTTATAAGTTCACCTGAGGAACGCAGAATAGAAAAAGGAAATAGACATTATAAACCGCACCCCAAACGACTGTCGCAAAGGATGTCAACTACCAAGCTCGGAGTGAAAACACAGCTTCCAAGAGATCACATGTTAGAGGCATAGTTGTTGCTTCAACTGTGGAAAGAATTTTCAAAGGTTGCTACTGAAAATGCAAACTTAAAATCGCCTTCTTTTCATTTCAAAAGAGTACCGCAACTATTTGATCTAAAAATTGAATATAAAACCAAATACACCTACTCCTCACTTATGGACAATCTTGTTAACCAACGGCTTATCACTGTAAGTGCAAGGTAAGAATAACACTGGTATGATGGTTACAGTCGGTTACATGTCCGCTTGTCTGCAGAATGGATATCATATGTTTGGAAGCTATGAAATAATATACGTTGACATGTAATTGTGAAATATAGCAGTTGTGTAATGATGTAGTCTTCCTGTATTTTTGTTTATCTGAGTGCATCACACTGCTTTTTACATAGGACTTAGTCTTTGGAACCTAACCATGGTGACAAGTGAGGAGTGGGATGTAATAAAACCCTCTGTGGGAATTTTTTAGTAATTGGAAGGATGTAAAATTACTGTTTATTCCTCTCCTTGGTGTGACACAGAATAGTGGAAGATACATGAATTTTACCTGGGGCTGGTCCTCCCTACCTGCACGACAGAAATGTAATGGTCTCTCCCATCTGACTTCCTATGGATGTCAGCAAGAGCAAATACAATAATGAAGTTTAAGATAGCTTGTAAAGTGTAAATTATTACACACATTAAAAACAAGAACAAAGCATCTGTCAGGTCTATTACAAATTATAGGCCTACATAGTAATTGTTATTATTTCTTCAAAACAATAGCAAAATTTTTTTTCTAGAAATCAAACTCTAGTCTTCGGACAGTGGTTTGTCTTTAACACTATGAGAGCAGTTCTCAACCTGTGGGTCGCCTAAGTCCATTGGCAAGTTTCTCGGGCTATCTGAACCTGTTTCCTTAACTACAGGGTTTGGATAGTCATGCTTCATTTTTAAGTGGTCATAAAATTAGATAACTGCCTTGAAAATTCATATAATGTAAAATATAAAATACAGTAACTATTTTATATTTCACTTCTCAATAAAACCTTTGAAAACACTTACAGTAAAATGTATTTCTTTCTCTATTCCCCTTATCAAAATAAAGGATATCAGAATCTTAACAGATCGATTTCTACACTAACATTGATGAAATTTATATTTCATAATATGTTTTGACCTTTTAAAAAGTCTGCAAATGGAGAAGAGTAGTTGGTTATAAAATTTAGACTTTCCACAAGGATTTATTCAACTCGCTCGAATTATATGAGTCAGAATAGGAAATGTATTAGCAAGGGTGTAAGGCAAGAGGAATACAAATTATCAGGAAAAATTCGGTTCAGTTTTGGCTCATTTTAAAGTCATACAATACGATAATCAGATATGCGGATTCATCATAAACTACAGCTTTAATGATGGGTTTGCTCTAATGCTAACCCTGGAGAACTTGAGGGTTGTCAATCCGAACTGTAAAAAAGTAGATGGAAGCTACGATACACTACCTGTATTAGGATTCACCTTGAAGAAGTTTCCAGCTGACAAAAGGAAATAGGAGAGCTGCCCATTCTTCCCGGAGTCGCTGTCCACTGCTGTAACTTGGCCGATTGCCCCTTGAGGAAGCGGACTCTCCTTGACTTGCCAAAACAGCACAGTGTGCAAGAAGGCAGGAGAGTTGTCATTCTCGTCCAGGACATGGACAATAACTGAGGTGCTCACACTTCGCAGCACCCCATCCTCTGGGATCCAGGCAAATGCTCTAAAATTATACGTTCGTTTGGACTCATAGTCCAGCTGGCTCCTCAAATAAACCCACCCAGTGTAAACACTGATGCCAAACGGGGCAGAGTCTAGACTGGGCTGCAGGGCGTACGAGAGCTGTGAACTTGTGTGCTGTGGGCCATGTACGTGGGCCTGGATTTGTAATAGTTGAGTAGTTGGTGAGAGGGCTTCGCTAATTTCTACTTGATAGACCAAATTTTCAAATGTCAGGGGTGGGCTTGTTTCTTGTTCTTCAATAACGACAGTCAACACCAACTGGGATGCCAGAGAAGGAACTCCTTGGTCCTCAGCCATGATCGTGACCGTGTACTCCTGTGGCAGGTCCCCCCCCAGACTCTCATTGAGGTACACTACACCAAGGCCTGGGTCAATGGTGAAGATGCCTGAGGTCTGGCTGGCAATGGAGTATTGGATAAACCCATTTAGGCCACCGTCTTTGTCTTCGGCTCGGGTGAAGTACAAGGCTGTGCCAGGCGGTGTGCGCTGAGGCACTCTAATCTCATCAGAGGCGGTGAGCAAAGCTGGGTGGTTATCATTGATGTCCAGGACAGTTATGTTGACTTCTGTACTGCTGCAGACTGGAGAGTTGTTCACCTGCGCCTGCACAGTGAGCACAAACACGGGCTGTGTTTCATGATCCAGACGCTTCTGCGTACAAATGGAGCCCAGCCATGGGTGAATAGAGAACTTTCCATCCAGATCACCAGAAGTGATTCTGTAAAAGATTGGTTCTGTAGAAGCTGTAGGGGGAGAGAGAGAGAGAAAACCATCACAGTACGGGGAGGGGATGGCAGAGAGAGTGGCGTACATGTACCGAGAAAAGAATAATGCAGAAAATCAATGATACATGGAATTAATTTGTCAGTGGACTAATAAACCCGTGTACATCAACCGCCACAACCCAGGAACCAAAAGAATTAGATGGTACTCTGAAAGCAATCTCATTAGAAAGTGCTGGTTAGAATGGGAGAAAAATGGGAACAGAATATAAAATAATTCCACCAAAAAAAGACTAGGCTTACTAGTCAGAAATAACTTGGGACAACCCCTGACACTACAGTAGCGCCCTGTCACCATTCAGTTCCAGAAACTGACAAGGAACCAGTCAGACATTTCACAATTTCCATTCCTTCCTTCTTGCATTATGTTAAAAGGGAAAGATGTGCAGAGCAGAATTTGGAAACTTTCAAAATATATTTGAGAAAACTACAGTTAGATTGTGGTTATGTGTCTTTTTATGATCTAGTCTCCCAGCTTTGTAGAACCCTCTACAAAGGTTGAGAGGAGGCAGAGGGAAGAAATGGAAGGAACCGAGAGGGTGACAAAATCTTCGGACAAGTAACTCACTTGTAGGAATTTATCCCGCAGAGGTATTTTCATGACGATGAAAGAAAAAGTGACTTGCTCCTGCACTATTTGAACAAGCAAAAAGTGGGACCCTTTCAAATGAACATCAAATAGGACCTGTTTGAATGTTGTTATTGTTTGGTACCATCAAATCGGTTCCAACTCAGGTCAACCCTATGGACGGCAGAAGGAAACACTGCCCGGTCCTGCGCCGTCTTCCCAATTGTGTTTGAGCCCGTCGTTGCAGCCACCGTGTCAAAGCATCTCGTTCAAGGCCTTCCTCTTTTCTGCCACTTCTCTAGTTAAACAAACATATCGTTCTTCTACAGGGACTGGTTTCTACCAAGCACATGCTCCAACTATGTGAGGACACGTCTGGCCCTCCTTGTCTCTAAGGAACGTTCTCAGTATACTTCTTCCAAGGCAGATTTGGTTGTTCTTTTGGCAGTCTAGGTATTTTCAATATTCTTCACCAACGCCATCATTCAGATGCATCAATTTCTCTTCGGTTTTCCTTAATCAATGTCCAGCTTTAATAGGCATATGAAGAAACTGAAAATACCATGGCTGTCGTCAGGTGCACCTTAGTCCTCAAAGTAACAGCCTTGCTTTTTAACACTTCAAAGAATGTTGTACAGTGGCTTTATCTTATGGAAAGCATTTGATCTCTTGACTGCTGCTTCCATGAGCATTGACTGTGGATCCAAGCAAGATGAAATTCTTGACAACTTCAATCTTTTCTGTTTATGATATTATCTATTGGTCCAGTTGTGGGGATTGTTTTGTTTGCTTGACAGTGAGTTGTAATCCATACTGAAAGCTACAATCCTTGATCTTCATCAGCAAGTGCTTCAAGTCCTCCTCACTTTCAGCAAGCAAGTTTGTGTCATCTGCATCTCACAGGTTTTTAATCCTGATACCAATTCTTCTTCATATAATCCAGCTTTTTTGATTATTTGCTCATTATTCGGTATGAATAAATATTGTAAGATGATACAACCCTGATGTTCACCTTTCCTGATTTTAACCATGCAGTATTCCCTTAGTCTGCTCTCACAACTGCCTCTTGATCCATGTGCAGGTTCTGTATAAGGATAATGAAAGGTTCTGGAGCTCTTATTCTTCTGAAGGCTACTCACAGTTTGTTGGATGCACCGAGTCAAATGTCTTTGCATAGTCTGTGAAACACAGACACACATTTTCCTGATACTCTCCGCTTTCAGCCAAGATCCATCTAACATCAGCAATGATATCCCTTGTTCCATGTCATCCTCTGAATTTGACCTGAACCTCTACTAGCAACCTGTTAGTGTGCTGCTGAAACCATTGTTGGATGATCTTCAGGAAAATTTTACTTGACTGTGATTATCAATGACATTGTTCTATAATGAGAGCATTCTGTTGGGTCACCTTTCTTTGGAATGGGTACAGATATGCATGTCTTCTAGTCAGTTGACCAAATAGCTGCCCGCAAATTTCTTGGCATAGGTAAGTGAGCACTTCCGCTACTTCATCAGCTTGTTAAAACATTTCAATTGGTATTCCACCAATTCCTGAAGCCTTGTTTTTAGCTAATGCCTTCCTGGCAGTTTGGACTTCTTCAGTCAGTACCGTTGGTTCTTGCCATTGGTCGGTACCATTGATTCTTGCTCAAAGTGCAATGCTTGCATATTGACTAGATCTTTTGGGTACAGTGACTGTGTTTTCTTTCCATCTTCTATTGGCGATTCCTGCATCATTCAATGTTTTTTTTCATAAAGGATCTTTTAATATTACAACTCAAGTCTTGAAATTTTTCTTTCATTCTTTCAGTTTATGATATGCTGGGCATATTCTTCCTTTCAAATTAATAACAAATGGGAAATGTTTTAAATAAGACATGCTTTATATCCTAATTGACATTCTTTGAAACTATTTTTATGAAACAGAAAGATGTTCGGAAAATATTAAATGACGCAAAGAAGAGTCATAGGGAAAAGAGTCAGTTTTGCAAAAACAAAAAATGAACTGAAGGATCAGGTGGGTTATAGGGGATTTAAGCTTCTACATTTCTATATTGTGTGTTCTTTAAGATTTTATTTTAAAAGTTCTTATTGCCCTGATGGCCTTGTGGATTACCTGTTGAACTACTAACCACAACGTTAGCAGTTTAAAGCTACCTGCGACCCTGCGGGATCAAGTGCATGCACTCTATTCTCTCTCATCAAGATTTACAGTCGCCGAAACCCACAGGCGCAGTTCTGCTCCATCCTGTAGGGTCACTATGAGTTGGAATTGGTGACGGTACGTTTTGAGTTCTGACCGTCTGATCACAAAGATAGGTGTATATATGAAAGAGAAGGGCTGCTGAAGGAGAAAGCTGCCAGCGTTTCTATTTCCTTTCAGTCTTCGTGCAGTGGATAATATGGAGAAAAGAAAGCAGTGACGTAAGTTGTACAGTCTGGAAACACTCCAATGAGGAAGCTAACAGCTGTATAAAAGGTACTTACTCAAGGGCTCTCTAGCTCTCACTGTTCCGATGGGACTACCTTCACGCACATCCTCAGAGACTGCAAAGGTGTACTTGGGCCTTTCAAATTCAGCAGCCACCAGAGTTGTCGGCAGAATGTGTACAGTGACCTCAGCATTAGTGGCAGATGTGAGGCCGCCACCATCTCGGGCACAAACCACCAGGGAAAGGGTAGTAGATTCCAAGCTACTCAGGGTTGATGCTAAATAAATAATTCCTGAGGAGGAGAAAGAAAAACTTAAGAGTTTAAAGGTTACATATCTTGGAAGTACATCATTATTTATTTACCAAGAAATCACAAAATTACATTCTTTCTTGGGCTTAGCTACTGCTTGGGAAAAAGATGGGGCTCGCTGATTCCATAAACATCTTTAGTCTCAGAACCCTATATAACTGAGAATTAACTTAATGGCACTCACTGATTTTATGTGTGTGTGTTTCCTGGTTTTTTCCAGTCTATGGAGCCTTGGTCACATAGCAGGTTACTTATTGGATGTTAACCACCAGGTCAGCAGTTTGAACCCACCATGTGGGGAAAAGGTGAGGCTCTCTGTTCACGTCCGGGAAAACCCACAGAGAAAGTTCGGCACGGTTACTATGAGTTGAAATCAACGTATGGAAGTGAGTTTGGCAGTTCAAACCCACCGATGGCTTTAGAAACCCTGCGGACAGTCTTACTCTGACATATAAGGTGGGCAAGGAGCTCTGATGGCATAATGGGTTATGAGTTTGGCTTCAAAGCAGTCTGTCAGTTTTTGAAATTCGTAAGCTGCTCCTTGGAAGAAAGAATGGGGCTTTCTGCATCTGTAAAGATTTATAGCCTTGGAAAAAATCCATAGTGGCAATTTTACTCTGTCCTATGGGCACACTGTGAGTTGGAATTGACTGGATGGTAGTGAGTATGATTTGAAGTAGGCTGGACAGTTCACACCCACAAAAACACAACCATATCACCAGCCCAGGATGATGGACTAACAGATCATATTACATAATACAACATGGTGAAGATATTCTGCACGGTCAGTTACGGGAAGAAACTAAAATCTTATCTTTGGAGGTAATTGATATCTGCCCTTAACTAAATTATAGGACAGCTCTCTCAACGGACTGTACTCTATCATTGTAAGTTAGGCCTATGTGCACAGGACATGTGGGAGTTGGGAGTATCCATGGTCATGTCAGGCAGAGATCCATCATGCTGATAAAATGGATTATTTAGTATTGAAACTCATGGCACAAATGGTGAAGTTGGCGCCTCTTATCATCTAGTTCTGCGTGAAAGAAGCACACAGCATGTGTGATCCAAAGACTGTAAATAATAAAATCCAAGACTGGAGGAGAGAATTGTACTTGAGCTTAAATTCTAAGTTTCAGAAGATTTTTCGGGTTATAGATGGTAGTGGATATAGTGTCAATAACGCTATCGAAACAAACACAAATAAGTTGGTACTTCAAACCACCCAAAGGTGGCTCAGAAGACAGACCTACTGCTTGTCTGAGAGGTCACAGCCTTGAAAACTCAGTGGAGCACAGTTCTATTCTGAGAAGCATGGATTTCCCACGAGTCAGAATTGATCTGATGCCAAGAAACAACAGCTATTTACGATGTTAGCTTGAAAACATAAAAAAGATACAACAAACTGCTTCCGTTATAAATTTAAGAAAATGTTTTCTTTTCACCTCATACTTCTTCAATAACTAAAAGAGCTTGTCTGACCTACTGTAAGCTCAACATGCCCATCTTCTCTCGTAGCTTCCTATCTGACACGATTTCGATTCATTTCACTGCCATGGCTCCTTTCTCCTGGAAATGCTTCTGGTTAGCCTCTCAGACCTGGCATCTAGTGTGGACATGGAGCTTCAGATACGACCTGATTATTACACAGTAGAATATAGCATTCTTTATTAGGGTGCAATAAAACAATAATGTAAAGTAACCAACACATCTTCAAGAATTGCTTTGAGTCCTCCTCACGTTCAGGTTATGAAGATCGAGGGTTTCAGCCTTTAATGGGAATTAAAACTCAATCTAAGAAAAGCAAAGTTCCTCACAATTGGACCAATAGGTAACATCGTAATAAACAGAGAAAAGATTGACGTTGTCAAGAATTTCATCTTGCTTGATTACACAATCGATTCTCATGGAAGCAGCGGGCAAGAGACCAAACCACATTGCATTGGGTAAACTACCGCACAAGACCTCTTTAAAGTGTTAAAAAGCAAGGGTGTACTTTGAGGACTAAGGTGTGCCTTACCTGAGGCATGGTATCTGTCTTTTTCCAGATTATCCCACTACTGTGAACATAAATTCATTGTCCCCATGAATTTACATATTCTTTTCCCTGAACCACGTTCTTCATCTCGCACGGATGATATCTACTTTATACAGGGCTGTGTGTGGAGCTGCTCATCAGAGGCCCATTGTTCAAATCCACCCACTGCTCTGAGGAAGCTGAAGGTGACCGCTGTAAAAATTTCACGTCTTCTAAACGCAAAGGAGCAGTTCTTCCCTGTTCTCTGGGGTCACTGAGTCAGAATTGGCATGATGACGCCAAGTTGGGTGTTTCGTTTGGTGCATTCATACTTTACAGTGCAAAAGTAATACAGCGGTTGTGTGTGTTGCTTTGCTGCCATCTATCGGTTCATCTACAGACTTGATTACAATTTCAAAGGAACACACAAATATTTCATTTTACATCCCTGATGATTTTGATAAAGGAAAATTAATGCCTGTCCCAACAGATCACAGAGATCAGTACTCCACAGGAATAAGACTGTTAGAGCTATTTAGGAAGCTTGCATTCTGCAGTAAGAAAAGAAAATTAGATTGTATATCCAAATGCATGCCTTTTTAAATCCCTGTACAAGATACAGGGATTTAAAAAGGCATGCATTTGGATATAAAATAGAACTCTAAAAATAGAACTATTATTATGTAAAAAGCTTCCAAGATGAATTTTCAGAACCAGCAAGTGAAGATATTTGGGAGAGCTGCATTCAATTAACTGAATCCCTGGACTGGAGATAAATATGCTTCATAGAAACTATAGAAAACCGTTTTGAACACGTTTCCATTCTAGATATGAACAGAAATAATGTCTCAAATACTCAAATTACTAATAAAATGAGCTATGATAACATATGGTAAGTTATAAGACCTAATAAAATAAATAGCTATACCATAGTCACTCGTAAACATTATCTCTGGTGAAACTCATCTCGTATTCATTGGCTTCTCCCTCAATGCATGCACCAGCATTTAAAATTGAAATCGTTTCATAGAAGGCTTGAAGTCCCAATGATTTGACACTGGGGAACAAGGACCAACACATTTCGCTTACATTTTCACTATTTTATCCTCGATCCATGTAAGAACCTTTGTTTCTTCTTATTTTAACATAATTTCTCTAATGAATACTTCTCTTGCTTGTCAGAGTAATCCCAACCCCCCTGTCATCAAGTTGATTCCCACTCATCGTGACCCAACATAGGGTTCTCAGGGCTATTAAACTGCACAAGAGCAGACAGCCTCCTCTTTCTCCAACAGAGCGGCTGGTAGGCTTGAACCGCCAGCTATAGGTAGCAGCAGTCCACTGCTTGCCCAACAGCATCACCAAGGCTCTTTCATTTGTGATGCCAATGAATTTGGAGGAAAGGAGGACATAAGAGAAAGATTTTGTGCCAAATATTCAGTTACACAATATATGTTTGTCAAGAAACTTTATCAAGAACTCATAAATACCAATCAATCACTAAATGTAAAAAAAAAAAAAAAGCAAAATTCAGTAAGTTAAGAAATACTAGTTAAAGGGGAGCAGTGCATTTTAAAGCTATATACAAACAGTGATTCTCAAAAAACCAAATTCACAGCCGTGGAATCCAGTGATTCTGACTCAAAGTGATGGTCTCCGATAGAATAGAACTAAATCTGTGGGTTGCCGAGACTGCCATTCCTTATGGAAATACACAGAGTTGTCTTCTCCCTCGCACAGGCGGGTAGTTTCAAATAGCTGGCCTTGGGCTTTGCAGAACAACTTGTAGCCCACTACGCCCCTATTGAAATAGGGAGAAACTATACAAATAGTGTAAAGTTTCTTCCAACTCAAAATGACCCTATCAGACAGAATAGAACTGTCCCATAGGGCTCCCAAGACTGTACATCTTTACAAAACCAAAATGTCACATCTTCCTTGCAGTTGGTTGCCCAGGGCTTAAATGTTCACTATTATTAAAGAGCCTTCTCGTTGAACTTTGCAAATAGTAGCTATTTGTAGAAATGGCTTTGTGTTCTTTTCGGTGGGTGGCGAGGTAGTGTTGGGAACCGCACTTTACAAATGGAGTGTCTTGTTAGGAAAAAAGGATGCCGTCTTCAGCCTTTGAAAAAAAATGATGTCATATGAGGGAAGGTCTGACAAGACGAGGTAAATAACTGAAATTTCCATTTGCAACAGGTTTTGAATATAAAATAGCAATTATCCTATTCATTAATGTATGACTTAATAAAATTATTGAAATTAGAAGCCATTGCTTATAGATATGTCCTATATATTTTTTCTTCCTTCTTGCTCTCGTTGATATCCATTCCCCACTACCCCTCGCCACCTCCCCTGCTGTACTCCCAGGAAACCTTATTCTACCTACTGTCTCTTTATATGTATCCATCCTGATTTCCCTTTTTCTTGAAGTCTTATTTTAAAAAATCATTTTATTGGGGGTTCATACAACTCACAATCCATACATACATCTATTGTGTCAAGCACATTTGTACATTTGTTGCCATCATCATCCTCAAAGCATTTGCTTTCTGCTTGGGCTCATGGTATCAGCTCCTCATTTTTCCCCTCTCTCCCTATTACTCCCTCCCTTATGAACCCTTGGTAATTTATAAATTATTATTATTATTGTCATGTTTCACACTGTCCAACGTCTCCCTTCACCCACTTTTCTGTTGTCTGTGCCCCAGGGAGTGGGTTTATATGAAGATCCTTGTAATCGGTTTCCCCTTTCTACCACACCTTCTCTCCACCCTCTTGGTATCGCCACTCTCACTACTGGTCCTGAAGGATTCATCTGTCCTGGATTCCCCATGTTTCCAGTTCCAGTTCCTATCTGTACCAGTGTACATCTCTGGTCTGGCCAGATTTGTAAGATAGAATTGAGATCATGATAGTGTGGGGGGCGGGGCAGGGGGGAACATTTAAGAACTAGAGGAAAGTTGTATGTTTCGTCATTGTTACACTGAACTCTGACTGGCTCATCTTATCCCTGCGAACCTTCTGTAAGGGGATGTCCAGTGGCCACAAATGGGCTTTCAGTCCCCACTTCGCACTGCCCCTCATTCTCAATGATATGATTTTTTGTTCTTTGATGCCTGGTCTTGATCCTGTGGACACCTTGGGATCACACAGGCTGGTGTGCTTCTTCCATGTGGGCTTTGTTGCTTCTCAGCTAGATGGTCACTTGTTTACCTTCAAGTCTTTAAGACCACAGACGCTATAGCTTTTGAAAGCCAGGCGCCATCAGCTTTATTCACCACATTTGATTATGCACCCACTTCATCTGCAGTTATCAGGTTGGGAAGGTGAGCATCATGGAATGCCAGTTTAATAGAACAAAATGTTCTTTCATTGAGGGAGTACTTGAGTGGAGTCCCAATGTCCACCTGCAACCGTAATACTAAACCTAAAAATATATGCACATAGATCTTTTACCCCAGCATCATATATATCATGTATATATCATGTATTTAGACCTTTATACAAGCCCTTTGCCTCCTAGTTCTTTCCTCTATTTCATTTTACTTTCCTCTTGTCCCACTATCATACTCAGCCTTCATTTGGGTTTCAGTAATTCCTCTCAGGTACATTGCCCTTGATCAAGCCTTACCAGGCCTCTTACACCCTCCTCGCCATTGATTTTGGATCACTTGTTGTTCCCTTGTCCCTGGGTTGGTTAACAGCACTTCCTTTTCCCCACCTCCTCCACCCCAAAGTCCCCCTGGAAGCATTGGGCCCATTGTTTTTCTCCTCCAGATTGTTTATCCAGCCTATCTTATCTAGGTAGACCTGCAGAGATAATATTATGCACAAAAACAAGACAGAGCAAAACAAAGCAATATAACCAAACAACAATGACAAGAAAAGAAATGCCTGTAAATAGTTCAAGGTCTGTTTATTGACCTTTAGGAGTGTTTTCCAGAGTCTGATGGAGTGCCATGCCCTGGCCCCAAAGTCTATTTTTGGTACTCCCTCAGGATTTCCTTGCTCTGTTTCCCTTGCTGTTCTGTTGTATGCCCTTAGTGTTTTGCCTCAGCATGGTGGGGTCAGATCGGGAGCAATTCCCAGTGTCTCCAGTGTTGTCCCTGT
This sequence comes from Tenrec ecaudatus, assembly GCF_050624435.1. Classification (NCBI taxonomy): domain Eukaryota; kingdom Metazoa; phylum Chordata; class Mammalia; order Afrosoricida; family Tenrecidae; genus Tenrec; species Tenrec ecaudatus. The sequence goes on along the minus strand of NC_134532.1, from coordinate 59,497,872 downwards.
AGGGCTATAGATCAGTGAAGGATGTTGTGTCTCATAGTGGGGCCTGCCGTATGGTCCTCTCTGTGCATTGGCTGGTCTAAGCAGGGATATCGTCCTAAAGGGTTGGTGGACCAGGATGTGCTCCACTCTCTCTTCCTCCCCCTTTATTTGCTCCTGTGTGTTCTTATCAGACATGTCCCTCTCCCTGAGCTGTAGCTTCAGTGCTGTCCTCTTAAATAAATTCTTCTGGGAGTTCTTGATGTCTTTTTCAGGTCTGTCATCACTAGTATATAGGAGTCCAATTGATTTCTGCTTGTTAATCTTGTATTCTGTTACTTTACTAAATTCCTCAATTGTTTCCAAAAATCCTATGTGGAGAGCTTGTGGTTCTGTCTATAGAAAATCAGATCATATGCAAATAGCTAGTGAGAATTTCACTACTTCTTGCTCAATAGTACTCTCCAACACAATGTTGAACAAGAATGGATATAAGGGGCATGATTGTCTAATTCCCATTTTCAGTGGGGATGTATTCCATTTTCTCCATTATTTTTTAATTATATGGCCTTTATTGTGTTGAGGAATTTCCTTTCTATTCCTAACTTATTGAGGGCTTCTATTAGAAATGGGTATTGGATATTGTTAAACTCTTCATCCATGTCAATTGATATGATCATGTAGTTCTTATCTTTTTGTTTATGTGGTGGATTACATTAATTAATTTTGCAGTGTTGAACCATCCTTGCATCACTGGTATGAATCACATGTGGTTATGATGTATTGGTTATGTTGTGTTTTTTTATGTTGTTGGACTGTATTAGCTAGGATTTTGTTGAGAATTTTTGCATCTATGATTATGAAGAATATTGTTCTGTAGTTTTCTATCTTTGTGGGATCATTGCCTGGTTTGGGTATCAGGGTTATACTAGCTTAATTGAACGAGGTTGGGAGTTTGCTGACCCTTTCTATATTCTAGAATAGTTTAGGTAGAATTGGTGACAGGTCTTCTTTGAATTCCTGGTAGAATTCTCCAGTGAAGCCACTTGGTTCTGGGCTTGTTTGGTTGGGAGTCTCTTGATGATTTCTTCTCTATTTATTCTTCTGCATGGGTCTGTTCAGGATTTTTTTATAGTCTACCTGCATTAATTTGAGTAGAGAGTGAATTTCTAGATAGTTGTCCATGTAATCTAGATTATCAAGTTTAAGTGAATACAGTCTTTCATAATACTGTGTTATAATTCTTTTTATTTAATTTGGATATGTTGTGATGTCACCCATTTAATCTCTAACTCTAAATATTTTCATCTGCTCTTTCTTTTCCTTTCTTAAATTTGCGTGTTTATCAATTTTGATAAACCTTTCAAAGAATTCTTTTTCAAGAACCTTTTTGATCCTTTCAAAGAACTAACTTCTTGTTTTATGGATTTTTTTCCTGTTGTTTTTCTGTGTTCCAGCTCACTTATTTCTGCTCTAATTTTTTAAAAATCGTTTATTGGGAGCTTGTGTAAATATCATGACAATCCATAGTTCTATCATATCAAGCAGTATTATAAACTTGATACCACAATCAGACTCAAAACATTTTCCTTCTTCTTGAACTCCTTGATATCAGCTCACCTTATCTTCTCCTTCCCCCACAATACCTCCCAAAGAACCCTTATTCTTATTTTTTTCTATAATAGTTTGTTGGGGTTATTTTTGCTATGTTTTAAACAATCCAATATATCCATTTGCATACAGTCCTATTGTTTGATCCCATCAAGTGGTGTTACACAGTCATCCACGCTATCATCTCCCCATTCTCCTCTCCTCCTCCCCATCGCTCTTCCCATACCCTCAGGGAACCATTATTCCTGTTACTGTTTCTGAAGGGTTCTCCATCTTGACTTCCATGTATGGGACGATCTTAAATATACAAATGAACATATGCAAGTCTAACATGATTAATCAGGTAAAGCAAATAAAAACCGTAACAGTACGGGGAGGAAACATTAGAGAACTATATGATAGTTATGAAGTTTATCAGTGCCATACTGCACCCTGGATCACCCTGGATTTATCATCCTTTCTGCGTGGCCCTTCTGTGAGGAACTGTCCAAATATCTTCCAGGTGGGTTTTGGGTCTTCAATGCATTCATGCCCCTTCACATTGATTTGGTTGTTTGTTTTTTAATTTCTGATACCTCTTCCCATCCACACCAGATGATCACATAGGCTGGTGTGCTTCTTTCATGTGGGATTTGTTGCTTCCCTGCTAGGTGGCTACTTCTTTAATGATGAGCCTTTAAGACCCCACACACTATCTTTTAATAGCCAGCACCATCAGCTTTCTTCACCACATTTGTTTATGCACCCATTTGTCTTCAGAAATCCTGTCAGGAAGGGGAGTATCATATAATGCCGCATTATTGGAGCAAACTTGCTCTTGTACTGAAGTAAGAGTTAAGAAGAAAGCCAAAGTCCATCTGCTTCCTTGTTGCATTTGCATATATATACATACATAAACAAATACACAAATCTTTATATATATTTTTCTTTCCTCACTTCTTTTTTCTTTCCTTTTGCCCCACTTTCATGTTTACCCATCGTTCACCTCTAAGTAATTTCTCTCAGATACAATTCGATTGATCAAACACCACCAGACTCTTGTCCTTGTTCTAACTGTTGGAGGTGTTGTATTAAAATGTTGAAAATTATTTTCTTCTCTTTTTTTAATAGGTGCATTCATTGCTATAAACTTACCTCTCATAACTGCTTTTTCTGTGTCCCATAAGGTCTCATACAATTCTTATCACAATCCATATATATATCCATTGTGTCAATCGCATATGTACATTTGTTGCATCATCATTCTCAAAATATGTGCCTTCTACTTGAGCCCTTAATATCAGTTCCTCATTTCCCCACTCTCTCCTTTTTCCTCTCCCTCATGAACCCTTCATAATTCATAAAGTATTATTATTTTTTGTCATATTTTATACTGTCTGACATCTCCCCTAGCCTCTTTCTCTGTTGTCCATCCCCCTTTCTCTGTTGTCTATTCCTCAGGGAGGAGGCTATACATAGATTCTTGTAATCAGTTCCCCTTTTCCACCCCACCTCCCCTCCACCCTCCAGGCATCGCCACTCGCACCAACTGGTCCTGAAGGGGTCATCTGTCCTGGATTCCCTCTGTTTGCAGTTGCTATCTGTATCAATGTATATCCTCTGGTCTCACCAGATTTGGAAGGTAGAATTGTCCCATAAGTTTTGTTATGTTGTGTTGTCATTCTTGTTTGTTTCTAGAAACCTCCTAATTTCAACTCTTTGGGGCTACACAATTATTCCTGTGGCTATAATTTCTGGTTTCCTGGCTAGACCGGGACCGGTACAGATTTCATGGATTTTGACTAACCTGGCTTGGGTTACTAATTACATATCTAGTCACTTTTGCCTGAAGGGATATGATACTTTAATAGGACATGGTCTTGTTGACATGCCTGGAAGAAGTCACGGGGTCAATCCCACCAAAGCACATGAGCTGATAATGGAATGAAAGTGGTTCTACAAGGAAATATGTGAATGGGTACTGGAGAGGCAAAAGCTAGTTATTTACTGAGTCATCCTATACAAATTGGTTCTTATTATTGTCTATCTTACATCCTCTATTTCCATTCTTTCATATAGCCTACCACCATCTTCAACTATTCTGGGTGTTTTCAGTTTGTTCATCTTTACAATTTAAATAGAGAACTGTGTCTTTCTTATTCACCATGGCCAACAAGAGCCCAAAAAAGTCCTGGGGTCATGGAAAGTGTGGGAGCTTGTACACACACCATGGCTTTGAGATTAACCAAGAGAATTACATTAAAACAGAGAAATATGGTGGAATTACCAAATATTAAAAATCACTTCTTCATTAAAATTTTGTGGTACAAATTCAAGGGCAGACAATACAATAGAACAAACTATTGCTAAACAGTTGCTATTTCTTCAGGTGACACAGAACTAGTGATAGCAGAGGGGTAGGGGGAAGAGGGGAAGAGGAAGGGAGAAAGGGGGAACCGATCGCAATGATCTTCCCTCTACAGGGGGAAGAAAAACAGAACATGTGGGAGAAGGGAGACAGTGGCCGGTGTGAGAGATGACGATAATAACAATGTATACTCTATCAGTGGGTTATGAGGGAGTGGGTGGAGGAAGGGGAGGGAAAAAGAACTGATACAAAGAGCTCAATAGAAAGTAAACGTCTAGAAAAGAAAGAGGGCAACATATGTGCAAACATGCCTGATTCAATTGATGTATGGCTTGTGATGGGCGTTGTACAAACCCTCAATAAAATGAGTCTTTAATAAAGAAAAAGAGAATATGTGTGTGTGTCTATGTATGTGTATAAATTATCTTCTGGCTTCTGATTTGTTGCCCTTAGAAAGGAAAACAAAACAAAATCCCTAACAGCCTCATCCTACATAATGAAGAGCACTAGTCAATAAAAAACATTTTTTAATGGAGATGCCAGGACTTAAATGAACGAATGTATATAACGCCTTACATGCATTACTGGAAAGGTGCCTATGACATATGCATATCTACAGATCTTTCTTGACTTGCCTCTACATAGGACCACACTGACTTGTCTCCAGCCAATAATTTAAGAGCTACAGAAAAATCATTTAAAGCCCGTATCAGATGGTGCTGGTGGGTCAGTACTGGACTGCTAACTACACAGTGAGTAGTGCAGACCCACCCGCGACTCTATGGGAGAAAGATGCAGCTCTCTATTCCCATAAAGATTTACAGCCTCACAAATTCTGGATGGGGTCACCGCGAGTCAGAATCAATCTGTTGGCAGTCGGTTTACACACCTATCAGAAGTCTTCTTCACGTTTAACCCTAACATTGCATTTTAACCTTGTTAGGATAGTATGTTATAGATGCTTCTATAGCCATTAAATGGTCAATTAAATCAACATGATATAGTTGAGGCAGATCACTGTTGTTTGGGGTAGAAAGTGTCAGCATGTCTCCACAATTCCTCACGAACAAAGGAGGGAAATTTGGACTTGTTTTGTCCTTGCCTTCAAATGTCTTCTAAGTTAGATTTCTGATTCTATATGCTAATTTTATGTTCTCAGTGGTAGACTTATTTTGGAATGATTTTGATTAAATCTCTGCAGAGCCAGACTTCTTACATAAACCTGGCATGGCAGATATTTTCCATCTGGGTAGTTGCTTCTTAAAAGTGAGGCAGGAAATCTATTCTTTAGAGTTTATAGAAAAATAAAGAGCATGAAATCAGATCTTTGGACTCAGATATAACCAAGTTCCAATCTTGAGTTAATCAATTACTAGAATGACCTGATGCAATGTCTTAAACCCTATGAACCTCAGTTGATCATTTTTGGAACACGATGAATGACACTCAATGTGAAGAAGTACTGTGAAGCCCCCCCCTCATAAAAAACCTATATAAATAAGTCAAAGTATGCGAGCATCCTGTCTATCCTACACTGTCTTTTGTGCCGACAAGTTGGTCCTTGACTCACAGTGACCCACGTGGGTCAGAGTAGAACTGGGCTCCATAGAGTTTTCATCAAAATTATTCAGGAAACAATCATTCAAAAGGTCACCAGACCTTTTATTCAAGCCCTATACCGTTGCTTTATAATTACTATCGAGCAAACAATGTTGTTTTAAAAGTTGATTAAATTGCTTAAGGGGTAAACTGGAAACCGAATTTTCTTTTGGAATTTACTTTAGAAGAGTAAGAATTGGAAGATCACTGATTCTAGAAATGGGCTGTCCAAAAAAAAAAGTAAATACAAAGGCCTTTCACTTCCCTCCTAACAATCTCAGCCTTATTTCAGAATCTGGAACCAGGTCACTCAAGACTTTCCACAGGAAACAGGAGGCTGTCTGGTTGCTCCATTTAGTGACGGGAACTCTATGCATCTGCGTCTTCAACTGAAACACGGGAAACTAGTGGGAACGTCCTCCCTGGGTTTGTTTGGACTCATCTGAGATGATACACGTGAAGCACTGAACAGAAGGCAAGTGTTCAATTAACTTTTTGAAACAGTTGTTCTCCTGCCAGTGACATTTTACCTTGAATTTAAAATGATTTTTAATTATCAAACAGGCAAAATTTCATCACACTCAACAACTTGGTTTATCAACATCTAGCCCCAGAAACATTTGAAAGGTCATTATAAAATATTTCTCCAGAAAGATATAACCTATATAATTCAGTATGATTGATGAAGCTCTCTGGCTTTTTTTCTAGTTATTGTTATTTGGATTTTGTAAATTTGAGGATAAAATTGTGCATCTACGTTTCACAAGCTGTCTACTTTTCTAAGGTAGCTTTGAATCCCTTGTTGTTGTTGTCATTAGATGTCATCAAGTCAGTTTTGATTCATCGTGTATCCACACCATAACAAACATTGCCCAGCCCAACGAACAGTGAACCTACAGAGCAGAGAAGTGCCCCTTTGGGGTTTCTGAAATTGTAAATCTTTAAGGGAGCAAAAAAACCTCATCTTTCTCCCTCCGAGCAGCTGGTGGGCTAGAGCAGATGAGCCTTTGATCAGCAACCCAATGCACGACCCATTCTAGCAGGTCTTTAAATATGCACGTCTCTCCACTGCCATCAAGTCCGTTCTGACTCTGAGTGACTTACATAGGGTTTTGGAGGGTTTGTAAATATTTATGGAAAAAGACATCCCATCTTTCTCCAGTGGAGCAGCTGGTGGATTTGTACTATCAATCTGTGTTTAGTAGTTCAGTGTTTACCATCCCGTGCTACCAGGATTCCATATATGCCAAAAACAAACCAACAAAGAACTCACTGATATGGACTCAGAGGACCCTACTGGAGGCTGTAGCTCTTCACAGGAGTAGAAAGCCTCAAACATATACATGGGTTTCAGAATACACAAAACCAAATGAATACTTTGTTTTGAAGTGATACTGCCTTTATAAAATTAGTGCTGAATCGTTGCTAGTTGCTCTCTTTTAAATCACAAGCATTTATTAATTTTTTGTAAACTCACTTTATATATCTAAAAGCTGCACAACAATCTTGCTGAGATTGCTAAAGTTTATGATATTTTGTCCTTCTGACCTCCAGGCACCTCTTGCTGTCTTTAAGCTGTCCTTCTCATCACAGAGCCTACATGCTGATCATACATGCTGGGCCTATTAGGCTGTAAATTAAACAATTCTAATGTTAGGTAGAACATGTCAGAGAAGCTCCTTGATATTTGTCATTTCGTCAAAGACAACATGCTAACTTCCTATAAAAATCTATTTAAGCAATGGAACAATAAAAGATGACAAACGCATTAGAGAGGACAAAATAAGCGGAAGCTGGAAAGAGCAGAGTGTGCTGATTATGTCTTCATAAGGGGCTGGTTAGAGCTCACGGTCAGATGTAGGCTTGGGGTGACAGGATGCTATTATAAGGAATCAGCCTTTTATTTGTTTGGAAATTTTTTAATGATTTTTTGAATGGAGCAAGTTTAAGGTGAATACTGGCACTATGTAATAACAGGGTTTTTGTTGTTGTTGTTTTAAAGCTGGTGACCAAGGAGATTTGATATAAATCTGAAGTCTGGCCACAATGCTCCTTAGAGGCCTGGGTGGCAAGACTTCATCTTATATTCTTGGACATGCTGTCAGGAGAGACCTGGCCCCTGGAGAAGAAAGAAGATCATGTTAAGTACAGTAGATGGGCAGTGGAAGGGAGAAAGGGGTTTTCTCCCAAGATGGAGTGACAGAGTGGGTGCAACAATGGACTCAAACATGAGGACAATTGTGCCGGTGGCTCAGGACCACAGGCTGTCTCGCACTGCTGCGGTTAAGGATGCTATGAGTCAGGTTGACCTACGGGCACCTAACAGCAACAGCAGTGATGGCATTCTGCACGATGAAAGGGAAAGAGGGAAAAATCAATCGGTGAAAGACTGCTAACACGAGAGGAAAAGGCAAATGGAAGTCAGGCTTTTAAAATGGCTCAAATAGCGTGCCCCCAAAGAAAGGCACCTTGTCCGGAATTGCTGATCAGTTATTATGCTACAGATTTTCAGCCAAAAAAAAAAAACCAACAAAAATTGCAGGATGAGGTGTAAATTGAGCTGGGAGGACTATAGACTAGAAAACATGTTCAAATAGAGATTCCCCAGTATCAGGAATTAGAGAGTTCCTATGAACCATTTAATAAGCTGAAAGGGCATAAGATAAAGTATTCTTCGCTCCCCCCCCCCCCCCAATGCAGGGAGCCCTGGGAATGTAGTGATTCTGAGGTGGGCTGCTAACCTCAAGATCAGCAGTTTGAAACCACCAGCCTCTCTGTGGGAGAAAGATGAAGCTTTCTACTCCTGTAAAAATTAGTCTAGCAAACCCACAGGGGCAGTTTTAGTCTGTCCTATGACAGTGCTAGAATTCACATCCCACTCAATGGCAGAGAGTTGATAGCCAAAAAGGAGTTCTGGATAGCCTAGTGGATTATATGTTGGGCTATTAAACACAAGGTAAGCAGTTTGAAGTCACAAGCTATTCCACAGGTGAAAGATGGAGCTTTCTGATTCAGTAAAATTTACAGCCTCCCAAACCAAAGGTACTATTCTACTCTGTCTTTAGTTAGGGTCACCGTGAGTCAAAATTGACTTGATGGCAGTTCATTTGTTTTGTATTTGGTAGGTCCAAATATAAACCCATCAGATCACGCCAAATAACATAGTAAGCCTTAAAAACACTCACAAAATTTGTGGAAATTTTTCATTTCATTTCGTTTGCCCCCAAACCATTTGAAAGCCCCTATCTAGTAAACGTGGGGATTATACGGTAAGTGCACAGCCTATATAACGCAGAAGGACATATGTGCAGGTCAAAGCGATCGTGGCCTGATGCTGCCATGTAGTTCCTGAGGAAAGACCTTGGTGGATATATGCTGTCCCTTTACTGGTCCACCGCTCGATGCCCTTGAAAAGGCTCCATTTGCTTGAAAGTCAAGAGCTACCAGTATCTATTATTCTATCAAGGCAGGAATAGAGGGGGTCACTGAGTTGCATTTCACAGGGGCCTCGTGAGAAAAAAGGCAGCTGATTTTCTAGGCTATCATCTTTATGGGATCCAACGGCCAGGTCTCTCTCCGTGATGGTGGCCTTGAAACAGAATTGATGGTGGCCTTGAAACACCAACCATCTTTTTTTTGTAGCTGAGTGATTAACCCTTGTGCCACCAAGGCTACTTTGTTCTATAAAACGATTTATAAATTATAGAAAGATGAATGCAAATGTCAAAAGAGATACACTCCAAAATATTAGGCTGGTCAAAAGAAACAGACTGAAAATAGAAAGCTATAAATCATGTATGTCTAAATGGTTGAAAACTACCTCATTAGGAAGTAGTTTCCTCAGAATGAATGCCTTTTTATTTAAGCGATATTTCAAAATATTTAACTTCGAAATGACAGCATCAACTTCTTCCAGGTGTTTTTGCTGGTTCTATAATTATGCTCATTAGTGGATCTAATCATTAAGGTTGTTATTGTTATAGTTGACACCAAAGCAGCTCCAACGGAGAGTGACCTCACGCAGACTAGAAAGAAAGGAACATTGCCAGGTCTTATGCTGTCTTCACAATTACTGCTCTGTGCAGTGGCGTCAAGTTACTTGGTGTGTTAAGCTGGACTGTCTAGAGAAAGAAAACCAGTGACATTCACATAGATTTAAGAAATAACTATATGAAGAAGTCATTTCATATCAGAATGCATCCCAGGCCAGTCCAACAGTCCATCAGGCTGATGCTAGCGGAGCACTCCTAATACTCATGGGGATGCCGGCCAATGATGCCAAGAGGTGAAACCAGAAGCAGTGAGACCACAGCCCAATTGCTAGAGAGTCATGTGGTTCTAAGGTCAGCGAGAACATGGCAGGGCACCAACAACACCCAAGTTTGCTCCAGGGTCACATGGCAGGGAGGGTGAAAGAAAAGAGAGAGAGAAGTTCTCACTGCTTCTCTTATCTAAAGACCACACCCCAAAGAGGCATCCCTAGGCTAGCACCACAGGGACAGCTTTGACTCCACCCCACCTCTGCAAGCATCTTACGACCCCATGTGGTGTGGCTCTTCAAACCATAGTCTTTATAATGCCCCCAAATGGCTGGGTGGGAGCATGGAAATGAGGTATATAGGACTATGACTGGCTATTGGTCACTTTTGCCATTCTTCACAAAAGCAGAACAAGGGAATCTCAGCATCCAATGGGTACAAGACGACCAAAGTGGAGCATATCTGAGATCCATGCAGGGAGGAGATGGGATGGCAGCAGCAGAGACCATGGGACAGTGAGGCTGGGTTCCTAGCCCATGAACGGAATACAGCTGTCTCTTTGTGAAGGAGGCAGGCTTGCCGAATGGGGAGCCCTTTGGACATCTCTAAGTACCCAAAGGAAGTTTACAATACTTGTCATCATGTCAGAAGCAGAGCAGAGACCCAGGGGTCACGTACCTGAGACAGAGAATCAGGCTTGTTGGCATGACTGAACCAGAAGCGCTGGGATCCACAGAACTATGTCCTGGGTGTTTTGGTGCAGAAATGTAACCTGTTAACTCCTCTACTAACCTCCCATGATCATGAGCAGTGCCGGTGAGTTCTGGGTGATGCTTGCAACAGACTGTTGAACCCAAAAGAGGAGCAGAGTGGCCTGGGAGGGATGGGTGGTGTCAGAATATGGTAAAAAACGTTTGGAAGGTAGCTGCATGTCTGACCTTTGCCTAATATAAATCAGATTTAGGCTGCGACAGAGTTGGATTTTTTCTCCCCTTGGACAGCATGAAGTTCGCCAGGGTCCCAATCCATTTCCTGAGGCCATCGTTACAGCCTCTGACAATCTATTTCATGAAGGACTTTTCTCAGTTTCACTTCACCAGATACATTCTAGGTTGTTCCTGAGGATGTGCCCCAAGTTAGCAAGGCAAAGCACTGCCATCTTCTCTTCTAAGAAGCACTCTAACTGTGTTTCCTACAAGATCAGTGTTTATTCTTCTCATACTCCATGGGGTATTCAGTGTTTAATTGAAACAAAGCTATTTCCAACTTTCCTAAGCATTCAGCTGAGTAATTGCACGCACACACACACGCGCACACACACCCATGTGCACACACACATACACCCATCTCCACACACACACACCCATCTCCACACACACACACACCCATCTCCACACACACACACCCATCTCCACACACACACACCCATCTCCACACACACACCCATCTCCACACACACACACCCATCTCCACACACACACACACCCATCTCCACACACACACACCATCTCCACACACACACACACACACCCATCTCCACGCACACACACCCATGTACATACACACACACCCATCTCCACACACACACACCCATCTCCACACACACCCATCTCCACGCACACACACCCATGTACATACACACACCCCCATCTCCACACACACACACCCATCTCCACACACACACCCATCTCCACGCACACACACCCATCTCCACACACACACCCATCTCCATGCACACACACCCATCTCCACGCACACACACCCATGTACATACACACACACCCATCTCCACACACACACCCCCATCTCCACACACACACCCATCTCCACGCACACACCCCCATCTCCACACACACACACCCATCTCCACGCACACACACCCATCTCCACGCACACACACCCATCTCCACGCATGCACACCCATCTCCACACACACAAATTGTAAAAAAAAAAAATTCAGGTTTGTTCAAAAATTTACAATTTGCGCTTTCAGTTTTACATTGTTACATGGAGCTTTCCTTGTTGCTGTGGGCTTCAAAATTTCCAATCAAACTCCCACCGAGTGAATGTGGCTACTTCTCCAAACTCATAAAGCTGGGATCGATACAGAGTATCCATTGTCCTGTGTCCTCACCCATGTCACACTCAACCCTTCAGAACAGCCACTCCATCTCCATGCAGGAAGTGCCAGAGAATCTAGACTCGAGAACACTTCAAAGCGTATCAGGCCCCCGGGTGAACTTCCCCACATGTCCGGTTTGTGAAAGTATCCACTGTCTGTTAGGTCCACGGCTTCCTTCCAGGTCTCTTTCATAAAACCTAGGCACGTGGGTCCTTTGTAGATGCCTCACTCTGCTGGGACCTTCCTTCGGTTGCTTGCTTGCTTGCTTTTTAAAAAATTGTTTTCAGTATTCAGCAGCTGGAAGTCTAACACAGACTATGGGAACCTAGGTTCTGATTCATATCCTATAAAAGTATGATATTAGAACTCTGACATGAGAAGAATGGCCTTTCCCTACCAAAGTCCATATTTTCACCATTTAAGTGAAATTCAAAAGGTACTTTCAGTATCAACAACATGACATATTGAGCTAATGTGGCAGCTTTTTTGTTTGTTTGTTTGTTTGTTTGGAAATGCAGAAATGTCATTTATAGCATAAAACAGTTTAAGTGCATAGCTGAAGTAAGCACAAAGGAAGAGTTATCCCCAAATGCCAGAAAAAAACGGAAGACCAGAGAAGTGAGCATAACTTGAAGTCTAAAATGGCTTAGCAGAAGGGAAGATGCCGAACGAGTTAGCACAGGTACCTGGGCCCTGATCATACGACATGTAATGTCACACTGAGGTTCCAGTAAAATCCAGGATCTTCAATGGATGTAAAATCCAGGATCTTAAAATCCAGTAAAACCCAGGATCTTCGATCTGTGGAACAGGACTCAGAAAAACTCCAACATCTTATTCAAATAGATAATAAGATAAAATCATTAGACAAGCAATTTTGGAAAGCAAAAAAAAATCCAAATGAGCAAATGTTGTAACAAAAATTAGAGCAAACATCAAAGCTCTCTTGTAAGGATTCATCCAGCTATTCATGAATACAATAATCTTCAGAGTCCTTCAAAAAAGAGAAACATTAAAATTCAGTCTAAGACCAGAGGTAAGGCTGGTCCTGAAGAAAAAAGCAACCCCAAACTGCTCTACAGGAATTCTGAAAGAATCAAAGTCTCACATAATGCTCAGTGGACAAACATGCCCTGCTTAAGGAAAGCTCACAACACAATATGACCTAAAAATATTTCTCTATGAGTAATACAAGGATCCCTGGTGGTGTAGTGGTTACACATTGGGTTGTGATCCTCATGTTCTGCAGTTCAAAACCACCAGCAGCTCCACAGGAGTAAGACTGAGCATTCTACCCTTGTAAATAGTTAGTATTGGAAATCCCCATGGGGTCACTATGAGTCACCATTGACTCATTGGCAGTGAGTTTTCTTGTTTTGTTTTATGAGTAGTGGAACAGTGTGAAACAAATAATATATAAAAGAAGGCATAAAAAAGCTTAAATAAAGGCTAAGATACGATGTTGTTGTTGTTTTAATGAGCAAGTGGGTTTTTGAAAAGAAATCTTAAACATTCAGCAGAACTTAAAAAATAAAAATACAGTATTGAGTCCTAAATGCAATGATAAATTTAATAGCATGTCTGAAAAATAAAACTAATAGGCTACAAAATAGACTGAAAAAATTACACAGTATTCAGTGTGGGAAAAGCTGAGTTGAAACACATAAAGCAATTGAAAGCAAAACGAAGATAAAAATGAGAAAATAAATATAAGTCTCAAAAGATTTCTAGATAACAAAACAATAAAAATAGGTAAAATGCAGCAATTTGGGACTAAGAAATTTTCAGAATCGAACTTTATTCTGAGGTACAAGAAGAAAAAGAAGCTCTGGGCAAAATAAACAAAAATCAATCACTATTTATATACACTAGATAAATTTCTGAATAATCAAGACCAATATTAAAATCTTACATGTAACAAAGAAGAAAAGATTAAGAACTTAGTAGTGAGTGATTTTATAATGACAGCAGACTTTTCAACAGACACAACAGGAGGTGGAAGTTGATGAGGTAATATTGTGAAAGCGCTGGAAGAAAATAACTGCCAATGAATATTTTACATTCAGATAATCTCTCTAGATTTCTTTTGGTTATACATCAGCCCATTATGATTTGGAACCAACTAGATGGCACCCATAAGCACACTGCTTTACAGGATGAAGGCAGAATAAAGGTATTATGGAAATACACCATTCCGAGAATTCGCCTCTCACAACCTCACGGAGAGAACTATTATTTGGCACTAGATAATAGCACTCCTCCTGAGAGCCAGTGATGCATAATACATAAAAAGATGTCCTCTTAAATGCATCAATAAAATGACGATAAAAACGAAAACAGGCAAAAAATTGAGTGATCGAAGGAATTCATGGCATAAGCAGAATCCTAAATTCCACCTTGACTATCAGAGTTTGTCCAACTCTAGTGATCTTGAATTTCCCATTAATGAACCCATTGGCCAGAAGATAAACCTACGGGTGTTTTTTTGATTGTTTGTTTGATTTGCTTTTTGTGAATAGCAACAACTTGACAATATAGAATCTCACAATAATCTATTTAATAAAATTAGGTCCACAAATATTTTTCTATAGAGAGTATAAAGAACTTCAAAACAGAAAACCATGTCTCCCCAGAGCACAGCACACCCAACTATCTGACTTGAAATTGGATGTCAACTAGAGAAGCTGAAATGTTCTCTGAACAGTCCTAACCCTGAACTGACCCTCACACTTCCTTTCAGCCTGAATTCATAGCGCAGGGTGTTGCGGACACTTTCAAGCTACGAATCTTGTTTAAAACTATGTAGACTGATATTGGCATAGAAATTATGTTAGCATTTGAAAGATTCAGTACCACCAGCAGGTTTAAACTGTGAAAGACATCAGAAAAAATATAAATGGACAAAAGGCTCTACTTTTAACAAAAAAATTACCTGGAATGTCCCATGGAACAATGATATTAAACCTCCAAATCAAAAAAAAACAAACGCATGAGGTTTTGGTTGTATAAAAGCAGGCTCAGCAGTTAATCTAATTCTTTATTATTGTGGTAAATATATCTATCATGTAATAAGAAGGCAGTTGGATTATTTTATGCCAACTAGACACTCCTGCCTAGAGATGAAGTCAAACTTGTCGATCAAGTGGTAGCTTGATGACACCTCCTGGGGATGCAGCCTTTTTGCATAAGAGTGAGGCACTCTGGGAATTTCTCGCTCCCTCTCTCTGCCCCTTTGCCTTTCTACTGGCTGGAACTCTGTTGACCAACACTGAGAGCTGTCAGTCCCCTGCCATGTTTCCACTGACCTCAGATCCACTTGACTTTGCACCCCCTGGCCTGTGACCTTCCAGTTCCCTAGTTCACCATTCTTTTTTTTTTTTAATTTTTTTATTTTAACAATTTATTGGGGCTGATACAATTCTTTTCACAGTTCATACATATACATACATCAATTGTATAAAGCACATCTGTACAGTCTTTGCCCTAATCATTTTTTTCTCTTTTCTTCTTTTACATTTTATTAGGGACTCAAACAACTCTTACCACAATCCATACATATACATACATCAATTGTATAAAGCACATCCATACATTCCCTGCCCCAATCATTCTCAAAGCATTTGCTCTCCACTTAAGCCCCTTGCATCAGGTCCTCTTCCCCCCCCCCCCTCCCTCCCCATTCCCCCCTCCCTCATATGCCCTTGGTAATTTATACATCGTTATTTTGTCATATCTTGCCCTATCCGGAGTCTCCCTTCCCCCCTTCTCTGCTGTCCCTCTCCCAGGGAAGAGGTCACATGTGGATCCTTGTAATCAGTTCCCCCTTTCCAACCCACTCACCCTCCACTCTCCCAGCATCGCCCCTCACACCCTTGGTCCTGAAGGTATCATCCACCCTGGATTCCCTGTACCTCCAACCCTCATACAGCCTCTGTCCTATCCAGCCCTGCAAGGTAGAATTCAGATCATGGTAGTTGGGGGGAGGAAGCATCCAGGATCTGGGGGAAAGCTGTGTTCTTCATCGATACTACCTCACACCCTAATTAACCCATCTCCTCTCCTAAACCCCTCTATGAGGAGGTCTCCATTGGCCGACACTTGGGCCTTGGGTCTCCACTCTGCACTTCCCCCTTCATTTAATATGATATATATATACATATATACACATACATATATATATACACATACATACACACACTTATATCTTTTTTTTTTTTGCATGATGCCTTATACCTGGTCCCTTGGGCACCTCGTGATCGCACTGGCCGGTGTGCTTCTTCCATGTGGGCTTATTTGCTTCTGAGCTAGATGGCCGCTTGTTCACCTTCAAGCCTTTAAGACCCCAGTTCACCATTCTTATCACCAGTTTACAGCTATGTGAATCTGCAGAGGGACTTTTGAACCAGCATTGGACTTAGGGACTTGAGTTGAATGAGGTCAGATGCCTTCTTGATATATAAGTTCTTATTGATATAAAGTGCTTATTTATACATAGATGAGTGTCGATGGATTTCGTTCTCTGGTCAACCTGGCCTAACACATATAACTTTTGCCAATTCAACTTTTCCAAATGTAAAATTAATTGATAGTAGTACAGCAATCGGCTGTGCAATCTAACCTTAATTGGTATTACTTTTAAATCCGCTGTAATCTCCTGTTCATCCTTCCTTCCCTGAAAACCACTAATACAACTTAGTTTCTTTGTCTTGCCTTTTTATATAAATGAGTTCATATAATATTTGTCCTGTTGTGATGAGCTTATTTCATTCAGCATAATGTCTTCAAGTTCTGTCAGTACTACAGCATATATACAGATTTTATTTCTCCTACTGGCTGGGCAGCCCTTCGGGTCATGGTGTCATAGGCCACGCCATTAATAGAATAATAACATGCTTAGTGCTTCTGTTCTACCGCCTAGTTCACTGAAGAAGGCCTGTGTTATTAAAAGCTTGTAAGCAGCCATTCAAGGCACAATCATTGGTTATTATTCATTTGGAGCAACTGAAGAAAAAGGCGAGTCAAGAATAGGAGGAGGATCAGAATCTGTGGCTAATTATCCTTATGAACAACTGCCTCTTTGGCCATGAGACCAGAAGAACTGGACGGCACCCAGACACTGTTACCGAACATTTTGATCAAAGATTCCATAGAAGAATTCTGATCAAAAAGGGAAAATGCAAAACAGAATTTCAAATTATAATGAACTCCAGACTTGCTGTAGCCATGATGGATGGCTGAACCCCTGAAACTACGGCCCTGAATATTTTTTAAACTTCCTATCCAAAAATGTCCCTTGAAATCTTCTTAAAACCAAACAATAATTTAGTTTAATTAATAAAAATGTGTGCTTGTCACACCAGCCTGTGTGATTATGAGGTGCCGAAGATATCAGTTATCAGGCATCAAAGAACAAAAAAATCATATCATGTGTGCTCACCTTCCTGATACAATGGCTGAAGACAAATGGGTGCATAAGCAAATGTAGTGAAGAAAGCTGATGGTGCCCGGCTAGCAAAAGATATAGCATCTGGGGTCTTAAAGGCTTCAAAGTAAACAAGTGGCCATCTAGCTGAGAAGCAACAAAGTCCACATGGAAGAAGAACACCAGCCTGTGTGATCACAAGGTGTCAAAGGGATCAGGTATCAGGTATCATCAGAATGAAAAATCGTATCATTGGGAATGAGGGGGAGTACAGTGTGGGGACCCAAAGTCCATCCGTAGGCAACTGGATAGCCCTTTACAGAAGGGTCACGGGGAGAAGACAAGCCAGTCAGGGTGTAGGGTAGCAAAGATGAAGCATATATAACTTTCCTCTAGTTGTTAAATGCTTCTTCCCCGCTACTATAAAGATCCTAATTCTACCTTAGAAATCCGGCTAGACCAGAAGATGTACACTGGTACAGACAGGAACTTGAAACACAAGGAATCCAGGAAGGATGATCCCTTCAGGACCAGTGGTGAGAGTGGCGATACCAGGAGGGTGGAGGAAGGGTGGGGTAGAAAGGTGGAAGTGATTACAGGGATCTACATATAACCTCCTCCCTGGGGGATGGACAACAGAAAAGTGGATGAAGGGAGACGTCGGACAGTGTAATATATGACAAAATAATAAATTATAAATTATCAAGGGCTCAAGAGGGAGGGGGGGCAGGGATGGAGGGGGAAAATGAGGAGCTGATGCCAGGGGCTTAGGTGGAGAGTAAATGTTTTGAAAATGATGAGGGCCATGAAAGTACAAATGTGTTTTACACAATTGATGTTTGTATGGATTTTGATAAGAGTTGTATGAGCCCCCAATAAAATGATCTTTTAAAAAAGAAAAAAAATTGTGCTTAAGCATTATATTCTCTGAAGAACTATCTCTATGGGGCCAAATTAATAAGTTACTCCAAACATAAGCTAGGAAGCTAGGCGCAGTGCGTTTCTGTTCAGGAGGGAAGAACAATTCAGACAAGGAGGGTGAAAATGGTTGCACAACTTGAAGGATGTAATCAATGTCACTGACTTGTATCTGTGGAAACTGTTGAATTGGTCTATGTGTGGCAGTGTATATTTCCACAACCACAAAATAAAATTTGGAGGGAAAAAAAACAAAAATCATCACAATGGATTTCAAACTCCAACCATGCATTTATGGTCTATGGGAAGTACACTGGAAATAACTAACTTCATCTTGTTCCCTTTGCCTCCAACCATCTATTCGATACATTCTTACTCTTTGGCTGTTATCTTCGGTTATGCTATAGTTTTCCGTTTGCCTTTTCTAAGGCAAAACAATTCTCAGATTTTCAAATGCTCCTTCTTCTTTCTTCCTCTGACTTCTAAGTCTCCTTCGGTCTTAGTTTTAGTATCTTATTCTGCTCTCTGGCGTGCCTCAAAGAGTATCCTGACAGCCTGTGTGGTTGATCACCTTGGTTGATTGTATAAAATACAAATTCCCGGTTAATACTTTTATTTCTAGATTCAGGGTCCAGGAATTGCATTTTAGCAAACTCTATTGGTAATCTTATAAGCTCTAAAAAAGTTTGAAAAGCAATGCTATGTACCCTTTTCTTCAAACTACTACAGGGCAAAACGCCAAGTGCAAAAGTGTTGAAGGCCATTAAGACTCAGCCTTGAAACAGCTGAGAATTCTCATGACCTTTGTGTCAGTGTTTGTTGACTTCTTCTGTGACTTAACCTTTTTGAACAGACTGTTAAGAACAAGAACAAGGAGGTATGCAAGGTCTGGGAAAACAGGTTGTTTAATTTTCTCAAGGATGTCTAGCTTGGCAGAAGATAGAGTTGCTATGCGTATCAAATGTGCTTGCTTAACAATGAGATAATTAACCCCGGGTTGTTTCTGCATGGATAAAAGGAGTGTGTAGAATAAACTCAGGGTTTCAGTATTCACTGTTGCCCTCCCAATACTTTCTGTCTCTCTTTTTTCCTTAATCCCCCTTTTAGGACTGTTCGATTTGTCGCCTGGCTCCGACACAAAGGAAGCAGCAAGGGGAGCAAAGCAAAGACGTCTCTGGGGACACCAGAAATAGACTTTGGGGTCAGGGCGTGGCACCCCATCAGACTCGACTGGAAAACATTCCTAGAGGTCAATAAACAGACCTGGAATTATTCATAGGCTTTTCCTTTTTTGTCATTTTTGTTGTTGTTGTGTGTTTTCTTTTGCTCTGTCTTGTTTCTGTGCTTATGATTGTTTCTACATATCTATCTAGATAACATAAGTGGGATAAACAATCTGGAGGAGAAAACAATCCGGAGGAGGGACCGATAGTTGGATAGTGGGGCGGGGGGCAGGGGTTAAGGGGGATGCAGGGGAAAGGAACAAAGGAACAACAAGTGATCTAAAATTGATGGCAAGGAAGGCATAGGATGCCTGGTAGGGCTTGATTAAGGGCAATGTAACCGAGAGGAATTACTGAGACCTGAATGAAGGCTGAACATGGTAGTGGGGCAAGAGGAAAGTAAAGGAGAAAAGAACTAGGAGGCAAAGAACATTTACAGAGGTCTAAATACAGGTATCTACATATGTAAATATATATATATATAATGATATGGACATATATCAATGTGCATATATTTATATGTTAAATAATAACCTGGGATTCTGTGATGCTCACCTCCCTGACATGATCGCTGAAGGCAAAATGTGTACATATGCAAAGGTGGTGAAGAATGATGATGGTGTCCAGCTATCAAAGATATGGCATCTGGGGTCTTAAAGGCTTGAAGATAAACAAGAGGCCATTTAGCTGAGAAGCAACAAAGCACACACGGAAGAAGCACACCAGCCTCTGTGATCATGAAGTATTAATGGGATCAGGTATCAGGCATCAAAGATCCCAAACAAAAAATCCTATCAATGTGAATGAGGTGGAATGTGGAGTGGAGATCCAAAATCCATCTGTATATAATTGGATATCCCCTTACAGAAGGGTCACAAGGAAGAGAAGAACCAGTTAGGGTGCAGAATAGCACTGATGAAACATACAGGTTTCCTCTAGTTCTTTAATGCTTCCCCCCTGCACACTTTCATGACCCCAATTCTACTTTACAAATCCGGCTAGACCAGAGCATGCACATGGGTACAGATAAGAACTGGAAACACAGGGAATCCAGGACAGATAAACCCCTCAGGACCAATAATGAGAGTAGCAATAACAGTAAGGGGAAGGTGAGGGGAGAAAGGGGGAACTGATCATAATAATCTACATATAACCCACTCCCGGGGGACGGACAACAGAAAAGTGAGTGAAGGGAGACATTGGTCAGTGTAAGATATGAAAAATAATAATAATTTATAAAATATTAAGCGTTCATGAGGGAGGGAGGTTGGGGGAGGAGGAGGGAAATGAGGAGCTGATATCAAGGGCTCAAATAGAAGGAAAATGTTTTGAAAATGAAGATGGCAACATATGTACAAATATGCTTTACACAATGTATGTATAAATTGTGATAAGAGCTGTAAGAACCCAAGCAAATGCAAATGATTTATATATATATGTATATGTATATGTATATATATTCCATCAAAATCCACATTTTAATGACTTCAATAGTTGTTTTATTCTGGTATCTCTGAATTAATGCCCTCTCATTTAATTCCACGTATACACCTCTGTGTAGGTGCTACTTCCTCTATGGCACTTGTCAATTTCATCAAATGTATGGTGCATCAGTTATCTTAGTGCCTTAGCCAATATTCACACTTCAGTAAGTTGTTACAAACACTTCTGACTTCCAGCTCCACATCTTGACTTGTGTCGCTCACTTCTCCTGAGTCTCTGTGCATTCAGCCTGCTTTTCCCTCGGTGTGTCTCAGTTATCCTGGTTCAGCTCAAAGTTCCCCTGTGCTATGCTCTCTTCCCCAACGACTCTACATTTTACAGCGCTCTTTCTTTAAACTCTACGCTATCTGTGAGCACTCCTAGATTTTACCCTAAAGGTTTCTTTTTCATGGAAGCAAATATAATGTCACTAACCAGACAGAAAAGCTGAATTGCTTACAATCTTGATTGTAACAAAGTTAATTTCTGAAACAATCTTTCCAAAAACTGTGCTTCTATTTGAGTATAACGTGCTGATGTGTAATTGAGTTCATGAAAAGTATTTTTAAAAAGAGGTCAACATTAAGACATCTGTCTTGGTCCAGACCATGAAAGTTATGGAGGAAAGAGCCTTAGTAACAACCTTCCATAATTTCCATGAAAACCAGAATCATGTAAGAGATTATAAGTCTTTAATACTACTGTTCTAGTGGATATACACCTTTACTACGTGAAAGGCCCATCAGAGTGCTTTAGCCTGAGACCACTAAACATTATCTCATTTCCCCTTTAGAATTCAATACACCTTTGATTTTTAAAACTGTTATTTTGATAAACTTTTCCAAGTCTGACTTGGCTTTCTCCATAGTAAGCCAAGAATAAGAAATGGTCTAGACATGAAGGAAACATCACGTATTAAGTTTCTGAGATATTTTTTTCTATAATCTACTAATTATCATTCAGTTTGACCTTAAATTGAATGAGTTTGCATGATAAATAATCCACATATGGAATACCACCTTTGGAAGCCTTTTAAGATGCAGCCCATTACTTCTGGTGAAATCGCTGGCCATGCATTTGAAATTTCAACGTTCAGATTGCAATTTGTAATTCTCTTTCTATTTCTTTCTTTCATGTATTATCACTGAACTAGAATGTGTGCTTTCTTGGGAAGGGGGTGGAGAATGCTGCAAGATCTCATTCTTTCTTTGGTTACTCAACAAGCCTTTATTGTGCACCTACCACATTCCAGGAACTGTGCTAGGAACTGGGAAAGCAATAGGGAGTGCCTTTGAGAAATAAACATCAATCACAAAACTATCAAATATGTAACTGTGGTCAGTGAGAAAAGAGTTATTATGTAGAGAAACTGCTATAGAATATAAAGATAGAGAGGGGAAATAAAGAATAGAAAGATAGCTCCTCATTCAATCTGGTTTGGGAGGAGGTTGTCAGAGAAAAATCTCCCTGAAAAGATGACTTATAATAGAGAATCAAGGGCTGAGCAGACCATTAACTACGTGACAACATGGGTATGGGGAGGGGAGCGAGCAAACAAATGTTCTCAGAAGAGGAATGCCCTGGGAAAGAAAATATAGCAGGTCTAAAACTGGTGCAAGGAACGATGGCACAGAATCGAGGGAGGAGTTGTTGGAGCCGAGGCCATACAAGAAAAGCCAGAGTGGACCAAGGCGAGCAAACCATAACAAGAATGTTGGCCTTTAGCCAAAAAGCCAAGGGAGTCGCTGAAAGATTTTAGCAAGGTGATAAAATTATCAGGCTTGCTTTCGTAAAGTCTAACAAGGTGAGTTTGATGCGAATTTGAATTTCCCTTAGGCCTCGTTAGAGCCAGTAACTATTTTGTTCACCTTGAAAGACAATTTTGAGTAGTAAAACAATTCCTACCAGAGACCAGGAAAAGCAAGTAAATTTCTTTGAGGAAACACATGCCACTAAGATGAAGGGAGTATTAAGCATTCAGCTGGTTAAGCATTCAGCTGGTAATCAAATGGTCAAGGCTTGAGTCCTCCCAGAGGCACCTTGGAAGCAAGTGATCCGCCGGTGATCCACTTCCAGTAGATCACAGTCACTAAGAACCTGCTGGACTGCAAGTCTACTCCGCAGCCCCTGGTAGATCATGAGTCAGAAATAACTTGAAGGCAACAGGCTTGTAATTGTTCTAAACAACCAAATAAATAAATACCACATGCTTGAGTGAGTGTGTGTACACCCATATGCTTAGGTTGAGTGCCTTATAACATTCTTTATTCTTAGCAACATCTGAATATATAGTAGTATTAGAAAATGTGTTTACTTGAATCCAATATTCTTAACCAAAAGGGGTGATCTATTAGGAGTTGAAGGGTGATTAAATATGGAGCATTATTATACATAAATTCCAAAGAGATATTAATATACCCTTGTATATATAAAAATATTAAAACAGATAACTCATTTTGACCATATATTTACAACTTTCTAATTTATGATACTGAATACTTATAATTAAAAGCCAAATGATTAAATTATTTGGCTCTCATTTCTTATCACATTTGCAATTTATCCTTAAGCACCAAAACAGGGATCTACTTAAACTTGAACTCAACAGAATATTTATGGGCCATTGTTAATTTTATGTTTCAATGACTGAAACATAAAATGTTTGACACATGAGTGTATGACTGAGTGCCTCGATTTATTATACACTGATTGCAATGGACATTCATATTTTCCCAGTCTTCACTTGTCCCTTTCTTACTTAGTGAGAGAAAGTTGTGGGGATGCACAAGTATAAATTTAAAAATATTATTTTAAATTTTATAGATACTAAGACCCCAAGAAAAGTAACTTAAAAGCAAGATCCTCTCTTATTTGAAATCCTAAATAAATATAGTATCATATTCTTCTACTAATTAAGCTATACTAACTTTCAGAATCATATCTTCTGGAAAGTTGGATACTCTTAACCCAGGTTGTGACTCAGTTAGAAAATAACTACAGGTCATTACTAAAAGCTACTGAACAATTTAGATGGAAAACATAGGCCCTATATTGTGATCTGTGCTGAGCATGAGATCAACAAATCTGTTTATTCTCAAGGACATAAACAGACTGAAACTGGGATATTAATATCCATTTCTTGTTGGTTACATAATATTTATAAAATCTCTTTTGTATTTAGTTTGAGCATAGAAATGTATTCACCAAAGGGACAACATTACACCCAAAAGTGGGCAGCCATTCTAGTTATTGAGAGGACCACTATGAATTTAGAAATCCTTTCTCATATAGGCAACTAAAAAAATTACTAAGAAAAATGTACTGTTTGGGAAAGAGTCCCCTGAATTCTATTTGTTTAAAGTAGGAAACAACAGATTATTTGGTATTTATAGAACACTTATGCAGGAAGTCAACATGAGAGACAACATTCCCATCATAACTAGGTAGATCAAGAGAACTTGTATTTATCTTAGCTCTTCCTTTAGTTAAAATAATATTCATATTAACATAATGGAAAGAGTCTTGAAATTAAAGTCCAAGAGGTAAATTTGTCTCAAGTCATGCCAATTAATTGAGCAAGTCACTAAGACACTTCGTGTTTTGTTTTCTTGTTTTGTTTGCTCACTACTATCAAGTCAATTCCAACTCATGGTGAACCTCTAGGTCCGAGTAGAACTGTCACTATGGGGTTCTGAGGTTTGGGGGCCTCCAAAATCCATATGGAGCAGAAAGCTTCGTCTTTCACCTTTGACATGACAGGTAATTTTAAAGCTCACCTTGTGGTTAACAGACCAATCTACTGCACCACGAGAGTTGCTTTCTTGATTTTCAGATAGACATAAAAATACATATCTTCTTGAAATAGACAATATATTGATAATACTTGAGGATATATTATTATCTGAGACATAGTAGTACAGGAACAGAAGACCATAGATGTGGGAAATTGAAGGCAGGGTTCATGTCAAATTCTTCCATTTACCAACAGGACACCCTTAGGCCAGTAGTGAAGCCCTTTCAGTTTCCAACACCATTAAATTCACAGATTTATAAAGCTCCTTCCATGTCTAAGAAAACCAGTAGTTTACTTGGAAAACAGCTGAGATCATACAGAAAAGGAATGTTTGGAAAGTGATTGTGGTAGCAAATATACAATTCTGCTGGATATGATTGTGCTATAGAATGATTTGACATGTGTGTTAATCCCAATTAATTATAAATAAATACAATTTTTAAAGCTTAAAAAAACTGAGAAAAGTCTCCAACATTTTTGTTTGTTTGCTTGTTTGTTTCCCATGAACGTTGCCTTTGCTGATTTCATCCTCTGTATTGCAAATAGAAGAATTCATCATTTATTTGATGTGAGCAGGTTCACATCCCTCATGAAATGGTATTAATGTGTTAATTACACATCAGCGTTTTCGAAATGCAGGGAAGTGAAAATCATGAAGAATTATGAGCACCACTGCATGGTATGAAATCTGAGCATCAAACATCCATTAGGAAAGAATCTGCCCTTGAAGTGATCAAAGACTGAGTCCCTGCTATGCACCATCTGTAAGTCAGCAAACCAAACTCCCTGCCATCGTGTCAATTCTAACTCATGGCGAAACCCTTACACCTACCACCCCGAACAGTACAGCTAAGCCCAGAGGGGCAGCTACCCTTGGCTAGCAGTCTGACTCATGCAGGTTATCCTTTTCAAATACTATATGTCTGTTGTTACTCAGATTTTTGTACACCACTGCTAAATGTGGAGCAGACAATAAACTAGCTGCACAAGCGTGTGACAATAAGGATTCAAGGTTTTTTCTAAATGGTTTTGGTTTATTGCTGTATTCCAAGAACCTAAAAAAGAAATGAATATGGGATACTTATCAAATGGATAAACTTGCCCTTGTTGCTGCTTTCTTTTCAGAAATAATATTGTTTTTTATTCATATCATTAAACTTTTTTTAAGGGAGGAAAACTGCAAAAACATAGCCAAACAGCTCTAGTGAAAGGCATGGTTAGACAATAGTGAATGACTAACACAAATGCTTCAAACCCACTTCTCATCCAGAACTAATCTGAGTTAGGAGTAATATTTCTTTCAGTGTAAAAATACTAAATAAATAAGACAAATGCAAAAGCTAAATAACAACTTTTTATGCTGCTAAAGAAAATGCTTTAAACAAAGAAGTAAAAACAACATCTAATTCATAAAATGGGATTAGAAATCCATGAAAAAGCTATTTATAAATGTGCCTTATTGTGTTTCCTCCTCTTAAAACTCAAAACACTGTGGTCTACTGTATGCCCACATCAAAGCAACTCAACTCGCTGGGAATAAGAGAAATGAAGGCTCAATTCAATCTCTCCCTCCTGGTGCCTAAACACATTGAAAAAGAAATATTCTTTGACCCAACGACAAATGTAGAAAACCAGAAACAGAACAGGAAGATAAACCCACAAGAGAAAACAACCATGACATAGCCACACCCCTTCCAGCTTTCTCCCAAACATTTTCCCTGCCAGATGAGTACAATAAGTTGAAAGGCTCTATTTTTAATCCATGGGTCTTGGTTATGGCACAAGCGGAAAAGCATTTGTCTTCAGGAAAACATGAGCGTATGACACAAAATATACAAGCTCACGAGATAGTTTTTCTGCTATATCCACTGCCCTTGAATGGGTCCTAACTCCTAACAGACCCTATAGGACAGAGGAAAACTATTCCATAGGATTTCTAAGACTGGAAATCTTTATAGGAGGCTCATCTTTCTCTCACAAAGGCAGAATGGGTGGTGAGTTACAGCGGCCAACTTGTTGGTTAGCTGCCCAGCACTTAGTCTATTGTACCACCGAGCACCCGTATGTCTAATCCAGGAAGAATGAAAATGAATGGTCAAACAAACCAGTGAGCAAATCTCTCAAAGAATTTTAAGATCGTTCGGGAAGAAGTAACAATGAATAATTTTCTCACTCCTTATCAACAGTCTCCTCTTATTCTATGATCAAAAGAGTTTAGGTCGAAACGGGTAATTTAAAGTGACTGGGACTGGCTAGGCAATCTCACATCTATAGGACGGGAAATACGGGAAGGAGTAAATGAAGAAGCAAGAGGAGACAAGAAAAAGAAAACTGACGATGGCGTGGGTATGTTTGGGAGAGTTTAAGGGAAAGTGGGGTGAGCCATTAAGGTCACCTACCATGCAGTGAAAGGTGCTCTGGAGGTTCTGTGGCTTAGGCGTTCGTTGATGATAACAAGACAGGCCATTCAAACCCAGCAGCCAGCCCTTCTATACGAGAAAGAGGAGGCCGTATCCTCCTTCCAGGGAATTTCAGTCTTGGAAACCCTATGTAGTGTTACTGTGGACTGGGGCTGACTTGGTGGCTGTGAGGTTTGTTTTGTTTTGTTCTGTTTTGTTTTTTCTGGTACTATGCTGGGATGGGAAAAGAGGATTCAAAAGAAAGCCCTCTGACATGTCTTAAGAAGCTAGTAAAGATTGAAATCAATTTTCAATTGTTGCTACATGTTATTTATTCATTGTCTTAAAAATATTTATTGGTGGAGGCAATTTCTTGAGAGCATTTACACTGGCTGTTTCTGTAGAGACAGGACTTATGAGGAAAGCCAGAAAAACAGCTTTGAACAAATACCAGATTCAGAAAAAGAAAATCATAGTTCTGTACTGATGCTCATTTTACTGTTTGAGAACATCTGTAGTTAAAGCTGTTTTATGCATGGCCTGGAGTCCTAGAAATATTACTCATTACACACACACGAAGTAGAAAGCCCTACTTTTGTAATCCATAAGTCTTAGTTATGATACAAATAGACTAAGAGAAAATCATCTTTAGGAAAACATTAGCCAACAATATTACTTTATGGATCAGTCTATATGGTATCACATCATATTAATCATTGTAGAAATCAAAATGATTCCAACTCATGGTGACCTAGTAGATCAATGTAGAACTGCCTTAAACTAGGCATTTAAATAATTATGATCTTACACAAGCAGACTTTCAGACCTTTCTTCAGTGGATTTGAACCACTAACTGTTTTGGTTAGTATTGAGCACACACCACTCAGGGACCTTTATGCATTTGTGTGGAAAATGTGTTCTGAGTTCTATTTAACCAGTAAGTGAACTTTTGGAACTTGCTAACTCATCCTGACAATTCATTAGGCAACTGTTCCCCATAGTTATTCGTGATGCTGTTTAATTTCTTTCTAAAGGTTAGAATAAAGCATTACCAGACCCCCACATCTCTCACAGGAGTTGCAATTAAGTAAAACCAAATTCCAAGCAATGTTAGACTGAGCAATGTCTTCATCGTACATGGACCAGCATCACAATAGCCAACAATCATAGCCTGAGGCCATTTCCATTACGGATTTGGTCGTTGCTTAAGAAAAAATGACCGCGATACTTCCCCAGATAATGGCCCACATAAAGTGTTCTCCCTGATTAACAATGGCATTTGCCTTATACGCTGTGCCAGGTGTGGAAGTGTGTGGTTGACCATAAAGGCTGAGATCTTTTCAAAACAGGATACAGTACAGCTCACTCTTCAAGATTCTACCGGGGGAAAGGGATGACAAGTGAGTTGCTGTCTTTTAAAAGCAATCTGCTAAATGTTTGAGATTCCATGCTCTGATTACTAACTGACCTATATATTTTGGGGAATGCTTGCGCCCCAGGGGGATTGATGATCTGACAGGCAGCTAAGGTTCTTGGTTAAGATTAATTTTGAAAAAGCCAAGATAAGTAGACTAATTTCCTAAAAAATTCTTTCTTTCTGACCTTTGAAATGTTGAAAAGGGTACATGAGTGGATTGCTCTGAGCAAGTAAACATTTGCCTTCTAAAGACTGCCGTGTAGGAGGTGAACAAAATGATTAAGAGACTTGACAATCCCATTAGCTCCCCCAGTTAGTGACCCGCTAAACAACACACAAAAAACACAGATGGCGATCTCAGGACTCCACATAATAGTTAAGTTCTTAGAGAGTTCAGTTGAGTCCAGAAGTGTGGGGCGACAAGCACATGGATGGGGCATATGTTGGGAGAACCTATACAACAAACACAACTATCCAGCCTACACCAACCTGCCATCTGGGGCACCTATTCATCCCAGCCACTTGGAGCATGGCTGGTCAGTCCAACTGTCAGGGAACAGAGAAAGAGCCAATCTAAGCTGAAGTTCCATTTTTTAAGGTGTCCCAGAACAGCCATGAGAATTCAGAGGTAGCACAAATGGGTGATAGCAAAGGGAGACCTAGTAACTGTGAGAGCGTTGTTGAATTTGCTAAAGCTCCTGATGGGTGGACCCTAGAACCATAAGCAAATGGAAAGGCAGTAGGTATAGGGAATCTTTAGGGCAGACAGTGTTGCACACCACGCAAGGAGAGAATTCTAAAAGCTACAAGAGAAAAGCCCAATATAACATATCAAAGGGCTTTCATAAGAAACAAGGTGGATTTTTCCCTCAAAATTCTAGAGGGCAAGAGAAAATGGAATGACATATAAAATACTGAATGCAAACAATTGCCAACCAATAATTCTCTACCCCACTAAGTTGTCATGTATAAATAAATAGGAAATCAAGACACTGTAGAACAAAGAGAAACTGTAGGAAGTTGCCACTACCAGTCCAGTTCCACTAGTATTCCTCAAGGGAGCAGTAGGTGGTTTCCAACTGCTGACCTTGCAATGAGCAGCCCAACCTGTAAATACTACGCCACTAGGACTCCTTAGTGACCCCACAGCGACCTTAAAACAATGACACAATCAACTAATGCACACGTACGTTCATTCAAAACAGTAAGTGAATGGAAACAGCCAAAGTAGATGAATGGGCAAATAAGTCATTGTACATATATAAAATGAAATGCTATGCAACCGGAACAGGACAACGGTGTGTCTGTGAAACATAACACAGGTGGACCTGGAGAGCATAATGCTTAGTGACACAATATTATGTGATCCTCCTTTTATAAGAAGATAAGAATAGATAAATATAATTAGGCCTGTAAGGTGAACCAGAGATGTATACAAACCATAGATAGGTCAATGGGTTTGGGGCTTGCTTTTACTTCTAGACCTAATCTAAGAACAATGAGTTCTTATGACATGGCCCTGCTCAATGTTCACCCTCATGAAGAGACCACTGAAGATGTGGGGACTATAGCAAAGTGTTGTGAAGAAACCTTATGATGCCCAGCTAACAAAAAGAAGAATGTCTGGGGTCTTAAAGGCTTGTCATACAAAAGTAGCCATCTAAATGAGGTGTCAACTAAGTCCACATGGAAGAAGTACATCAGCCTGTGATCCAAAGAATTATAAAATAAAATCTAGCTCTAAAGGAGGGAATTGGAGTAGAGCATAAATTGTGACCACCTGGTTTGCAGAGGTTATGGATGACAGTGGAAGCCCAAAACCCATCGGCAGGTCTGCACATGGATTAAACGTCTGGTGAATTGCCCCCAATAATAAACTAGGGATGTCAATAGTCTTGCTGTCAGAGAGAGAGTATTGTAAACTCAATTATGTAAAATGTAGTTAGGTTAAAAATATTATCATTTGTTCTCCCTTTTGACCCATTTTGAATTTGTCCTAAGCTTGAATATTTTCTGCTTTCTTAGTGATTGAGGTTTGTCTTTGGTTTATTTTGTTATGTACGTATTTATTTATTCGCTGGTATTTTTTTATATTTTCCAGTATATGAAATCAGTAGAGATAGGAACCGGATTAATGGTTTTTTGGGTGCACGGGAGGGCAGGTTGGAGGGAAATGGGCAGCTGATAACAATGAGAACAAGAAAAAGAACATATTCTACAACTGACTGTGGTGATTATTATACAACTCTTTTTAATATGGCTGATCTAGTGAAATGTATGATATACAATCATATATCAATGATTAGGACCAAAATGTACAGATGTGCTTTATAAATTGATGTATGAATATGTATGGATTGTGATGAGAGTTGTATGAGTCCCTAATAAAATGTAAAAAAAAATACAAGTAAAAAAATCTATTTTTTTAACAATAGCTATAAAGAGAGACCAATGTTCACTAGTGGTTACCAGTGAGAAGATGGGAGAAAGGTACTTCAGACCTTAGAGACTTATTTTTGATGTTGAGACACCAAAAAAATCTCACCACCACTGAGTCATTTCTGACTACGAGCAACCTTGTGTGGCAGGGTAGAACTTCCCCGCAGGTTTGCAAGACTGTAACTCTTTATGGGAGTAGAGCACCATCTTCCTCCCCTGGAGCAACTGGTGTTGGGAAAGATGGCATTGAATGTAAACACGGTACAACCAAAGTAAAAATGGTTGTTTGAGCACATACTGATGGTGTAGGCAAATAGGTATAAAGTGAGGTACAAGCGTGTGCATAGGCAAGAAAAATGAAGATTTATATAGGAATGTGTATGGTAGTTGGGTTTTATGTCAAGTTGGCTGGGCCAGGATTCTCAGTGGTTTAGCAGTTGAGGCCTCGCCCATGACCCATCACATAGCCTTCAGATGAAGGACACTCTTTAGGCATGAGCTGAGCCTCGTTGTTGTTGTTGTAGTTAGGTACTATTGAGTCAGTTCCAATTCTTAGTGACCTTACGTTCAACAGAAAGAAACACTGCCTGGTCCTAGGCTATCTTCACAAATGATCTTATGTCTGCATACATGGAGCCTATTGTTGCAGCCACCGGGACTCTCGACTGATTCCAATTAGTTTTAAAAAATAAACAAACAAACCTAAAAGGAGTGACTAACTAATGAGACAAATTATTGGGTCTTCTGTGTAGATTGTTGTTTGTCTCTAATGAATATCATCACAGATTAATTTGTTTCCCCTTAAAACATGTGTCAACTTGGTCAGACCCTGATTCTCAGTAGTTTGGCCATTATGGCCTGATGTAATATGATCTAGGAGCTAACCACGAGGTCTGCAGTTCAAAATCGCTAGTCATTCAAAGGGATAAAGATTAGGCTTTCTGCTCCTAGAAAGAATTACAGGCTCTGAAACCCAAGGGAGCCATTCTACTCTGTTCTACGAGGTCAGTATGAGTCAGCAAGGACTTGACAACAGTGTGGTTTGGGTTGGGTGATCTGGTGTGATAAACCAATAAGAAGATTCAGAATGGGTTGAACACCCTTAATCTCAAACAGGCCAAGCTCAGATCCTACACAAGGGGAATTTCCTTGGGGTGTGGCCTGTCGCACCATTTTATAGAGGGGGTGAGAAGGACCTACCACATAA
The DNA here is from genome assembly GCF_050624435.1 of Tenrec ecaudatus. Taxonomy (NCBI): domain Eukaryota; kingdom Metazoa; phylum Chordata; class Mammalia; order Afrosoricida; family Tenrecidae; genus Tenrec; species Tenrec ecaudatus. The sequence goes on along the minus strand of NC_134532.1, from coordinate 59,465,658 downwards.
AGAAAGATGAGCTGGGAGTGGGTTACGCACCGTTTAGACCTGGGGTCTCTGTGCTGAGAAACTCCTAGGCCTAACAGAAGATCTCTGCCAAGACACCAGGAGATCTACAAAGATGCCTGATTTACAGATGGTCAAAGGGAAACACGGGGGCCAACAGTGGGAGATGGACTTTCCTAGAACTAGCACTTTGCATTTGGACTTGAAAGATCTTACAGTGTGAAAAAATCTATTGTGTTCGTTAAAGTCAACATTGTGGTATTGTTTTAACAGCATCACTAGGTAACTAAGATAAATATGATCATTGAAAAGGATGTTGGAAAGATGAAAGATAAAAGGGAAAAAATGAATAGTACCCGGGCAAAAGCAAATGCATTGCTTTCATCAGCACAACAGAAACTCATTCTGCCTACTGCCAGGATCATGTGCTTTTGGAGGAAGGAAAAATGAAAGCTCTATTAAATTAAAAAAAAAACCAAACATTTTATTGGGGAAAAATTCAGACATGATAGCATTCAATTGTTCAGTTATATCAACCAATGTTCTATAACCACTGCCACAATCAGTTTCAACATATTTTCTTCTTTCTTTTCCGCCTTGATTTCTGTACCCCATCGTCCCCTAACCTCTATTTTCACCCACCTCAGAAACTCTTCATCTAGTTATTGTCTCTATAAACTGCCCATCTTGGGTTTCATATATTGAAAAGCATAAAAAAATCACATAACAGACTCAAGAAGACTACCAACAATAGCAAAATTCAACAGAGATAAACCCTAGTATGAAACAAAAGAAAATATTAAAAACCAGATCAAGCTCCAGGGGTATCAAAAGGGACATCAAATGACACAGTGTCAACCACTCAAGTCATATTTTTATTGTAATCCACTCTAATTGTCTCTATAATACTCTCTGTCTGATAACTTAGCTATTCCATCCCCCAATTATGGTCAGAGGGAAATGACCGGAAGCTCATTCCATGTGTAGATTCTGCAGATGCATTTGGCGCTTCTACTGTCACCATAGTCTTCTGCAAACCAAAATTTCACAATTCAAGCTCCTGTTACCATTCTCTCATTAGCATTTAGATGCTCTTATTTACAATCCTTCAGTGGCTGATGTTGGTGTGCTTCTCCCATGTGGCCTTGGTTGAGGACACACTTGGATGGCTGCTTGTTTGAAAACAAGTCTTTAAGACCCCAGATGCTATTCTTTCTGGTAGCTGAGCACCATCTAATTTTTTCACCACCTTTTGCTGTGTCACCCAGGATGTCTTCCTGAGGGAGAGTATCAAGCAGGGCCATGTTGTAAGAACTAATTGCTCTTAGATTGAGTAAGGATTAAGTGTGAGCCCCAAATCCATTCTTATGTCTATGTTTGCTATCTGCCTCTGGTTCACCAGACAACTTTATCAAACATCTCCCTGAAGCATAAGATGCTTCTGTTTATAATGTCATTATTTTTAAACAATTTTTGCAGCCTCATTTCCAGACAAGAATCTAAGTATCTCAAAAACACTGAATATAATATTATATACTTGAGATTTTATATGTTCTTATAAAAAATTATTTCACATTATTAGTAATAAACCAACAAGAAGGAGAAGTTAACTTCTAAAAATACTGAGACTAAAGATCCTCAATTTGCCCCCTGGGATTCTTTAGCAGATATACAGTCACCATTTCAGAGCTAAAAGGAGCTTAAAGCATCATTTTTAAAACAAGGAAATGAAGGTCCAGCGAGCCTAAGGGAATGCCAGACCTAGGGAAAAAATGATGATTCTCTTGGCATCTATATGATCCATTAAAACACTGAAATGATGGTTAGGTCACCCTTAGATGGCATGATTGTACAAACAGAAGGAGAGGAACATTTACAAAATAAATGCTATTTAAACAAACTCACTTACTGTCATCGAGTCAATTCTGACTCATAGAGATCCTAAAGGACAGAACATAACTGCCTCTGGATTGCTGGGGCTATAAATCTTTCTGTGAGGAGACAGTCTGCACAGGGGCTGGTGGTTCTAAAACACTAACACTGATTAGCAGCCCGACTCAACAGGGCACCTTTAGCCACTGTTGGTGAAGAGCTAATTTTCATAATTTATTGAACTGTGTCCTCTCAAAACTGTACAATGTAAGTTCTATTAAGCCTACTTTAAAGGTAAGGAAACTGAGGCCAAGAAAGGTCACAACACTACCAGGAAACAAAACCGGCACTGAGATCTTGGATCTGTCTACCTACAAAACCACGTCTCTTTCAAAGACACCATTCTGCCTTCTGGGAGCTGAAGTGAGAAGTGCAATTACTCCGGCTACTGAAGAGGTAATTTTTCCTCATTTTCTGGCTGTTAAGCAGAAACTGAACTTCAGAGGCAAATTATTTCAAGATGACATACCTGTTGTGGAGTCAATGACAAAAAGGGACGACTGGTCTCCAGGAATGAGCTCATAAGCCACCGTTCCATAAACCCCAGAATCTCTGTCGGTGGCAAGAGTGTTGATGATCTCAGTGCCCGGCTGGGTTTGCCCACTGATGCTAGTCACATAGGCTGATGGGTTAAACACAGGCCGGTTATCATTCACGTCCTCCACTTCCACACGAACAAAAGCCTGGGCACTTAGCCCACCCTGTAAGAGAAATTAGCAGTGGTTATACATGAATCTCTGCTGGCGCTGGGATACAGAATAACTGGCAAGGGCCCTAGAACAGACAGTTGGTATGTATATATGCAGATAGTCATTCATTTTACTATTATCCCTGAGATGAGCTTATGAGTAACAGCATGATATCTATACTTCAGCCACGATTTTTAAACATTAATGAGAATTTCAACTGAAAGCTCCTATAAAGCAATAATTTTAGAGTTGAAGCCAAAGATGCTCAAGGAAAGTTGTCCTGATATTTTTTCAGAAACACTTTCCAAAGAATGTACAGATGTGCTTTATACAATTGATGTATGTATAGGTATGGATTGTAATAAGAGTTGTATGAGCCCCTAATAAAATGTTTAAAAAAAAACAACACTTTCATCGTCAAGATAATTTTTAACTGAACCTTGGTAAGTGCTGAAGAAAAAGGGAGGATGCTATTTATCTTGCCATGCACGAACTCTGGCTTATGGGGACCGGTGTGTGCCTGAATAGAACTGTACTCCAGAGACTTTTTAATGACAGAGTTTCCAAAAGCAGATAACCAGGGTTTTCTTCTGAAGCTTATCTGGCTGGACTCAACACTCAAGCCTTCTTGCAAGCAGCAAAGCGTGTGAGTCAATTGCACCCCTCGGGGACCCGTGAAGGCCTCATGAAGAAGTACCATGTGAATGAAGATTGATTTATATGAGACAGCTAAATTATCTGGAGTGCATAATCCCTGAGCTGAAGCACACCACGCCCGTTTGGAGAACCAAAAGGAAGTACAGGAGTTGAGGGGGCTGTGTGTGTCTCGGGGGGAGTGGTGGCGCAGTTGTGAGAAAAAGGTTATTGAAGATTCTAAAGACTTTTGTGGTACACCATGGCTCATGGATATGAATAGAAAGGCAGCTTCATCTTGACTCCGAATTGAACAGTGTAGACCTGGCAACAGTGTTCCGAACAGACTGAAAGGCAGGATGAGGACGGAGGAAGAGCAGCTAGGGACTCTTGTAATAACCAGCTCTGTAAGTGGATGGCTGCCTAAACGGAGTTGCTGTGAAGGGAGCGGTGCTGTTGAATCAATTTTCCATTCATACAGACCTTCCTTGACACAATAGAACTGTCTCATAAGATGGCAGTATAGCGGTTAAGTGAGGGGCTGCTAACCACAAGGTCAACAGTTTGAAACCACCAGGCAGCCCTAGGGAGAAAGACAGGGCTTTCTCCTCCTATAAAGCATTACAATCGCAGAAACCCACAAGGGCAGTCCTAACTTATTCTATACAGGGTCACGATGAATAGGCATCGGCTCGAGGGCAGTGAACATCGTTAGGCAAGCATATCGTTAGGGTTGTCTGTTGCTTACCAGCCAGGTGCTGACCATTACACCACCGAGGTTCTTATCACGGGGTGCTCTCGTGTTGATTCTGAATCACAGCGGCCCTGTAGGACAGAGCCACACTCCATCCACAGGGTTTCCAGGCTACAAGCATTACAGCACAGAGCCCTGGTGTTATAGTGGGTTATGCATTGCTCTGCTAACTGCAGGGCCAGAAACTGGAAACCCCCTCTGGAGAAAGTGAGGCCTTTTTGGTCTAGTACAGCTACAGTCTCCGAAACTCACATGGGAAGTTCAACTCTGTCCTCCAGGATTGCTCTAAGGCCGAATGCCCTCAATGGCAATGCGTTTGGTTGGTCGTTGGAATATTCATGGGAGCAGATCTTTCCTGCCTCCGAACTGCTGGCGGCTTCAAACTGCCACCCTTTTGGTTACTATCCGAGCACTTCACCGTTGCACCACCAGAGCTCCTTACCAGAGAAAGCACTGCTCCAAAATACTGGTGACCACCCTGGCTTTGGCACTCGGAATTATTTTAAGTCTTAGGTCATCAGGTATCACTATGCCTGAGGTGATGTGAAATAGATCCTAGATTGTGTGTCTTGTGTTACAACCACCTGAAAACAAGAATAAGGAAAGATAAAATAAAAGCAGAAAGGAACCTTCGGCAGTTTTGTGGTGTGTTTGGCTTTGTTTTCTTTTTCCCTCCTTGAGTGAAACATATGTTCCTACTTTAAGGCACGATTTTCCACTTCTATCTGCTGTATTAGACACTTTCATCTTCCACTCAAGTCCTTGGTAAGTCGCAACATCCGGCATTTCCTCACTCTCCTCTTTTCCTCGCTCCTCCTCATTGTTTCTCCTTTTCTTTGCTTTTCTGGTAGCAGGAGACATTGGGCAAAGAGGACAAAGGAAGGAGGCTTGGCAAGAGATGAAGGGAGGGATGCTCGGCAGGGATCTGGACACATGTGCTAGGGATGAGGGGGGGCAGAAAGCTCGGAATAAATTGAACAATGAACCGGAAAAGAGCTTTCATTCTCTGGGGTCCCACATACCCCAGGCTTTCTAACTCAAAGTCACTGCCTTTGAGCTGATTCCAAGGCAGAGCCACTTAATAAGACAGGGCAGAACTACTCCTGTCTGTTTCTGAGACTGTGAATTTCCATGAGCGTAGAAGGCTCCACCTCAGGCTTTAAGGGCTAAAGAAAAAGAATTAAGGGCTACATCTTTAGTAACAGGGCACTTTTCCATATTGTAAGTTGAATTAACCACCATCCCTAAATTTGCCATACTGTGGTGGCTTCGTTGCTGCTATGATACTGGAAGCTACACACCGGTGCTTCAGATACCAGTAAGGTCAACCATGGAGATAGGTTTCAGCTGAGCTCCCAGACTAAGAGTAGATAAAAAGGCCTGGAGATAAAGGAGGGGGTACCCCCCAAAACGGATTTTTTAACTTATGTATTTAAATTTTTTTTTACACACCAACCTTAGGATCTTCAATGTACTCTCCCTTAAGGACACTTAATACACTTGTCAAATCTATGATTACATTCTTGGAAATATTTTTCAAACTCTTCTGTTTAGGAGGCTGAGAGACCTCCCTTATTTTTTCTTCACCTCTTCTGTGTCATCAAATTGCTGCCCTTTCATGTCCTTCTTCATTCATGGAAACAGAAAGAAGTCACACAGAGTGAGGTCAGGTGCATAAGGTGCATGGGGAAAGAGAAGCATGCTGTCTTTTGCCCAAAATTGACACCCTGAAATGGCTACGTGAGCAGGTGCTATCGTGGTGGCAAAACAAGTGCCCCTTCTGCCTCAAATCAGGCCTTTTTTTTGTCATGCAATGTTATGCAAATCTTAAATAGAAAGCTTGATTACTAGTCTGCCATGGTGGAAAGAACTCCAAATGCACTATCCCCTTCACATCAAAAAAAACAAAGGAGCATCCTCTTAATCTTTGATTTCACTTGATGAGCTTTTTTTTTTTTTTTTTTTGGCAAGGGGATGATGGCATCCTCCCTTGACTTGATTAATGTCTGCTTTCAGAGTCCTAAGAATAGCACCAGGTCTCATCATGAGTAATGACCTTGGGGACAGTCTGGGCTACTTTAGAGCTGTTCTTTCAAAGCACAGCATGTTTCCACTCATTGCTCTTTTTGCTCATCAGTCAGAACCGGAGGCACGCATTTCACAGTGACCCTTCTCATTTCCAAGTCTTCCTTTGAAATTCGCTGAACTGAGCTCCAAGATCATCCAGATAATTTCCTATATCTTTAGTGATCTCATGTCCATCTTGGAGCAGAAGCATATGAACTTCATCAACATTTTTGTCTGTTCACGTAGTTGACAGACATCCAGAATGAGGTTTGTTATCAGTCGACATTTCACCTTTTTTGAAATTAGAAAACCATCGGTACACTTGAGTTTTCCCCATAGCGCTGAACTTGTAATCTGTGCTCAACGTCACAACAGTTTCTGCGGCAGTTTTACTGAGCAAGAAACAAAATTTCACAGCTGCACACAGTTTTCTTAAATTGGTCATCACCAAAAATGAGGTTTGAGTGAAACTGCTTTTAAGAAACAATTCACTGTGACTAGAGAGAACCTTCCCAGGGAATGCCGCTGTGTGCACTTGCTTGAGTTGCTCAGTGCTAACCTAGCTGGGGAAAACCCGTACTATAAAAGCTCCACCCAGTAGAGCTATTTTCCATTTTTGGGGGGCAGCCCCACTTATATACCTCTGAAAAGCAGCCCATGGAAACCCTGTGGGCCACAAGACAGGATATGGTTGGCTGTAGGACTGGGAGAGACACAGTAACTACAACCATGGATTTAATAAACTCCCTATTTTCCCAGACCTTCAGCCAGGACTAGGAAATGTTTTCCTCTGTTAGCCATAATGTTGCATGAGTTAGAGCCATCTTATAGGTGACAAAGTGGAATCGACATGCTAGGACCATGCCAGTTACAAATTATAGTGAGATAAATGGGGGTCAGTTGTGATTATGATGTAAACAATGGAAGTTTTGTCAGATGTATCTGCTTAAAGTACAGACTGACAGCACATCTAAATAATGCATAGGTTTCCTTCCTGGTGAAGTGGAGTAAGAGGGAACTGCAGCTAAAGATACAAAACCCACAACCACCAAATCCACTGCCATTGAGTTAATTCCAACTCAAAGCATCTCTATATGTCTGAGTGGAACTGTACATCTTCACAGGAGTAGACAGCCTCATCTTATACCTGCTGATCAGTTGGTGGGCTTGAACCACCAATCTTGCAGTTAGCATCCCAACAACTAACTCACATCGACACCTCAACCAACCAAATAAATAAATACACTAATTCCCACCTTATAGGGACCCAAGATCCCTGAAATCCATGGCAATGTAACCAACAGTAAAAGAACTCTCCAAAGGACAAAGCAGAAACCCTACTGTCACGGAATCACGAATCTTTTTACAAGAGAAGCATCGTAGATTACCTGTCTTTCTTTTGTGTAAATCCATTTGTATACACGGAGTCTCGCAAATAGGGGTGCTTGGCTTTTATAATAGTGATTGATGAATGTGTGTTAGGTGTGCTTCGCATGTATTTCCTCCTTCATTGTAATTATTTTTTGTTTGTTTCTCCTCTTGTTACAGATTAGAAAAGCAACGCATGAAGCGGCTTTGGGACCCACCCAAGGCTGTAAACACCAGATCCTCGATTGAAACAAGGATTCATGTGTCTCAAGCCAGCGGTGACTTTAATCAGACTCTTCAGAGTATTGCTCTAGTGTAAAGTCCACTGTCCCATTAAGGCATTGGTATTGGAAATAATGTTTACTTTGTTTACAGTGGCTTAGCTTTAAAGACAGGGTCCCTGCTTTCAAACAATTTGAGACATTTGTAGCACATGATCTATCTGGATTCTGGTGTCCTGGGTTCATGACTGGCTCTCCACATGTCCTGTCCTGTACCCTATAGAGATTAGGTGGTCCCAGAGTCTGAGCTATCTGATCTGCAAAGCATGGTTACTATCTATTGGTCTAATAGGCTTGCTGTTGGAATCCGTGGTAAAACATATGGAAGTATTTGTACTGGTTAATCACCAAAAACACAAGATCTTTGAAGTCCCTTATCCTAAATACTTCAGATTTGTGTAAGAATCCTATCATTTTTAGATTTTAGAAATTTAATCATGTGCATGCACCTAGTTGGGTTTGGAGCAGTTTGTTAGTCTGGGTTGACTACAGAAACAAATCTAGAGACACTCATATGTGTATAAGAAAGATCTTTATATAAAACACCAATTATATATTAAGAAAACAGCCCAGCCCCATCCAGGTCAAGTCTATAAGTTCGATATTAGCCTGATATCAGTCTACCAATTCTTCTTTAGACTCATGCAGCACATGCAATGACACCGAAAGCAGGAAGATCACAGGCCAGTGAGTGGAAAGTCTTATAGATCCAGTGGCAGTGGAAGCATCCCAGCATTGGTGTGGGTCTTCACGTGTCTTCTCCAACTCCAGCGCTCTAGCTCCACCAGCATAGCTCCATGTGGTTTCTCAGTAGGAAGATGAAGCATAGAGAGAGTTGATCTGGCCTCCAGATCTCCTTAGCTCTCCAAATGAGGTCATCATGCTGTGATCCGATTGACAGGCTAAACTCCACCCTTTCACTCTTAATACCCTCAAGTTGACATCAGATTATGTAACTACCACAGGCAGCAATCAGTAATTGAACACTTAATATTCAGCAATAAAAGGTATAAATAGGCTCACTTAGAGAGAAAACCTATTAAGAACTTGAATAGCTTCCTATTGATAGAGATGAAAGAGTTTACCTGCTATTAACTAAGATACTAGGAATAGAAGAGTTTAATATTTGATTTGCTTAAAATACAAAATATAACAGGATCTTCTCTTACAGTAAAAATTCCTTTTAAACTTGATCAGTAGGTATGTCCTGACTCAGGAAGGATGCTACACTAGCAAGGCCATTAAAGTAAGTAGCCAGACAGGAAGCATTCCCATTCAGAAGCCTCAGGATAACGCCAAGCATGGATGCATCCCCCAATTTAGATAAACAAAGGAACATGAAGTTCAGAGGATAGTGATCTAATGGGCCCTGAAGAAATGGAGGTATAGATAATTTCCTAATAATCATTGTGAAACCTATCTTCTCAGAATATCAATTGTAACCTGCTATCATTATGAAAACCTGCTAATCTCTCCCTGTAGTCCTTGTCAAACAACAAAACAAATAAATAAAAAACCCTCTGCTCTGTCATATGGTTTAAAGTATAAAGCTCATTGACTAAAACAGTTTAAAGGTAGTAATACCACTGGTTCCTTCTGTCAGACTTGCAGAAATAAACTTAGTTTTTATTGAATCACTGGCTAAAACAGGGATGGGCATGCCAGACCACTAGTCTGCTGGTAACACTATCCTTTCAGGTCAAGTTTCTCACTAAATGAAATTATAAAATTTTTCCTTTGGGCAACTTTTGGATTTCACAACTATAAGTAAAAGATAGTGGACCTTTATTATCAATAAATTATTCATTTTATATCTTTTTTATTAATTAATAAATAATAGGTGCTGCCCTGCAGTTTGACCCAACCCATCCCCTACTGCCATCAAGCATATTCGGACTCCTGAGCATCCGGTCTGTGGTTTCTAAGGCTGGAAAGCCTCATGCAGAGGGGCTGGGAGGTTTTAACTGCTTGCCTTGTAGTAGCAGCCCAACACAAGTACTTCCCAAAGAGCCTTTTGTACATGAATTCACGGAAGAAGATGAGTTACGGCATGTCTCAGTCTTTCTTGACCACAGAAGCCTCTTTGGACAAAGCATATTGGGAGACCAGACCCTCTTATAATATAGGATAGACTGTTCTAAGTTCATTTTATCTTGGCCTCAGAAAACTCACTTCCAAAGCAATGTAACTAAGCTTCTGTGCAGCTCCCAGACTGTTCTGGCAAGGCAGCCGGACAGACTGACACAGAACCACCCAGCCATGCCTCTTCCACAGGCCTGATCTCAGGAACTGTGTGAGAGAAAGGTTGTTATTTTTAAGCCACTATGATTGACAATATTTTTATGAGACAATAAAACATTCCATAACTTCCAGGCATAAACATATCTGAAATTTGTCCCATTCCCATCCTTTTTCTCTCACCAGGTAACTCTGGTTCATGTAACCATCATTTTAAAATTTTGAATTATGGTAAGAGTTTACTAACTAATCTATCTTATTTCCAGTGCACTGACAACACGCTATGAAGGTGGGAATCACCTGAGAAATCTATAAGTTTGAAAACATACCATCCTGAGAGATAGGAAGGTAACCAATGAAATCAGCAGATGGGGAAATGTTCCTGCTGCTATTTTCCTATTGGTCATTTTCCACTCTCTCGCCATTTTTGCCTAAGGATTCTCCGAAGAAATATGGAAAGAAAAAGAATGCCAGAAAATATCAAATGCACTGCCATCGAGTCGACCCTGACTCCTAGTGACCCTCCTGGAGAGAAGAACATGACTAACCCTATGAGTTTCCAAGATTGTCGTTCTTGACTGCAATAGAAAGTCCTGCCTTCTTTCACATAAGTGTGGGGAGTTTTCAACTGCTGACCTTGCAGGCCATAGGCCAACACATAGCCACTGATTCATGCTCATATGTAACCTGTACGTCTCTCAACACTTGAGGGCTGTGCTCTTCTTTTCAGTATTTTCTAGCCTGTATTTTCTAATTCACTGAGCAATGGTATTAAGAAATAAGGGTTCAGTATATAAAAAAGAAAGCAAACAACCAGAAAAACAAACAGTAAACTACGATAGTATGAAAGCCAAGAGGAACAGTGTTCAGAGAATAATTTCAAATTCACTGAGTCTGAACAAAAAATGAAAATTTATAAAAATGATCCCTGACTACGGCAAAAGAGTGATCATGCTGATGAAATCAGTTTAACTGGAGACACAGGAGGGAAGAACAGAGAAAAGAAAGGTTGAAAAGTGATGAGCTAAAGGCCAGTATTGTACATCGACCTGCTATTAAGGTGGTTTTTGTTTCCATGGCAATTCCATGTGAAGAAAGAGAAGGAATAAAATCACTAAAGAGGCACAGACATCAAAAAAACGTTTGCTTTTAACAAAGCCCACGTGGAAGAAGCACACCGCCTGTGTGAGCATGAGGTGTGGAAGGGACCAGGCATCAGGCATCAAGGGGGAAAAAATCATGTCATTGTGAATGAAGGGAAGAGGGGAGGTGGGGTCCCAAAGCCCATCTGTAGACACTGGACATCCCCTGACAGAAGGGTAGCGGGAGGAGACAAGCCAGTCAGGGTGCAGTGGGGCAACAATGAAACATACAACTTTCTGCTAGTTCTTAAATGCTTCCTCCCCTCCCCACTATCATGATCCCAATTCTACCTTACAAATCTGGCTAGACCAGAAGATATACACTGGTACAGATAGCAACTGAAAACACAGGGAATCCAGGACAGATGAACCACTCAGGACCAGTGGTGAGAGTGGCGATACCAGGAGGGTGGAGGGAGGGAAAGGGGGAACAAATTACAAGGATCTACATATAACTTCCTCTCTGGGGGACAGACAACAGAAAATAGGGTGAAGGGAGACATTAGCAAGTGTAAGATACGGCAAAATAATAGCAATTTCTAAATTATCAAGGGTTCATGAGGAAGAGGGGGAAAATGAGGAGCCGATACCAAGAGCTCAAGTAGAAAGCAAATGTTTTGAGGATGATGATGGCAACAAATGTACAAAGGTGCTTGACACAATGGATGGATGTATGGATTGTGAGAAGCATTGCACGAGCCCCCAATAGAATGGGGAGAAAACTGGACAATGAATAAGGAAATTGAACAATTGATGCCTTTAAATGATGATGTTGGTAAAGAATGATATACTGTAAGCTGGCAGTAAAACAAACAAATATATCTTGGAGGAAATACAGCCAGGATATTCCTTGGGATGCAGCATAGTGAAACTTTATTCGAGATATTGGATCATCAATTTATTTTGGATAATAAACCACACGTTATAGCAACTTGCATTCTTTGTCTTCTTTTCTATTGTCTTGCTAGAGATATCCTTGTTTGTATCAAAAGCATATCTCTTTCCTGCTCAGGGTCCCAACTCCACAAACCTTCTCAATGGCGTCACTTCTACAGTGACCCCCTTCTTGTGATCCATCACTAAATCTCAAATGAATGGACTTGACCTGGTCTGGGCTGGATGTTTTATGTTTTACATTATGGTACCAGGAGCGGGGTACTACAGAAACAAATCTGAAGATGGAGACTAGATATTTGTTTGACCTCTGCCTGATGGTAGTTTTTCTTCTGAATCTCGCAAGAGGTCAGATATGGCCATGCAGTTTATTCAATTTTTTTTCTAGAAAGAACATGCAAAGTGAAAGTTTTAATGCATGGAAATTGTCTTTGGTTAATCCTGTCTCAAATGGCAAAAATGAATGTGATAAATATAAACTTTAAGCTAGGGGTTGGAAATGCCCCTTGAACAGCTCCTCTAAGACCAGCAGCTTGGTGAAACTGGCTGAGAGAGATCACAATGGCTGACAGAAGGCCTGCCCTGGCTTGATGCAGCCAGAGGCCTAGGGTCATTTTGCATATGAATGGGATAGTTTAGATAAGAACGGAATTTGACTTTTAAGAATTGAGTTTAGGATTTGACTCTACAAGGTTTATACTGATTTCTTCTGCCTATTGCTATTGATACAATGATTGATAGAAATGATTACAAGGAAAGATGAAAATAAACAGTTTGCAAGATCACTGTCTTCAGCCATTCATTTGAATCTCTAAATGGGTTAGGGCACGCCTGCAAAGAAAACTCTGAAAAGATAACTTTTGGGGGGTGCCTAAAGCTGGGAACTCTCCTCTCTAGGACTGAATGTTAAAGGGAGCCTGTGGGCAGCCTGAAATGCTTGCTAGGTGACCACCTGGATCCACTGTTGAGTGGAAGGTGGAGAAACACAGCAATAAAGAAACAAGTTGAGTCTGGCCACTGACACCTGTGGACCTAGTTCACAGGGACTAAAGGAAAAGATGAGAGCAGGCTGGCTGGTCCGAAGTTCATGAGCTACAACAAGGGGGCTGGGTTCTTTAGAATTAGTGATGGCACCCATGGTCCATGACCAATGGGCACCCTGATGCGGCTAAATGAGGCAGCTCACATTGAGTTGACTAGAACCCAACCAGATGAAGAAAAAATCTTTCAGCCTGTGAATTGGTGCATGTTGCTACTGACTTTATGGATGACCTGTCCTGAATTGACTTTGCTTGTGGACTCACAAGCACCCAACTGGAATGAAGAGTCTTCACATCAAAGAATATGATGGTTGTCTCCTCAGAGCACTGGGTTGATGTCAGTGCGCAGTATAGAAAGTGGATACCCAAAACCGGGAGGATGAAGGCATGAAGTGGCTGGCTTACAAACTTTCACAGGGGGGGTAATATGTTGATAGGATTATAGGATTATGGTATAGGTGTTCACATAAATGTACTTGTTAAGTATAAAATATTTTTGTGGTGTTCATTTATAGAGTATTATGTTTAAATGAGGCTGGCATCTTTTTAACTATATGTATTTTAGTTTCATCCTGTTAGGCACAAATATAACTTTACTATTGTCTTTGTTTTAAAAATTATGTATGGCTATGGCCAAAGAGTTGTATAAAAGAGTCAAAAGGGCTTAAGTGGAGAGCAAATGCTTTGAGAGTGATTAGGACAAAGAATGTACAGATGTGCTTTATACAATTGATGTATGTATATGTATGGATTGTGATAAGAGTTGTATGAGCCCCTAATAAAATGTTTTTTTTTTAAAGAGTCAAATTGACAAGGGGTGGTCTGCTGTAGTTAAATAACCTTGTGCCAACTTGAGGTTATTATGAGTGAAGGGGTGGAATCTAGCCTGTCAATCAGGTCATAGCCCATGATGCCTCTGTGTGGGCATGGCCTTCTCATGAGGATTCTGGGAACTCCACCCGCCCTCTTTCTTTTTGCTACACATTCCTGTTGACATGGCACATGGAGTCATGCTGATGGCAGTCAGAGGCCTAGAGAATCTTCCAATGCTACTGGACCTACGGAAATTTTCATCCACTGACCTGTGATCTTCCTTCATTTGGTATCCTTGTATGTGCTGTGTCAGTCTGAAGAGAAATTCATGGGCTGATATTGGACATATGGGCTAATACCAAACTTATGGACTTGATCTGGACTGGGCTGGGATATTTATTGATACATATTTACTTCTTGATATAAAATTCTCTCTTACACGTACATATAAGTGTCTCTGGACGTGTTTCTCAAGTCAATCTGGCCTAACCCAGAGCTCTTCCAGAAAATGGCAACTGCTGCTCAGGCTGGGAAAGCTTCATGGAAGAATGGTGTGGTTAAAGATGGGCTTGAATGATGGAATAGAGACTGGCAAGCTGAAAGGAAAAGAAGGCATGCTTCATACAGTATGTCTGTGAAGTAGGTTCAATATGGCAACAGAAATAAGTCAGCAAGGAGGTTTAAATTAACTATCTGAGTTGATTTTCTATTCCAGTGCCAATGCTACTAATCAATGCACTACTTCTCTCTGGCGGTAAAACATTGCTGGCATCAAATTATCTTATTTGTGTTCAGATAATTTCTATGAACACTTTCTCAAGAGCTTGTGAATGCAGCTAATTAGAAACAGATGGTTGACTACCACAGTGGTATTGGATTTAAACTGGTTATTTGATTCTAAAATGACCTTTTAAGATTGTTTTAACAACTATTAAGAATACATTTCTGAAGCCTGGGGTACTGTGTGTGCACATGCCAAGTTTTAAATAACCACACAGACTTGAATCATATTGCCCTCTTTACTCCTGTTTCTGTTTTCTACAATTTTTTTTCTGGCATAAAAACTGAGATTACTAAAACCACATATTCAGGTGTGTATGAAGCTGTAACCAAATAGATACTGAGAAAACAGTGGAAATATTCTCACTTTATTTTCATGCTGCTTTCTATATGCTTACTTGTAATAAATATAATTTAAACTCATTTTTCCCAATAACTCATGCCCACTAATTTGAAATAACAAACATTAGACAGGTGTGAGCAGTGTTCATCCACACAAAGGAAAAATATTTAGCTAATAAGAAAAGAGTAAAATCTCAAAAATAAATTTGAGTGTTAAAATGCACGGAAAATTGGATACGGTAATTCTTAAATATAATTCATCAGAAAAACCAAGGAACTTTTGAGAGAGCCAAGACAAAAACAGCAAAAAAAAACATGTTATCATGCTCTATTACAAAGATAATATAAAAGAAAGCATGCCGTTAACTCAAAAATAGATGAATAGATCAAAGGTATAAATTGCCTCCAAAGAGATGTATGCATATGAGGGGAAGTCAAAAATTATTGCTACAACATAATGTAAATTTCATTAAATAAAATATCAAAATACGAAGCTATTCTTTTTGACATATCCTCCATCTTGATGAATACACACACATCTGAAGACAATATTGTCACCTCTCTCACCCTCCCCTATAGAACTCTGCCCTACTTGAGATGCACACGGTCAGAATGGCAGTTTGGGCATCCTCAAGAGAGTCACCTTGTGTTCCATCAAGTGAGGTTGTGTCATCTGCACAGTGAAGGTTGTTCATGAGTCTTCTAATCCTCATGCCAGGTTCTTCGTGTAGTCCAGTATCTCAGATTAGTTGCTCAGCACATAGATTACATAAATACAGTGAAGGTATGCAATCCAGACACACAGCCTTCCTGATTTTATTTTCTTTTTGCCCAACATAATAGGTTATTTTATTATTTTTAAGTCACTTGATTAGGGTCTCTTTCAGATATTATAACAATCCATAAATCAATTATATCAAGTGAACTGGCACATATGTTGCCATCACCATTTTCAATACGTTGTCTTTCTACTTGAGCCTTTGATATCAGCTCCTCTTTTATTCATTCCACCCCTACCCTCCTGCCCTCATGAACCCTTTATATATATATATATATATTTCATATCTTAGACTTTCCACTGGATCCCTTCACCCACATTTCTGTTATTTGTACCCCTCAGAGTGGGTAGGGTTGGAGTTATGCATCCATCATTGCTATCAATTTCCCCATTGATTTCTTCCCCCCTTACCCTTTCTGTACCCTCATGGTATTGCTACTCCTATTATTGTTTCTGAGGTGTTTTTTTTTTCTGTCCTGGAATATGTGTGTTGAGAGCACTTATCTGTACCAGTGTACATATTCCAGTCTAGAACTGGGGTCATGATAGTGGGGGAGGTAACATTAAAGAACTAGAGGAATGTTGTGTGTTTTGTCGGTACCATATTGCACCTTGGATGAATAGGCTCTTCCTTGTGATCCTTCTGAGGGAATGTCCAAGTGCCCACAGATGGGCTCTGCATCTCCACTCAGACCCCTTTCCTACACATAAATATAATTGTTTGGTTTTGATCTTCCAATACCTGATCACGTGAACACCTTGGGATCACACAGACTTGTATTCTTCTTCCATGTGGGCTTGTTTGCTTCCCTGCTAAATGGCCACTTGTTTTACTTCACACCTTTAAGACCCCATGCCCTCTTGTTCTGTTTGAATCTGCTTCTTAAACTATGTTCATATTTCACAGAGGAAAATGAAATGTTCTGGAAATCCGATCCTTTACAATGTTGTCCATAGTTTATTTGACCCTCACAGACATATACCTTTTGCATATACATAGTCAATTAAACATGGGTAAATATCTTTGGTATATTCTGCTTTCCGCCAAGATCCATCTGACCTCTGCAATGATATCATTCTATGTTCTCTCTGAAATCAAGTTTGAATATTTAGTAGTTCCCTGTCAACCCACTGCTGCAACCATTTTTTAAATTGTCCTCATCAAATCTTACTTATGTTAATGATATCAGTGATATTAATGAATAATTTCTGAATTCTAAATTTCTGTTAGGTCATCTTTCTTTGCAGTAGACACAAATATGTATCTCTTCTAGTTGCCTGGCCTGGTAGCTGTCTTCCAAATTTCTTGGCATAGTCTAGTGAGCACTTCTAGTGCTGTGTCAGCTTGTAAAAACATCTTAATCAGTCTGCTGTCAATTCATGGACCCTTCTTTCTTTCTCACCAATACACTAGTGAACCTTGGATGTCTTTCTTCAATGCCACCCATTTTTTCCATATGCTGTTCCTGACCTGGTGGAATGGGAACCTGTTCTTTTTTGTAAAGTGCTTCTGTGTATCCCATCCATCTTCTTTTTTTTCATAAATCAGAAAATCATCTTTTATTCACATTATAACCTATTTTTTGTTTATTCTTATGATCATTTTCTTTTTTTTCCTTTTCATTTTTTGTATTTTATTAGGGACTCATAGAACTCTTATCACAATCCATACATATACATACATCAATTGTATCAAGCACATCCACACATTCCCT
The DNA here is from genome assembly GCF_050624435.1 of Tenrec ecaudatus. Lineage (NCBI taxonomy): Eukaryota > Metazoa > Chordata > Mammalia > Afrosoricida > Tenrecidae > Tenrec > Tenrec ecaudatus. The sequence continues at coordinate 59,448,195 of NC_134532.1, read as the reverse complement.
GCCCCAATCATTCTCAAAGCATCTGCTCTCCACCTAAGCCCTATGCATCAGGTCCTCTTTTTTTTTCCCTCCCTCCCTGCTCTCCCCTCCCTCATGTGCCCCTGGCAATTTATACATTGTTATTTTGTCATATCTTGCCCTATCCGGAGTCTCCCTTCCCCCCTCTTCTCTGCCGTCCATCTCCCAGGGAGGAGGTCACATGTGGATCCTTGTAATCAGTTCCCCCCTTCCAACCCACTCACCCTGCACTCTCCCAGCATCGCCCCTCACACCCTTGGTCCTGACGGTATCATTCACCGTGGATTCCCTGTGCCTCCAGCCCCCGTATGCACCAGTGTACAACCTCTGCCCTATCCAGTCCTGCAAGGTAGAATTAGGATCATGGTAGTTGGGGGGAGGAAGCATCCAGGATCTGGGGGAAACCCGTGTTCTTCATCGGAACTACCTCGCACCCTTACTGACCCATCTCCTCTCCTAAACCCCTCTATGAGGGGATCTCCAGTGGCCGACACTTGGGCCTTGGGTCTCCACTCTGCTCTTCCCCCTTCATTCAATATGGTATATATATATATATATATATATATATATGTATATGTATATATATATATACACATATATCTTTTTTTTTGCATGATGCCTTATACCTGGTCCCTTTGGCACCTTGTGATCGCACTGGCTGGTGTGCTTCTTCCATGTGGGCTTCTTTGCTTCTGAGCTAGATGGCCGCTTGTTCACCTTCAAGCCTTTAAGACCCCAGACACTGTATCTTTGGATAGCCGGGCGCCATCAGCTTTCTTCACCACATTTGCTTATGCACCCATTTGTCTTCAGTGATCCTATCATGGAGGTGTGCAGCCAATGATATTATATTTTGTTCTTTGATGCCTGGTAACGGATCCCTTCGGGACCCCTCGATCACACAGGCTGGTGTGTTCTTCCATGTGGACTTGTTGCTTCCCATCCATCTTCTTTTGATGCTTCCTATATTGTTATGAGTTGGAATTAACTCAGGAGGAAGTATCAAAAGAAGGTGGAAAGAATACACAGAATCACTTCAACAAAAAGAATTGGATAACATTGAATCATTCAGGTGGTAGCACATAATTAAGGACTGCTCGTACTAATTGAGGAAGAAACTCAAGCTGCATTGAAAATGTTAGCATAAAATGAGACTCCAGGAATTTTGGAATACTAATTAATATGTTTCAGTAAGTTGGTGCATCCCTGAAACTCTCACTAGTTTATGCTAATAAATTTGGAAGACAGTTATCTGGCCCAGCAACCGGAAGTGATCCATATTTGTGTCCATTCCAAAGAAAGCTGACCAAGCATAATGTGCAAGTTATAGAACAATATTTTAAATATTACATTCAAGTAAAATTTAGTGAAAATAATTCATAAATGGCTGAAGTAATATACCAAGAAGGAACTGTCAACATTCAACCCAGATTCAGAACAGAATTTGAGTGAGGGATATCATTGCTGATTTGAGAGGAATTTCTACTGAAAGAAGAGAATACCAGAAAGATGTTCACTTCTATTTTATTGGTTATGAAAATCATTCACCTGTGTGGAACATAAACTATGAATAACATCGAAAAGTATGTGAATTCTGGAACATTCACTTTGTCCATGGAACCTGTTCACAGATCATGGGTTTTAAATCAGGAAAGAGTTGTGTCAGACCTGTATCCTTTTATTGAACTTATTCAACCTGTATGGTTAGTAAATATTTTGGGAAGCTAGACTCTAGGAAGAAGAATGCACCCTCAGGATTAGAGGAAGACTTAATAATGTGTAGATGACACAGCTTTGCTTGTAGAAAGATAGGAAGACTTGAAGCACTTGCTGATGGGAAGCAAAGGCCTTCAGTATGAATTGCAACTCAAAGTAAAGAGAAACAAAATCCTCACAACTGGGCCAATAGACAACCTCATGACAAACAGAGAGCAGATGGAATTGACCAATACTTTCGTTTTACTTTGATCCACAATCAGCACCCTTGGAAGCGGTGGTCCAATAAATCAAATGACATACTGAATTTGTCAAATTTGCTGCACAAGACTAAGGTGTGCCTGACTCAAGCTTTGGTGTTTTCAATGACCTCACTTGCTTGTTAAAATCAATGCGTAAGGAAGACTGAAGAAGAATTCATGAATTTAATTGATGCAGATCATGGTGTTGGTGAAGAATACCGGAAAGAACTTGGACTGTCACCAGAACAAGCAAACCCATCCTGAAAGAAATGCAGCCAGAATTCTCCTGGGAAGTGACAGCGGTGAAACTTTATCTCGTGTACTTTGGACACTTTATCAGGAGAGACGAATTTCTGGAGAAGGACATGATTCTTGGTAAAATAAAGGACCAGCAAAATAGAGGAAGCCCCTCAAGGCCATGGACTGACTCAGTGGTGCAACAATGGGCTCAAATATAACAATTAGGCAGTATTTCAGTTTGTTGTGGGGGCTCTGTAAGTTGGAACAGCAACAAAAAAGGAACTAGAAAGAAGCATCTACTATTCCATTCACTGAAATTTAAAAGCTGTGGAAACTAATTTCTAGTCTTAGAAGTGAAACAATGGTTGAATTTAAAGGGTGGTGGAGAGCCAGTATGATAACCCCAGCCAGAAAGTAGCAAAGGGTTTATGGGGTGCTGCTAATATTTCTTCATCTGGTGATGTCTCTATAGGTTTGCTCATTGAGCTGCGCACTTATGATTTGCATACTTTTATATAATGGTTTTATTCACCAATAAGAAGTTTTCTCAGAAAAAGGAGGGCATGTTAGGCAAATTGAATATGCCCCATTGATGAAAGTGGGGTTTACTTGAATATCAGAAAAGACAAGATTATCAACCTATTGAAACACACCAAATATATTAAAATCCAGAAATTTGTAACCACAGTAAGAAAAATATCATTGGACACCTTTGGCGATGATAAAGGAAACCATTCCCTATTCTAAACCTGGTAAAGAAAGTGGAGACAAATAATCAAGAATTTCCTTCTCTCTCAAAATAGATTATATTCTAGAGTAATTAAATGTGTAATGTGACAATATTCTTTTTAGAAGAATTCCTGATAATCAATACAAAAGGAAAAATATAATTGGACTATCAATGTTTTTCAACCTTTGTGAAAGCGCAGTATGTTGATATGATGCAACAGGAAACATATGACACCACCTTAACGAACCTGGAACCAATCAGGTCTTTGGTTCTCAAAGCCGGGGATACAGGAACGCATTAAATGACATCTCAAAGACGTAATCAGCTACATTCAGAGTGTGGACATTTTTACTATGCAAATGACCTAATTTCCTTTTTAATTTTAATGTCATAGGAGAAAAAGTAAGAGAAGACTGTTAGAGACTGAGTTTTAAGAGACATATCTATCAAATGAATATGTGGATATCGTTGGACTTGATTCAGACAAATCAACTACTATGAAATGTTTTTAGATAGTCCAGCATAACAGTGTGAAACTACCCTTGTGGGTTTCTGAGACTGTAACTATTTGGGGGAATAGAAAGCCTCGTCTTTCTCCCATGGAGCAGTTGGTGGTTTAGAAATGCTGACCTTCCCACACTAGCAGCCCAATGCATAACCACTATGCCACTGGAACTCGGTCAGAATTAATATTAGATAGCATTAAATAATTGTTGTAATGTATTTTAATAATTTGTTTGAAAACACATTTTGTTAAAGGTACTATTGAATTATTTATGGATGAAATGATATAGTCTGTGGTATGTCATTGTTTTGTGAAAAGAAGAGGTGGTTTTATGTGTAACAGGATTTGCCAACTGTTAATTATTACTGGTACTTTGCAATGTGTACATAGTAGTCCACTTCTAGGGCCATTTTGAAATTTAATGCATAAAGCACTTACCCCATCTTTGGCTTTCACCAAGAGATCATAGGCAGCTGGATCCTTCTCCTTGTCAATATCTTGGGAAACACAGATTTGTCCATCATTTGGATTAATCTGGAATGCCTGAGGTGCTTTGTCGCTTTGGAATCCATCATAAAGGGAATATTCAACAAAGCCATAGAGGCCTGCATCTGCATCCGAAGCTTTCAGCTGTGAGACAAAAAGTGTGTCAGTCAGGCAGAAAAAAAAATATTATTTTTCAGTTAGTTATGAAATATAATGATTTACGTAGCCAAGTAACCATAAAGAAATTTCCAAAAGATAGGCTTTGATTTTTTGTGGTGTCTCTCTCTGGCTTACCTTCTGTGATAACCCACTCTCTGTTTTCCTCCGTCTTTTTGACTTCCCCTTTTCAGTCTCCCCTTTGCCCATTCCCATGATCACATCCACATGATCTCTGACTCTTTGGGGCTGAGCTCTGGGTCCTCTTGTCTTCTAATTTGTTTCACATTACCTAAGTGGTCTCATCCAACCTCATGGATTTAAAAGCATCCATACATTAATGATTCAACAATGTATTTATTGATTCTCATATAGTATCCTTTAAATAATGGGTACACCTCCATACCTCCACCCCCCCTATCCATCCCGCCCCCACACACCTGTACCTATTGGTAGCAGCATGTTAAGAGTAAAAGAATCAAGATAGTAAGAGGTACCATTGCTAGTAATTCAGTTTCACTGAGAGAATTCACAAGGGTTATGAAGTCACAAGGATTATCAATGATTGCAGCCTTCAGTGTGGACTGGGACTCGATATAAAGAAGACCAAAACCCTCACACCTGGACCTGTAGATAACATCATGGTAAATTGGCATACTGGCAGTTATCAAGCATTTTTATCTTGCTTGAATCTACAATCAATGCTCAGGGAAGCAGTAGTTAAGAGATCAAATGACATATTGCACTAGGTAAATATGTTGCACATTTTAGAGTATTAAAAAGCAAGGATTTTACTTTGAGGACTATGGTGTACCTGGCCCAAGTCATAATATTTTCCATTGCATTATATGCATGTGAAAGTTGGACACTCAGTAAGGAAGACCGAAGAAGAATTGATGAATTTAAATTGTGGTTGGAGAAGAATATTGAAAATACCACGGACTGCTCATAGGACAACCCGACCTGTCTCTGAAGTACAGCCAGACAGCATGTTCTTAGAGGCAAGGATGGCAAGACTTCGTCTTATATACTTTAGACATATAGTCAGGAGAATTCAGTCCCTGAAGAAGGACATCATGCTCAGTAGAGTGGAGGACAGTAAAGAAGAGTAAGATTCCCAAAAGATGAATTGATGTTGTGGCTTCAAGGATGGGCTCAGGACTAGAAAAGATGGCACAGGAGGGTGCAACGTTTCATTCTGTTGTGCAGAGGGTCCCTGCAGTAGTTAGGTAATTTCATGTCAACTTGAAGACATATTAAAATGCAGGAGTGGTATTCAGTCTGTAATCAGATCACAGCCTGATGTGCCTCCGTCTGGACATGGCCTTCTCATAAGGAGGGCCCCGGGAACCTCCCCTTCTCTCCCTGTCCTCGCCTTCCTGCTGGCCAACCCTGATAACTGCCAGGACACTGCAATGTTGTCGCCACCATTGGATCCACACGACTTTGCACCCACCAGTCTGTGATCTTCCTGCATTCTGCATCATTGTAACTACATGAGTCCAAAGAGGGATTTACGGGCTAGTACCATCGGACTTATGGACTTGAGTTGCACTGAGCTGGGATTATGTCTTGATATATAATTACTTCTTGACATAAAGCTCATTTTCACACATATTTGGGTGTGACTGGATTTGTTTCTCTAGTCAAACCAGACTAACAAAGTCTCTATGGGTAGGAACTAACTATTGTTATTGATATAATGATTGATAGAAATGATTACTGGGAGGTATGAAAATAGAGAGTTTGTAGGCTCACTGCAGTCAGCCTGATAAGCCTTACCCAGTGCTTTGAGTGCTCAGGACATTTGTATTCAGAGAGACTTGCCTAGGGGGCTGTTGACTGACTGAAGAAGAAAAAAAGAACGCTTTGGCATTTTGAATTTTCAACTAGTGGTTTGTTCCTGAAGCTAGAAAAAAAAATGGAGCCATGAAGAAACTCCTCTCTAGGACTGAACATTAAAGGAGACTACAGGCAGCCGGAAATGCTTGCTAGGTGACCACCTGGATCCACTTGTTGAGTGGAAGTGTGAGAAATGCAGCAATAAAGAGATGGGTTGAGTCTGGCCACTGACACCCATGGACCTGCTTCACAGGAACTAGAGGAGAAGAGAGAACAGGTTGGCTGGTCTGAAGTTTAAAGAGTTGAGTAGAACATGACCTGGCCCAAGGGGCTAGGGTTCTTGAGAATCTGTGATGGGGCCCATGGTCAAAAAGCAAGGCAGCCAATGGGCACCATGGTGAGGTTAAGTGAGGCAGCCCTCATTGAGCTGACAAGAACCCGCCCAGATGAAGAAAAGATATTTTGAGCCTGTGAATTGATGCATATTGCTGCTGACTTTATGGATGGCCTATCCTGATTTGAATTTGCTTATGGATGAGGACTCACAAGTATCCAACTGAAGTGAAGATTCTTCACATCAAAGGACATGCTTGTCCTCAAAACACTGGGTTGATATAAGTTGGCAGTATAGAAATTGGATCCCTAAAATTGGGGCCATAAAGGCACAAAGCCACTGGCTTGAAAACTCATGGATGAGGGAATATGCTTATAGGATTAGAGGATTATGGTGTAGATGCTCACTTAAGTACAACTGTTATGCATAGCATATTTTTGTTTTGTTCCCTTAGAGAATATTCTGTTTAACTGAGGTTGACAAATATGATTTTATTATTACTTTGTTTTTTAAAATTATGTATGGTTAGAGTTGTAAAAAAGTTTCAAGTTGACAAGGGGTGCTCCCGGGTCAACTTGATAAATAGAGTAAAGGAGTGGAGTCTAGTCTGACAAATTAGGTCACAATATAATGGTACTTTCTTGGGGACATGGCCTTTTGATAAGGAGAGGCCTGGGATCCTCCCTTCTCTCTGTGTTGCTTTACCTTCCTGTTGGTGAGCCAAAAGGCTGAGACCTGCCAGAGATAGCACCGTTGGATCCACGTAACTCTGCACCCATTGACCTGTGATCTCCTGGCATTCTGCATCATTGTATGTGGCTGTGTGAGTCTGAAGAGGGATTTATGGAATAGTATCAGACTTATGGACTTATCCTGTACTGGGCTAGGATGTTTGCTTGATATATAATTACCCCTTGATATAAAGTTCTCTCTTATACATATATAAATGTTCCTGGGTTTGTTTCTCTGGACAATCCAGCCTAACACAAAGCAAATTCAATTATGAAAGCACTCTGCATTTTTACACTAACTGTGGGAGAATATAATGAGAAATACAACGGGGTATATATTACTTGAAGAATTATTGCGCTCAGAAGCACAGTATACTCCCATTGATTTACAACTCAATTAACAACAAACATCTGCCTAGCACTTTAGATAACACAAATAGATAAAGGTTTGTAAAACTGCAAAGGAAAGTGACCGTATACAATAGAAAAAGAACCATATACAATAGAATAGGTATTATCTAATGGTGCTTCAAAAAGTTTGTGAGGATATATATATATTTTTCTTTTTTTAAAAGATGGTAAAAATTTTAACATTTCCTTCTCAAGGCCACTACTAAATTTTAGAAGACAAACGTATTCACAACTGGATGCTACAATCTGTCCATATAAATTTGATATAGTCTCAAACACTTTTAGCAATATAACTCATATGTGTTTTAGAATTAAAAATAGTCTTCTGAACAATGTACATTAATGTTTTAAAAATGATGATGGCAACATATGTACAAATGTGCTTGACACAATGGATGAGTGTATGGATCATTGTAAGAGTTGTAAGTGTCCCCAATAAAATTAATTTTTTAATTTATGGAAAAATGGAATTAAAGAATAATGGAAATTTTCTATAAACTCTGTGAAGCCCCTGGCAATTTTCACACATATAAGGAATACTTGGTTTCACGGATCAGAAAAGTAAGGTTGGCATTGCTTAAGTAACTCACCCAGGGCCCCATAGCTAATAAAAGTCAAACATGGGTTTCAAATGCAAGCAGCTGGGCACAGAAGGACACTCTTAAGACTACACCAAACCATTTTCCAAATCGAACCCCATGTCATTTCAGCCTTTGTTTACTAAAACAATTCCATGAAACACCTAATCTTCTTAAAATGTTAAATTTATTAACTCAGATGTAGCACCATATCATCAAGGAACAACTTACCCCACAGGCATGTAACTTTCTCATTCTAATTCTTAATTGTAATGCTCCCCATTGAAGCCCTTACCAATAGCATGGTCAACAAACAGACCCCTAGTAATGTAGTGGTTATGCATTGAGTTACTAACTAAAAGATCAATAACTTGAAATCACCAGCCTTTCTGCAGGAGAAAGATTGGCCTTTCTACTCCCATAAAGAATTACAATCTTAGAAAATCACAGAAACACGTCTACTCTGTCCTATTGGGACGCTATGAGTGTGCATCGACTCCTCCAGAGTGAGTTTGGAGTTTTGGTTCAACCATTTTATTTTGAGTTCTACCTGAAAAGTGACTTGAAGAACTCTATATAGTCTGGTCCCGTAGTTCTCAGTCAGGGACAACTTGTTCCTTATTGTCTGGAGACAATTTTGCTTCTCACAGTTCAGAGAAAAATGCTATAGTCACCTTTGGGGCATAAACTAGGGATGCCACAAAAAAGAACTGTAAGGCCCTGATGTCCATAGTGTTGAATTGGGAACCCCTGGGCCTGATGAAGGCCTTACTGATTGATAATACTATTTTCCCTCTGTCTATTTTTTTTTTAACTGATGACACATACTCACATACTCTGAATTTATCTTCATTCTCGCCTATCTCCTGTTCTCTTGAAAATTACTGTGCAAACAGTGAACATATTTGCAAGTTATTCTTTTCATCAAATGAGCTGAACCTGGAAATCCACAAATTTCCCCTCTACCAAGAACCAAACTCTAAATAATTGGATCAATTTCATTCTTACATATGTTAATAATTTAGCAGTTTCAAGTTTCCAAAGATACAAATGCAATTTCTAAAATCGTATGGTATTCTCAATAATTTTAAATTGCTTGAGAGATAAATACAATTAACTTTAAATTCCAGAACTTATTCTCAACATCTTTTACCTATTAATAATTGGGTCTTAAATGTCTGGAATTAAGTTGGCATTTTTACAAGGCTTATATTTTCCAATATTCATTGCCTGACAAAGAAAATGTAGGGAATTTGAATAGTAGAAAATGAATCTGTTAAAGCATGAAGACAAAAGTCTTGATTCATTAATATGCTCAGTGTGCCCTTGGTCCAAACATAGCTACTTAATATGAGGGAGAAGGATACTGCAATCGGATGGTGCTAACTGGGAATCTAGAGGCTATCTTGGAGAGTTTTTACCTAGAAGCTACTCAGTACCATCATCATGTTCCTCATCCCAAATCATAATTTAGCTCTTTTATTTTATTTTTAGTAAACACGTTTTTATTTCATTTGTCTAGAAACAGCAGCAGGGTCGTAGTGAGCAAACCCAGCCATCACAGTAGTACACTTGTACTGAATCTAAATGTACTGCAGGCAGCGTACAGTCAAAGGGCTCAAAATAATGGTCTCAAGATTTAGTATCTCACTGAGTAGTTCTCTTCAGGGAGATTCTTCACCCCACTCATCCAGATAATTCTCTTTCACTAATGACCATATTGGCTTCTTTACAATTATTTTCCCACCTGTGACACCCCAGAATCTCTCTTCTGTCTTTTTTTTTTTATTGATTTTTGTTGTTTGTTTTGGTTTGTTAACCTATCTGTTCTATCCTGTTTATTCTGCGGGGTCCCCAAAAATGTTGTTGTTGTTGTTTTTAGGAGCCAAGTTGGTTTGGACTTCTAGCAACCGTATGTACAACAGAATGAAACACTACCTGGTTCTGCTCCATCCTCACAAGTAGTCTTATGTTTGAACCCATTGTTGCAGCCACTGTGTCAACTCATCTCGCCTTCCTCTTTTTTCTCTCTCCCTCTACTTTGCCAAGCATGAGATCCTTCTTCAGAGATTGGTCTCTCCTGCAACATGTCCAAACTATGTGAGACAGTCTCATCATTTTTACCTCTAAGGAGCATTCTGGCTGTACTTATTCCAAAACAGATGTGTTTGTTTGTTTGGCAATTCATGTTACTTTCAATTTAGCTATTTTAGAGCAAGATGCACCTAAAGGTGTTTATTTACTTATTCTGACTTTCAGGATTGTTGCTCCTAAGTCACAAATTGTGGAAATAATAAAAATGAAACTATAATACTAAGATCAACGTGATTCCATTAGTGTTGTTGCTGGATACTATCGAATCATTTCCAACTCTTTGCCTTCCTATGGACAACAGAACAAAATACTGCTGGGGCGTATGCCAGCCTTACAATGGTTGTTATGTTAAAGCCATTGGTGTAGTCATTAAGTCAATCTATCTTGTCAAGGCCCTTCCTCTTTGTCATTGCCCCTCCACTTTATCAAGCATGATGATGTTTTGCAGAGACTAGTTTCACCTAAAAACATGCAAAAGGTGCATAGGACAATGTCTCGCCATCCTTGCTTCTAAAGAGCATTTGACTGTACTTCTTGCAAGATAAATTTATTTGTTCTTTTGGCGGTCCATGGTGCTATCAGTGATCTTCACCAGCAACATAATTTAAATGTACAGATTCTTCTTTGGTCTTCCTTATTCAATGTCCAACTGTGGCAGTTACATAATCTACTATCAACTTGAGGAAGGGTGGTGTCTAGCCTATCAATCAGGTCGTAGCTTGATGACCTCATTTGGAGGCACGACAGATAAATAGCTCACTGGAGGCCAGATACACTTTCTCTGCTTCCTGTCTCTGTGAGACATTCCTGTTGAAAAGCCACATGGAGCTACGCTGATGGAGCCAAAACCCTGGAGCTGGAGGAGCCATGTGGAGACCCATGCCAACACTGAGATGCTAACACTGCCACCAGATCCACAAGACTTTCTACCCACTGGCCTGTGATCTTCCTGCATTTTGCATCATTGTATATGTGTTGCATGAGTCTGAAGAGGAATTTATAGACTGGTGTCAGACACATAGGCCAATATTGGACTTATGGACTTGAACTGGACTGGATGGGATGTTTGCGCAATATACAATTGCTGTTTTATACGAGGCACTTTCTTATACACATATGAGGGTCTATGAATTCGTTTCTCTAGCCTACCCAGACTAACAGACCAACTTTCACATACATGAGTTCACCAATAATACTATGACTTGGGTAAGGCACACCTTAGTCCTCAAAATAACTTCCTTGATTTTCAAAAGTTGAAATAGGTCTTGTGCCAAAAGTTTATGCAACACAATGCAGTGTTCAATCTCCTGACTGTTTCTTACATGAACATTGTCGATCCAAGCAAGATGAAATTCTGGCACCTACAAACTTTTTTCATTTATCATGATGTCACACATTGGTCCAGTTATGACAATTTTGTTTTTCTTTAGAGTGAGTTGTAAAACATACTGAAGGCTGCAGTCTTTGACATTCATCAGAAGTGCTTCCAGTTTGCCTCACATTCAAGAAGCCAGATTATATCATCTACAATCGCCAATTGTTAATAAGTTTCCTTCTAATTCTGATGCCAGGTTCTCCTTATATAGACCAGTTTCTCTGAATAGTAGTTTAATATACTGATTAAATAAATACACCTTTCCTGATTTTAAACCATGCAGTATTCCCATGTTCTGTTTGCACAACTGCTTCTTGATCCATGTACAGGTTCTATATGAGCTCAATTATGTGTTCTGGAAGTCCCATCTTCTCAAAGTTATTCATAGTTTGCTATGAGCCATCTGACATCAGCAATGATATCCCTTGTTCCAAGTCTCCTTTTGAATCTGACTCGAATTTCTGGCATCTCCTTGTGAACCCTTTTTGGATGATCTGCAACAAAATTTTACTCTCATATAATATCAATCACATTGTTCAGTAACTTACACATCCTGTTGGGTCCACTTTCTTTAGAATGGGTACAAAAATAGATCTCTTCCAGTGGTCCAGGTAGCTGTCTTCCAAAGTTTTGGGCATAGACAGGTGAGATCTTCCAGTGCTTCGTCAACTTGTTGAAACATTTCCTGGCCTGCATTTAGCTACTAGTATTTTACTTCTCCATCATATCTTCTTACAGATACGGTCAATTTGAGTTCCATGTATTCCATCTGCAGAAGTCCATGTATATAGACTTCTTTGGAGATACAGAAGTCATCTATCATGTACAGTTCTTCATGTCACCTCCAGCTTTGTTTCTATCCCCCAGACTGTATTTTCCAGCTATCATCCCCTCTTTGTTTCCAGCTTTTGCATTTGAATCACCAATTGTTATCAATGCATGTTGATTGCACGTTTCAGTACTTGACAATGTTTTCATGCTATTAATATGGTTTTTCTGGGGCTAATTCCTTAGAAGTGGACAGTCTTTGTAGTCTGTGCTTAGTCTGTGGGCTGTGCTTAAAGCCTGTTTACTTTGGGTGACCCTGTTGGTATTTGAAATAGCAGTGACATAGCTTCCAGCATTGCAGAAGGGCACAAGCTTTCAAAGTATGACAGACTAGTGGTGGGATTCCATTATCAGCCTTCTGAAATCTAAGGAATTGTAACATTTCCTCACATTAACATCTGGTCAAGGACTCAGTTCCACTGATGTGGTATGACGAGAGTGGACAAATGGAAACAACCACTGGCCCTTGAAAGCATGTTTGTATGCTCTTTGGGGTATTTTATAGGTGGAACAGAGCTAATGCATTCCCTTTGCAAACTTGAGTTCCATTGATCGGGGAAGGAAGTTCCTGGATGCTACATTTAACACACTTGGACGCTAACACAAAGTTGGAAGGTGCAGGTCCACACTGAGAAGGAAGATCTGGTGATCTACTTTAGAAAACAAGCAGCTATTGGAAACAGTATGGAGGACAGGTCCACTCTGCATGACCATGAGTTAGAACTCACAGTTACCGGGCTTTGCTTTGCTTTGTTTTCACCTGAAAGGCCTTTCCTTCAACAGTGGGGCGGCTTTGTGGAGGACCACGGAGTAATGATGCCAAGGGGTCCATAAAGAAAGAGAAGGTTTGGAAACTGATTGTGATATGAATAATTCTGCTGCATGTGATTAAACTACTGAATTATTTGCTATATATATTAATCCCAATTTTAATAAAAAAGAAAGAGAGAACGAAAGAAAGAAAAAAGAAAGAAAGAAAAATGGGGTCAAGAAATGACTAATGCTAGCGCTTCATTATTGTAAAACAAAAAAGCAGCAACTTGGTATTTTGTGCAAAAAGAAGATTAATAGAGTAGATAACTTATACTATGAGATATTAAAAAGTAAATAGTAAAACTCGTATAGTTCTAACCAAAGATTTGGCAGGCAGACCAGTGGAACAAAAACAGAACACTTAAAATAAATCCTGGTAAAACTAAAATTGTTTTGTATAATACAAAGGAAACATCACAAACCACAAAGGAATGTGAGTTGATCCAGTAAAAGTTGCTAGAATATTTGGCAACATACATGGAGGAAAATAATCAAGTTTGATATTAACTCACATCAGAATAAATTCTACACAGATATGTTAAATGTAAATAATGAAATCATTAGGAATACCAAGAATCTACAGGGAAATAGTTGACTGATTCTTAAATTGAGAAGAAATTTCAGAGGGAAAGGAATTTCCAAGCTAAAGCAGGAATGTAAATAAAGAAATCATTAAATATACAAAGAATATATAGAAGAATATTTGGCTGATTCTTAAATTAGAAAGAAAAAGGAATTCCAAAGCTGAAACAGATGGATAAAACTCACAAAGAAAGAAGCCATGACAACGACTACATAAACATTTAACATACCACTATGACACAATTATCACACACCAAAAGCTAGAAGAAAATTAGGCATGATATATACATCAAGTATAAAAAGAAGTTAACATATTCCAGATAGAAAGAGGCCTTTCAAAATAATACTGGTTACCCAATATAAGAAAATAGTCAGAGAATAGTGCAATTCATGGAAGAAATAAATGTATTCGATATCCAACTTTACTAGTAAGCACATGAATGAAAATGAAATCGTATTTTTGCTTAGCAATTTACTAATCAAAATCATAATAGTATATAATAAACATTGCCAAGAATTTAATACCTGTACACTGATTGTTACAGACTATTTGGAAAATAACTTAGCCTTCACTAATTAGGACCCCAAGGGGCACAATGGTGAAGCACTCAGCTGCTAATCAAAGGCTGGCAGTTTGACCCCACCCAGCGGTCCTGTGAGAAAAAGGCCTGGCAATGGCAATGTGCTTCTGGAAAGATTGCAGTCAAGAAAACGTGTGGGTTGCTCTACACAATAACATCTGTAGGATGAGCATTCTTACACACCTAAAACTGTGCTTCTTTACCCTGGTTACTAAAATTAGAGTGGTATTGCTTGACAGCTGTTAATATGAAAACATACAGCATTATTCAGTCAAGACACTTAAATATCCAATAATAAAAAAACAGCTAAATAAGTTATGGTTCATCTATAAGATAAAATTCTATTCTGATTTAAAGACACTAAAATATTCACAATATTATTTTTGAAAAAGAAAACGATAAAATTATATATAAAATATCCTGTTTGGGCAAAAATATGCAAAATGAAGAGCAAAAAGTGAAAGGAAATAAATTACCATATTAAGTGGCTTAATGCAAAGACCACAGAATTCTGTCTTGGAAGAAATACAGCCAGAATGTTCCTTAGAGGCAAGGATGGCAAGGCTTCGTGTCATGTATTTTGGACGCATGGTCAGGGGAGACCAGTCCCTGGAGGAGAACAGCATGCTAGGTGAAGTTGAGGGGCAGCGAAGAAGAGGAAGAGTATCCACAAAATGGATTGACACTGTGGGTGCACCGATGAACTTGAACATAAGAATTGTGAGGATGGTGCAGAAGGGTGGTGTTTTGTCTTGTGAGTCAGAACCAGCCCAATAGCAGCTAACGACAACAATGTGAGGAATTAGATTACAAGAGGATTTCACGTTTTTAATCCTGTCAGTATGTTTGTCCAAATCCTCAAAAGCAAAAACCAGTTTGATGGAAAACAATAGTATTTTTAAAAGATAGGTTACTATCCTCAAGGTCAGTAGTTCTAAACCATAAGCTACTTAGCGGGGAAAAAAATATTCCTGTCAAGAGTTACAGTCTTATAAACCTACAAGGGCACTTCTGCCCTGTCCTATAGGGTCATTATGAATTGGAATTGACTCAATGGCAGCATGTTTTATTTAATTTGGTTTAGTGGAGGAGGGCCATCAGAGCATCAAAAAATACTAAACTTAAAGAAAAGTTTATTTGACTAGTGTGTGACACACACATGTTCAGGTTTTGTGAATGCTTTTTGGAAATACTTCATTTGTTTACACTCCTTACACACCAAATAAGAAGGAATCACAGACCTACAGCATCAATGATGTCTAAAACAAGGATCTGATATTTTGCAGTAAAGGGTCAGATACATGTCTCAGGCTATACTGTTACACCTACTCCACTCTGCATGTGAGCATGAGCTATAGACAATATGTAAATGAGTGGCTGCATTACACTACAAATTTATTTAAGTACACAAATATTTAGACTTTGTATAGCTAAGTAATAGCAAAGTATTATTTTCGTTTACCCTATCATTTAAAATTATAAAAGCCATTCTTAACTCATTGATGCGGCAGAAATGGGTTGCAGGCTGGATTTGGCCTGTGAACGACTTTTTCAATCCCTGTTCTGAAGTCTAGAGAATAATCTCAATTAGAAAAGCGGAGACATCACTTGAGACCAAGGATTAAAATGTTGAAGACACCTCAGAGTTCTAGCCAATGAATATCAGAGGCTCATTTGAGATCCTGTATTTGAGCTGGTTATGAGTTAGGCTGCTAACTGCAAGGTCAGTGGTTCAAACCTAGACGCCGCTCATTGGGAGAAAGATGAGGCCCTCTGCTCCCATAAAGATTTGCTGCTTTGGAAACCCTACGTGGAATGACTTGAGTTGGAATCAACAATGACAATGGATGTTTAAGCCTATAGACCAGTCATTCCCACTTGTATGTTCCACTCCAGTTTTTAAAAACACCCGTTGTAGATTCCAACTCATGGAGACCCCTGTGTAACAGGGAATAAGTGTGCATCCCAGTGTTTTCAAAAGGCTGATTACCCAAGAAGTAGATTGGAGGACCCTTTTTTCTGAGGCAACTCTAGTGAACTGGAACCTCAAAAACTTAGCAGGCAATTTCCTTAACTCCTTGCCCCTCACTATGAGACTCTATTACCCCAACAAAAGATACAGTACATCTATTTCTACACATAATGATTCAACGACAATGAATATATTCTTGAATTCGTGCAACTGTTCTTGTCGTCCTTTTCAGAATTGCTCTGCCTCCACTGACATACACTCACTGCCTCCTATACTTCCTATCTAGCCTTCCAACTTGCTGTTGTTAATTTTTTTAAAAAACATTTTATTAGGGGCTCATACAACTCTTATCACAATCTATACATACATCAATTTTATAAAGCATATCTGTACTTTCATTGCCCTCATCATTTTCGAAACATGTGCTCTCCACTCAAGCCCTTGGCATCAGGTTGTCTTTTTTTCCCCTCCCTCCTCACGCCCCCCACCCTTATGAGCCCTTGATGATTTATAAATTATTATTTTGTCATTTCTTTCCCTGTCCTACGTCTCCCTTCACCCCCTTTTCTGTTGTTCATTCCCCAGGGACGAGGTCACATGTAGATCCTCGTAATTCGTTCCCTCTTTCCAACCCACTCTCCCTCTACCCTCCCAGTATCACCATTCATACCCCTGGTCCTGAAGTATCATCTGCCCTGGATTCCCTGTGTTTCCATTTCCTATCTGTACCAGTGTACATCCTCTGGTCTCGCCAGATTTGCAAGGTAAAATACGGATCATGATAGTGGGGGTGGGAGGGGGGGTGGAGGAAGCATTTAGGAAATAGAGGAAAGTTGTATTTTTCGTCGGTGCTATATCGCACCTTGACTGACTCATCTCCTCCCCTAGAACCCTCTGCAAGGGGATCTCCAGTGGCCAACAAATGGGTTTTGGGTCTCCATTCTGCACTTCCCCCCTCATTTGCTATGGTAAGATTTTTTTTTTTTTGTTCTGATGATGCCTTACACCTGATCCCTTCCACACCCTAGTGATCACAGGCTGGTGTGCTTCTTCCATGTGGGCTTTGTTGCTTCTGGCCGCTTGTTTACCTTCAAGCCTTTAAGAACCCAGACACTATACCTTTTGATAGCTGGGCACCATCAGCTTCCTTCACTACATTTGCTTATGCACCCATTTGTCCTCAGCGATCTTATCATGGAGGTGTGCACCCAATGATATGATTTTTTTTGTTCTTTGATGACTTATAACTGATTCCTTCGGAACCTTGTGATCACACAGGCTGGTGTGTTCTTCCATGTGGGCTTTGTTGCTTCTGAGCTAGATGGCCGCTTGTTTACCTTCAAGCCTTTAAGACCCCAACGTTATATCTTTTGATAGCTGGGCACCATCAGCTTTCTTCACCACATTTGCTTATTCACCTGCTTTGTCTTCAGCAGTTGTGTCGGGAGGCTAAGCATCATAGAATGCCAATTTAATAGAAGAAATTATTCTTGCATTGAGGGAGTACTTGAGTGGATCCCCAATGTCCTTCTGCTACTTTAATACTAAACCCATAAATATAGGCACATAGATCTATTTCTCCATCCTCACATATAAATATATTTGCATATGCACATGCCTTTATCTAGATCTCTATAAACGTCCTTTGCCTCCCAGCTCTTTCCTCTATTTCCCTTGACTGTCCTCCTGTCCCACTATCATGCTCAGTCCACACCTGGGTTTCAGCTATACCTCTGCATTACATTACCCTTGATCATTCCCTACCAGGCCTCCCACACCCACCTCACCACCAGTTTGGATCACATGTTGTTCCCTTGTCCCTGGGTTTGTTAACACCACTTCCTTTCCCCCTATCTCTCCCTATCCCATTTCCCCCCGGAACTGTCGGTCCCGTTGGTTTTCCTCCAGATTGTTCATCTGGCCTATCTTATTTAGACAGACCTACAGAGATAATAACATGCACAAAATCAAGACAGAGCAAAACCAAGGAACAATATACAACAAAACAACCACAACAAACCACTGACAAAGAACAAAACACAACAAGAAAGAAAAGCTTATAGTTAGTTCAAGGATCATTTGTTGGGCTTTAGGAGTGTTTTCCAGTCCAGTCTGTTGGGGCACCACGTCCTGGCCCCAAAGTCCACCTTCAGCATTCCCTGGGGACCTTGCCGCTCCACTCCCTTGCTGTTCCGCTGCACTCCCCCAGTGATTTACCTCGGTGTGGTGGGATCAGGTCGGGTGCAATTCCCACACTGTGTCTCTAGTGCTGTCCCCCGCAGGGCCATGGGTCCATGAGGGATGTCATGTCTCATAGTGGGGCTGGCCATGTAGTCCTCTCTGTGGACTGGCTGCTCTAATTGGGGTCATTGTCCTCAAGGCCTGGCATGCCAGGATGTGCTCCACTCTCTCCTACTCCCCCTTCATCTGCTCCCGTGTGCTCTGATCAGATATGTCCCTCTCCCAGAGCTGCAGATTCAATGCATCCTTTGAAATAAATTCTTCAGGGGGGACAGGCAGGTGTCTACTTAGTATTTGATACTGGGTAATTGTACTTTAAATATAATTCTTTGATTGTTTTATTAACTTACTGCAATAATCTCATCAGGACTAGTGATAATTTCAAAGCAAAAGAATTCATAGAAAATGGTGAAATTTTTTAATATATTAATTGACTCAATACTTACACAGAAAGCTCAACTCACAACAACAAAAATACCAGTGAAGAAAATGGAATGAGAATTTTAATAGACATTTCCCCCCAAAGAGTGGTGTTTAGTGCCACCAAGTTGATTCCAACTCATGAATTTGCTCTACAAGGTTTCCTAGGCTGTAATCTTGACAATAAACAAAGGGGAAAAAATGAAGTTGTTAAGGACTTCGTTTTATTTGGATCCATAATCAATACTCACAGAAGTAGCAGTTAAGAAATCAAATGATATATCACATTGGGCAAAGATACATATTGTATCTGCTGCATGAGACCTTTGTAAAGTGATAAAGAGCGAAAACATCACTGTGAAGACTAAGGAGTCCCCGGGCCAAGCCATGATATTTTTAACCACCTCATATGCATGTAATTAGAACTAGACAATTAATATGGAAGATGATAAAAATAATTAATTCATTTGAAGTATGGTGTTGGGGAAGCATATTGACTATACCATAGACTGCCAGAAGTATGAAAAAAAAAGCTGTCTGGGAGGATAGGACAACCAGAATGCGCTTTGGAAGGCAGGATGGTGAGACCGTATTTCATGCTCTTTGAACACACTATCAAGAGAGATCCATCCCTGGGAAAGGACATCTGCTTGGGAAAGTAGAGGGTCAGTGAAAAAGAATGTGATGTGATGTGATGTGATGAGATGAGATGGATTGACACAGTGGTTGCCACAATAGGCGCAAGTGCAACAAGTATGGGGATGACATAGGACCAGGCAGTATTTCATTCTGTTGTACATAGAGTCACTATGAGTCAGCACTGGCGGGGCACCACCCAACAACGGCCTTTAAAGGAACAGATCTCCTGGTCTTTTCTCCTCTGGAGGAACTGGTGGCTTCCAAACCACAACATTGTCGTTAGCAATGGAGTTCTTAACCTTTGTGCCTCCATGGCTCTATAGACAGGACATACTGATAGCCAATGAACACACTGAAAAGATATTCAATAGAATTAGTCATCAGGATAACACAACTCAAAAGAATAATTAGATGCCACCTCATGGCCACTGGGATGCTACAACTTCAAATAAAGGGAAAGAACAAGTATGGAAGATGATGTAGAGGAGTCGGAACCCTAGGCAACTTCTGGTGAAAATGTAAAATGGTGAAGCCTGTGTGCAAAATAGTTTGTTGGCTCATCAAACAAATTAAGCAGAGAATTACAATATGACTAAAATATATCCAAAAGAATTTAAAGCAGATACCCAAACAGATCTTTGTACACTGATATTGTAGTGTTATTGACAATAGCCAAGAGTGAAAGAAATCTAAGTATTCATCAATAGATTAATGGATTAACAAAATGTGATACTCAGATTCACACACACATATGTATCCTTGTATGTACAATCAAATATTTTTCAGCCACTAAAATAAGTTAAGTTGTAATACATGCTAAAGATGTACCTTTATAACATTATGCTAAGTGACATAAGTCAGATAACAAAGGTTATATTATATGATTCCCTTTACATGTAATCGATAGTGGTAATGGTTTGATACACAACAGTAAACATTTAATTAATGTCACTGAAATTCATACTTTTAAATGGTTAAAATACAAACTTTATTTTATGAATTATAATACAGTTAAATACCATAAAGTCATCAACATTCATAGACACAAACACAAAGGAGCCAAAAATATACCTACATTATTTCCAGATAGAGCTGAAAGTTATTACTCTTGCTCTCACAAGTGCCAACTGCACAATTTCATTGTCTCTCTTTTTTTGTTTTTTAATAAATCTTTTTATTGGGGAACGTACAACTCTTATCACAATCTATACATACATCAATTGAGCAAAGCACCCTTATACATTCGTTGCCCTGGTCATTCTCAAAATTCGCCTTCCACTTGGGTTCCTGGAATCAGCTCGGTTTCCTTTTTTTTCTCCTCCCCCTCCCTCTCTACTCCCCCCTTCCCCCTGCTCCCTTAATAGTTTATAAATAATTATTTTATCTTATCTTACACTGCCTGGCATCTCCCCTCACCCACCTTCCCATTGTCCATCTCCCAGAGAGGAGGTTACACATAGATCTCCAAGATCGGTTCTCCCTTTCTACACCCCCTTCCCTCCCGGTGTCGCTACTCCTACCGCTGGTGTTGAGGGGTTCATCCGTCCTAGATTCCCTGTGTCTCCAGATCCCTACTGCACCGCTGTACACCCTCTGGTCTAACCAGGTCCGCAAGGTAGAATTGGCATCATGATAATTGGGAGGGGAGGAAGCGTTCAAGAACTAGAGGAAGGTATTGAGTTTCATTGTTGCTACACTGAACCCTGAGTGACTCATCTCCTCCCCACTACCCCTCTGCAAGGGATGTCCAGCTGTCTACAGATGGGCATTGGGTCTCCATCACGCACTCCCCCTCATTCACGGCGATGTGATTTTCCCCCACCCCCCTGCCTTTGTTGTTTGAGAACTGGTCTCCTCTGCCCTTCATGATCACCCATGTTGGTGTGCTGCTTCCATTTGGGCTTTGTTGCTTCTGGGCTAGATGACTGCTTGTTTGCTTTCAAACCTTTAAGTCCGCAGATGCGATGTCTCTCAGTAGCTGGGCACCATCAGCCTTCTTCACCACACTTGCTTATGCACACCTTCGTCTTCAGCATTTATGTGAGGAAGGTAATCACACAATGATTGTATTTGTTCCTTGGTGTCTGCTACCTGGTCCATTCAACACCTTGTATTCGCTTAGGCTGTGTTCTTCTTCTCTGTGGGCTTTGTTGCTTCTGAGCTAGATGGCTGCTTATTTGCCTTCAAGCCTTTAAGACCCTAGACGCTATATCTTTTTGATAGCCGGGCACCATCAGCTTTCTTCACCACGTTTGCTTACACACATGTCTGTCTTCAGTGATCATGTCGGGAAGGTGGGTATCATGCAATGACCGTTTAGCTGGGCGAGGTGCTATTGTATTTAGGAAGTGTGCGTGAGGAGGCCCAATGTCCATCTGCTACCCTACTACTGAACCTATAAATATATGCACCTAAGTCTATTTCCCCCATAATCATAAATATATTTACATATGTACATGTCTCTATTTAGGCTTCTCTGTATGCACTTTGCCTCCTATGCCTTTCCTCTATTTCCTTACGCTTTCCTCCCGTCCCACTACCATGTTCAGCCTTCATTCTGGTTTCAGTAATTCCTCTCAGTTACCTTGCCCTTGGTCACTCTCTACCAGTCCTCCCCTCCCCTCCCTCCTCTGGTTTTGAACCACTCGCTGTACCCTTGTCCCTGTGTTGGGTGACACCTCCTCCCTTCCCCTACCTCCCACGCTCCCATGCCCCTCCAGGACCATTGGTCCCGTTATTTTCTTCTCTCATTGTTTGTCCAGCCTATCTTGTCTAGGTGGACCTGCTGACATAGTAATATGTGCATATAAATGCAGATGACTTTGACAGCACCCAAGTGGCGCATATGAACATGATTTCAACAGCAGCAACACCGACACGCTCTTTCAAAGTTTATTATTAGCATTATATGGAAAGTAACAAAACTAAGTTTCTCTCAGTTTACTGCTTAGTCTGATCGCATCATGCACTACTTCTCTTTGTATTATTCTTTAAAAAATCTCAGTACAACTTCTCTAATTATTTATGTCAACTGTCACTTTCATATAATTTCCAGTGCTTTTCATCAATAAATTATAATAAAGGCAAAATGCATATTCTAAAGCAAATTAATCTTAAACTAAATGTTTTCATAGTATTCGTATAGGTGTCTAGCAACACAGAGAAATATATAATCCAAAAATACTATGTGTATCCAAACTTGACTTTGGATTACAAATTGTATACATTTATTACAGATATGCATCTTAATACTTAAATGTCAAATTCAAAAGAAGATCTTAGCCAAACTTTGTGTCCAGTGTTGCATTTTCCTGGAGCACAAACATAAATCCTTTGGCCACTATGAACTCTATGTGGAATCAGGCCAAAAACACAGGACTTTTAGAAGTTGACATTTCATTTATATTATTTCTTTCTACATCTGGATTTACATGGGATTAACTTTTATCCATACCTCATGTACACAGAAATTTGTTCTTTCAAACTACTGGGTACATATCCTCTTTTCTCTGTTTGCAGTATCTATCTCAATGATCTCATGATCTTGTTCAATCCATGGTTTTAAATCTGTTCTATTTGGTGCTGTGGGTTAGGCATTGGGCTGTTAACTTCAAAGTTGCAGGTTCAAACCAACCAGCTGTTCCAACAGAGAAAGATGAAGTTCTTTCTCATACACTGACAAAGTTACAGTCTTGGAAATATTACCTAGGGGTCACTATGAGTCAGAATAATCTTGTCGGGAAGGGGTTGAGTTTGGGTTATATAAGGACAATGAGCCCTGGTGATGCAGAGGTTAAGCACTACTGTATGCATTGACAGGCAAGTGTTCAAACCCACCAGCCACTGAGAGAGAGAAAGTCGATTAGGCCTTGGAAGCTCTGTGTATTAGTCTGGGTATTTAGAGAAACAGATCCACAGAAACTCATGAATAAGAGAGAGTTGTATATAAAGGTTAAGTGCGCATCAAGAAAACATCCTAACCCAGTGCTGCCCAAGCCCAAGCCCACAAGTCCAACATTAACCCATTAACCCATATATCCAACACCAATCCACAAACTCCTCCTCCATCTCACAAAACAGACGCAATGATGCCGACTTCAGGGGGAAAGCCAAGTCAGTGAAAAGGTAATCATCTCAGTACTGGCAGGGGTCTCCACACAGCTGCACCAGCACCCAGGGCTGCATCAGAGTAGGTCCAGGTGGCTTCTCCCCAGGGCTGTCTTGCAGGACGTGAACCTTGCCAGCTGAAGCAGGGAACAGGCTAAGGCAGGTGCACCCTGGTCCAACAATCACAAAGCAAGAGACCGGAGAACTAGAAAGGTGAGGCTCACTGAGCCATTTATCCTTCCGCTCTTCAATTAACCCCACATGTGTTTATCCGCCAGGTTGGCACAATAAACTAACTACCTCACCCTATGAAACCAAACCCACTGTCATCAAGTCCATTTAAACATTATAGGACATAGTAGAAATGCTCTCTAGAGTTTCCAAGGCTGTGACTTTTTACCGTGGCTAAAAATAACTCGTCCTTCTCCCATGGAGCCGCTGGTGGATTTGTACAACTCATCCTGCAATTAGCAGCCCAACTCCTGGGACCACCAGATCTCCTTTCCTTTTGGAACTTGAAAACAGTCAACATGAGGCAATGGCCCTAAGGAGTCTGAGCTTGAGGATTCCTAAAGCTAGGGAAGGAGAAGGGCAGTGATTATTATCATCAAGGTCCCTTTGAGCACACTGTGAAAAGTAGGCTATAGGGTTACCACCCTGCCATACGAGAACCATCCGAGCATTTCTTGGGTACCCATGGGCTGCCCAGTTTCCATACGAACCTTCTTCTTCAACTACATCTCATCCCTTTCCCATTACAGAAATGGAGGCATCTATATTCAAAGTGTTGAAGTAGAAGAAGAGTTAAAAACATCAGCAGACTGAGACACAGTAATGTTTCTCCCAGAGTATGACCACATGCAAACGGGAACAAGGTCCCAGGCCAGAAGAGAGGGCAAATAGCAGCTAGGCTAGGATCACTAGCCCCAACTTCTTGAAAGTCTGTGCATTGGATTACATTTCAAGAACCTAAAGGCAAAGAACTCTTGAGGATAGTTTCCAGGGCAAGTTATACATTTCCCCGAAGCAGAAGAAAATAATACTCTCTTTCCCCAGAAATCACTTGCATCACTTCAAGATAAACAACAGGAGATAATGGAAATGGGTCACATGGCTCCACCAGGCCAGCTCAAGGGAAAGCTCGTTTCTTTTTGACCATTTTCCTAAATGAATATTATTAGGGTTGCATAACGTTACTGTTTTTCCAGAGAAAACAAAAAAATCCAAAGGATATGCCTCCAACCACTCACAGGTGTTCTCTCTTGGGGTATCATCTTGGAGAAGAGTCATTTTTCTTTTAACTTATGTTTTTTTAAAATGCCTTCTATTGTTCCTGATTTGCTTTTTACACAATAATGGAGACTCTTGTGTGTTGTGTGGCTGTTAAGGGTCATCTCTGCCCACTCTATTCATGGTGGGCACTCAGGAATGCCTTCTGAAGCCGGGAAAGAGGATGGATGCTGGGTATATGTTCAAAGGATTTGGGTTTAAGCATCTCATCCTCCTTTGGATATGAGTCGTATAAATCCAGAATCACTTGGATTTTATCTGGGTTGCATCATCCCCTACATATGTTTTGTAAAACAAAGAGGTACCATCAATTTCTGTAGAGAAGTTTCTCAGTGGAAGGAAGGGTGCACTTTCTCACATGCACAGGTGCACAGGTGCACTCTGAACTCCAAGAAGAAGCAAGCGTTTGAACAATCCAAATGAAAAGACAAATAACAGGGAGGGGATGTAAGTCATCAATATTGGCTTAAAAACACGAGTTCCAACACAAACTCTGATTCCCCAAGGAAACCAAAGGCACAGTGAGTTGCTTCATTTTTCATGGGAAAAGGATCATAATCCCAGTTGACGTATGTTAAAGTTTTGAACTTTTGACTCCACTTGCTATCTTTGTTTCCCTTGCGGAAGAGAAGGCACCGCACACAGCTATAGCTGTATGGAGGTACGAACTGCCAACTTCGTTTCTCCGCCCCTGACAGGATTGCGTTTCACAGAACTGTGTGATCAACTGGCTGCAAGCACTCTGTTGCGGGAATTTTTCTCTTTCATTTCAATGTTCTCCTTACAAAGAACTACTGGCCAAAAAAAAAATCCTGAGGCTTTAATACTAGGGAAAACCAATGGTTCTTCACTCAAGCAATGGAAATCTCTACCTCGGAGACTATGTTGAACCTGTATGAACTTGAATACATGTCCATGATCTTGTGGAATACACTTCATGTATCAAGTTCTCCCTGGATCTAATTATTCTGCTTGATATTCTTCGTGCCTTGATTTTCTTAATTTTGTTTTCATCATAGCTTGTTTCATATTGTTTTAATTTAGGGGGAGTATAAAATATTACCTTGTAAGTATTTCCATGAGGAAGTTGATTTTATAAGCATAAAAGACAAAAACAAATAAACAAAAAGTGTAATAGCTACAGGATTAATAACTTTTCATTTAATGTAAATCTGGGGTTAGAGAGGTATTTTTGTGGTTATAACTACTTAAGTATTATCTTAAAATTATCTGCTAAAACAGTGAACAAATAATTTATAGTCATTTTGGTGTCACTCTCTCTGATAATATCACCTCAATGAAGCTTATGCCCATTTAGTGACAGTCCTGCAGGATACATTCCACACTATTGATCTCAATATCACAATTTATTAAATGAGTGTAAACGCTACCTGTAAGCTAAAGTCAGTATTTTACCTACCTACATGTTATTTGTGGAAACCACCTAAGACTACTTGTTGAGTGGAAGTGGAAGAGAGGCAACATTGTGGAATACACTGAGTTTGTATACTCGCAGTAGTAGTGAACAGAGGCAAGAAAGAACAAGTAGGACTGGCTGGTCTGATATTTAGGACATTGTGTAGACAACTGAGGCTACAGATAACTGAGGCTATAGCCCAAAAGAGTAGGGCTGACAGACAGAAAAGTGGTCATCTGTTCTAAAGTGCATGGAGATATTTAAGTTCCAAGCTTGCACTTGGAACCCATTTGACCAAGCTTAGACGGCTAGAGCTAAAATGACCATGTGCTGGCAAAATGAAGACAGCTAGGGTTTGACACTGTGACCTGTGTGCTAATGTTGTTACGAGCTGTCAAGGTGCTGAACACTGCTCAGTCCCATACCAACGTCACAATTGCTGTTCCAGTTGAGCCCATGATTACAGCGACTGTGTCAATAATTCCATCCAGTGTCTTTTTCTTTTTCACTGCCCTTCTACTTTACCAAGCATGATGTCCTTTTCCAGGGACTAATCTTTCCCAATAGCATGTCCAAAATACATAAGGTAAAGTCTCACCATCCTTACTACTAAGGAGCATTCTGGCTGTTTTTTTTTGTTTTTCTCCAAGACAAATGTGTGCTTCTGGCAGTCCATGGTACTTCCAATATTCATCACCGTCACCATAAATAAAATACATCAATTCTTCTTAAGCCGTCTTTATTATTGCCTAAATTTCATATGTGACTAAAATTACCACAGCTTGGGTCAAGTGCATTTTAGTCCTCAAAAGAACACCTTTGCTCAACACTTTAAAGAGCTCTTGTGTAACAATCTGTCCAATGCATTGCTCCCTCTGATCTCTTCTCTGTTGCTTCCATGAGCATTGATTGTGGATCCAAGCAAGATGAAATGCTTGAAAACTTCAATCCTTCTCTATTTATCATGTTATCGATTGGTTCCGCTGTGAGAATTTGTATTTGCTTTACATTAA
Source organism: Tenrec ecaudatus (assembly GCF_050624435.1). Taxonomy (NCBI): domain Eukaryota; kingdom Metazoa; phylum Chordata; class Mammalia; order Afrosoricida; family Tenrecidae; genus Tenrec; species Tenrec ecaudatus. The sequence goes on along the minus strand of NC_134532.1, from coordinate 59,420,834 downwards.
GTTGCCATCTACACTAACAGCTGCAGTCCATGATTTTCATTAGCAAGTTCATAAAGACCGTCTGGCTTTCAGTAAGCCAGGTTGTACCATCTGCGCAGTCCACGTCATCTGTATGTTCATGAGCCTCCCTCCAATTCTAAAGCCACATTCTCTTCCCTATAATCCAGCATCTTGGACTATTCACTCACCATTAGATTGAATGGTATGGTGAATGGAACCAACTCTGATGTATGTCTTTGTTATCTTAAACCCCTCAGCACTCCTTTATCTGTTCAAATGGCTGCAACTCTATCCCTGTACAGGTTCCACATGAACACAATGAAACTTCTGAAATTCTTCTCACTGATTGTTATGTTCTGCATCGTCTAATTATTTTGCATAGTCAATAAAGCACAAGCAAACGTCTTCTGATATTTTCTACTAGTAGCCAAGATCCACCTGACATCAGCAATGCTATTCCCTCATTCCATGTTCTCCTCTGAATCCAATTTGAATTTCTGGCATCTCCCTATAGGTAATTCAACTGTTCTTTAATTATCGTCAGCAAAATTTTACTTGCACGTGCTACCAATACTCTTGCTTAATTACCCATACTCTGTTGGGTCACCTTTCATTGGAATAAGAACAGGTATAGATTTCTTCCAGTTGGTTAGTCAGGTAGTTGTCTTCCAAGTTTCTTGACATAGGTAAGCGGTGCTTCCAGGGCTTCATAAACTTGTTGAAACATTTTGATTGATATTCTGTGGACTCTTGGAGCTGCCCCACTGCCCCAATTTTTTCTAAGGTCCTCAGTGCAGCTGGTTTAAATTGCTATAGTTACATAGATCTCTCTGCACTGAACTTTGCTTTTGAATGTCAATACCCAAAGTTCCAACAGAAAAGAAGGTCCTTCAGTTCAAGGAACACATTTGTCTCCTTAGAGTATTGGGTTGATAGAGATGGGCCATGTGGAGATAAAGACTTAAAGTGGCTGGTTTATAAGCATTTATAGATGTGCTAACGTTACAATGATAAGGAAGGGAATGAGTTAATCTTTTAACTGTGAAAGGAACACTGGATAGAAGAGCCATGATGCAGTGAACTGTTTAATATGCTCTTTTAGTCCTAGTCTTCGTAACTCACACACACACACACACACACACACACACACACACACACACACACACTGGAGGGGACCGTGCATATTGGATCTATTTCTTCTTTTATTTGTTGAGTCTAGGTAAGATAAGGTGGTAAAAATGTTCTTAGGATGGATTATCGGGTTCAGTTTTGAGATGGATAGGTAATCACTGCATTCTGCCACATGGTCTCCTACTGTATTGCCTACCAATTAGTATTGTTGTTGTTGTTAAATGCCTTCAAGTCAACTTCACATCATAGTGACCTTATATGTAACAAAATTAACGTCCTGTCCTGTCCCTTTTGCAGCGATTATATCAAACCGTCTCATTGGCCCTCTACTTTACCAAATACAGTGTCCTAGCATCTGCTATTTCCAAATGACCTGTCCAAAACAAACAAGATATAGTCTTACCATCTTCACTTTTAAGAATCATTCTGGTTTGTATTTCCTTTAAGATTGATTTACTCATTCTTCTGGAAGTCCATAATATATTCAGTATTTTTTTTACCACCACCACCGTTTTAATGTCTCCATTCTTCTGTCTTCTTTGTCCTCTATCCATCTTTTTTATGCATATGAGGTGACTGAAAAGGCTATGGCTTAGGTCAACTGTACCTTAGTACTCAAAGTGAGAACTTCTCTTTTGAAAACTTTAAAAAGGTATTTGGCAACAACAACTAGCACAGTAAGCAGCATAAAATGTTATTGGCTGTATCATGAACAGAATTATTAATGACATCTTTAATCCATACTGTATTTGTAATACAATTTTTAAACAGAAACACCTTGAAGTATTCCATGTGGAGAATCTGATCAAAGTTCTTGCCAATATAATGTGCATATCCAGGCGTGTGCTCCTTCAGTGTACCTGCACAACTGCTTTGCTTTCCTTTTTCACTAAATCATTTTATTGGGGGCTCGTACAACTCTTATCACAATCTGTCCATCCATCCATTGTGTCAAGCACATTTGTACATTTGTTTCCCTCATCATTCTCAAAACATTTGCTTTCTACTTGAGCCCTTGGTATCATTTCCTCATTTTCCCCTCCCTCCTCACTCCCCCTCCCCCATGAAGCCTTCATAATTTAGAAATTATTATTATTTTGTCATATCTTACACCATCCAACGTCTCCCTTCACCCACTTCTCCACTGTCTGTCCCCCAGGGAGAATGTTATATGTAGATCCTTGTAATCTGTTCCCCCTTTCTCCCTCACCTTCCTTCCACCCTCCTGGTATCACCACTCTCACCACTGGTCCCGAGGGGTTCATCTGTCCTGGATTCCCTGTGTTTCCAGTTCCTATCTGTACCAGTGTACATCCTCCAGTCCAGCCAGGTTTGTAAGGTAGAATTGGGATCATGATAGTGGGGGGGGAGGAAGTATTCAAGAACTAGAGGAAAATTGTATGTTTCATCATTGCTACACTGCACCCTGACTGGCTTGTTTCCTCCCCGCGACCCTTCGAATGCAAGGGGATGTCCAATTGCCCACAGATGGGCCCTGGGTCCCCACTCTGCACTCCCCCTGATTCACAGTGCTATCTATGTTTTTTTTGGGTTTTTTTTGGTCTTTGATGCCCGACACCCAATCCCCTCGACGACCCATGATCTCACAGGCTGGTGTGCCTCCTCCATGTGGGCTTTGTTGTTTCTCAGTCAGATGGCCACTTCTTTATCTACCAGCCTATAGGAACCCAGTTTCTATATCTTTTGACAGCCAGGCACCATCAACTTTTTTCATGGCATTTGTTTATGCACCTGCTTTGTCTTCAGCTATCATGTCGTGTAGGCTGGTGTGCTTCTTCCATGTGGGCTTTGTTGTTTCTCAGCTAGATGGCTGCCTGTTTATCTTAAAGATTTTAATACCCCAGAGGCTATATCTTTTCATAGCTGGGCACCATCAGCTTTCTTCACCACATTTGCTTGTTCACCCATTGTCTTCAGCAATTGTGCCAAGAAGGTGAGCATCTCAGACTGCTGAATTGTTAGAACAAAGTGTTCTTGTGTTGAGGGACTACTTGAGTAGGGGCTCACTGTCCATCTGTGTCCCTAATACTAAACCTACAAATATATGTACACATATTCCCCTCATCGTATATAAATATTTTTACATCTGTATATACCTGCATTTAGATCTCTATAACTGTCCTTTGCCTCCTAGTTCTTTCCTCTATTTCTTTGTACTTTCCTCTTGTCCCACTCTCATGTTCAGCCTTCCTTTCGGTTTCAGGAATTCCTCTTGGTTGCATTGCCCTTGATCCAGCCCTTACAGATCTGTTACACCCTCCTTGCCACTGATTTTGGATTACTTGTTGTTCCCTTGTCCCTGGGTTTGTTAACACCCACTTCCTTTGCCCCTCCTCCCCGTCTCCCATGTCCTCACGGAACTGTCCTCCAGTTGTTTACTCTTCCGGCTTGTTTATCCCGCCTATCCCTTCCAGGTAAACATGCAGCAACAACAATATGTACCATCACAAGACTGAGTACAATGAAGCAACAATAGAAAGTAAAACAATAACTACAACAACACACACAAAAAAACCCATAAATAGTTCAGGGTCTATTTGTTGTCCTTTATGAGTGCTTTCTAGTCAAGTCGGATGGGGTGCCATTCCCTGGCCCCACATCTATCCCTGGGAACTGCATTGCTCTGCTCCCCCCACTGCTCTGCTGAATGACCCCCATGGCTGGCTTCAATGTAGTGAGCTCAGGGCGGTCACAATTCCCGTCGTGTGTCTCTAGTGTTGTCCCCAGTGGTGCTATGGGTCAGTGAGGAACACTGTGTCCCATGGCGGTGCTGGCCCTGTGGTTGTCTCTGGGCATTGCTGCTCTGAGCAGAAACATTGTCCTCAGAGCTTGGTGAGCCAGGATGTGCTTCACTCTTCCCCACCACCGTCCACCCCAGTTGGCTCCTGTGTGCTCTGATCAGACAGGTCCCTCTTCTTGAGCTGTAGCTTCAGTCTTTCCTCTGAAGTGAATTCTTCTGGTGGAGAGGATGATGCTGCCCACTTAGTTGGTAATGGGGCCAGCCCCTCAGGCCTCTGCACAACTGCTTTTCAATGATATTCCAGCTGGGATTTCCCATCTTCTAAGTGACAACTACGTTACCCACAAAAGAAATGTTAAATGAAGCTTTCTCCATTAGATCTTCCCTGTGTGCTCATAAACTTCTATGAGCCCGGTCCTCTCACCTGTGGTAGGTTTTCCAAGTTTAGCATATAGAAGGATCATCTCTATCTTGCTCACTGTTATTTCCCCATTACCCAGCTTGATGTCTGGTTGGCCATGGGTACTCAAGAAAGCTCCTGCTCTAAAGTAAACATTTTTCTTTTCACGGACCACATTCTATTTGTAACTCAGAGTTTCCTTAAATGTAAATTATGAGCTAAAGCATTTCCCAGCTCTATTGTTTTGTTTGTTTGATTTTTCCTTCTCGATGCTAGCTATATGACTACTATCTATGGCAGTTCAGAACTAGGTTCTCTTGAAAGAAATTCCTGTATCCTTAGTGCAGGAAAGCAGGCAAGTTAAGAAATCACTAAGATTTATTAAGTAAACTTTTCTTTATGAGGGAATGGTGTGCTAACATTTCCAATGTGCCTTCATTTCACTTTAAAACTTGAGAGTTATTCAAGAAAAGAATTATTATTACCATTTTATAGGTTAGAGAATTGAAGGAGGTACACATTTGTCATTTTTGCTGTTTGGAAGAAGAAATTTAGCATAAATGGCTAAGGCCTTTCTTGGATTTTCTTTTCAGATCCAGTGTGGTTTAAAATATTTGCATCCTTCCTTAAACATCCATTTTGTCTGTCTTGTTCAATACTGCATCCTTGGCCTCTAGAGTAAGTGCTACAAAATGATGCGTGAAAGGATGGAATGAAGGAAGTGATGAAGGAAGGAAAGGAACTGAATACATTTTATTCTCTGCCATGTGGTCAAGGCACTGCCCCTGCAAGAGAGGACTTCAATTTTCCAATGTTTTCGATGAGTCAGGAAATCCTGACTACCTCAGAGATGAGGTATTAGAAAAGACACCAGGCCACATCTTCCAATCCAAGAATAATCGTCACCATCACCCCAATTTGTCTTTTCCTGATATCTCCTAATTGGCTCTGAATTCTGGAGAAGGAAAAAGAGGAGTTTGTTGCCCTCGTTAACCTTGACACGTTGCTTGCAAGGTTTTCATGGGGTCAGGAACCCACTCTTAGAAGATAGTTCCTCTTCTCTTTCCATGCTTATGTTGCCACCAACACATGTCATCAACTATTCCCCATCCATCCCCCTCCAGATTTTACGTTACATGGTTTTCCATGCATGGAACTCTCTTCTACACTCCACTTTAACAGGATCAGTCTCACCTGTAATTCAACTGCTTTAACACAAAGAACATGAACATTATATTTAATGCCTCAAACAACTGCTTCCTCCTCCAAGAAGTCTTCCCAGAGGCGTTCAGAGAAGTTACTGCTTTTCTTCTGAATCGTACTTTCTTATAGCCCCTTAGCTGTGTCATTCTCATAAGACTTCAATTCTATTTTTTTGCATATGATGAGCCCCACACAGTAATGCATATACACATGTCAAGTGCATTGTGTGCACAGGAACTAGCATACAAGGATTTTGTGTGATCTGTCAAAAAATGTATAGCATTTTTTTATTTGTGTAAAAATAGGGTATCTCTTAAACTGCCTATCTTCATTTCTTTGAATGGTGTCTCGGGGGGGGGGGGGGAGTAGAAATTGAATAATCTAAGAGAAGAGGAAGGCACATTTATTGAAATTTATAACCTGGGCAATAAAAAAAAGTAAGAGTGGTGGTGATTGCAGCCAATGTCTGTGTGGAACAGAGGAAGTATCTAGGCATGCTGTAGTAGGAAATAGATTGGATGAGGAAGTAAAGTGTGAAATGTGAAATACTTTATTCTAATAACATTGGAAAATCTATAAACTTGGAATAGGAAATGGCATAAAACATTATCTGAGCAAGCATTTGTTAAGTGAAGAGCATCTTAGACACTTATCAAATCCTATTTGTGTCACATGTAACATTTGAGCTAAATCATAATGGTTACCACCACTACATGTCAGTTTGTCATGCTGAGGTAGCATATGTGGTCCTGTGATGCTGGAAACTATACCATTAGTATTTCAAATACCAGCATCAGAGTTAATTAAGGTAAAAAGTGTCAGCAGTACTTCCAGACTAGAATAGACTACGAGCTGTCAACTTCGGAGGAATTGGTCACTGAAAACCTCAAAAATACCAGCAGAATATTGTTAGTTATAGTGCTAACATATGAGTCTTTCAAGTGAAAAGGCATTTAAAACAGGACTAAGAAAGAGCTGCCCTCTCAAAATAAAGTTGACCATAATGATGTGGATAGAGTAAGGCTTTGGGATCTTCAGTTGTTGATGGGGCACAGCTCAAAATAAGAAGACACAGCTGAAAGTATCTATTAAAAATTGGGACTTGGAATTTATGAAATATTGATGCAGAAAAATTGAGATGGTCAAAATGAAATGTAACACATAAATATCTATATCCTAGGCCTTAACACGTTGAAGTGGACTGGTATTAGCCATTTTGAATCAGACAATCACATAGTTTACTGTACTCAGCAAGACAAGTTCAAAAAGAATAGTTTCTCTTTCATTGTTCAAGAGGACATTTCAAGATCTAGCTTGAAGAACAATGCTGACTCTAATGGGATTATATCTATCCACACCTCTAATGGGATTATATCTATACACATACAAGAAAATATAGTGACAACAACTAGTATTCCATTTTTTTAGTATTTACAATTATGCACCAGTCACAAACACTTTGATGAAGAAAGTGAAATATTACACCAACATCTTCAATCTGAAATTGATAGTATATGCAATCAAGATGCATTGGTAACTATCATGATTAGAATACAAATTTGAAAACAAAGAAAATGACACCGTAGTTGGGAGATATAACTTTGATGATAGAAATGAAGCTGGAGATCACATGGCAGAATTTTGCCAGACCAACAACTTTTTCCCCAAGTACATTTTCAACAATGTGAGACTTTATAAATGGACCTAACCAGAGGAAATACAAAGAAACCTAATTGACTACATATGTGGGGAAAGATGATGGGAAAACTCAAAGCAGCCAAAATGAGGTCATAAGTCGACTGAAGAACAGGTCATCAATTGCTCATTTATATGTTCATGAGTTGAAATTGAGGAAAATTAAAACAAGTCCACAAGAACCAAAATAGAACCTTAAGTATATCCCACTTGAGTTTTGAGACCATCTGAGGAACTGAATTGACTCAGTGTACACTTACCACAGAACGCCTGACCAACTGCGGTATGACATCAAGAACATCATCTAGAAAGTAAGCAAAAGGTAATTACAGAGAGAGAAAGAAAAGCTCAACGTGGATGTGAGAAGAGGCTCTGAGACTTGCTCGTGATTGCAGAGCACCTAAAACAAATGGGAAATGACAGGATGAAGTAAGAGAGCTGAAGAGGAAATTTCAAAGTACCTTGGGAAAAGACAAAGTAAAATATTACAGTGACATGTGCAAATGCTCAGAATTGGAAACTTAAAAGGAAGATCATGCACAACATGTCTTCATCTGAAAGAACTGACTAAAAATAACTCAAGCTTCAAATGGCAAAAGTAATAGATCCTATGGGCAAAATACCGACTTGTGTAGAAAGCATCAAAAGAAGATGGAATAAACACACTGCACCACTCTACTAAAAAGAACTAGTCAAGAACTAAGGAGATTGAAGAAAGAAGTACCAACTGCAATGAAGAAATTAGCAAGCAACCAGAAATGAAACAATCACAATCAAACTTGTGTTATATTGACGAGGCAAAGTGTGGATCATAACGAACTACAGAGGTAGCACTGAGAAGCATGAAAATTCCAGGACATTTAATTGTGCTCATTGGAACCTATATATCGGTCAAGAGGCAATTATTCAAACAACAAGTAGATATCGCCTAGTTTAAAACCAGAAAAGGTGTGTGTCACTGTTACACCATCTCGCCATCCTTGTGCAATCTGTATACTGAACAATCAATCAAAGAAGCTGGACTACATGAAGAACATGACATCAAGATGGGAAGAAGATGTATCCACAGCTTGGAGTATGCATATGACACAACATTGCTTACTCAAAGTGAGGAGGACTTGAAGTATTGCTGATGAATATCAGTGATTGTAGCCTTCAATGTAGATTACACTTAATATGAAGAAAGTCAAAATCCTCAAAACTTGATCAATAGGTACCATCAGGATCAATGGTGAAAAGACAGAAGCTGTTGAGGATTTCATCTTGCTTGGATCCACAATCAATGCTTGTGAAAGCAATAGTGAAAAACACAAAACAATGTATTGCATTGGGCAAATGTTCGGCACAAGATCTCTTTAAAGTTTTGATGAGCACTGACATCACTTTGACGACTAAGGTGCACCTGATCAATCCAGCCCATGTCAATTGCCTCATATGCATGTGAAATACAATGTATAAAGAAGACAGGAGATGAATTCATGCATTTGAATTACGGTACTGGCAACAAATATTGAAAGTCCCATGGATTGCCAGAATAAACTAATCTGTTATAGGAGGATATACAGTATGTTCCTTAAAAGTTAAGATGGTGAGACTTCATCTCATATGCTTTGGACATGCCACGAGGAAGGACCTGAGAAAGCATATCCCACTGGATAAAACAAAAAGGCCCGGGCACAGAAGAACACCCTGGATGAGATGGACTGACACACTGGCTGTAACATTAGACACAAACATAACAGCAGTTGTGAACATGGCACAGGGCCAGGTCGTGACTGTTTCATTCTGTTGTAGGGTGGGTACAACTCAGAACCAACAAGATGGTATCTAACAACTTACTGATCAACTACTTTCATTATATCTCTTCTTCATTTCTTCTGGAAATTAAGTCAAACGTTTGAAACTAATTACTCTAGATAGAAGTTAGTCTTTCTTTCACAAAAACAGTGTATTTGTATCCCTGAAATGAGCCCAATATAGAATATGGACCCAAATTAAAGTAGATATTAATATAAAATAAAAGCATAATATAAAATAAAAACAATTTCTTATTCCCTTTATGCTTCTTATTAAATACTCATTGCTTTAAAAAAGATACAACTTTTTAACACATGCTTTTTCTAGAGAACCATTCCCCTATGTTAGAAAATGCCTACCAGTTCGAGTTTAACCCAATGAGTCGGGGAGAGACAAAACGTTTACCTTTTAGAAGGGGGTTCCTTTTAAAAAACGGCATTGGCGGGGCTCTGGATTTCATTTTTGCCAATGAATTCTGCTGTGCTGCTTTCAAAGGCAGAGCTTCTCAAGAAGAGGAAATGAAAGGTGACTGAGAGGGAGCCTTTCTCCTTGGCTTTCTAACCTCATTAGCAAAGGAATGAAGAATAAAAGCCAATCTGTGTGCTGTGGAGAGTAAAACAATATAAAGCAAAAACAGCCCCAGAGAGGAAAGGTTTAAGACAAAAAAAAAAAAGGAAGGTCAATAAATGGGTGGAGGGCTGAGACACGGATGGGAGTAGAAATAGATATGCTTTGGTTTTGTTGGGGACCTGGAGAAGTCCTATCCTATACATTTTGACCTGAGTCTTTCTAAGAGATTGCAACAGTGACTATCTGTTGATTGATTTTAATTTGATTCAAGTAAATCATTGCGTCTGTGGAAAGTGTGAATCCCAGCAGAAGTCTGAATCCTGAGATCACTGTTTACTAATGGTGTCAATGGGACAATAGCCACTTCTTGGGGCCGTCATTCTTAAGCACCCTTCCCCACTCAGTTCATCCATAGCCAGGCAGCGATGAGCTCTGTTTCAAATAATATGCTCAGGCTGGAGAATGACTGCCAGAGTTTTTACATGATTTTGAAGAGTAAATATGATGAGATTTCTATTCCTCTAAGATTATCCCCATGACAATGTCCCTCTGCATTGCAGTAAACTCAAGCAGGGCCTTTCCCCTACCCTGTCTGTCCTAATCAATTACTAGAGTCATAATAATTTGCTACACGTCACTGTCATTGGGTGTCATTACTTGTTTCTGAGTTACGGTGACCTCAAGGATGACAAGACGAAACACTGCACCACCCTCGCAATCGCTATATTTCAGCCCATGGTTGGAGCCACTGAGTCAATCCATCTACTTGATGGTCTTCTTTGTTTTGCTGACTCTACTAAAGTAAACCAAGTTTGATATCCTTCTCTGGGGACAATAATCTTTGCCAACGCCGCAATTTAAATCCATCATTTCTGGAGTCTTCCAGCTTTCACATACATAGGAGGTGATTGAGAACTGCATAGCTTGAGTCAGGCACACTTTAGGGACAATTTGCTCTTTAACATTTCAAAGAGGTCTTGTGCAGCAGATTTCCCAATACAACAATGCCAATCAAACACCAACTGTGATTTCTTAACTGTTGGTTCCATGAGCATTGATCACAGATCCAAGAAAAATGAAATACTTGACAATTTCGATCTTTCCTCTACTTATCATGATGCTGTTTATTGATCCAGGTGTGAGGATTTCGCTTTTCTTTACACTGAGTTGTAAAATATACTAAAGGTTGCAATCCTCAATCTTCACCAGCAAGTGCTTCAAGTCCTCCTCATTTTCAGCAATCAAGGTAGTTTCACCTACACAATTCAGATTTTTAATAAGCCTTCCTCCAAGTCTGATGTTGAATTCTTCCTCATATAATCCAGCTTCCCTGATTATTTGCTCAACATTCAAACTTAATAATTATGGTGAGAGGCTACAAACCTGATGCATACTTTTCCGGGTTTTAAACTTTATTCTGTCCATATAACTGGTCAATTTTCTATTTTTTTTAAAGTTTCTTCCTCCATGCCTATCCCAAACTAAAGTCTAAGTCTAAATCTGCATAACCCAAACTCATAAAGTTTGTCTATTAAATAAAGACCATCTATTACAGGAGTAGAATTTTCAGACAGAAACATTGGCATAAGATTGGCAGTGTCAACATTCCCCTACTGAGGTCAATTCTCAAGCATGACCTCACTCCTGACTACGTTGAAGAGGAACAGGAAACTGATTTATAAATGGAGACTTTAGAAGCATGAGACTACATCATGTACAGGCTTATTTCTGTGCCTCTGAAAACATCATCCTGAGAGGAATTTTGGCTTTTTCGTGAAAATTTTCAGAAGAGCTCACTTCTAGGAAATTTAGAACTAGAAAGTAAATTTAAGCGTTAGGCTATCATGCTTGAATGCAACTTGCATATGCATTCCGGATTGATTTTAAATATGGTATCAAGCCCAGACTTACTAAGAATATTTAACTTTTACTTACACACACTTAAACCTTTGTTGTTATTCTTGCCCAAAATTAAAAGCCAGGCAAGACTTTAACATTATAATCTTCCAGGAAATTTAAAAAGCTAGTACACAAAAATCTAGTAATAGTTGAAAATGTTTATGGAGCTACATAGTTTAAATAATCTGCATTTAAAAGAAGCACATTAATTGAGGCATACTTCACTGCTGGTCCCACCAATGGTGTATTTATTGAGGCATAGTACGCAAGATCTGCTGAAGGGCTGGGGTTGGAGATGGGATAGGACAGCAAGGTGATCAGAAAAATAAGAACTGTGTAAAGATAAGTTTTTTTCTGAGTGCTTACTAATAAATTGGATCCCTGTTTGCATAGTGGTCAAGTATTGGGCTCCAGTCCACAAGGTTAGCAGTTAAATACCACCAGCCTCTCCTTGGGAGAAAGATAGAGCTTCCTACTCCCATAAAGAGTTACATTCTCAGAAACCCACAGGGGCAGTTCTACCCTGTCCTCTAGGGTCACTATGAATCAGCATCAAATTGATGGCAGTGAGTTTGGTTGTTTTGATTTGTAATCATAAATTAACATCATGTTTTATTTTTGCTGCTAACTTTATATTCTGAGGAGATAAAAATCAGACTTGAGAGGAGGGACTGAATCTCAAAAAGCTCATTCAAAGACCAGCAGAAGAAGTGGTCAAAAGAGAATTCCTTGATCAAAGCAGAATCCATAACCAATGTGGGTCTTCGTGGCTTGAGCAGTAAACAAAGTGCCTAGAATATTCCACTGAGGTTTTCATAGTTCCTAATTACTTCAGAATAATGTGGGACCCATGGGGCTGCTATTTCCATTGGAAAACAGGAACAGAGAGAGAATTCTAAGTTGCTATAAAAAGACTGCAAGAGTTCAGATGGCGTAGGGTTACATTTGGAGTGCTGACAGTAATGTCTGCAGTTTGGAATCATCCGCCACGCCACATGAGAAAGAAGGGGCTTTCTTCCCCATAAAGAGTTCCAATTTTAGAAGCCCACAGGGGCATTTCGACCCTATCCTATGGGGTGGCTATACATAGGGCATCGAGTAGATGACAGTGAATTGTTTTGGCTTTTATAAATGGAAGTTCAGCCTTGTTATCAGCTAGCTATAAAGTCCATTACGGCAGATGTTGTTAGGTTAAAATGTAGTATCTTATCATTTGATCTTCCTTGTGAACCATTTTGAGTTTGTTCTACTTTTTATATTTTCTGCTTTCTTTTTGATTAATGTTTTTCTTTGTTTTCCATTGTTATTGTTGCTAGTTTTGTTTTGTTTTTGTATGTTTTTTTTAATATGAAATCCAGGTTAGGGAAATCTATAAAGACCTCAATTAGATTTAGTGATTTCATGGGCATATGGCAGGGGAGGTTGGGGGGAAATGGGAATTAATCACAATGAGTACAAAAACAAAAAGGTCTAAAATTGCTTGTAATAATGATTGTACATCTCTTCTTAACATGTTATTCCAACTGCATGTATCTCCAGAAAGTTGAATTGTATGATATGTTAATTATGCATATCAACATTTTCTTTGCTAGATATAAGAGTAAGATTTTTCCTTAAAAGTCACAAGTCTTTCAGGATTAACTCCTTGTTGTTTGATTATATAAAAACCACAGCAAAATTTCTTTCAAAGGCCTTTCTCACTTAGGAAATCAAAAATGTACCCTACACACCTCAGTTCTTGCCCCAACCTACTCCTCAGGGTGAGTCCTTTGATAGTGAAAACTGACAAACTGAAAATGCTTGAACATGTTACCCAAAACCTTGATGGATCTGCGTACCTGCATGCCTAGTCTCAGTTGGCCTCTTTGTATTATCTTGAAAGCAACATGAGAGTTACTGCTTCTAAAAAACTCCCTAAAATCCTTCTTAAACATCTTTCCTATGTCTGATCAGAGCACATGGGAGCAAATGAAGGTGGAGGAAGAGAGAGTGGAGCACATCGTGGCCCACCAAGCCTTGACAACAATATTCCTGCTCAGAGCAGCCAATCCACAGCGAAGACTATATGGCCGACCCCATTATGAGACATGACATCCCTCACTGACCCATAACCCTACAGGGGACAACACTGGAGACACAGTATGGGAATTGCGCCCGATCTGATCCCACCAAACAGAGACAAAACACTAAGGGCGTGCAACAGTACAGCAAGGGGAACAGAGCAACAAAGTCCCCAGGGAATACCAAAAATAGACTTTGGGGACAGGTCTTGGCACCCCATCAGACTCGACCAGAAAACACTCCTAAAGGCCAACAAACACTCTTTGAACTAACTACAAGCTTTTCCTTTTTGTTGTTGTGTTGTGTTTTTTTGTTGTGCTTTGTTTTTGTCATTGGCTTTTTGTTGTTGTTTAGTTTTCTTTTGGTGCTTTGTTTTGCTCTGTCTTGTTTTTGTGCGTGTAATTATCTTCACAGGTCTGTCTAAATAAGGAAAACTGGAAGCACAATCTGGAGGAGAAAACAACCGGACAACAGTCCCGGGGGGACATGGGAGAGGAGGAAGTGGGAGGAAAGGAAGTGGTGTTAACAAACCCAGGTACAGGGAAACAAGTGATGCAAATTGGTGGTGAGGAGGGCATAGGAGGTCTGGTGGGGAATGACCAAGGGTAATGTAACCAAGAGGAATTACTGTAACCCAAATGAAAGCTGAGCATAATAGTGGGACAAGAGGAAAGTAAAAGGAAATAGAGGAAAGAGCTAGGAGGCAAAGGGAATTTACAGGGGTTTAAATGGGGGCATTTAAATATGTAAATATGCTTATATATGGGGATGGGGAAGTAGATCTCTGTGCATATATTTATAGGTTTAGTGTTAAGGTAGCAGATGGACATTGGGCCTCCACCCAAGTACTCCCTCAATACAAGAACACTTTCTTCTATTAAACTGGCATTCCTTGATGCTCACCTTCCCAACACAATCACTGAAGACAAAGTGGGTACATAAGTAAATGTGGTGAAGAAAAATGATGGTGCCCAGCTATCAAAAGATATAGTGTCTGGTGTCTTCAAGACTTGAAGGTAAACAGGCGGCCATCTAGCTGAGAAGCAACAAAGCCCACATGGAAGAAGCACACCCGCCTGTGCAATCACGAGGTATTGAAGGAATCAGGTATCAGGCATTGAAGAACCAAAAAAAATCATATCATTGTGAATGCGTGGGAGTGCAGAGTGGGGACCCAAAGCCCATCTATAGGCAACTGGACATCCCTTTAAGGAAGGGTCATGGGGAGGAGACCAGCCAGTCAGGGTGCAGTGTAGCAACAATGAAACATACAACTTTCCTCTAGTTCCTAAATGCTTCCTTCCCACCCACTATCATGATCCCAATTCTACCTTACAAATCTGGCTAGACTAGAGGATGTACAGTGGTACAGATAGGAACTGGAAACACAGGGAATCCAGGATGTATGATCCCTTCAGTACCAGTGGTGAGAGTGGCAATACCGAAAGGGTGGATGGAGATTGGGTAGAGAGAGGGAACCAATTACAAGGATTGCAACTGATTACTACATATAACCTCCTCCCCAGGACGGGGGGCACGGACAACAGAGGAGTGGGTTAGGGGAGACATCAGACAGTGCAAGATATGACAAAACAATAATTTATAAATTATCAAGGTTTTGTGAGGGAGAGGGGAACGGGGAGGGAGGGGAAAAATGAGGAGGTGATGCCAGGGGCTTATGTGGAGAGCACATGTTTTGAGAATGATGTGGGTAACAAGTATACAAACGTGCTTTATACAATTGATGTATGTATGGATTGTGATAAGAGTTGTATGAGCCCCAATAAAATGATTTTTTAAAATCTTTCCTTTTACCTCAAAATTTCATATTCATGGTAGCTACCAAATTCCTTCCTTTATACCCTGCTATATTGGTATCACATTCACATTCCTTCCCTGCCTCTTTGGTCATGATTGTTCCAACTGCATGCATCTCTAGAAAATGAAAAGAGTCTACTTTCATAATCTGACATTTTTCCTTCTGCCTCTTATTTGTTTGTTTTTGTTAAAGTAAATTTATATTTAGGGGTGTGCATTGACTTGAATGCAATTAGATGAATTTTCACTAGTTTGTAGGAATTTTCATTAGTGTGTAGAACTTCAACTGTAAGTAGTAATGCTCCCTCCAGATTCCTTAGCCCTCAAACCTAAAGAGTGGTCTGAGAGGCTTAAAGAGAAAAGGAGGAAAGTGAAACTGAAATGGACTTGGAGTCTTGTGACACCAAGTTCACTTCAAACAACAACACACACACAAAAAAAGACTACATACTATATAAAAAGTATTAATGGTAAATGAAGTCCATTTTTGTCGTTGTTGTGTCTTTGAGTCAATTTTTAAAATTTATTTTTGTAAGCAAAAAAATCTTTTACTTCATAATTAATGCTTTACATGAAACTCTCCCCATAGGACCTCTTCCTCAGTTCCAAAGAAGGAATCATGAAGACCAGGTACTTCCTTAAGAGTTTCTACACATCATCCTAAATAACATGCAAAGAGTTCAACAAAATTCTTCTTAAAGCTAAGATTATTCTTTACATGGATATGCTAACCACTGAAAAGGTCCACTCCACAGTTCCCATTACACTGCTTCATTTATTGGTAGTATAAAATAAGTCAAATAATATAGGATCAACAATTTAGTTTATCCACAGCCTATGACACCAAAATAGATTGGTCACTTTTGAGATGCCGCCGTGTGTTCAGCGAGTAGAAGGAGAAGTCAGAGGAAGGAAACCGTGCAGCTCCTCCTACAGGGGCACTCTAATCCCCTACAGAAGGCGCAGTAGCACTCAGACATTGAGACCAATGCACAGAGAACCGGGAGGTGATTTTCTGAGCTCCAGAGGTAAGTGCTGGAAAGGTATGAAGAAAGAAATAGAAAAAATCCAAGTCAGCGACTAAAGCATTAAATGAAGGGGCATGCACAAGCTCCCATGTGTGTGGTGTGTCTCTTTATGTGTGCGTACAGGGAGTAAATTATGAAAAGGAAAGAATTATGAAAAGGGAACAGACAAACATAGACCTGTGGAGAAAAGTCAGGAAATGCTCCAGACTCGGCGAAGAGGGCAAGGAAGTGAAAGACGGGAAGGTGTGTGCAACGCAGTGGTTCTCAACCTTCCTAATGCCGTGACCCTTTAATACAGTTCCTCATGTTGTGGTGATCCCTCCAACCATAAAAAGTATTTCTGTTGCTACTTCATCACTGTGATTTTGCTACTGTTATAAATCAGGCAACCCATGTGAAAGCGTTGTTTGACTCCAAAGGGGTCATGACCCACAGGTTGAGAACCATTGATGTAAAGGCTGATGAAAGGTAGGCCAGAAATTTTCTGCAATCGCTGACTACCTAAACCCATCCACACTCACCACTGGTAGTTTTTTTCTTTTTTTATTCTTCCTTCCTTCCTATCTTCCTTCCTTTTAAAAATTTTGAAATTTTAAGATCATTTTATTGGGGGCTCTTACAGTTCTTATAACAACCCATACATCAATTATATCCAACATATTTGTACATATGTTGCCATCATTATTTTCTAAACATTTACATTCTGTTTGAGCCCTTGATATCAGCTCCTCTTTTACCCTCCCTCCCTACCTCCCACCCTCTTGACCCCTTGAAAAATTATACCCAGAAGAGGTAAGAAATAGACCCACAATCAGTTGTCTGCACTCCAATGTTTATTGCGGCACAATTCACAATCCCCACTCTGCCAAAAAAAACCCCAAAAAACCCTAAATCCCCATCGGTAGACGAGTGGAATAGAAAACTCTGACACATATACACAATTAGTACTATGCATGAATAACAAAAACTGATGGTCACTTGAAGCACATCACCTCATGGGAATAGTTGGAGGAAATTATACTCAGCAAAGTTAGCCAATCATAAAAGGACAAGGACAGCATGAGTCCACCAACGTAAGAATAATCAGCACAGTGGCTATAGAAGAAAAGCCACTTATCTCACACTGTATGGGTTGAGGTACAGGCAGCTGGGAGGGGACAGGACAAACCCAAGGATGTACATATCATACCAACATAAGGATGGGTAAATGGTGGAAGGGGGAGATATGAGGGAGAAAAAGAGGGAGTGGGGGGTGACAATGGCACTGGAGGAGCAGAGCACTAACCAACCCAAGGGGAGAATATTGATTATGTCTCCACAGAATATTGGGACTGTGCATAGAGACCGCACCACAGTGCACCAAACCTTGAGGACAACATAACCACATGGAACAGCACATGAACAGAGTGGGCTACAGGTTCGGACCCAATCAGAGCCAAACTGACCCATGCCTAGAAGTATGTGCTGGAGAGGATAACACTAAACCTACAGGTTAGGGAGAAGGTTAGGGTGTGGCCTGCCACACCCACATGGAAGCAAACCAAGAAGGAGAAAGAGTGAGTGAGGTTCTCAATGCCATATCAGAACACCAGACTCTAAGGATGTTCCTGCATGGAGCTGCTGAGGCACAGAGAAGACTGGAGGGCCAACAATAGTTCAAAGCATGATGACCCCTCACTGGAGCATACCGTGACACTGGGGACACATGGCGGGGAGTGAGTCCAGTGGGAACGCCATACAGTAGGCGAATCCATCAGCAATGTGAGCAAACTAAAGCCACAATGCCCCTAAAGAGCCCCCACAATAGACTTCAGGCTGTGAGTGGCAGTTCCCAGAATCCCCAGGACCAGCGGGGAGATAGTCATAAAAGTCAGCGGACAGACCTGGACCTATTTATGGTTTTGAGTTGGTGTTTTTTGCTAGTTATGATTATTATTTATCCTTATATTCTATTTCTTTTCCTTTTCTTTTTTTACTCTATTTTTTGTTTTCTTTTTATATTGTCTACATTATTGATGGATTGTCTACCTATATAAGATAAGAATGGGAAGAAATCCCAAGGAGAAAGCAAGGGACCAAAGGTTCTGGAAGGACTGAGGGGAGGAGGTGGGAAGGGAATGGAGCAGTGAGCAAACAATTCCATAGACAAGGGAACAACTAGGGAATGAAAATCAACACGTTGGATGTAAAGATCCTGGTAGTGTTGGGGCAACAGCAGTCTAGCTTGAGGAATTACCAACAGGCAGAAGAAGGGTGAGCATGATGGTGGGAAAGGAGGAAGGTAAGAGGAAACAGGAAAGATCAAGGAAGCAAAGCTATGGATACAGGTATAAACATGGGTGTGTACTTATATAAATATATTAATTCATAAAAATAGAGTTATTAGCATAGCTACATATGTTTATATGACAATACATTGAGGAAGTGGACAGACTTTAGGTCTTAGTTCAAGTCCTCCTTCAATGCAAGAACATTTTGTTCTAACAACCTGGCATTCTGTGATATTCACCTTGCCGGCACAATCACTGAAGACAAAATGGGTGCACAAGCAAATGTGGTGAAGAAAGCTAATGGTGCTTGGCTAACAAAAGATATAATGTCTGGGGTCTTAAAGGCTTGAAGTTAAACAAGCAGCCATCTGGCAGAGAAGCAAAAAGCACACACAGAAAAAGCATACCATCCTGTGTGATCTTGAGGCACTGACGGGATCAGGTAACAGAGGACCCAGAACGGACAAAAAAATACATTGTTGAGAATGAGAGGGGTTAGAGCAGAGACCCCAAAGCCATATGTAGATAATGGGACATCAACTCATCGAAGGGATGAGTCACCCACGGTGAAGTATAGCACCAATGTAACCTCACCCCCCACTATCATGACCCCGATCCTACAATCACTGCAGGAAGCCAGAGCACATACACGGGTACAGATAAGAGTTAAGGACACAGGGAATTTAGTTCAGACAAACCCCTCAGAACACAAATTGGAGTAGGGATACCAGGAGGGTAGGGGGAAGGTGGGGAGAGGTGGGAAAGAAACCACGGAGGAAGGGAGATAGTGGTCAGTGTAAGAAATGAAAATAATAATAATTTACAATTTGAGTCAATTTAGATCCTAGTGACTCTTTGTGCTCCCTAAAGTTTCCAAGGTTATAAATTTTAATAGATGTGGATACCCCCTGTAGGAAATTTATTTCAGATTCTAATTGTGCACCTTTCTGTTAGAAGTCTAGTGCTTAGCCCGGTATCACTAGGTCTCTTTAAATAAGGTCCCAAGTGATGCAAATGGTTTGCACTTGATTTTTACAGATCTGGCACATTCAACACTAAGGACAGAAGATCAGACCAGCAGACTCTAATGATGAAATTAGAGTTCCATACATGAAGAAATGAAAAGCCCATTCAAATGACAAGAAAGAATTAAAATATCAAAGTGAATATCACTTTTCTCTTGCTTGTAGAGCAGATAAAGCAACTGGATGAAATTATGGAGTAAAAGAACTGAACAGAAAATTACAAAAGAGTAGCTTGAGAAGACAAAGTAAAGTAGTATAATAAAATGTGCAAAGACATAGAGTTAGAAAACCAAAAGGAAAGAGCATGTAAGCCTGTTTCAAGCTGAGAGAAGTGAGGGGAAAATTAAGCCTTCAGTTGCAATATAAAGTATTATATAGGAAAAAATTAAGTATTATATAAGAAACACATTGACTGATACAGGAAGTCCCACAAGAAGATGGAAGGAATACAGTCACTGTGTCAAAAAGAAGTGATCAACATTCAGCCATTTCAAGATGTAGTATATGCTCAAGAACCAGTGATACTGAAGGAAGCAGTTGAAGCCACATTGAAGGCATTAGTGAAAAACAAGGTTCAAGGAATTGATGGAATCCTAATCAAAATGTTTTCAACAAGTTGATGGAGTACTGGAAGCACTCATTCACCTATGACAATAAGTTTAGAAGACCTGAAAAAGTGATTTGAAGAAATCCATATTTGTGACCATTCCAAAGAAAAGTGTTCCTACAGAATATGGAAATCATTAATCAGTATCATTAATATCACATGCAAGTAAAATTTTACTTTAGATAACTCAACAATAGTTGGAGAGCAACCGGGAGCTGCCAAAAATGGAAGCTGGATTCAGAAGAGGATATGGAGCCATTGCTGTTATCATATGGATTTTGGCTGTAAGCATACAATACAAAATCCTAGTTCCAGGTTTTCAACATACAGATATTAAATTTAAAAACAACAACAACAAAAGAAAGATATTTACTTGTTTCTCATTGACTTAAAGCATGTGTACATAACAAATTATAGAGAGTGAGAGGTCAACACTGAGACAGGGAAGGGAGATAGGATTGAGACAAAGAACGTGAGGTTAAGAGCGGCTTTATTAGGGGAGGGAAAGAGCTCCCAGAAGAGAAAGGAAAGCCGAGGGGGACAGGAGCATCTTGAGCTCCAGGGCAGTTCCGAGACCCAATGAGTCGGGTCAGAGAAATCACAGCTTGTCGGTGAGGCAGTGGGAGAGATATAGGGCTCGAACTAGGGAAGTATACGTTGACAAGAAGGGAGATTTTTTGCTTGCAGCTGCAGGACCTTGAGTCAGGATGCGATCCGTGGGAATTGCCTTGGTTGTTTGCTAACCTACTCCCTGGAGGGGCTGCACAAGCTTGCTCTGGAGAGATAAGTTCCTTGGAATGTTGGAGCCGAAGATGCAAACTTCAGCAGGTCATTTATCCTCCTGAGAGGCTGGAAATCAGGGCCTTGAAGTTCTATCTTCCTGATGAGCTGGAGAGGAGGCGATGGCTGCTCCGGACCCGGCCCAAACAGATAATATTTAAATGATTGGGAATTCCAGGTCACTTCATTGTGCTCATGTGGAACCTTCATATGGACCAAGTGGTAGTCAAAAGAACAAAATACGGGAATACCGAACCGTTTGAAATCAGGAAAAGTATAAGTCAAGGTTGTATCCTTTCACCATACTTATTTAATCTGTATACCAAACAAATATTTTATAAAATTGGACTAAAATGAAGAAAATGTGTTATCAAAGGAAGGTTTATTAACAACCTGCGATATGCAAGTGCAATGTCTTGTTTGCACTTGAAAGCCAAGAGGGCTAAAACCACTTGCTGGTGAAACTCATGGACTGAAGCCTTCAACTCAATGTAAACAAAATGAAAATTCTCACAACTAGACCAATAGACAAGATCGAGATAAATGGAGAAAAGATCAATGCTGTCAAGGAATACATTGTGGTTGGGATTCACAGTCAAAGCTCTTGGAATAAACTCAAAACCAAACTCAGGTCCATTAAGTCAATTCTGACTCATGCCCCATGTGTTTTCAAAATTGTAACTTTTTAAGGAAGTAGAAAGCCTCATCATTCTCCCTCAGAAAGGCTAGTGGTTTCAAACCACTAATCTCACAGTTAGTAGCCCAAGGAAAAATCCACAAGGCTACCAGGGATTTTATATCATAGAAGACATTATCAAGAAATCAAAGGATGTACAAATTGGCTGAACAGACCTCTTTAAAGTGCTGACAAGCACAAAAAGTCAAAGTAAAGGTAAGGGTGTCTTTTGAGTTAAGCAGTGGAGAGTATTAATCATTTATATGAAATCTGTTTCTTATTGGAGTGCAGTCTTTGACATTAAGATGCGGGTTTTCCCAACCCAGGGACAAGGGAACAACAAGTGAACTAAAATCAATGGCGAGAAGGGCACTGGATGCCTGGTGGGGTTTAATCAAGGGCAATGTAGCTGCAAGGAATTACTAAACCCAAATGAAGGCAGAACATGATGATGGGGCAAGAGAAAAGTAAATGGAAATAGAGGAAGGAAAGAACCAGGAGGCAAGGGACATTTATAGAGGTCTAAATACAGGCATGTACATATGTGTGTATGTATGTGTGTGTGTGTGTGTACACCAGTAAGGGAACAGAACTATGTACTCATATCTATATGTTAAGACTTAAGGTTGCAGATTAACATTGGACCTCGACTCAAGTACTCCCTCAACACAAGAACACTTTGTTCTAACAATCCGGCATTCTGTGATGCTCACCTATCCAACATGATCACTGAAGACCAAATGGTGCATAAGTAAGTGTGGTGAAGAAAACTGATGGTGCCTGGCTATTGAAAGATATAGCATCTGGGGTCTTAAAGGTTTGAAGATAAACAAGTGGCCATCTAGCTGAGAAGCAACAAAGCCCACATGGAAGAGGCTCTCCAGCCTGTGTGATCATGAGGTATTGATGGGATCAGGTACCAGGCATCCAAGACCCAGAATAAAATCATGTCCAGGGTGAATTGCAAGGGTGGGTGTGGGGGCGGTGGGGGAAGCATGGAGTGGACACCAAAACCCATCTGTACACAATTTGACATCCCCCTAAAGAGGGGTCACAGGGAGGAAATGAGCGAGTCAGGGTGCAGTATAGCACCTATGAAATACACAACTTTCCTCTAGTTCTTTGGTGCTTCCTAATCCCCAATATCATGACCTCACTTCTACCTTACAAATCGGATTAGACCAGAACATGCACACTGCTACACACAAGAGCCCACAACACAGGGAATCCAGGATAGATAACTCCCCCGGGGCCAACAATGAGAGTATAGATACCAGGAGGATTAGGGGAGGGTGGGAGATGAAAAGGGGAATTGATTCCAAAAATCAACCTATAACCCCCTCTCAGGGGGTTGAACAACAGAAAAGTAGGTGAGGGGCAATGGAGGACAATGTAAGATATGAAAATAATAATCTGTAACTTATCAAACATTTGTAAGGGAGTGATAGGGAAGAAATAGAGAGCTGATATCAGGGGCTCAAGTGGGAAGGGAATGCTTTGAAAATGATGATGGCAGCATATGTGCAAATGTGCTTGACACACTGGATAAATGTATGGATTGTGATAAGAGATGTAAGAGCCCCAATAAAAGTATTTAATTTTTTTTTAAAGTATGGGTTTTCTGTGATATCAACAGAATTCCTTAGTTGTTATGGTTAGTTGAATTTATGTCAACTTGAAGTTGTATAAAAGTACATGGGTGGAATTCAGCCTGTCAATCATGTCACAGCCTGATGATGCCCCCTTGGTGATGTGACCTTCTTATTAGCAGAGGAAACTAGGCACCTCGCTCTCTCTCTGCCCCTTTGCTTTTCTGCTTCCTGGGACTCCGTCAATCACTCTGAAAGCTGTCAGCATCCTGCCATGTTTCCACTGACTTTGGATCCATGCGACTCTGCACCACCTGTGGTACTTCTGCATCCTGGTTCATTCTGCATCACCAGCATGTGGCTACGTACATAAGTCTGAAGAAGAACTTATGAACTAGCATCAGATTTATGGACTTGAGTTGGACTGGGCTGGAATGCCATCTTGATGTATAAGTACTTCTTGATATAAGGCTCTTTCTTACACATACATGAGAGTCACTATATTTGTTTCTCTAGTCGAGCTGACCTAACACAGTTGTTAAATTCCCTGAGAATAAAACTCCATTATTTCCTAGCACGGTCAAACTTTTTTCTCTCACCTCCACAGCAACTGCTCTGTACCACACCTCACAGGCTCTTGGTCTGCATGTGCAAGGGTCAGGCATAGGCCGTAGATCCACGAGGAACCCCACATGGATTTGGGGGACTTGCTTCTGAGCAACATCTTCTTGTCTATCATTTCAACCTGCAAATTCACACACTTTAAGAGCTCTGAACCTGAATAATTGCCCTCCTCTAAAACAGCACCACTCCTATTGACTTTGGCACAAATTGACTCCAACTGACTTGGGCACAATTGGAAGAGCTCCTCAATGAAGGGCCAGAGAGAACACTGGGCTCGTCTCGCATGTTTCTCTCCTTTCACCAATCTCTGTCTTCCTCTGCCTATTTTCCATCACTTGAGAACAGGTGTCTCCTTTACTCGATATCAAGTTTTACAGTTATTTATATTGGGAGGACAAGTGGGTCTCAATTAGTCTGCCATGGCCAGAAGTGCAAGTGATAGGCTTGAAGGATTTTCATGTGAGAAACGACTCCACACAAACAACTCCACTCCTTGATCTCATCACATCTCACCTCAAAAAAATCCTTTTGGAATCCTGACAAGTCTCTTACAGTTTTCCTTCAGAGAGATTCTATTTACTTGTGGCACAGTATTTATTTGTGGCAACAGTTTCTCTTCTGATTTACAGGGTAACACCCAACTTCCTTTCTTCTTTCTCTGTTATGTTGGACACTCTTACCACTTCCTTTCCTGTGCCTAATTTCATCCACTAAAGTTTCTGCTGACAAATCTTGATGCTATGATGTAAGCAATGTCTGGAGAAGAGCAGGTCAGCATCAGGTTTCAATCTTCCCTTCCTGTAAGGTCTGCGTTTCTCACTAGAGAAGAAAAATCGGAGATGCTCCCACTCCTTTCTCTCTTTGTACAGCTGGATACCAAGCTCTGGAAGGACTCTGAGCCCTAGGAAGTCTGGGATCTCTCCCACGCATACTGCAGGCTATACTGACCAGAGAAGGAGTAGCCACAGGCATCGCATTAATGGCAATGGGCTAGGGCAGGCAGAACACACAGAGTTTAATGTCAAAATCCCAGGTCTGCTGGCTCTTTTGCTGCCTTCCCCATCATCATTTGGCTTTAAGAGGCTGAGTCATAGCTATATCAACTTCTAGTTCCCCATGTATTTTGTATCTGGCCTCCATTAGTTTGTTTGCTACAAAAGTTGTTTTCCTTCCTTCTTCTTCTTTTTAATATCAACCCCAATTTGCTTCATGTGGTAGCTGTATAAGCTGGTGTCAACTTGCAAAGGGGTGGAGTCTAGTTTGTCAATCTGGTCATAGCCTGATGGCCTCATTTGGAGATGCCACGAAGATAAATAGCTCACTGGAGGCCAGATGCACACAGACTCTGCTTCGTTTTCCTGCTGACAAGACACATGAAGGTAGGTTAGAGTCCTGGAGCAGGAGGCACCGCATGGAGACCCCTGTCAGTGTTGAGACGCTTACAAGGCCACTGGATCCACAAGACTTTCCATCAACTAGCCTGTGATCTTCCTGCGTTTGGCGTCATTGCATGAGTTGCATGAGTCTGAAGAGGAATTTATAGATTGGTATCAGACATATGGGCTAATATCAGACTTATAGACTTGATTGTGACTGGACTGGGATGTTTTCTCAATATGCAATTGCTTTTTTATATAAAGCTTTTTCTTATGCACATGAGTGTCTATGAATTTGTTTCTCTAGTCCACCCAGACTATCACACTTCATCATGAGCAGAACCATGGGTTTGTGGTAGTGCTAGATACATTATGTGGTACCTGAGAATCTAGGATGCACTTAGTTGAAGAAGATATTCCAAAGACAATATGCATAGAAAATCTTTAACAAACAAACAAAAACTCATTTAACAAACAAAACTCATTGCTGTCGAGTTGTAAAATACACTGGAGACTGCAGTCTGTGATGTCTGATAGGGAAGTTGGCCAAGGACCTGCCTTCCAAATTTTCTGGCATAGCCAAGTGAGTGCTTTCAGGGCTTCATCAGCTGGTTGAAACATTTCAATTGGTGTTCCCTCAATTCCGGGAGCTTTTTTGTTTGTTTGTTTGTTTTTTTGTATAATGCTTTCAGTGCAGCTTGAATGTCTTTCTTTAGCGCCAATGGTTTTTGCTCACATGCCGCCTCCTGAAATGGTGGAATGTCAGCTAGTTCTTTGGGGTGCAGTGACTCTGTGTGCTCTTTCCATCTTCTTTGGATGCTTCCTGCATCGTTCAATATTTTTCCGATAGAATCTTCTAAGATTGTAATTCACAGCTTGAATTTTTCCTTGAGTTATTTCATCTACTCACAACACAAAGCTTGTCCATCTTTGTGAAAGCAAACTGCCACATATGTCTCCTGTGGAGTGGCTTCATATGTTTGAAGAGCCGACCTTTCAAATAACAGTCTAACTCTGTAAGCTCTGTCCCAGCAGGGCTCCTCTGCAGACAAACAATTAAGGTTCTTTTTTGTTTTTTAATTCTAGGGATTCTCTTCCCGGCCACATGCTTGTTTACAGCGGCCCAGAAGTTACCACAGGAGCAGAGGAGCTGGTCATTTTCCATAAATGTTTATGAGCAGAGATTCTATGAATCCCCAGCTATGTCAGCAGGATGCTCTACATGAATTCAAAGCTATCCCTTAGTTATTTGTACAGTTCTTCCTATGAGTTTCCCCAGAATCAGGCAGAAGGCAGGCTAGTGCTTCTAAAGGCTGCTTAATTGCAAGTTGTACAGTAGTGATCTCAGAGAAACAACTGTCTGTTTATGAAACAGAGCAAAAACCTAACTCTACGCCTTCCCATTACTATGTCCTGCATTTCCCCCCCAACCTATTGCTTCTGAATATATTTTCTTGGTCATTTCTCAGTGATTATCACATGTGTTATGTGATACAATGTATAACTGCAGCGATTATATCTCACTCCAAAAGCGAGAACAAAACAAAACAAAAACAATTTTTTAAAAACCTCACTGCCATTGATTCTAACTCCTAGTGACTCCAGAGGATTGCCCTTGTGGATTTCCAAGACTTTACCTTTTCAAAGAAGTAAAAAGCCTCCTAATTCTCCAGGGAAGTAGCTAGTGGTTGGAAACTGCTGGCCTTGAAGCTAGCAGCCCAACACATAACTCACTACGCTTCTGAAGTTGGGCCCTCCTTCCTGCTCATCCCCATTCCACCCAGATGACCCAGCTAGGAAGAGTCCCTCTGGGATTCTGAGAAACAGTATTTTTCATTTCCGTATATATTCAGTAGGGAATGATCAACCTTCAAAACAAGCAGAAAAATAAGAAAGTTAAAATTAATATAAGCCTAGGATAGGGAGTACCTAGATTCTCAAATGATTCAGCACTTGACTGCTAGCTAAAAGGTGTGTGGTGCCAATGCATACTGATGCCCTTGGTGAGTTCCCAAAGGAGATAGGCCTGATGGTCTGTTCCAAATGATGACACCTTATGGCACAATTATGCTCTCCACACATGGAGTCACCAAGAGTTGCAATCAGCTCAACAGGACGTCAACTAACATTAATAATCCTACGATTAACTTCTCAGATACCTAGATTCCGGGATTTACATGGTAAGAAATGCAAATTGAAAATACTTCTCTTATGTATGAAATGCATCCAGCCAGATTATTTTAAAACCACATTAATGATATCTAACTTGCCACCCAATGATTCAATCAATTTCAATATTATGATGGGGTGCCTGAGCTATGTTTAATAAAGAGATTTAATAAGACTGACACGGAAACTATATCCAGGAAGGTTAACAGTCCATGAGAAAAATCTTTCATAGAAGAATAGTCAATTAATTATTCATATATGCTGAACAAGGAATGTTAGAAATATGTCAAGCTTTCTTGACAGAAACTCAAAAGCAAACTTTTTGCCATCAAGTAAATTCTCAGAGCAACCCTGCAGGACAGAGTAGAGTTACTCCACACAGCGTCAAGGGCAATGCTCTCTATGGAAGCTGACTGCCACATCTTCTTCATGCAGAGGGACCGAAAGATCAGAACCGCTGACCTTCTGTCCAACCACTGTGGACACCAGCGCAGTTCCTATTTCTGTACAAAACGTACTGCTGTAGAGAAGTTTTAAAGTTAACAAAGAAAGATGTGAGCGTTACAAAGGAAAGGTAGTTCATTCCCAAAGAGTCTTTAAAAAGACCTAATTGTGGATCATGAACCTCTCTTGAAAAAGTCTGTCACATGAATATGAAAAATTAAGGCAGTCATAGCACTCAAACGAAGAACAATCTCTATGAGTACAGAGAAAGTTCCTTCAGCCCTCTGGAGAAGAACCAGTGCCTACGTGCGTGAGAGCAGCCTTTACAAGAGATGAGTCCCCAGAGCCCGCTCGGCAGTCTGGCCACTTCCAATGCCTGCCACCTCTGCCGGGACACCTGCTGCTGAAGGGAGCTCTAGAATCTCAGCAAGCAGTAAAAGGAGGAAATTGACTGAGTGGGACAAACACACTTTGGACATAAGCTTCAAAATTCCTATGCGTGCCTGACTGAGAACATCTTTTATGATTTATGTAAAAATGAAACTACGTGCACTTCATATACAGTAGGTTTTCCAGTCAAGTGAATATTTCAGCAAATTTGCGTGTTTTTAAAACAAAAAACACCATTTTTAATGGACTAAAATGTGGGAGGACATTTTAGCAATTCAATCTCCTACTTTCATACATGATTTTGGGGGGACTTGATCTTTTAGAATAGTTTACAGAACAAATTACAGTTTAGAACAATTACCAGGAAGATTGAGCAGCTGGTACAAAGGTGCTGTTTGCATACAGTTTCCACAGCTGTTAGCATCTTCCATTGGTATGGTATGTTTGTCACAATTAATAACCCAACACTACCACATTATTATGGATTAAATTCCATAGTTCACATTAAGATTTACTCATATGGAAGAAGCACACCAGCCTGTGTAACCATGAGCTGTCGAAGGGATCAGGTGGCAAGCATCAAAGAACAACAAATCGTATCCTTGTAAATGAGGGTGAATGCAGAGTGGAGACTCTAAGCCCATCAGTAGGCAACTGGACACCCCCTTCCTGAAGGGTTGTGGGGAGGAGATGAGCCAGTCAGCGTGCAGGGTAGCAAGAATGGATGGATGGATTGTGATAAGAGTTGTACAAGCCCCCAATAAAATGATTTTAAAAAAAGAAGATTTTTGTCTGTTAAAACCTAAGGAGCAGTCCTATTCTGTCCTACAGGATCACTCTGAGTCTTAATCAGTTCAGTGGCAGTGGGATTTATTTTGCACGTATGTGAAAGTTGGACAGAGAATTAGGAATGTCCAAAGAAGAATTCATGAATTTGGATTATAGTATTGTCGAAGAATATTCATTACAACATGGACTACAAGAAAAGCAGTAAACCCACCTTGAAGAATATGCAACCAAATTGCTTTAAAAAAAAAAGATAGCTAGACTTCATCTGTCTTACTTGGGTCATTTCACCAGGAAATGGGAAACATCTGTTGCTAGAGAAAGACATCAAGCTTGGTAAAGTAAATGAGCAGCAGAAATGAAGGAATCCCTACATTGTCTAGAGAAACAAAACCAGTGACACTCAAATATGCATCAGAAATAATTTTATATCAAGAAGACATCTTAGCTCAGTCTAGTTGAAGTCCATGGGTCCAATACTAGCCAGACTCTCTTTAGAGACCCATTACTGCGAGCAGATGACACAGAAAGGTGAATCAAGAAGCAAAAAGATCACAGGTCGGGGTGGTGTAGAGTCCCATGGATCCAAGGTCAGAGAGAAGGGCACCAACAGTTCCCAGATTGGTGCCCAGAGTCAGTGACCCACATGGACATACACCTGGAAGTAGACACAGAGTCCCAGCAAGCAGTGAGGGTAGAGAGAGAGAGACGTTCCCATTATTTCTCCAGTATAAAGGCCACACCCCGAGAGAGGCATCATCAGGCTACTATCTGTTTGTCAGGTTGGACTCTTCCTCTACCAATGCACAGGGTCAAGTTGACATAAAATCTAACTGTCACGCCTTCAATGAGATGGATTGACATTTGGCTACAGCAATGGGCTCAAACATGCATATCAGATGAGGGCAGTGAAAGAGTGGGGAGCATTTTGCTCTTGTACATAAGTATGTACAGTATATAAGATCAGTATATAAGTCTGAGCCAATGTATCCGCCACTGCAGTCTTCTTTGGAATCGTTTCATCACCCTTAAAAATGTCATGTACTCCATTTATACATTTCCCTTCACTTGCCCTTTACCTTTCTCCAATCCCTGGTAACCACTGATCCTACAGCTTTTCCATTTCTAAGTCTTCTAATGGGGCTCATACAGAATGCAACCTTTTCAAACTGGCTTCGTTCATTTAGAAAGATCCACATAGTCGTCCATGTATTTTCTTGTTCTGGTGGATCCTTTCTTTTTGTCGCTGAATAATATTTCATTGTGTGGATGTACAATGATTTGTTTATCCATTCACGGTAGAACATGTTAATTGCTTCCATTTTTGGGGGTCAATTTTAATTAATTTTGACCTAGATGAGTCAATTCTTTTTGACTAAGAACCAAACCGGAACCAGATGCCTTCGAGTTAATTCTGACTCATGAAGACTTGGTGTATATTGCAGTAGAACTGTGCTGTACTGCTCCAATGCCAGATTTTTTAAAAAGTAGATAGCCTTTCTTCCTATGTGCCTGTGGGTGGGATTCAACTCCCAAGCTCTCAGTTAATAGTAGAAAGAACACTAATGTGCCACTTTCCCCACCCAGAGAGACCAGAATAAAAAGGCTAGAATATTAGCATGAATATTAGCAATTGGTTCTGACTCATAGCAAACCCAGGCACTGTAGAAGAAAACACTGCACGGCCCTGCAACATGCCCACAATCATTGCTATGTTTGGGCCCATTGTTGCAGCCACTGTGTCACTCAATTTGGCAGAGGGTTGTGTTAAGTTAGGTTCTGTAGAGAACAAAATCAGTGATGCTTGTATGTGTATATAGAAAGAAATGTATACCAAAAAATGGCTTACAAGGTTATAGAAAGAGGTAAGAACAGTCTAGTTCAAGTCAGGCTTCTTCTGACTTGTGGAAGCTGATGAACCAGAAGCAGGGTGACTAAGCAGAGACAGTGTGTGTGTTTGGGGTTGGGGGGAAGGAGGGAGGGTGCACAGGCTAGTGGATGCAGAGGTCCAAAGTCAGTCAAATGAATCCACCTTCGGTAGTCTGCTGATGGCTCCTGTTATCTGCAGGTGACACAACAGGACATAGAAGAAACAGATACAAGATTCAGCTCCAGCAGGAGGCAAAGGGCCAAAGAGAGGGAGGAGGGGCCCAGTGTCTCTCTTTAAAAAGGCCACACCTCTCCAGAAGCATCATCAAGCTGTGACCTAAGTGACAGCTGTACCTTGTAATTTGTTATATAAAATGTTAGTTAGTATAAAATCTGACTACCACAAGGCTCTTCCTCTTGCTCACTGACTCTCTACTTTAACAAGCATCATGCTTTCTCCAGAGTCTAATAGCTCCTGATAAAATGTCTAAAGTGCATGAGATGATGTCTTGCCAGTCTCACTTCCAAGGAGCCTTCTGACTGTACTTCTTCAAAAGTGAAATTTTGATCTTAGAGCACTCCCTGGTATATCCAATATATTTTTCCAAGAAAATAATTCTAAGACATCCAAGCTGCTTCAGTTTTCTGAATTTACTGCCCAGATTTTGCATACATATGAAGTGAGTCAAGTGCCATCGATGAGTCAGATGCACTAGTCCTTAAAGTGACAGCTTGGCTTTGTAAGAATTTTAATAAGTATTTTGCAGCAGATTTATCCAATGCAATATATAATTTGATTTCTTTATGGCTAGGTATTGATTGTAAATCCAAATAAAATTAGACCACTAACCACTTCGGTGTTTTCTTCCTTTTTTTATGATGCTGCCTACTGGTTCCCATTGCACGGGTTTTGGTTTTCTTTATGTTGAGATGCATTACATACTGAACGCTACAGTTTTTGGTCTCCATGAGGAATTATTAGTGTCCACTGTCTAGTCCGGATTCCTCCAATCCTGATGTTATGCTCTTCATATAGTATTAATTCTGGGAGCATTTGTTCAGGATACAAACTGAATAAATGAGATGAAAGGATTCAACCCTGATGCAAACCTTTCCTACTTTTAGACTACACAGTGTCCCCTTTTTCTGTTTGTATGACTGCCTCTTGGCCCATGCAAAAGGTTCTACAGAAGCACAACGAAGTGTCTGGAATTCTCATTCTTCATAAAAATATCCATAATTAGGTATGACCCACATAGTCAAATGCTTTTTGCATAGTCAATAAAACACAGGTAAATGGTTTTTATGGTATTCTTGTCTTTCAGTCAAGATCCACCTAACATCAGCAATGGTGTGTTAGTCTGGGTAGACAAGAAAAACAAAGTTATGGACACGCATATGTGTTTAAGAAAGAGCTTTATATACAAGAGCAATTGAATATTGAGAAAACATCCCAGCCCAGTCCAGATCAAGTCCATAAGTTCGAGATTAGCTCACATATCTGACACCAATCTCTAAAGTCCTCTTCAGACTCACGAAACACATGCAATGATCCTGAATGCAGGAGGATCACAGGCCAGTGGGTAGGAAGTCTTCTGGATCCACTGGCATTGTAAACATCTCAGCGCTGGCAGGGGTCTTCATGTGGCTTCTCCATCACCCAGGGCTGCATCGGGGTAGGTCCATGTGGCTTCTCCTCAGGGATGTCTCACAGGGAGTGAGCTGAAAGAGTGTCTCCAGCCTCCAAGGAGTAAAAATACAGAAGTTCCAAGAATCCTGAGGAGAAGGCCATGCCCACAAGGAGGCCTCATTGGCTGTACAATGATTGACAGACTAGAATCCATCCCTTCACTCTTAATTAACAAGAGTTTATATAACTACCACACATGGCATCCTTCGTTTCATATCCTCTCCTAAATCTGGATTAGATTTCTTGCAGTTCCTTGTCAATACACAGTTACAACTGATTTTTAGTTATCCTCGGTAAAAATGTACTTACATATTAAATTGGTTTTGTTTTTTAATATATGCTTTTTAAAAAATCACAGAATCATCCAACCAACCTAACAACTTTGCTCCTAAAACATATCCAATTTGTGTGCTTGGTCCAATGCCATTTTATATTCCAAGATGGTCTTCCTTCCTTCCACTTCTTAAAATCTAATCTACTCGTTCCACCAGCCAGGTCCAATACATTCATTCCATGAAATGTTTCCTGATTTTCCAAAGTAGAAACAATTTCTTTCTATTCTCAAATATGAGTTGCTGTATTTACCACCTGGTCATCTCTGTCTAGTTCTATATTACTGGCTACTTTTTCATAAATGTACCTTTTAAACAACTTGAATAAACTGTAACACACTGAAAGTACCACAGACTGCCAGGAGAAAAAACCTATCTGTTGTGGAAGAAGTACAGCTAGAATGCTCTTAGACACTGGATGTGAGACTTCATCTCACATTCTTTTGGCCAGGAGAGACCAATCCCTGGAAAAGGAACAGGACGCTTGGTAGGTGAAAAAGAAGAATATCCCCAGTAAAATGGATTTATACAATGGCTCAAGCAAGAAACAATTGCGGTGACGGTGTAGAGCCTAGCAATGGTATGTGCTATTGTCCCTATTAGGGAGAGCTGACGTGACTGCACTTAACCACAGAGCACTTTTGAGACAGAAGTAATATCCCATCTCATATCACCCATGTTCCATATACTGTCCTATTTCCTTACCTGCAGAGACCCCAACACTCTTGAGGCTCCAGTGAGGTCATAACCCCTTAAATTAGCCCTTTCCACCTGCTGCTATTTGTCCTTCGGGTAAGTATGCCCTGTGTTTTTCGGATTCTTGTCTCTGTTACCAGACACCAGGGGAATGAATTTATGAGTTTTCCCTACTCTGCCCAAACCTTGAAAATAGAATTTTTATTAAATGATTAAAAACAAAAACTTTTCTCAAACTACCATAATTTGAGAAGAGCTCGTATTTCTGGCTGGTGTCCTTACAAATATATCTGCTTTATTTTCCATATGACTCAAATTATCTGAAATAATCTTATTCACTTATTTGTAATGATGACTAATATTGAAGGAGTTCTGTACTCCTCCCCCAACACTCAACCATCATGAAACGTACCCTATGGCAGCATTTTGTCTTACTCACCCACAATGACTCCCAGCCTCTAACTCACGCTTGCATGGAAAAGACTAGCTTCCTGTAGCTTCCAGTTCTCCAAGGAACATCAGGCAGCTGTGGTACCACCTCACCAATGGCTGTTTCCCTCGGCTAAATGCATGCTCATTGATTTAGTCTCAGGAGGACCTTGGAGGACCTGATGGAGCTGCCACTACGTGCAATCAACAGCTGAGGAAACTAAGTATAGAGATAAGCAGCTGTACTCAGAAATTTGAATGATCTTCACAATAAAATAAACGTCTAGACCCCAGATTCTAGGGGGCCATAATGGTGAATAAGACGCAACACCAGAATGGAGGCAGTCATCAACATTTGTTGAATTCATAAATAAACATAATACCTTTCCATCAATAGTAATGTTTTCATAACTTTTTTTTCAGTAATGTTTTTTTTTACTTTATATATATATTTTAATTTTAACAATTTATTAGGGGCTCATACAATTCTTATCAGTTCATACATATACATACATCAATTGTATAAAGCACATCTGTACATTCTTTGCCCTAATCATTTTCTTTTTTTTTTCTCCTCTTTTCTTTTTTTACATTTTATTAGGGACTCATACAACTCTTATCACAATCCAAACATATACATACATCAATTGTATAAAGCACATCCATACATTCCCTGCCCCAATCATTCTCAAGGCATTTGCTCTCCACTTAAGCCCCTTGCATCAGGTCCTCTTTTTTCCCCCCCCCTCCCTCCCTTTTCCCCCCTCCCTCATGTGCCCTTGGTAATTTATACCTCGTTATTTTGTCATATCTTGCCCTATCCGGAGTCTCCCTTCCCCCCTTCTCTGCTGTCTCTCTCCCAGGGAAGAGGTCACATGTGGATCCTTGTAATCAGTTCCCCCTTTCCAACCCACTCACCCTCCACTCTCCCAGCATCGTCCCTCACACCCTTGGTCCTGAAGGTATCATCCACCCTGGATTCCCTGTACCTCCAGCCCTCATATGTACCAGTGTACAGCCTCTGTCCTATCCAGGCCTGCAAGGTAGAGATTCTAAAACACTAAGTCTGTTACTATTCAATTTCTTCAAGCTTTAGAAGAAAGTGTCAATTCAGAACCTGAATGTAGAATTCCATTAACTTAATCAAAATGTAAAATGCTTAGCCCTGTATAGATTATCCACATTAAGTTGAGATGTTAACATTCGGAATAGCAATGGAAATAAAGGAAAGACAGTCCTAGAGAATGTATTACAAAACCCAATGAAAATGTTTTTTCCTTAATGTCTTGGTTTTCAGTCTTGTTCCCAGGGTCATTGGGATGCTGGTTCCAAACATTGTGCTGGATCCACAGCAAGGGTTCTAGCTTCTTAGATACAGTGTTCCACTACATTTTCAGGTTTGAAATCATGCTCATTTATTATCATTCTAGTTTTAAATATGAGAAGAATTCAGGCCCACAAATACAGGAAAAGACAAAAAAGGTAAGATATATTTACAAAAGAATTAATTCCCTGCCAGAATTAAGGGACTTTCAAGGTACTTATGGTGGTAATTTGCTATGTATTGAGCTGCCAACAATAAGGCCATTGCTCTGCAGCCTGTAAAGGATTTAAAGATTTGGAAACCAAAGGGATAGTTCTCTGTCCTCCTGGGCCACTGTGAGTTAGAATCGATTAGATAGCAACAAGGATTTCTTTGTTGGTATGGGAGACCACAAGGTGGATAACGTCAACCCAGCACAAAGCTTGAGAAGAGTGAAAAATTTTTTTAAAATAAACTTGAAAAGGTATATAAGTAAAGTGTGAAGGCAATTTAGAGTGTTGAAAAGGTAGGATTTTTGAGCAATAATAAATTTTTTATTTAATAAATATACCTGAGATCTAAATAATAAATATTTTAATATTTTAAGATATAAATTTTCCCACAGATTATGCAATGAACATTTCAGAACACATGTTAATATATAGGAGTCAATGAAAAATTCATATTAAATGTTTCAGAGAAGTTGACTCTAAGCTTCTTTCTAAGAAAATTTCCAATGTTTCTTTTATGAGTTTCGGTGTACAAGTGAAACTATGTCATTTTGTTTGTTTGTTGTTTTTAATCATTTTATTAGGGTCTCATACAGCTCATCACAATCTATACATAGATCAATTTTGTAAAGCACATTTGTACATTCATTGCCCTCATCATTCTCAAAACATTTGCTCTCCACCTAAGCCCCTGTATCAGCATCTCATTTCACACCCCTCCTTCATCCCCCCATAAATCCTTGATAATTTATAAATTATTATTTAGTCATATCTTGCCCTGTCTGGCATCTCCCTTCACCCACTTTTCTATTGTCTGTCCCCCAGGGAGGAGGTCACATGTAGATCCTTGTAATCGATTCCCCCTTTCCAACTCACCATCCCTCCACCCTCCCAGTATCTCCACTCACACCACTGATCCTAAAGGAATCATCTGCCCTGAATTCCCTGTGTTTCCAGTTCCTATCTGTACCAGTGTACATCCTCTTGTCTAGCCACATTTTTACGGTAAAATTGGGATGATAGTGAGGGAGGAGGAAGCATTTAGGAACTAGAGAAAAGTTGTATGTTTCATCATTGCTACATCGCACCCTGACTGGCTCATCTCCTCCCCAAGACCCTTCTGTAAGGGGATGTCCAGTGGCCTACAACTGGATTTGGGGTCTCCACTCTGCACTCCCCCCTCATTCACTATGATATAATTCTTTTGTTCTGATGATGCCTGATCCCTTCGACACCTTGTGATCACACAGGCTGGTGTGATTCTTCCATGTGGGCTTTGTTGCTTCTGAGTTAGATGGCCACTTGTTTACCTTCAAGCCTTTAAGACCCCAGATGCTATCTCTTTTGAAAGCCAGGCACTATCAGCTTTCTTCACCACATTTGTTTATGCACACATTTGTCTTCAGTGATCATATCATGCAGGTGAGCACACAATGATATGGTTTTTTTTTGTTTTGTTTTGTTCTTTGATGCCTGATAACTGATCCCTTCAGCACCTTGTGATCATGCAGAGTGGTGTGTTCCTCCATGTGGGCTTTATTGTTTCTGAGCTAGATGGCCGCTTGTTTACCTTCAAGCCTTTAAGACCCAGACGCTATCTCTTTTGATAGCCAGGCACCATCAGCTTTCTTCACCACATTTGCTTATTCACCTACTTTGTCTTCAGCGGTCGTATCAGGAAGGTGAGCATCATAGACTGCCAATTTAGTAGAAGAAAGTATTCTTGCATTGAGGGCGTACTTGAGTAGAAGCCCAATGTCCTTCTGCCACCTTAATACTAGAAGTTGTGTCATAACAAGACTGAAGCATCTTAATTTTTATAAGGACTTTAAACTCTGACAGGCCTATTTTGGGTTTCAGAATGTTTGAATCATTATGTATTGTTCCAAACTCACTACTAGTCCATTGATCATGACTCACAGTGATCCCATAGGACAGAGCAGCACTCTGGCTTTCTGAGGAGGTAAATCCTTAAAGAAGCAGAAAGTCTCATCTTTATCTTGCAAAGGAGCAGTCGAAAATATAACCCACTGCACCATCAGGTGTTCTTACTTTTTGTAAAGTAATTCTTGTTTCTGTTTGAAGATAACAGAGCCCTGGTATTACAGTGTCTATGCAGTGTGCTGCGTTCGGCGGTTCAAAACCCCCAGCAGGTCCTCTAGAGAAAGACGGGGCTTTCTACTACTGGCATATCTACCTATCAGCTTGACCAAATTAACTTAGGTCGTGAAGAGAGGAGAGATGTGCAAAACAAATAACAGAAGTGAGACCCCGCTCCCTTTTCCCCCCAAATAGGGATACTGTGAATGATAAGGAAAACCAAGAGTAGAACGGGGGGGAGGGGGGGAATAGTTTAGAATGATCTGAATTTGTCTTGGTGGTCACGCCTTTCGGGTATGCAGCAGCAGTTCAACAAGGAAAGTGCCTCCCTTTCCTGACAGCTGCTGGCGGGCGAAGCTGGGTCACGAGTTCCTCAGGAGCTCGTGTAGGCATGGCAAAAGGATGGCCTCCTGTAGCTTACCGTCCTCCAAGGAGCTTCAGGCAGCTGTTGTACTAGCTCACAAACACTTGTTCACGGAATTATCCTCATGAGGGCCACGGAGGCGGGATAGAGCTGACACGATTTGCAATCGACAGATGAGGACACTAAGGATAGAGATAAGCAGCCGTGTTCAGAAATTTGAATGGTCTTTTCAATGATTTAGAGCTCTGGCCAGTAGTCAAATGTGCCAGTAGCTCTTCAGGAGAAAGAGTTACAGTCTCAGAAATGTTACGAGGCAGTTCTACCTACCCTACCCTGTCACTATGAGCTGGAATCATCTCTGCAGCAGTTGGTTTGGTTTCATTAGTTTAATCGGATTAATTCCCAGTCTTAAATATTTGTGAACTATTGTTGACATAGATCTAAATTTATATAGAGATAGATAGATATAGAGATAGATGATATAGATAGATAAACCTGTGTGCGCTCATTTGTAGTTAGAATTTTTTAACTCCCCACCACCATCACCGCCACCTCTCTTTCCTACCCGATTTTTCAGAAACAGTCTCTCCAAATTCCCCAGGGATTCCACTAGCTCTGGCTATGCCACCGCATTTCCATTTAGGGGCCTACCTACTCCTGAATCTGTACTCGAAAGAGCTAGCACTTCGAAGCAGCAAGAGGCAGTGTGAGATAAATCAGGTCTTCATCACCAATTCCTTTGCAGCGAGAGAAAGCCAAACAGCTGATGTTTCCAACTGGAGATTCGCAGAGAGGTCTGCCCTGGCTACAGGGGCATTGCAGCTGTCTCGCCAGGTCTTTACTGTCAGTGTGTCTGAGCCATGCAAGCATGACGCGCAACAGTGAACACTACCTGGATAATGAAGGACTGCAGAACCAGGCAAGGACGCAGCCTGAAGCTAAGCCCCAATCCACAGGGGTTCCCAAAGGTGGCAGGTTTCCTCGCAGCATACTCAAGGAATATACAGAAGGAGAGCAAGAAAAACGAACACATAAATATATTGTAATCACTTCTGCACCTCTTCCTTTTCAAATTTGTCTCATTTCCATTCTTTAATATGCTGTCAAATGTCCATTCTACAGATGTTCACATTTATATGCATATGTACAGAGTTCTGAGGAGCCCTGGTGGTGTGCTGGTTACCCACTGGGCTGCTACTGCAAGGTTAGCAGTTCAAAACCATCAGCCGCTCCTCAGAAGAATGACAGGGTTTTCCAATCCCATACAGTATTGTAGTCTCAGAAACTTATGGGGACAGTTCTACCCTGTCCTATTGGATCAGTTTGAGCCAACGTTCAGATACATCATTCTAGCATACACTGTATGATGGTTTAACATACATTGGAAATGAGTGCACAAAAGTTAAATAGGTAGTTTCAATGAAAAAAAATGGAAAGCTAATGTTCTAGAAACCTGATGAAGAAGGAGGAGGTGTCATGGTCAGGATTTATAGGGTGGGTGTGGCTAGGAGGGCACTGGAAGAGAGGCGCGTGCAGAGAGAAGCAGCAGTACTGTACTCAGGGAACAGGCCCAACACTAGAGTTACGACCACAAGGAGAAGGCGATGCAGCTGTACTCTGCCTTTGTTTGATCATTTTTCTGGGATAAGAACATGCTAGATTTCATATGAAACCCAGGATTGATGAACCTATAAGGACAGCAAGTAGAATAAGGGGGTCTGGGGAGGGGTTCAGTGGTGATAGTGGGGTAAAAGGGACAGGGTGTCAAGGAGTCCACGTAGAAAAAGAATGGTTGGAAATCGATTGTGGTAGCAATTCTACCATTCTACTAGACGTGGTTGAAATATGGAATGAGATGTTATACGTATTATACCCCAACTAATACAAAAAGTGAAATGGAATTCATGAACAATAATGTCTCGGCCTTAAAGAGCTAAAATGGAATAAACACAAAGTGCTGGAAACCCAAGAGACACGGCTGACCTCACAGTCCCTGAGTGACCATTAGCAGCTGACGGAGGCAAAGAGGCTGTGTCTATGCAGCATCTTATATTTTCTCCAGGCCTCTGTAGCTCTAATCCATCCAAAAAGAATGCTTCTCTCTTCTTTCAAACCTTGGTGATCTCCGAGTGTCATGCTGTTGTTTCCCTCTTCCGTCCTCTGGTTCTGAAGATTCCTCTCTTAATTTCTCGAGAGATGGCATTTCTGATCCCTCAGAACTTGAGGAGCTGATGTATGCTCTGCTCTGCTTACTTACCAACCCTCAGACGCCGCTTTCCTCTGCACAAAACCTATCACCACAGAAAGAGATCTGGGGAAACGCACTCGGTGAATGCTTGTCAAGGCCGTGATCCCGTAGGTAACAATACAAGTATTCTCTTTTGCTGCTGCTTTTTAAAAATTTTCAAACTGGAAGTTTAAAAAAGAGTTGGGAATGGGAATATCTGCTCCAGTTACTTATTGAACCTTTCTTACGCAATCTTGGCAAAGGTTCACATTTCCAGTCAGATTCGCTCATTTTATTTCCCAGATGTTTTTACACTCCAAGGCCAAAACTAACATGAAATCGCTCCTTCCATGTCAACCCTGATTCCATCTGTCCAAGTCACTTCTCTCCCCATTACGTCCATGCAGCTGTGTGGATGACCAATGCAGAGCAACACTATTTTATTATAATGTTTAAACTAACATAATTGGGGCGGGATCACCCTTGTTAAACAGCCCGGCAAGCAGGAATCCCAATAGCAAAAGCCACCTGGAGACCCCTTTCCCTGCTGCAGGGAAGTCTCAAAGTAAGGCTTACCCCAGGGACTGAGGCCTCAACCCAACCATTCTTTCTGGTTTACACAATGGATTCCCAAAAGGACAGTGAGCGCCTATTTGGTAGTCTAATGTTCAGGACTACTAGCCCTTACCAAACTTCCTTGGCCAAGTTCAAGAATCACTTCTATTCACACCAAAGTCTGTTGTTCTGACTCAACTATTGTTTGAATTAACTCCCTCCTAGAACCCACGGCAGGAGGGGCCCTGGTGGGGTAGTAGTTACATGTTGGGCTGAAATCTCCATGCTTTCCTGCTTGGGTTCCTGGAATCAGCTCCTCATTTTCCTTTTTTCCCTCCTCCTCCCTCCCCGCTTCCCCCTCCCTCATGAACCCTTGATAATTTATAGATTATTATTTTATCTTATCTTACACTGCCCGGCATCTCCCTTCAACCACTTTTCTGTTGCCCATCCCTCAGGGAAGAGGTTATATGTAGATTCTTGTGATCTGTTCCCCCTTTCTATTCTCCCTTCCCTCCCGATATGGCCACTCTCACCACCTGTCCTGAATTCCCTGTGTTTCCAGTTCCCGAATGCGCACGAGGAGGCCCAATGTCCACGTGCACCATCGAGGAAGTTTTACCTCCTATTACAGAGGAGCTTCAAGACTGTAATATTTATATGCCATGGTTTGAAAACTAGAACTTGCAGCTAGCAGCCCAGTGCCTAGCCACCGACAGTCCTTATTTGGAGCATAGTAGAGTGCAGGAGGCCTAGAAGAGCAGTACACTTTGGGCTGTAATCCAGCAGCAATCCCTTGGGAGAAAGACTGGGCTTCTGGGCTTTCTACTCTGATAAACAGTTACAGTCTTGAACGCTCACAGGGTCAGTTCTATCCTGTCTTATAAGATCACTATGAGTCGTCATCAACTCAATGGCAATGGGTTTGAGTTTGAATAGTGGGGATGAGAGGGGGGATAAAAACTAGTTATTATTTGCCTTAGATTCAAATTTACCTAATGTCCTATTAGATTTTTTTTTTGCTAAATCTGAAAGCAAGGGTATGGCCTAAAACAAAAAGGTCTGGGTTTATGAGAATCAGTATTAGGTTAAGGGAATCAGCAAAAGAAAGGTGGTTTTCCCCCTTAGCACTAGAAACTACTTTAATAAACAAATAGACTTAAAAGTTACTTTTTATACTCATGCATCAAAATTAGATTATATGATTTTTCCACCAACTATCAGAAAAATCCATCTGCCTTTGAAAATGTCTCCTAAACATTTCAGCATGACATCTGCCAGTTATCACCTGTGAGTGGCCGAGAAAATGAACACTCATTGAAGAAGCAGTAGGAAAAAGAATCTGACAACTCTTAGTTTGGAAGTTTGCCTTGCACATGAACAAGCATTATTTTTGTTACATTTATTTGATATCGTCATATTTTACTGTACGAAAATCCTTCCTAGTTAGTAGCATATATTTACATGTATCTATATTTCCTACTGCTCCTCCAGGAACATAGTTGTGAGAACGAATATGAAAACTTCCAAAATAATCAAATCTATCTCTTCAATTTTATATACATAGAAATTGAAGCTCATAAAACTCCAAAAATGTGCCTTAAGTCCGGCACATGGCCCAGGTATATCAAAGACTAAGGAGACCCAGGTGTCTTAGTGCCCAGATCTATGTCAGATTACTAATGAGGGTCATATAGTAGAATCCAAAAAAAAGGAAAACTACATGAAAGGGGTTTAAAAAATTTTAAGTGTTATTTTAACAAAAAATATATATATAAATAAGTAAGACCCTATAGTTTTGCTATAAGAAGATGGTTCTAAATACCAATGACTCTCTCCTCACAGACCACACCTCCGGTTGATTTTGGACACTTTATTATATATACTTTACTCTCCTGGTAAGAATTTTCTTTATAAAATCAATATAATACCTACTCTGCAATGCAAAAGAAGGCATTAGAAAATAGCATAGACTTCAATATGTAACTATTCAACTATGAATAAAAAGCATAATGAGGTACACACTTACACATACTTGCAATAAGACTATATATGTATATGTTTACACTTCAAAATAAGGGTTAAATAAAGATATGCACTGAAATAATCAGCATGAATACTGAAATATGAACACTTGATATTTGACATTTTAAAATAAGGGCTAAATAAATGTAAATGCACATTCAGACACATATACACACCAAAAATAACCCTCACTACCGTGAAGTTTATTCCAAGTCAGTGACTCTGTAGTACTGAGGAGAGTTGTCCCCTTGCGTTTCTAAGACTTAAAACTTTTTCAGGAGCAGATTATTTCTAAGGGCACTAACAAATTATAAAATGAGTTTGACTGCTATATCTCACTCCAATTTTATGGCTAAGAATCCAACTCCATTTTCTTTCATCACTGAAACGTTAAAGTGCCTACGGTAGTCAATATTTACACATTTCAACAACGGTTGCAACATAATCAAAAGCAACTGATGCAACTCTGTGTATTTTTTAAGTGCTCGTATGCACACAAATCACCTGGGGATCTTGAAGAAATGCAGATCGTGTCTCGGTAACCTCTAGCCAGGTGGCATCAGAGCCTCTGCATTTCTAACAAGCTCTCAAATGATGCCCGAGCTGTTGGTCCAGGGACCACATTTTTAATAGCAGGCTCTGTAAATAGCACATCTTCTCTTCTTCAGACCTGCTGACTGCTTTAAATATGTACAATTCCATTTTTAGTAAAATATGGTACTTCGGATGCACAGAATAGGTGCTTTTCAAATACTTGGCAAATTATTGCTTGATAAAGACATAAATAGTCTCCAAGTATAAAGAGGTCTGCACCTCTAGTGTGGCTTGTGCATCCACACAATAGCAAATTGGGCTGAGACAGCAAAAAAGAGCAAAGATGTTTAGGAATGGAAGGATCTAGAAAGAAAAGAGAAATCAATCAATGCCTTACCAAGTACATTTCAGAGACATGGATGAATAGAAGTGCATAGCTAACGTGCAGGTAAACAATAGTAAAATAAACCCATAAAAGCACTTCTTAACAAATCAAGCCAAGGTGCATCTAAGAAAGAGAATATAAGGCTTCCTTTGTCTTTATGGAATTGCTTATTAAAAAGGGAGCTAAAGAAAATGAGAGAATGTGGGAGGTATGAAAAGATAAAAAGGTGCAGTGAAAAGAAATAACATGCAGGACTAAGACGCTGAGAAGAAAGCAGCCACAGACTTAGGAAAGCAACATGAATTTTCTTTTAATAAAATGAATCATGAAGACATTAAACTAGACTCCGTCAGAGATAAACAACACAAATGCAGACTGTGGGAAAATACATGCTGTCATTAAGGAGGTTAAACTTGACAATATCTCAATAAATTAGTTAGGCAGGTAAACCTAACTTAAGCCTTCATCTCAAATCCAACACCTGGTAGAAGACAGGAAAGTGATTTTCATGCAAGTTCATTCCATTTCTAACTCACACTTGGGTCATCTGCAAACACTGAATGCACCTCCGCAAGGTGAGGATG
Source organism: Tenrec ecaudatus (assembly GCF_050624435.1). Taxonomy (NCBI): domain Eukaryota; kingdom Metazoa; phylum Chordata; class Mammalia; order Afrosoricida; family Tenrecidae; genus Tenrec; species Tenrec ecaudatus. The sequence goes on along the minus strand of NC_134532.1, from coordinate 59,376,412 downwards.
CTGGAGGACTAGCCTGTAGAACCAAGCCCTCCCTCCCAGGATAATGACATCCACAAGAGGGGCAGAGTCCAAAGATAACCACAGGACTCAATAATTCACTTTTGGCAGCTCCATTTCTTTTTTAATTAACATCTTTTCCACCCATAACAGGAGACGTCTTGGCTAGAAGCAGATGGCTGATAAGCACACCTTGACAGCAGCAGATACGCAGATCTCTGAATGAGTCTGACAATAACAGATGACAGCATCGATTCACTGTAGCCGAGGGCTAGTCATGAACTAGAGATTCGTCATCAAAGTCACCCCAAAGTCACAGCTGAAGACAAGGACAAGCTTCTTTTGAAGAGACCGAGCACTATCAGAAATAGCCTGGTAACTGAAAATTTAGCAGCTCAACCCTACCTAGTGCGAGCATGAAGGAAAGGCCTGGCGATTCGCTTCCCTAAAGACTCCAAAAAGCCCAAACCAAACTCACTGCCATGGAATCAATACTGACACACAGGGACCACCCCCGCCCCCACTCCCCACCCCCACCCCACCCCTGTATGTTTCCAAGACTGTAATGGTTGACAGAGTAGAAAGACAAGTCTTCCTTCCTGCTGCCTTCCTTCCTATATTTATTTAAATCGTTTTATTTGGGGACTCTTCCAGCACTGATCACAATCCATACATCCATCATTGCATTAAGTACATTTGAATATATGCTACCATCACCATTTTCAAAACATTTTCTTTGTACTTAAGCCCTTGGCATCAGCTCATTTCCCTCCCCCTCCCCCGCCTTCTTCCCTCATGAACCCTTGATAATTTATACATTATTATTTTTTTCATGTCACACCAACCGCTGTCTCCCTTTACCCACTTTTCTGTTGTTCATCCCCATGGGAGAGGGTTATATATAGATCATTGTGATCGGTTCCCCCTCCCCCCCCCCACCTTCCCCTTACCTTCTTGGTATTGCTACTCTCATTATAGGCCCTGAGGGGTTTATCTGTCCTGGATTCCCTGTGTTTCCAGTTCTTATATGTACCAGTGTACATGCTCTGGTCTAGCCGGATTTGTAAGGTAGAATTGAGGTCATGACAGGGAAGCATTAAAGGACTAGAGGAAAGTTGTATATTTTGTTGTGCTATACTGCTCCCTGATTGACTTGTCTCTTCCTTGTGACCCTTCTGTAAGGGGATGTCCAATTGTCTCCAGATAGGCTTGGAGTCTCCAATCCACCCACCCACCCTCATTCACATCAATATAACTTTTTGTTCTGGGTCTTCGATGCCTGATACCTGATCCCATCAACACCTTGGGATCACACAGGCTGGTTTGCTTCTGCCATGTAGACTTTGCTGCTTCTCAGCTAGATGGCCGCTTGTTTATCTTCAAGCCTTTAAGACCCCAGATGCTATATCTTTTGATAACCAGCCACCATCAGCTTTCTTCACCACATTTGTTTATGCACCCATTGTGTCTTCAGTGACCGTGTCGGGAAGGTGAGCATCACAGAATGCCAGGCTATTAGAACAAAGTGTTCTCGCATTGAACCAGAATGAAGGTTAAACATGACAGCCAGGTCTTTCTTCCTGCAGAGTGCTGTGGTTTCAAACTGAAGACCATGGGGAACATGACAGCCAGGTCTTTCTTCCTGCAGAGTGCTGTGGTTTCAAACTGAAGACCATGGGGGTCACAGCCTAACACGTACTCCACTGCCCCACCAGGGCTAACGACTATGGCCCAGAAAATTCCATGGAAAACAGTTCTTCGCTGTAATGCATCAGAGAAAATCCACCATGAGCAAAAATCTACTTGATGACAGCAGGTTTCGGTTTGTAGCACTCTCAAGGAAGAAGGCTGTTTTGTAGTGTGCCTACATCGTGCAGATGATTGCACAATGGTACAGTTCCAATGCCCCCTAGTCTCTCAAGTGGAATTAGAAAGATAATTTTCTATGTTTAAAGTATATAAACTAAGTAAAAACTGCATTTCTTGCAGACATGATCATTCAATCTACCAAGATCTCTTGGGTTTCTAAATGCTGCCGAGAGAAGCTAGTAGGAAATACAAAATCACTGCTCTACTTAGAAATGACATGACAATTAGCAGGTCTCCTTAATCATTAAAATCAGTGCTCGGAGGCTGCCATGGTACATAGTTAAATGCTAGTTGAAACAGCATTTTAACACTTAGCAGGAACTTGATTTCCATTCCATCAGACACTACACTACATAACAGAAAGTGGATTTCTGGTTCATCAGGCTCCACTTAACTAAGGCAAAACACAGAGCTGTGAGGTAACTCGAAAAGCCACAGGGCTTAAATGAACCAGAACCAATTCTTAAACAGGGCTTTGTAAAAGCAACACTGCCATCAGCTTCTCTAAACACCGCTGGCTCTCTGCCTTAGCCAAGTGTGTCTAATTGCTTCTCTGCACAGCCCACCCGCTCTCTGAGAATCTTAGTGCCCCCCCCCCCGTCCCGACAAAAGCAGTAGAGAAGGGCTTGGGATTACTCTCCATTTTACTACCAAAATGCTTCATAACTGTTAGCCAGCCCACTCCATTCAATTCTGACGCTCTTTGATCTGGAGTGAGAGCATCCCTTCTTGATCCCCACTCCCTGAACTGTGTTGTTTTTGTTGCTTTCTTGACCTGTTCACATGCCCCACCCTCTGACACTCCTCAGAATTAGTATGGAGCTTGTCTGCATCAGACCAGAATTATATATGATGTTTCTCCTGAAGCCTCAGTTCTGACCCCTAAGTCCCTATGCCAACTCCAGCCCCACCCTCCCACGTGACTATTCTATGGCCACTCAAGATTTCATATAGCAAATAAGAGAGAGACAATTCCATTATATCATATCTCATCTAAACATATAGATTTATACTTCACTTCTACTTTTTTCATATATCTATGACCACTAATGAAATCCACTGCCATTGAGTTCATTCCGACTCAGCAACCCTACAGAACTACAGTAGGACAGAACTACTCTTTTGTGTTTCTGCGCCTGTAAATCATTACAAGTCCAGGCAATCGTGTCTTTGTTCCCCAGAACAATCTTTCATTTAGCATCCCAATGCCTAGCCCACTGTGGCCCCACACCTTCTTCCAGGACTGAATGTGGTAGCAACTGGCTCACAGAGGGAAACTTAGTTTAGTCATGACGAGAGTAACTTCCCTGCAGACCGGCTGATGGGCTCACGTTGCCGACCCTTTGGCTAAGAGCCAAGAGCTTAGCCATTGTGCCACTAGGGCTCCATGATAACAACACAGACACTCATAAGCCATGCTGGTTTCATAGTTTGTTCTCTTTAAATAAAGGAGCATTTCACCCAACAGTGATGCTAATAGATTAAGGAAGAAGTCACATCAGGTGCCTCATAATACAAAGAACCCTGATAGAACAAGTTGATCTTTAAAAGAGAACATTCCATAGGAAGCCAGAGGAGAGACCCCTGGTGGAGCAGTGGTTAATCACTCAGTTCAGCAGCTAGCCTAAAGTTCAGTAGTTCAAACCCACCAGCCCCCAATGGGAGAAAGATATGGTAATTTGCTTCTGTACAGAAACTACAAGGGTCACTGTGATTTAGAACTGGGAGCAATGTGCGTGGCAGGTTGAACATGGATTCAAGGATGTTTAATGAGAAGATGGCATGTGAATTAAGTCTTAAAGGATGAGAAAACTGCGGGTTTTATAGCTGCCATTGAGTTGGCCCGCAATATCACATGCAAACACATTCCTGTGCCGCCCCTGATTAGTTGCAGACTAGACTGTTGTGATCCATAGGGTATTCTCATTGGTTAATATTTGAAAAGTAGTTAAGTAGGCCTTTCTTTCCAGTACATCTTAATCTGGAAGCTCCACGACAACTCTGCCAGATGGTTATACAGGTAGCACACTAACCAGGAGCTGCACCAGGGTCCTCACATAAAATATGAGGATCCTAACCCTGAGTAATCATTACCTTTCCTGGGCATATTTAGTCATACATGTGGATATATGTGTGGAGGGAGTGCCAATAAAATGGTTTAAATAACTAAGTAAATACAGGGGAGGTGATTAAGCCAGAAGAAGTTGGCAAAATGATTGGATACTCCTGTTTGCTCCAGTTCAACTAGCGCACTGGAGAGAAAATAAACAGAAGCACAGAATGATTTCCCACAACTATAGACAGCAGCTGAGGTGTGGAAGAGTCCAGGGGCATCCAGAAATAGGGTAAAGGAGACATAGGATGACAAAGAAACTGAAAGAACCTGCCTGTGCATCACTGGAGCACATGCTCATTGCAACCATGAATAGGGCTGGGTAACCCCCAAACAGTAAACACAGACACTCCTTAAACCCAGAAATCACTCCTTACTAAAATATCAGAGTGGCACACAAATAAAAAACATCACTCTCGGGGAGGGAGGGGGGAAAAAGAGGACCTGAGGCAAAGGGCTTAAGTGGAGAGCAAATGCTTTGAAAATGATTAGGGCAAAGAATGTACCGATGTGCTTTATACAATTGATTTTATTATTGCTTGTTTGAAAATTATAAATGGCTAAAGAGTTGTGTGAAAGTGTCATGTTGACAAGGGGTGGTGGCCTATGTTAGTTATATAATCTGTTGTTAATTTGAGAAGATTAAGAGTGAAGGGGTGCAATTTAGCCTGTCAATCAGATTGTCCTTTGATGACCTCATTTGGAGGCACGAAGGAGATAAATAGCTCATTGGAGGCAGGTCACACACTCAGTCCCTGGGAGACATTTGTTGACAAGCCACATGGAGACAGGCTGATGGCAGCCAGAGTCTCAGAGCTGGAGGATCCACCTGGAAACCCTTGCCAGTGCTGAGATGCTTACAACTCCACTGGATCCACAAAACTTCTCACGTACTGGCCTGTGATCTTCTTGCATTCGACATCATCGCCTGCATTTTGTGAGTCTGAAACATTACTCATAATATTGGTGCCTGTTTTAGTCTGGATAGACTGGAGAAACAAATTCATGGTCACCCATATGTGTACAGGGAAGAGTTTTATATACAAGAGCAATTGAATATTGAGAAAATATCCCAGCCCAGTCGAGATCAAGTCTATAAGTCCTATATTCACCCCAAATGACTGATACCAATTTAAAAAATCCATTTCACACAACTCTTTAGCCATTTATAATTTTCAAACAAGCAATAATAAAATCATATCTGTACCTAACAGGATAAAACTAAAATGCAAACAATTCAAAAATGTGCCACCCTCATTTAAACATAACATTCTATAAGTGAACAAAACAAAAATATCCTATGCCTACGTAACTGCAGTTAAGTAACACCTACACCTTAATCCTGTAAATATCCCATGAATATATTCCCCCACCTATGAAAGTCTGTAAGCCAGCCACTTCATGCCTTTATCCGCCCCATTTTGGCTATCTAATTTCTATTCTGCCCACTTACATCAACTCAGTGTTCTGAGGAGACAATCATATTCTTTGATGGAAAGAATCTTCATTCCAGTTGGAACCTTGTGAAATCCGCAACCATAATCAAAATCAAATCAGGTCAGGGCATCCATAAGGTCTGCAGCAATATACATCAGTATATCTTCTTTTCACCTAGTCAGGTTCTGGTCAACTCAATTTAGCTGCCTCTGAATTTAGCTGCCCTTTGGTGGTAGCCTTTCCTTTAGAACATGGCCCCGTCACAATTCTCAATAAGCCTAGCCCCCTTACACTAGGTCATGAACTTCAGACCAGTCAACCTGCTATCTTCTCCTCTGGTTCTTTGTAAACCAGGTCCATGAGTGTCAGTGGCCACACTCAACCCATCTCTATAATGCTACTTTTCTCCTACTTCCACTCAGCAAGTGGATCCAGGTGGTTACCCAGCAAGCATTTCAGCTTTCTAAAGGCTCCCTTTAATGTTCAGTCATAGAGAAGAGTTTTCTTCCAGATTTTTCCAACTTCTGACAAAAAAACACTATTTCAAAATTCAAAAATCCAAAGAGTTCCTTTTTTCTTCAATCTGTCAACAATCCCCTAGGCAGGTCTCTTGGAATGCAAATGTCCTGAGTACTCCAAAACACTGGGTGGGGCTTATCTTTTCAGAGCCTTCTTTGCAGGTGTCTCCTTAACCCATTTTACAACCCAATTTTAATGACTGAAGACAAGTGGGCTTACATGCTCTGTATGTTCATACATCCCAATAATAATTTATATCAATTATTATATCAACAATAATAAACAGAAGAAATTAGTATAAACAAAGTAGACTCAGATCCTAAACTCAGTTCTTAAAACAGTCAAGTTTAATCCTTATTTAGCTTAATTCTTTATCTAAACTATTCTATTGATACAAATATATGGGATTAGGCTTCTGACAGCATTACCTCAATCCAGGACCAGGCTTTCTGACAGTCATGTTGACCTTTTGTCAGAAATTTTCGCTTAGCAGCTCTGAGAAATTCTAGGGGTGATTTTTGTACCCTGAGCTCAAAAATCACATTAATCACATCCATGTTCATCATTTCAAACAGGTATAAGCAAAGACAACAACCAAATAAAATTAATCAAGAGTTTAACTTCCTACATTCTTTTCAGAAAACAACCTAGTAAACTGCATGGACATATCTGACTTCTGGCTAGCCAAAGAAGAAAAACTACCATGAGGGAGAGGTTGAACAAGTATCCACTTTCCATCTTTACGATTTGTTTCTCTAGTACCTCACTCCCAAGGTACCATAATATGTCAGTCCGAGTTGATTTCAAATCTGTCCATATGAGACCTAAAGATCAACAATTACTGAGAATAAAGATGAAAAGACAGAGAGCAAGAGAAACTCAAGTACTGGAGATGGTAAAGCTAGAGCGCAATCAAAGAGAATGCTGATATTCTCTTTATGATGTTGTCTTTATGATTATGCTAGATATCATTCTTTGTGCGGAAAGAGTCCAATGGAAAACTAACTTGATCATGTAAACTTTCACCAAAAGCTCAATAAAATATTATTTTAAGGAGGAATTCCCGGAAGAACTGAAAAAGCAACTGCAGGGGGGCAGTGCAATGTACAAGAGCAAAACCTCTGGGCCAGGAAGCCTGGGTCTGAAGCTCAGTTCTCACTCTAATTGTGATACTGACCTCAGGAAAGGGCTTTCATGTCATTGTTCTCTCTTCACCTGTAAAATGCAAAGAATAAATCCTTTCCACATAGACCTGCTATGATAAAATGTATATTAGAAGTCAAAAACACTGGTGAAGGAAGGCACTGGACGGTGTGAGACATGAAAATAACAATAACTTATCATTTATCAAGGGCTCACAAGGGAGGGAAGATGGGGGAGGAAGAGAAAAAAGAAGAGCTGATACCAAGGGCTCAAGTAGAAAGAAAATGCTTTGAAAATCATGATGGCAACATATGTACAAATTTGATTGACACAATTTATGGATGGGTTGTTATAAGAACTGTAGAAGCCCCCAATAAAATGATAAAAACAAAAGTCAAACAGTTGCCCTACACTGTGTAAGCCTTGGGTTATAGAGTATATGCATTGTGTTAGTCTGAGTTGACCAGAGGAACACATTCAGAGACAGTCAGATGTGGATAAGAAAGAGCTTTATATCAAAGAGTAAGTGCATATTATGAAAACATCCCAGCCCAGTCTAGATCGAATCCATAAGTTCGATAATAGCCCATATGTTCAATATCAGTCTATAAATTCCTCTTCAGACTCATGCATCACATACAATGATGTCAAATGCAGGAAGATCACAGGCCAGTGGGTGGGAAGTCCTGTGGATCCAGTGGCAATGGAAGTATCTCAGCACTGCTAGGGCTCTCCACATGGCTTCTATAGCTCCGAGGCTCTGGCTTCATCAGTGTAACTCCATGTGGCTTGTCAACAGGAATGTTTCGCAGGGAGAGTGTGGATCTGGCCTTCCATGAGTTATTTATCTCAATAGCATCTCCAAAAGAGGTCATCAATCTGTGACCTGATTGACAGACTAAACTCCACCTCTTCACTCTTAAAAGTCACACCAGATTATGTAACTACCACATGCACTCATAGAGTGGAGAGAAGACAATTGAAGGTGACAAATGGAAAATTAGGTCCCAAGCATAATCTGGGCCAATATCATGTGGTACTCTGAATTCAAACTCAAGAGGCTACATTTGGAAGTAGTGAGTAGCCCAAAGATGTGCTTCAAGGTAACTTAATACAGTAGAAATAGGAAAGGCAAACTGAAAGGGAGGTAAACCAAAGATATAAGATCAAGTTAGTTAAACTAAGTCATGGAAAAACTAACAAGGGTGAAAATTTTAAAAGGAAGTTAATTCTAGATGTAAAAATTCATAATTGCTAAGATTTGGGTAAATAAATGCTGAAATTTTTTTAAAAGTACAAATGGGGGGAAAAGATAAAGTTATTGAGAGAATTAGAGAATACAAATGAAGGGTTAAATATAAAAAGAAAAAAAATGAGAGTTTGAGGTCCTAGCAAGACATTTGATTATGATGTTGAGAATTGAACATTCAGAAAAATCTTTAAAAATTATAGCACAAACCAGCAATGGCATAGGAACTGGGCTATGGGTTTCCTCTGGGCCTAGAAGAGACTATTATTCATAACCTTAGACTGGTTTTTATATAAACACACAATAGCAAATATGAGGACTATAATGATTGTCATATTTTGGCTTCCCCTTTCTTTTGAGGGGAGTAGCTTTCACTGTGTTGATTTTGATGGAAATACTAGTCCTAGTCCACCCTTTCACTGTAAAAGCCAAAGGAGACCAAATGCTCCTTTCCTTACCCTGGGCAGATAGATTGGTGCGTAGGCTTGGCCTAATGAATGTGTACACCAGAGAACTTAAATTGGGGGTGTGCAGGGGGTAGTGAAGCAAGACAAGGATGAGTTTGCAATTCACCCTTGGCAGTAATCCCCGGTGGTTGCAGTACTCCACAAAAACTTGGCAGTGGCACCGGGCAGCTGGTTATTTACCAGACCACTTCTTCTGTATGACCCAGCTCTCCTTGGCTTCTGCCCATCCTCCTAGCTAGTGACCCAGAGTTAGGACCAAATTTGAAAGCTACCCAATAATCTCCCAAGAAATTATGGGGGGGGTTGTCCCATTTAACTTAGCTAGTGTCAGTTCCTATTACCATAAAGCTTCAAAACTTCTGGAGTTCTTTTCTGTATATAATGAAAGGCAATCCAAAATCTGCCTGCCACAGAGTCAATTCTGACTCATAGTGTTACTATGGGGCAAGTTAGAAGTACCTCTGTGATTTTCTGAGACTGTAACTTGTTAAGGGAGTAAAAAACCCTATCTTTCTTCTAATAAGAGGTTTAATATAGTAATCGATAGCCAGAGGTCTGATATGAAATTCTCCTGAGCTTTGCCCTAACTCAGCTCCATACAAACTATACAATCTTGAGCAAATCACTTGACACCCTATATCTCAATTCCTTAACTACAAAACTGTCCCAGTAACCACCCTTATGCTATTGCTGCTATGTGCTATTGAATCAGTACCAACTCACAATACCCCATGTACAACAGAACGAAATACTTCTGGCTCCTGTGACATCTTCATAATTATTACTACATTAGAGTTCACTGTTACAGCTGCTGTGTCCATCCAGCAAACTGAAGGCCTTCCTCTTTTTCGCAGATGCCTCCCCTGTACCCGGCAGGCTGTCTTCCTTCAGGGACTGGTGCCTCCTGATAACATGTCCAAAGTAAATGAGATGAAATCTTACCACTCTTGCTTCTAAGAAGCATTCTAGCTGGACGTCCTTCAAGGTAGATTTATTGTGGTTTTGGTTGTTATTGTTCTTGCAGATCCTAGTATATTTAATATGCTTCAGCAACACCATAATTTGTAGTCTTGTGGGAATACACTGAGATAGTATAAAACATATACCACAAGGCTCAGGGCAAAGTTTATCAGCTATGATCATGATGGTACTGCTGACATTAATAGAGAAGGTGCCCCACAAATAAGCCATGGTGTCCGCAGTGTCTGTTTGAATAGCATCTGACCCCTGACTTTTTCAGTGGGAATGAGAATCAAGCTCAATATCAGCCAAAGATCCATTTGTAGGAAGCAGAGGTCAGACATACCTCCAGCCTCCAACTTCCTTGATCAATTCTGATACCAAGCAGCCTTCCCACGACAATTTTTGTTTCGCTGCTGGATTTGATATTTCATCGCAAGGGGGACACAGAACTCAAACCATACTCTGCATTTCTTAGGAATCAGCAGATTGCAATTCATGGTTGGAAATGTCCAGGATACAGTTGTTCCCAGCAAGAGTACCTCTTCTCAGCTGTGCCTACAGGCACACTGCTCTCTGGTCTTGAGTCCCTCAGCCACATGTCCCCTTGGACTTGGCTCTGTGCAGGCAAAGCTCTTTTATTTTCTTCCCCCCAACAGTTTTTTGGGCACATCATTCAGTCATATCAAGCGTCACTGAACAGTCACCACCAGTCAATCTTAGAGCATTCCCCCTCCCCCACCATCATGGGATAAACTGCCTTTAACTTAAGTTGTGCAATTGCAATCAGTTGTAGTGAACAGACAAAGCTCTCCAGTACTTCCGATAAATGCCCAAAGGTCATTCTACTCCTCCATAAGCTTCAACCCAAGGGCACTATGTTCTACCTCTGTGAGTCAGCAAATAAACCTGGCTCCTTTGATTAAGTGCCTGGACGCATTCTACTCTGCAAGTCAGCCTCCTGCCTTAAGGTATTCACCTTTATTCGATCCGGTCTTGTGCTCTGGCTCTTGGTTCTGCTGCCTCCACTGCCACCGCTCCTCTGTGGTTTGAGAGCTCTGTCTCCTAGATTGAGGAGGCTTACTGTGTAAGAATCTCAGGGTCCAGAGGACACACACTACTTTTGAATTTCTTTCTTGATGGCAGTGAGTTCTCCCATTCCGGCTTCTGTGACGGCCCATTTAGAACTCAACGGGATGGCAAACGGGGTCAATCCTTTCATTGATTTTGTTGTTCTTAAGTGCCCTCAAGTTGGCTCAGATGCATAAAGACCCTTACCCTATGTACAACAGAACAAAACAGGCTGACACTGTGCCATTCTCACAATTGTTCTTATATTTGAGTCCATGGTTGCAGCCACTGCCTTAATCAACCTTGCCAAAGGTCTTCTTCTTCCTGCCCTCTACTTTACCAAGCATGATGACATTTTCCAGGGACTGATCTCTTCCAACAACATATCCACCGTACATGAGATGAAGTTTCAGGCAGATTTCTTTGCTCTTTTGGCAGTCCACAGAACTTTCAATATTCTTTACCAGTACCATAATTCAAATGCATGAAGTCTTCTTCAGTCTTCCTTATTTAATAGCCAACCTTCACAGGCCTATGAAGTGATTTTAAACTACCGAGGCTTGAATCGAGCACACCTTAGTTCACAAGTGACAGCCTTGCTCTTCCACACATTTTTAGAAGGTCTCGTATTGCATATTTACCTAGTGCAAAGCATTGTTTTGTCTTTTGACTGCCCCTGCCATGAACATTCACTGTGGAACCAATCAAGACGAAATGCTTAGACACTTTCAAACATCTCCATTTATCCTGATGTTATCTATTGGCCTAGATGTGAGAATTTTGGTTTTTTTTACAGTGAATTGTACTGAAGGCTGAAATCCCTGATCTTCATCCGCATGTACCTCAAGTTCTCCGCACTTTCAAAAAGCAAGGTCGTGTCATCTGCATACCACAGATTGTTAATAAACTTTCCTCCAATCCTGATGCTACATCCCTCTTCATATAATGCGGCTTCTCTGATTATTTGCTCAGCATGCACAATGATTAAGTCTAGGGACAGGATACAACCCAGACCACACCTTCCCTGATTTTAAACCCTGCAGTATTCCCTTGTTCTGTTCATTATTAGATCTTCATGTATCTTAGGTGCATGGTCCCTTCCCATCATTTGGTGAAAGTTACAAAGATTATGCTAGAAGGAATCAATCAATATCAATTCACTGCAGCACAGTATCCTTATCACTTTGAAATCTAATTAAGGAGGTAAGAGGCACAGATAAAATATTTCACAAGTAGATAAAAATAGAATGTAGTGCATATATCTGGCACTCATTTAAGTGAACAATTGGAGTGTTAAAAAAGACATTTATAAATGTCTTTTTATAACACAGCCACATTTATGTCACTGAAATAATGAACTATGACCTAAGGTCATAGAAAAGTTTCAAGATTCACCTAAGAATTTATCATAAAGTTAAGACTGAAAGGCAAACCTGACAAGGGATACTCATTATAAACCTGAATTGAGTAAGGAATCCAAAAGCAGGCCCAGGAAAGTAGGTCTCTTTCTGTTGTTCCAAAAAGGGTTCTGTCCCATATGTAGAGGCTACCCGGAGAGCAAAATTTAAAGATGACTTCCAGGCTCTGACCCAAGTGAAACATCCTGGCCCACCAGGCCTTGAGGACAATGATCCCAGTTAGAGCAGCCAGTCCACAGAGAGGACCACATGGCCAGCCCCACTATGAGACATGACGCCCCTCACTGACCCATAGTCCTACAGGGGACAACACCGGAGACACAGTGTGGGAATTGCACCCAATCTGATCCCGCCACACTGAGGCAAAACACTAAGGGGGTAAAAAGAATAGCAAGGGACTAGAGAGGCGTGGTCCCTTAGGGAATGCTGAAGGTGGACTTTGGGGACAGGACATGGTACCCCAACAGACTAGACTGGAAAACACTCCTAAAGGCCAACAAACAATTCTTGAACTAACTACAAGCTTTTCTTTCTTGTTCTGTTTTTTTGTCATTGGTTTGTTGTTGTTGTTTTGTTTTATTTTGTTGCTTGGTTTTGCTCTGTTTTGTTTTTGTGCCTGTGATTATCTCCGCAGCTCTGTCTAAGTAAGATAGGCTGGATGAACAATCCCGAAGATAAAACAACAGGATCGACAGTTCCGGTGGGACATGGGAAGGGGGGTGATGGTAAGGAAGTGGTGTTAACAAACCCAGGTCCAAGGAACAACAAGTAATCCAAATTGGTGGTGAGGAGGATGTGGGAGGCCTGGTAGGGCATGATCAAGGGTAATATAACAAAGAGGAATTGCTGAAACCCTGGTATGGACTGAGCATGATAGTGGGACAGGAGAAAAGTCAAGGGAAATGGAGGAAAGAGCTAGGAGGCAAAGGACATTTATAGAGGTCTAGATAAAGACATGTACATATGCAAATATATTTATATATGAGAATGGGGAAATAGATCTATGTGCATATATTTATAGGTTTAGTATTAAGGTAGCAGAAGGACATTGGGCCTCCACTCAAGTACTCCCTCAATGCAATAATGCTTTCTTCTATTAAATGGGCATTCTATGATGCTCATCTTCCCAACACAACCACTGAAGACAAAGCAGGTGAATAAGAAAATATGGTGAAGAAAGCTGATGGTGCCCGGCTATCAAAAGAGATAGCATCTGGGGTCTTAAAGGACTGAAGATAAACAAGCGGCCATCTAGCTCAGAAGCAACAAAGCCCACATGGAGGAAGCACACCAGCCTGTGTGATCATAAGGTGTCAAAGGGATATCAGGCATCATCAGAACAAAAAACCTTACCATGGTGAATGAGGGGGGAGCATGGAGTGAAGACCCAAAGCCCGTTTGTAGGCCACTGGAGATCCCCTTGCAGAGGGGTCTCGAGGAGGAGACGAGCCACTCAGGGTGCGACGTAGCAATGATGAAGCATACAACTTTCCTCTAGTTCCTAAATTCTTCCTCACCCAAACACCTCCACTATCATGGTCCAAATTCTCCCTTGCAAGTCTGGTTAGACCAGAGGATGGACACTGGTACAGATAGGAACTGGAAACACAGGGAATCCAGGGCAGATGATCCCTTCAGCACCAGTGGTGTGAGTGGCAATGCCAGGAGTATAAAGGAAGGGTGGGTTGGAAAGAGGGAACCGATTACAAGGATCTACATGTGACCTCCTCCCTGGCAGACAGACAACAGAAAAGTGGGTGAAGGGAGATATCGGACAGGGCAAGATATGACAAAATAATAATTTATAAATTATAAAGGGTTCATGAGGGTGGGAAGTGGAGAGGTAGGGGGAAAATGAGGACCTGATGCCAGGGGCTTAAGTGGAGAGCAATGTTTTGAGAATTATGAGGGCAATGAATGTACAAATGTGCTTTACACAATTGATGTATGTATGGATTGTGATAAGAGTTGTATGAGCCTCTAATAAAATGATTAAAAAAAGAAACTATGAAATATTCCCCAGATACAGGAATTGACTATTAAAAAAAAGAAAAAGTCAATGCTATGAAACACAGAGTATGAAAATATTGAATTTGTTTTCTCAGCAAGATTTTGACAGTAGTGAATTATGTACCTTTTAAAATTCTAAGCATGAATTGTGTAGTGTTGTATCTACTGATATTCTTCAAAAATCCATACATTCTCAGCATCATATAATACAATAAGTTTAGGAATTTTCTTTCCCTTTTTGCTCGTAAGTTGAAATTTCTACCAGCACCACTGAAAAATACTATCTCACTCTATAGCTCTGAAAATACATAAAAATGCCCATAATTCCTGAGCATATTTCTGGGCCTTCTTCTGTCCTATGGGTTGATTTTTCTGGCCCTGTGCTAGGAACAAACCATCCTAATTTTTATCATTTTGTAAGTCTTCTTACAGTGCCCTCCCCTTGTTCTTCAGTAGTGGCATTGTTATTCTTGATGTTTTGACATTTTTATCCACTCTTTAGAGTTAACTTTTCAAATTCTATCAGAAAAAAAAACACAGGGTTTTTTATTAGGACTGAATTGAATTGACACGTCAAACCAAAGAAACTTAACTTCTTTACACACTGAAAGAGAGTGAGCAGACTTCAGCTAAGGTGCATGGGGAGATTTAATACTAAATTAAATTCTGAGTTTTGGTGATTATGGAGGACTGGGGGATTCTACTTACTGAAACAAAAATTGTGTGTGACTTAAAGGGTATATAAAAATTATTACCAGAGGGTAACCAGAGAAGAGACTGCTCAAGTTGCAATCCAGGTGCAGGGAGGATCACCCGCCCTGAATACATTTGAAACGAATAAGAAATGGAAAACATTCACGATGAATTGCAAGCCAATGCAAACAAAACAACATATCTTCACAACTTGGACCAATAGACAATAAGCAGAGAAAAGATTAAAATTGTCAAAGATTTCCTTTTACTTTTACCTAACACGGTGCTCATGGAAGGCGCAGTCAAGAAATCAAAGGACCTATTTATTGCATTGGGAAATCTGCTGCACAAGACCTAGTTAAGGTGTTAAAGAACACAGACAGACAGACGTCCCTTTGGAGACTAAGGCCACAGTTTGTTTTCTTCTGTTGTATATGAAGCCATTGTGATTCAGAGCTGACACCAAGGCAACTAGCAGCAACAAAACAAACCAGTTACCATCCTCCTGACCAAAAAGTTACTGCATTCCTTCGAATGTACCTGTGACTGTAGTTTATTTGAAATAGTAATTATGATAAGAAAAATTGGTGAGGAAAAGGAAGCACAGAAATGTATCTGGCTTGCTTTAAGATGAGCAAATTTATATGCTCATCTTTGAGAATATTAAAAATCAATTCTAATCCATATTGTAACCTATAAGAGAAGATGTAAAATGAGGAGACTTGCTATCGAAATCTTTCTTTAGATAAAAATAATCTTTGACTAAAGTAATCTTTTAAAATTTTGTCTGATAATATTTTTTAATTTTTGCACTTTTTAAAAAGTATGCCTAAACCTGGGCCCTAGGGTGCTGTGGTATAAGCATTAAAGTGTTAACCCCAAGGTCTAGTCCAAAAGCACCAGCTGCTTGAAGGATGAAGAGGAAGCAGTCTGCTCATGTGAATATTTATAAAACCCCAGATCTATACGTAATATCCCTACGGGATGGCCTCCAAGTACGGATGTATTGTTATGTACATATCAAAGATTGCTAATATCCTGTGTCAACCTGCTCTCGAAATCGTCTCTAAATTTAGGTGGGATTGTGACTTGTTTTAATTTTTCCATCACAGCTTGCATATGAGCAAGTGACGATTTGTTCCAAAATTGGTTTCTGGCTTTGTTTTGACTGATGATATTGAACTTCTCCATGATTTCTTTTCATACATATAGTCAATTTAGTTCCTGTATATTCCATATGTGAAGTCCAAGTGTGTAGTTGCTGAAAGTGTACATTGTGGAAAAATGGCATTTGCAATGAAAAATGCATTTTTCTTGCAAAATTCCATCATGCTATTTCTAGTTTTGTTTCTATCACCAAGGTCAGAACTCCAAATACAGAGGTTTCCCTTTGCTAACAACTTTCATATTGCAGTCACCAGTAATTATCAATGTATTTTAATTGCATGTTGAGCAATAACTTCATTACTAGCATTAGCGATGGCACATAAATTTGAATAATAGTTGTATTAACTGGTCTTCCTTGTAGGTGAATAGCTACTATGCTACCACATACAGCCTTATACTTCAAGATAGATCTTGAATTGCTCTTTTTAATGATGAATATGACATCAATCCTCTTCATTTTTATTATTCCTGGCATAGTAATTCATATGTTTGTCCAAATTCAGCTCAGAGTGCTTATGATATCTATCTTTTTCTATTCCTATTCATTTTTGATGACTTATTCTTTCTGAGATTCCTACTGCGTACATATGTGATTTTTAATAGACATTTTCAGCTGTCTCTTCTCATGTTCTGACGGTCTGGAAGGCTCCCCTGCAGCCACGGTATGAAAGTGAACTCTACTTTGAGGAAGAACTCCTTCCCACCTGCGGGGTTCATTTTCCAGCATTACACTAGACAATTTTCCACTGCTATTCATACAGTTTTCAGTTGCTAATGCCTCAGAGAGCACAGGCTCCTCTCGATTCATAAGCTCTTCTCAGTCTGGAAGCTCTCCTGAGACCTGTTCACCACAAGTGTCCCTTCTGGGACTTAAATGACCATTGCCCGGCAACATGCAAGCCATCTCAGTAAAAGAAACCGACAGATGAGTGTTTTTACATTTAAATAAGCCTCTTAAAGCAGACAGTGTGATCACTAAAGAAATAAATATTATACTTTCCAGTATAATAAAGTATGTAATTGAATAAAGAAGAGACAGCAAAAAATTAACCAAAAAAATTCTCAATCAAAATGTATACCCAGATCTCATCCACCCATCTGTGCATCGCTCTTCTGCCCTCCCACTGACCTCAGGCAGTGGGAGCTGGGACAGGAAAGACAGGAGAGATGGAACACTGAAAGCCCAAAATCCATTTGCAGAATCCCTACACAGATTAAGCCTTTGGTGAATTCCCTCTGACGATGACCAGGGTTGTGAGTAATCTTTCTGACAGAATGCATCAGTTAGTGGATTAATCCATACAGGTTAAAATGTAACATCTTATCATTTGATCTCCCTTTTGACCCATTTTAAATTTTATTCGAGGTTTTATTATTTTCTGGGTTTTTCTATTGAATTGCTTATCTGATTTATTTTGTTGTTGTTGTTAAGTTTTGTTTGTCTTTGTATGTTTTCTTTATGTGGAATCCAGGATAGAAAGGTCTACAGAGACAGTAACTGGATTAGTATTCTTTTAGGTTATGACAAAGGAGATTAAGGGAAAAATCAGCGCAAGAAAGAAGAAAATGTTGTGAAATTGATTGTGGTGATGATTGCACAATTCATTTTAATATGTTTAAATTGTTGAACTGTGTGATAAATTGATTATATGCCAATATAACTGTAAAGATACTTAAAAAGCAGAGGGACAGTGATAGAGAAAGGCCCTCAATAAAATGGATTGACCCTGTGGCTGCGATAATGGAGAAAACACAGCAGTGATTGTGAGAATGACACATCTAATTCTATTATGTGAAGTTAATTTTAAAAGTCTTCAAAACATTATAGAAACTTTTATTAGACAAAAATATTGAACTTTGAAGCTATTGTTTTTTGACATGTCTTCCATTTAGTTCTATACACTTCTGAATACAGACTTTCCATCCAATGGTGTAGTGGTTACTTGGTGGTCTGCTAACCACGAGGTGAGCTGTTCAAAACCACCAGCTGCTCCTCAGGAGAAAGATGAGGCCTTCTACTCCCTTAAAAAGTTAGTCTTGGGGGGAAAAAATCATAGCATTGGGGATGAGAGGGAGTGCAGAGTGGGGAGCCAGGGTCCATGTGGGTGAAATTGGACATCCCCTTATAGAAGGGCTGTGGGGAGGTGACGAACCAATAATTTTCCTCTAGTTCTTGAATTCTTCCTCCCCCCCCCCACTATCATGATCCCAATTCTACCTTACATAACTGGCTGGACCAGGAGATGTACACTGGCACGGATAGGAACTGGGAATACGGGGAATCCAAGACAGATGAGCCCCTCAGGAACAGTGGTGAGAGTGGTCATATCAGGAAGGTGGAGGGAGGGTGAGGAAGAAAGGGGAAACAGATGTCAAGGTCTACATGTAACCTCCTCCCTGGAGGATGGACAGCAGAGAACTGGGTGAGAAAGACGTCGGATGGTGTAAGATGGGCTAAAATAATTATTATTTATAAATTATCAAGAGTTCAGGGGGAAGGGCTAGTGGGGAGGGAGGGGAAAATGAGGGGCTGATGCCAGGGGCTCAGGTGGAGAGTGGGTGTTTTGCGAATGATGGTGGCAACATATGTACAAATGTGCTGGGCACAAATGATGTATGTACAGATTGTAAAAAGAGTTGTATGAGCCCCTAATAAAATGATTTTTTTTTAAGTTACAGTATTGAAAACCTACCGGGGCTGTTATCATATCATTCCATAGTGCAAAACAACAGGCAGCATTTGGATAATTGCTACCTTACTCAGTTTCAATACATTCTTTCTTGAACTCTTTGATCCCAAGCTTTCCTTACTCCTCTTTCCCACTACACCCCCCCCCCCCGAGGAATCTTTCATATGTCTTCATCATAATCTCCTGTGATCATCTTGTTTATTCTGAGATAATGTTAGGAGGATTACATGTGAACTCTGATCTTCCTCCCCAACGATCATAACTGCAGTCTAACCAAAGATCTATCTCCAAGGGGTCAGATTGACACAACAGCAACTTAGGGTTCCGTGTGCTTATTTTAATGGGGAGGGGCTAACAGAAAAGGAGGGTGGGGAGGGTTACACAACCCAGAGTATGCAATCAGTATCATTGAGTTGTACATGTGAAAATCGTGTTGTACATGTAACAAGCTGGTATTTGTTCTGCTCTGTAATTATCCTCATCAACAACAAAACCAAAGTAAATATTTTCTAAAACTGTATCCAAGAAAGAGCCTACTGTAAGGATTAGAAGTGTTTTAAAACCACAGAGCTATAACGGAGCCAATACAAACCTCACTGCCATCAAGTGAATGCTAACTCATAGTGACTCTAACGGACAGGGGTGACCTGCCCCTGTGAGTTTCCCAGACTGTTAACTCTTTCCAGGAGTAGAAAGCCCCGTCTTTCTCCTGAGGAGAGGCTGGTATTTTCAAACTGCTGACCTTACAGTTAGCAGCCCCATGCATAAAAGAGAACAACAGGTATACTCCTATTCCCATGACTCTTGGGAACTTTTGGTCTGAAGAAATCATGTTACTACCATCTGTATCCAGTAATAATAGTAATATTACTTACAATTTATTGAGTTACTGGGAATTCAAAGAAAAGACATCTGAGAGATCCTGCATTTACTTCACTTTTTTGTTTGTTTGTTTGTTTGTTTGCTTGTTTGTTTCCAAGACACTTCTAAGTGACTTTCCTTGTCCTTTCCAAACTAGATCTCATTTCCAATCCTGGTAATTTTAGCTTTACCTGGTCAACCCCCAAAGAGAAGCTGGAGATGGGTTTTCATTATTTCTGTTAGAATATGTTTGAATGTCTGATTTCAAAGGCACACCCCTATTAACCTTCTTCAAGGTTTCCTTGGCTATTCTTGTTTATGGTTTTTTTTAATTGTTGGTGTTTTTATTTTTATTCTTACAGGAGAACTTTAGAATCATTCTGTCAAGTTTAAGTTCCCATGGGCTTTGACTAGATTTGCACTGAAATCTATAAAGTTAGATTGGATCATCCATGGCACGTCTCTCCATTTATTCTGGTCTTCTAGTTCATACCTCAATAAATTTTAATAGTTCCCTTTCAAAATGTCCTGTACACTTCCTGCTAGGAATTAAACTGCAGGTTTATTCCTAAGTGTCTATATTTTTATTCTCATAAATGTAACAATTTTCAATGATTTTTCCTTTTACTTACACAATAGTGCATGAATAAAAATATTCAAACATTACAGAAGAAGAGTAAGAACAAACTTGCTCTTCACTCATCCTATCAACCCATAGTGTTCTTACCAGAGGTAAAATCTATGAAGAAATAGGTTTGCAATTTCCTATAATGTTTTGATTTTTTTCTTTTGTTTAGTTTTTGCTTTTTCACATTTTATATAAATTTGATCATACTATCGATTTTTCTCTATGACCTGCTTTTCATATAACTTTTAAATTACTTTCCACATATATATAATACAACTATAGTGACATATACTTCTATTATAAAATTTTGAAAATGCATTTAATACCTGTCCTTCTAATGAACATTAAATGGATTAATAGGCATTAGCTTTTGTTTACAATGAAATGAAAACAAAATCATACCCACTGCCATCAAGGTGAAGTCAACTAAGAGGCCCTCCAGGTGAGTGGAGGTGCCTTCTGTGGGTTTCTGAGACTGTAGCTCTTTACAGGTGTAGAGAGCCCCGTCTTTCTTCTGCAGAGCAGCTGGTGGTTTCAGCCTAAAGACCTTGCAGTCACCCCTACACCAAACACTGCTTAGTCAAATATACTTCTCTATGAGTTATATATGCTAGAATTTTTTCAGGAGAGAATTTTTTAGGTGATAATTCTTGGTAAAAAATTATGAGCCTTGAAAAATATTAAAATCTTTTATTATTGAAATATCTTGGAAAGAAGCTTTACCACTTCACACCGACATTATGAAGTGGTCCATTTTCTCAAAGTCCTTATATATAACATTTTCATTCTTAATTTTTGGAAATTTACCAAAAAGTGATTAAATGGATTTTTCTTTTAATTCATAATCCCCAAGAAAAATAGGTTATATTTGCATTGGCCATGTAATATTTTCTTAAGAATCAGATTTTACATAGCCCTCCTTAATAAGCCATTGATTCTCTAATTGTTCTCATAAATCTTCTGTAGAGATCTATTTTCATTATGAATATTAATCTATTGTCTTTTACCAACACTTGTCTGCCAGTTTGTCACAATGTGGTGACAGGTAGATTGTGATAATGCTGGAAATGAAACCACCAGTAATTCAAATGCCCATATAGTTCTCATGAGAAACAAGATTCAGTGAAGTTTCCAAACGAGGAAGAAAAACAAGGTTTTCTACTTCTCATAAAAATTCTATGGGACAAGGTATAAGGCATCATGCAAATTATATATATATATATATATATATGTATGTATACCATAGTGAATGAAGGGGGAAGTGGAGACCCAAGGCCCATTAGTTGGCCACTGGAAATCCCCTCATAGAGGGGTTTAGGAGAAGAGATGGGTCAGTCAGGGTGCTATGTAGAATCGAACCACTGCAATTCAGAGAGTTTTCGTGGCCTGATGGGAGTGAATAGACTGCCAGGTCTTTCTTCTTAGTCCATCTTATGTGGAATCACTGCTCAAATCTATTCAGCATTGGAGCATCACTATGAGGACAATGAATCCAATGTGTTGGCTGGAATTGAACTCAAGTCTCCCACATGTAAGGGCAGAATTCTACAAAATCTTAAGATATTCTAAACATGGTTCTGTCTTTCTTTTGGGAACTAGTCCTATTGCACTTAATAATTTTGGTATCTGTGTAGATAACTCACCCAAAATCCTGGCTCAAGAGTCTGTGGGCTCTTCACCCTAAAGATTCTGTTGCCAACCCCCTCAGTGATGTGTGCCTTTCCTCACACCCACACACTGACTGCCTACAACTGCACCAGGGGCAGAAACTTTGGTTTCAGCTGCCCCTTTCCCTGACAACCCTCCAGTCCACTAACAAGTATTCCCACTCCAATCGCATATTCTTTTTTACCTCAACTCTCTTCTTAAATAATTTAGATCCCATCATCCATGGTTAAAATCACCTCCTTGCCCTAAGCCTGAATTATGTTCAGCCTAAACATGGTTAAACCCAATACCTCATATATTACAGGTATGTCTATAAACACACATAGCAACATACAGCCCAGTTACACTGGCTTACCTCCTTCAATTTAGTACCACAGCCTTAAGTGACTGTTGGCACCGTCTGGACAGAATTTCTCATTCAGCTGCCCATGCTCAGAGACCCACGGCACAACCTCTCCTGACTCACCAGAGACCATCTACAATCCACACCCTGCAGATGACCTGCATTCCCATTTCCCTGACAATATAAAACGTAGCCAGGAATGGTAGCCCCATGTATGTCAGAGTAGAACTGTGCTCGGCAAGGTTTTCAGTCGCAGGTATTTCAGTAATAAATCCAAAAATATAAAGGGTTTTCTTTCCTTATTCCTCTGAATGGATTCAGACTACAAATCTTTAGGTTAACAGATGAATATATTAATTGTTTGCACTACCCAGAGTGCATGTGAGAGTTGGACACTGAATGAGGAAGACTGAAGAAGAAGTGATGCAATTGAATGGTGGTGCTGGGGAAGAATGATGAAAGTACCATGTATGATCAAAAGAACAAGCAGATCTGTTTTGGAAGAGGTACAGCCAGAATGCTCCTTAGAGGCAAGGATGGTGAGATATCGTCTCAAGTGCTTTGGAGAGGTTGCCAGGAGGAACCAGTCCATGGAAAAGAACATCATGCTTGGAAAAGTAGCAGAGTGGTGAAAAAGAGGAAGAATTTCAACAAGATGGACTGGCATAGTGGTTGTGTCAATGGGATCAAAGAACAACTGTGAAGATGGCATTGGACCGGGCAGTGTTTCATTGTGTTGCACACAGAGTCACCATGAGTTGGAACCAACTAGACGGACCTAACAACAACAACAGCAACCATTGCCCAAGAACGCCATATATCCATAACATGTCATGAATTTGAACCCTTCTCCCTGTTTCCACCTCCTCTGTTGCCATTTTGGGCTGAGCCACCAACATCTCTTACCTGAATTATTGTAACAGCTGTCTCTCCCCTCAGAATCTTGCCTGATCACCACCAGCAGCAGCACCAGACAGCTGTCAGGTGATCTTTTTTTTTTAATTGATTGGGATGAATTAATATATTAAACTGTTCCATAGTTCAATCACGTCCAGCAGAATTGTACATTTGCTACAATCCATTTGTAAAACAGTCATGTGCATTGGTTGGTCAAAGGCCTCTATGGGTTCCCTTCACATTCAGAATAAAACACAAAGTCTGTGTGAGGGGCTACGAAGCCTCGCACATATCACTAGCTCCTCAAACTTATTTTTGCTGTCCTTATTCCTCATTCCTCATTTTTCTCCAGCCACACTGACTTTCTCCTTGCTCCACACACAGAGGGAGGCTGTTCGTGTCTGCACTTGCTGTCTCTTCTTCCGAGAGACTAGGTAGGCTAAGGTCTCAAGGAGATGGGTATTTAACCCAGCTTTAATGCTATTCCAAATCCTTGTCGCTCTGTGTCACCAATTAATTGTTGCTCTTTTAAAAATCATTTTATTGAGGGCTTGTATAATTCTTATCACAATCCATGCATCCATCCATTGTGTCAAGCACATCTGTACATTTGTTGCCATCATCATTCTCAAAACATTTGCCTTCCACTTGATCCCTTAACATCAGCTCCTCATTTCCTCCTCCCTCCCCACTCCCCGCTCCCTCATGAACCCTTCATAACTCATAAATGATTATTATTATGTCATATCTTACTGTCCAACATCTCCCCTCGCCCACTTCTCTGTTGTCTATCCCCCAGGGAGGAGGTTATACGTAGATTCTTGCAATTGGTTCTCCTTTTCCGTCCCACATTCCCTCCATCCTCCAAGCATTGCCACTCTCACCACTGGTCCTGAAGGGGTCAACTGTCCTGGATTCCCTGTGCTTCCAGTTGCTATTTGTACCAGTGTACATCCTGTGGTCTAGCCAGATTTGTAAGGTGGAATTAGGATCATGATAGCGGGGGGTGGGGTGGGGAAGAAGCATTTAAAAAATAGAGGAAAGCCCATCGGTAGGCAACCAGACACCCCTTACTGAAGGGTTGTGGGGAGGAGATGAGCCAGTCAGGTGCAGGGTTGTAACAATGAAACATAATTGTTGCTTTTTTGTGGTCTCTGGCCCCCACTAGAACGGCTCCCTGAAGAAATGGGCTTTGGTCCATAGTTCTTTCCAGGGCCTTTCAGAATAGTCTGAAGCCTCAGCAGACAAATATTTTTGGAATGAATGAATGCATGAACCTCTTTTGTCTTCATACTCTTAGAAGAGCCACCTCAGGTGCACAGGGACTCTATTTCTCCAGGGCATCTGGCGTAGATGGTGATCACTTTCCCCTGTCACATTTACAAGTAACCAAAGGAAACAAGGAAGTATTTGTCATACATATAATTCATTCGTCACATACCTCCCTGCACCCTCAGGACAGCCTCAGATAGATGGTTGTAAGTGTAGGTCACCTGCCCTTCTGGCTAGGCTGTCTACTTCCCTCAAGCAGCGCAATAACCGTTCTCTGACTACAAAATCCTAAATAAAAGAACACCATCTATCACTGAAATGACTCCGAGGTCTCTCAGGGCACAGTCAGGAAAAGAGTTCACTAAGGAATTTATAGAAAATTAGAATATTCCTTGGAGAGAATTTTTTATAGACTTTCAACTTAATTTTCTAGTCAGAAAGAACATTTTATAATCTTTTTTTCGAATCATCTGTCAAGCTCATCTATGTTTGAGACAGGTGATATCAGCTGTTAAGATTTGTTAGGAGATTTTTAAAAAATAATTTTATTGGGGGCTCATACAATTCTTATCACAATCCCTACATACATACATCCATTGTGTCAAGCACATATGTACATTTGTTGCCATCATCATTCTCAAAACATTTGCCTTCTACTTGAGCCCTTAATATTGGCTGCTCATTCCCCCCTCCCTCCCCAATCCCCCTCTCTCATGAACCATTCATAATTCATAAATTATTGTTATTTTGTCATATGTTGCACTGTCCGCCATCTCCCCCCGCCCTCTTCTCTGTTGTCCATCCCCCAGGGAGGAGGCTCTACATAGATTCTTGTAATCGGTTCCCCCTTTCTACCCCACATTCCCATTAGGAGATTTTTAAAAAAGACTTAAAACTCCAATTCATAATAGTATACATTAGAAATCTGTAGAGATTATCTTTAAATACTTTTTATCCTTGACTCTCAATTTGAAATATTTAATCAGAGTCAATATCTCCCTGGAGTCAAATGTACAGCTATTTAAAGTCATACAAAAAGTTAAACATGCACTGAAGTGATCACAGACCTGTTACAAGAAGTCCTTTCTGTACTCGCAAAGAATATCAGTCCCAGGCCTGTTTCTAGAATTTTCACTTTCAGATTTTGGTCTTGAAGGAGTTAACTCTGCCATATTGACCTTACTGCATCCCCAGAACAACTCTGGGCGGGAAGAGGAGGAATCTGAGAGGTTGCAGGCTTGCCTGAGATCACAGAGTCAAGGCTAAAGATGGATCAGAGGGCAATCAGTCTGGCTTTGAAGTCCTACTGTCCATTACATGCCCACAGAGCTGCCTCTCAAATACTTTTTTATTTAAAAAACATTTTAAAAAGACAAAATTTAAGGAGTAAAGCAAGTTTCCTCTTTGATTGTTTAAATTATTCCATATTAGAGAGTTAATGTTTTCTCTCATCCAAAACAATTTAACTGTTGTGGTGGACACATAAATCTAAACATGTAATAAACTATGTGGAATGACATACATGCATACGGATGCACATATTGTGAGAATTTTTGATTTCTTTATTTCAGGTTTAATCCGTGCTGAAAACTGTAGTACAAGTCCTCTTCACTTTCAACACGCAAAGTTGAAGAAGACGATCCGTATTGCAGGTGGTTAATAGCTTTTCCTCCATTAATAAGGGCATGCTCCTCATATAGTTGTCTCTCCCGTTAGATGCTGAAGATACAAATTTAGTAACTATAGTGAAAGGATACCACATCGACGCATTCTCTTCTGGGTTTTAAAGGTACACCCTTGTTATGCTCAGAGAGCAGTCTCTTGGTCTATGTACACATTCTGCAGGAGCACAATTCAGTGTTCTGGAATCTCCATTCTTCACATGATCCACGGTCTCTTAATAGAAACCGTCTTTGCATAGGCGATAAAACACAGGTAATGCGTATCCCGTATTCTCTGCTTTTAGCCAAAATGTATCTGACATCTTTCCCTAAGTAATTTTATTAGAGTCCTTGACTTCATTTTACATATCATCCCTTTGATAGTTCAAAACCACTTATTTGATCTTCAGATTTACATTCTATTGGATCATCTCAGTAGCTTCAAAGACCTCCTCAACACCAAAATATAAATGATGAATTTATTCTTTCACTTCATGCACATAATGAATGAACC
The DNA here is from genome assembly GCF_050624435.1 of Tenrec ecaudatus. Taxonomy (NCBI): domain Eukaryota; kingdom Metazoa; phylum Chordata; class Mammalia; order Afrosoricida; family Tenrecidae; genus Tenrec; species Tenrec ecaudatus. Next base: position 59,349,765 of record NC_134532.1, on the reverse strand, counting down.
CACAAAATCATCTTCACATTCAACACCTCACCGAGCCTTTTAGCTCACCCTCAGTGTTGCTGAGGCGTTGGTGGTTCAGCGGAGGCCTCGTGCCTTTCCTGCACAATGTGTCTCCGGTGCAGCCAGCGACCACCTCTGGGACAGCAAGCTTGAATGCCGCTATGGTGACCAACTTCCATTAGCGACGCAGGTGCTCGCAACTGCTGCCCCTCCTCCACCAGACTCACTCCCTCTTTTAATTGTTCCAACTCAGGGGTTCTCACTCACCCTTGAAAGCTAAGTGTAATGGACTTACTCGGGGACTATCACCTGCCTTGTCTATTCCAATATAGGCTCACCTAGTTCTCTATGCTTCCTCTTTGCGGCACTCATTAGTGTTAAAGTCTAATGTCCATCTGTGGAGTCACATGGTGCCGATGTGCCTCTTCACCAGACTACAGATTCCATCATGGAGAAACCATGTTCATTTACGCTCATCATTGGATGAGATATTCTCACTGACATATGAGTTTTTACAAGGCAGCATCAAATATGAAAAGTAATTTTCAAAGAAAAGTAGAATGACACGATGCCATCACCTTTCTAACTACATCCCCGCCCCCTCCCCGGTCCGCAATATGGTTGGGAGGGAAAGGACATTTTAGAAATACACACATGATGATGAAAGCTGTCACTTAAACATCTCACAAAATAGAAATCTGTCATTGATATGACGGTTCTTGAAATGCCACAATTGACATTTTAGATCAAATTTTATTTTCCTAAATTAATATGTAGTTCTTTTCTATAGGTGACAGCTAAAACCACTTATTGGTAAGCATAAAAGCCTACTGCATCTAGCTAATGAAGACTCATAGTGACACCGTGGAGGTCTTAGATCTGAGGTTATACATCTTGACAGGAGTTCACGGCCTCAACTTTCTCCTGAGAAGCAGCTGGTGGGTTTGAACTGCAGACCTCGGCAAGCCAGTGCTTATGTGCAGTGCCACTACAGACTCCTTCCTCTACAGAAGAAAACACTTCATAAATAAAAATATGATTTAAAAACAACTTTTTTTCAAATATCTATTTCACAAAAAAAAGGTGGAAATCAGGATAAATAGAGCTTGTAATACTGATAAAATAAAAGTAAAGGGAATTTTCCATTTTTAATTTATTATTAATAATATGATAATATTGAAATGTCACTTTACAGCATCACATGTACCCCATTGGTATTGCCATCATTTCTGTCATATTTTCATTAGCTGCTCTCTCTTTTTTATTCACTTATAGCTAACTACCCAAGAACCATCATCATATGAGAGTCACGGCTCTCCCTCCTCCCACCTCTCCACAAATAACTGAGCATTGCCTGCTTGGACCTAGCCTTTCCCCCTCCTTGACTCTGACAGAGGCAAAATCCACACATCATAATATTCAAGAGGAAGTCATGGGGAACAAAAACAAAATCTGAAGTGGTGGTGGGAATAAGAGAGCAGGGGAGGCGTGATATACCGGCAGAAGAGCCTCCAAAGGAAGAGTCCCTGGGTGATGCAAAAGTTGAAGCACACTGCTACAGACCGCTTGGCACTTTGAACTTTCCCAGAAGCACCTTGATGACCCACTTCTGAAAACACTATGGGCAGTTTTCCTCTACGTACATGTGGTTGTCGTGACTCAGAATTGACTTAAAGCCAACTAACAAGAACCTCAGCGGGATGTTGGGGAGGTTGTCGGAAATCCAACAGCAGGAGGGAAAAGTGAAGTTGATCAAAGAAAATGCTCTTTTTGAGCAAAAAATGTTTGTCTCCACAAAGCTTTGTGGTGCCAAAGAATCGGGAGGGGGCTGGGGTTTTAATGCGTTTTGCCTTGAACTGTGTGTTCAGCTTCTTTTAAAAGCATGAGAGAACTTGGGTGTGTTTCTTTTTTAAAAGGTTTTTGTGCTGTGGGTGAAAGTTTACTGTGTTAGTCCAAGTAGACTAGACACATAAATTCATTGACAGTCATATATGTGTAAGAGAGAACTTTATATCAAAGAGTAATTGAATATTAGGAAAACATCCCAGCCCAGTCTAGGTCAAGTCCATAAGTCCAATATTAACCCGTGTACCCAATTCCAGTCTATAAATTCCTCTTCAGACTTACACAACATATGCAATGATGCCGAATACAAGAAGATCACAGGCCAGTGGGTAGAAAGTCTTGTGGAACCAGTGGTGGTGGAAGTATCTCAGTGCTGGCATGAGACTCCATGTGGCTGCTCCAGCTCCAGGACTCTGGTTCCATCTGTGTAGGTCCATGTGACTTGTCAACAGGAATGTCTAGCAGGGAGAGTATATGTCTTGCCTCCAGGGAGAAAGAGAGGAGTTCCCAAAATCCTCAGGAGAAGGACACGCCTACACAGTCTTCATTGGCTATCACCTGATTGACAGGCTAGACTCCACCACTTTGCTGAAGTTGACAAGAGTATGCAACTGCCACATCTACAGAGCAAATCAATTTTCCATTTAACAATTTATACACATTTTGTTTCATGCCATTAGTTGTATTCCCCTCAATGTAACAGCACTCTTATTTCTTACTGGGACCCTCATTTGCATTCACCTGTTCTGCCCTTCCTGTCTTCTGAACTTTATTTTTCTGCAAATGTTGCCCTTTTGGTATTGCCATTTTGGTGGTTCTGAGAAATAAGTTTCTCACAAGGGTAACTGTTTACCTTATAGACTTATCTGTTGTTTGACTCAAGGTTGTTCCTAAAGGGTTCGGTTCAATTTCAGACTTAAAAAATGTCTAAAGGCCACAGTCCCAAGATGAGGCGAGATGTTCCACCAGTCGCTATCAAATGTGTTACTCTGCTTTTCGTATGATCTGCATTTTATTCTACATTTCTCTCCGATTCTTTCCAAGACTTTCTATTGTGATCCTCAGCAAAGCGGTTCCTAGGAGAGGCCGTGGCTCACAAGTTCACTAGTCCTTCAGACTCATCTCTTCCTTCGTCTCTTCGCCCCCACCACCCGCTCACTCTTCTTTCACCTGAATGGGAAAGACGCATCTTAGATAGCCACTTGCAGGTTTTAAGACGACAGTCACAATATAAGAGGATGTAGAACAGTGTCTTTTTGGACTGGGTTAAGCCGATGGACCTACACAAGATAGCTTCCAAAAGTCTGTGGGAAAACAGAATTAAAAGATCATGGAAATTTGCCAAGAGCTTTTTGAAGCCTCCTCAAATGACAGATATTGAAGAGATGCACACTGCCCGTGTGACTACACAGATGGAAATTTAATTTGAAATTCAGTAAGTGCTGCAAAGAAGTAATAAGGTAACGTATAAGCAAGCCTATATTGAAGTAAGGGAGTCAGTTAGTTTATTGTGTCAACCTGGCCAATAAACATACATGGGGTTAATTGAAAGGCAGCGGGATAAATGGCTCCGTGAGCCTGGCCATTCTAGTTCTCAGGTCTCTTGCTTTGTGATGGTCGCACCAGGGTGCGGCTGCCTTAGCAGATCCCTGCAAGGCTGACTTCCTACAAGACATCCCCAAAGATAAGCCACATGGACCTACCCCAATGCAGTCATGGGTGCTGGAGCACCCATGTGGAGACCCCTGCCAGCGGTGAGATGCTTACACATTCACTGATTTGGCTTTCCTTCTACAGTCAGCATCATAGTGTGTGTTTTGTGAGATGGAAGAGGACTTTGTGGATTGGTGTCAGATATGTGGGTTAATGTTGGACTTGTGGGCTTGGGCAGCACTGGGTTGGGATGTTTTCTTGATGCGCACTTACCCTTTAGATAAACCTCTCTCTTATACATGATTTTCTGTGGATTTGTTTCTTGAAAGTACCCAGACTAACACTGGAAGCCTGGAGATACTTCCTGAGAAAGTACTGTTTATTAAGCTGACCTCTGAAGAGTGAGTGGAAATTCATTAGACAAAATATCCAAGCCCCTAAGCCTAGACTCAGTTCATCGAAGTGTTTGGTTATAGCTAAGAAGTATTCAACTTTGCCCCGTGTCCTCAACTATGTACATTGATATATTTGCAGCACAGATAAAGACACATGATATTAATCAATATCCTCTGCCATGCCTGTATATACTCATGGATATACTACCACTCACCATTCCACACCTGCTCAGCTTCCATGTTTCAGGTAGACAGGGCTTCTTTCTTGGACAATGCTTCTTAAAGTAAGACATGCCGCCAGAGAGGTTTGTTCCTCAGTTATGAGCCGTAATTTAAAAACCTATTAAGCACTACATGTGTCAGGCACTGTTCTAAATAATATACAGAAAGTTACTGTTCTTTAACACAATTATCAAGTAGTTGTAACAAACCACAACATACACACAAAATCTGTGACGCTAATTATGATCATAGGTTTTATGCTCACGTTCATATATAGAACTGAATACTATAGCTCAGCACAATACGAACAATACAGTATTGGTTACTTACATCTTTTAAAAACTGGCAGAATTAGATCGCTAGAAAATATGAACTTGTCAAGAATTTCAACAAGCTCTACCAAAGACACTTTAAAAAATTATAAGTCGGGTTTAACAAAGCTTAAAAGAGGAAATCATAAATCATCCAAATAGCTTTGGCTGTTTTTAAAACTAAACAGGATCTATGTGTGCCAAGAAAAAATGTTATGAGACAATGGAGCTATATTCTTTACTTCTTACAAAAATGAAAATGTATATGATGGAGCCCGGCAGTTGGAGGTCCTGTTATTTGCTAATCAGAAATTCATCATTCTCTATAAAGTTTCTTTCTAAGCACCTAAAAGAACAATTAGGAGATGGGGGCACACTTCCGTTTCAAGCAGTATTATTAACTAGATATTTTTTAAAATCCCTGAGGCAACAGCTCAAACAGAAATGGGACTAACTACAATAAATATAATTCATTGCAGAACTCATAATGAGCTGTAGACTGAAGGTCAAGCCTGGTACTAGTGGAGCTGTGGGATGGTTGCTTTTACATGCCAGCTCAGGCTATGGTTCCCAGTTGTTTAGCTAAACACTGGTCTACTTACTACTCTATAATGTAAACTATTATGTAATTAAAATTGCATAAGGTAATCTGCTATAATGTAACCAATCCATTGAAAAGAGAATTGTCCTCAGGTGTATTCTGCCTCCAAAATGGAAATAAACCAAAACCAAACTCACAGCCATCCAGTCAATGCTGACTTATAGTGACTCCTCCTGTAGGTTTCTGAGACTGTAACTGTTTACAGAAGTTGAACCCCCACTTTTTCTCCCAAAATATAAATACATAATATAAATAGATATTTTGTCTAAGAGATATTCCTGTCACCTGATGTGTGTGTTTTGTGATGCAGGCCTGCAGATTCTCCAGCCAGTTCCCTAACCTAGGAATTGTGGACTTGCCGATGGCTGCCTCTCCCCTCACCACACAGGCAATCTCATGAGTCAATGGTTCTGTTTCTCTAGGGACACCTGAATAAGAGAAGCAGAAAGAAAGAGCAAGGGCCTGCTTCTTGGGTGCTCCCTGGGGCCAGATAAAGGTGGAGAGCCAAACCTGAGATGTGTGGATCAAGCCAGAACCCTGGAAGAGCTATCTGTTATATTAAAGTGGAGCTTAGGAGACGATAATGCCAAGTCTTGCGACACTGCTGGTCACAGAAATGACAGGCACAGGGGCCATGTGCATCTTTTGAACATGAAATCTATAAACAAAGCAGCAAAGATTGAGAGATCCCCAAAGGGTTCTACTCTGGAAATGCCTAAGATTTGTTCACTATGTTAAGCAACGGAAGGATTGCAGACTGCTTCAGGCTATATCCAGAAACTCTCCCTAAATTACTATCCCAGGACCACGCAGGAGAGTGGTGATGCACTTGCCAGTTGGCAGAGCCTGAGCCCAGGCGTTCAAACGTGTCCAAGACGGACCTGCACATTTCAAGTGACCTCCCAGTATGACCTGTAAGGATTACTTGAACCAGACAGTGACAGAGACCTACAAATCCCTGTTGATGGCAAAGTGAAATTCTATGGCAACTGTTACATGGAATTCCTTAATCCAACTGGAATCTATTTTGGCAAGTGGCTTAATTTGAGACTCCACCTTGATTTTAATCCAAGTACTTAACTATTTTTTTTCAAGCAGAGATGGTGGATCAAACTAGTCATAAAGGAAAAGAGAGAAAAATCTAAATATAACAAAATGTTAAGCTTTCACACATTAAAAAACACCGCACATAAAATGAAAAGGCAATGAAAAAAGTGAGTAGGAAAAAATAGCATAAAAACCTAATGCTCTTTAAAAGTGCTTCCCTGTCACTGTGAAAAATATTGATATGAGGAAAACAGGCATGAAAGGCAGCGCGTTGAGAACTACAATACAAGTAAATAAACAGGAGAAAATGTTCACCTATGCGAAAATTTTAAACAACTTTTAAAAATCTTAAAGAATTTTAAACAAATATTTTTATATATCAGATTCAAAAAACATTTTAATGGGTTCAATTCTTAAGTGAATTTGATGATCTCATGCACGGTTAATTGGAGAGTTAACTAACACATCACATTAAAGTAATTCGGTCAAACGTGTCAAAGATCTTAATTAAAGAATATCCTCTGACCCAGTGATCTCACTGGAGGGTTCTATCTTAAAGAATGAATCTGGGGTGGGGAGGGTGAAGGAAATTGGGGAGCAAACAATGAATACTGGAAATGGGAGGGAGCAATAGAATTGATTGTGATGATGTACCTACAAGTCTTTTTAAAAGAGACAACTATGGAAGTGTATGATGTGGGAAGTTTAGATCAAGAAAACTACTTTAAAAAAAAGAGAGAGAGAGGGAGAGAAAGAAACCAAAGAAAGTTCACCAACATTTACCATGGGTGGAACAGGAAGAGTTTTTGCATAGGGAGCACAGAGTTTATGTTAATGGTGGTGAAATAATTTGGAGAAGTATAGCAATAACGGCTGCACTAGAATATACTCCGTGGCACTAAGTGATACATGTAGAAGTTGTTGAACTGCAGAATGCTCGCAGTGTGTATCTTTTTTGTTTGTTACTGTTAGCAGCAGGGGCCGTGCAGTCAGCTATTATCCACAGCTACTCCATGAGCAACGGAGCAAACGACCGCCCAGTCCTGGGCCATGCTCACAATTGTTCCTATGCCTAAGTCCTCTGATGCCGTGACAATGTCAATCCATCTCATTGAGGGCCTTCATATTTTTCTCCACCCCTCCACTTTACCACAGATGACGTCCTTCTCCAGGGACTGGTCTCTCCTGACAACGCGTCAAATGAATGCAAGGCAAAGTCTTGCCATCCTTGCCTCTACGGAGCACTTTGGTTCTGGTCTTACTTCTTCCAAGACAGATCAGGTTGTCCTGTTAGCAGTCCATGGTACTTTCATCATTCTTCTCCAGCATCACAATTCAAATGCTATTCTTCTACAGTCTTCTTAATTCGATGTCCACCTTTCACATGCATATGAGGCAATGGAGAATACCTTGGCTTGGGTCAGGAGCATCTTAGTCCTCAATAACATCCTTGCTCTTCATTAATCTAAAGAGGTCATGGGAACCAAATTTACCCAGTGCAGTACATATTTTGATCACTTGAGTGCTGCTTCCATGAGCATTGATTGTGGACCCAAGTAACATAAAAATCCTTGACAATGTCAACCTTTTCTCCATGTATCATGATGTTACCTATTGGTCCCGTTGTCAATATCTGGTTCTTCCTTAAACTGAGTTGCAATCCATACTGAAGGCTCTAATCCTTGATCTTCATGAGCAACTCCTCACCTTCAGCAAGCAAGGTTGTGTCATCTGCATATCACAGGTTGTTAATGAGCCTGCCTCCAATTCTGTGGCCACATCCTTCTTCATATAATCCTGCTTCTCTGATGATATGTTCAGTATACAGATTGAATAAATTACAACCTGTCACATACGTTTCCTGATTTTAAATCATGCAGTAGTCGCTTATCTGTTGGCACAACTACCTCTCGATCCGTGTACAAGTTCCAAGTGGACACAATTGCATGTTCTAGAATTCCCATTCTTCTCAAGGCAAGCCACAGTTTATTGTGGTCCACACAGTCGAATGCCTTTGCATAGTCATTGAAACAGAAGTAATTGCTCCTTGGAAAGAAAGATGAAAGATGGCAAGACTTTTTCTCACTTATTTTGATAATGTCTTCAAGAGGGACCCATTTCTGGAAAAGGGTGTCATGCTTAACAAAAGTCAAGGAAAAAGAGGAAGACTTTCAATGAGATAGACTGGCACACTTGTTGCAATACTTGCTAGGATGGTGAAGGATTGGACAAAGTTTCATTCCCTTGTCCCTGGGTCAGTTTGAGTCAGAACAACTTCACAACACCTAACAACAACATACCACTAACAGAAAAATAAACAAGAAAAAGTACGATGAAGTGTACAATCTCTGGTTCCTGTCTCTCACTTTCACTCACACTCATTTATACACACAAGTCTTTATATGCAGATCTCTCAGGCCTCCTGGGATGCTTGTGCTATAAAAGTGACAGATACAGTGCAATAGCAAGGGATCTCACCAAACTACTCCTGCAAGAACTATGATCTCCACATCACTTTGACCTGTGTGTTTCAAATGCTCCTCCACTAAGAACTTCCAATGATCTCAGGTTATCGCGAAACAATTCCCATCCTACTAAGCACCCTCTACATACCACCACTGGTGCTGGAATCTGCAGCTGCTCCCCCAAGACCATTACATCAGCCAAGAGCAAGCTTCAAGGTCACCTTCAGGGACACAGAGCAAGGCTTGACTCTTCAGGTACACTCAGCATGACCTCCTTGAATTGCAGTCATTTTGAAATAGGTCCTTCTGAGACCCAGACATGAATTCAGCGGCTCCTGGGACTGAAAGACATTTACAAAAGAGTCCTGAAACTGCCTGACTGCTAACTGAAAGGGTAGTTTGAACTCAGCACGGCTCAGGAAGGGAAAGACTTTGGTGATTTGCTCTGTAAAGATTACAGCCAAAAAAAAAAGAATAGGAGGTTCTACTCTGTCCCATGGAATCAGTATGATTTGGAATCAACTCAATAACGCACAACCACAGAAATGGCAACAACCCAGGGAGCTCCAGCCTCCAGTGATTAGCTGGGGCTTTTTCCAGGGAGAAGTGCATCTGGACGGAGCCTTTATTCCCTTAGCGTGATCTCACTCCTTAGTCACTGCACCAGGAGCTTTGAAATGCATCTGGACTGTGGCAGGAGCTTTCTCTTGGAAGGTTGGATGGTTCCTTAGCCCATACTACTATTGAGTTGATAGTTTCAGACACTACTAACACCCCTGTTACTTGTGTACATTTTTAAAACACCATGAAGAAAACACCACAGAAAGTAACTTGTGCATAGATTGTATAAACTGAGAATTACTCTACCGTATATACACATGTATAAGCCGAGTTTTTTCAGCACATTTTTTAAAGAATTTATTAGGGGCTCATACAACTCTTATCACAGTCCATACATATACATACATCAATTGTATAAAGCACATCTGTACATTCTTTGCCCTAATCATTTTCTTTTTTTTTCTCCTCTTTTCTTTTTTTACATTTTATTAGGGACTCATACAACTCTTATCACAATCCATACATATACATACATCAATTGTATAAAGCACATCCACACATTCCCTGCCCCAATCATTCTCAATGCATTTGCTCTCCACTTAAGCCCTTTGCATCAGGTCCTCTTTTTTTTTTTCCCTTCCTCCCCTCTCCCCCCTCCCTCATGTGCCCTTGGTAAATTATACATCGTTATTTTGTCATATCTTTCCCTATCCGGAGTCTCCCTTCCCCCCTCTTCTCTGCCGTCCCTCTCCCAGGGAGGAGGTCACATGTGGATGCTTGTAATCAGTTCCCCCTTTCCAACCCACTCACCCTCCACTCTCCCAGCATCGCCCCTCACACCCTTGGTCCTGAAGGTATTGTCCACCCTGGATTCCCTGTGCCTCCAGCCCTCATATGTACCAGTGTACAACCTCTGCCCTATCCAGCCCTGCAAGGTAGAATTCGGATCATGGTAGTTGGGGGGAGAAAGCATCCCAGATATATATATGTAAATATATACCATATTGAATGAAGGGGGAAGTGCAGAGTGGAGACCCAAGACCCAAGTGTTGGCCAATGGCGATCCCCTCATAGAGGGGTTTAGGAGAGGAGATGGGTCAATCAGGGTATGAGATAGTACTGATGAAGAACACAGCTTTCAGCACATTTTTAATGCAGTTTTGTGGTAAAATTAGGTGCCTGGGCTGATATTCAGGTTGGTTTATACTCAAGTATATACGGTATTTCCTTTTACAAAGCTTTTTTTTGTATTTATAATTTTCATAAAGCTAGCATATTTTATAAATTTTGAATGAGAGGAAGTAATTAATTATTTGTAAAGAAAACAGGAACTGCCTTTTATTTGTTTATTCCCATAAATCCTAAATATCACTCACTCCCACCGAGTCCATTCTGATTCACAGAAACGCTACAGGACCGAGTAGAACTGCCCCTTTGGGTTTCGTGGCTGTATATCTTTAGGAGACCAGAAAGCGTCATCCTCCTCCCACAGAGCACTGGTTGCTTCAAACTGCTTACTTTCCAGTTCACAGTCCAATGCACAGCTCACTGCACCACCAAGGCTCCTAAATGTCGATGGTGATCAATATATAGCATATCATGGTTGCATATCTTCAAATAAAATAATGCTGGCCCTTAGCTTATAGCGCAAATACAGCTTCTCATATAAAACCTCTTCACGGGGTTATTCTGCGCTGTTGCATGCCTCCAGCGTGGGTGTAACAATTCTTCATTATCAGTGAGAACATTTACATTAGTGAATATTTACAATGTCATTGTTAACGCTTGATGGTTAGTAAAACTGTTTGCAAGATTGCATCCTAGCGGTAGCCAGGAGTTTCCCCTGTTGGCCTCTCCCTACCAGAAAGAGCCTGCTGCTAGCCCAGCAATATAGTTCCAGCGCCCCTACTCAGAACTTGCCCCACCATCCATCCCAAGGCCTCCTCTCCCTCAGCTGCTCAAGGCCAAGAAGTGCACAGGGTGAGGTGGTGAGGCTGGGCTACTCCTGCTCAATGTGGTATTCTTCTCGGGGCAGTCTGTTCTCTGGAGTTCTCCACTGGTCTGGCCAAAAATGTTCAAAGTTGCACTCCGTTTGTGTCTCTCTCCCTAGCCCACATTGTTCCCTTCCCGCATTCCTCTCACAGGCATTGAACATGCATCACAAGTGGAAGCTCTTGCCACCTGTTCCCTCTCCTCTGGTCCTTTATAGGCATGTCTCTGATGAGAGTGTGTTAAAACTATCTTACAAGACAGGGAACTACCTTAGAAGATACAGAACTTCATTGCAAGATGCTGAATGACATACCACCTAGGAACAAAAGTGACTCCATTTTGAGAAAGACGAAAAGCCCAGTAAGAAATGCTGAATCACTGCAGACTCACTGAAAAGAAGTAGACCACCTACCAGGACGGCACTTAGAAGCTCCCAGACACATCTGGGGCACCCTGATAAGACCTTGGTGAACGCCAGAATGACATTGAGGAGTCAACAAGACTGCCTAAAAAGTAGAGAGTAGAGAGTGGAGAGCCTGAACTCCGAGAGCTAGGAACCAAGGAGGAGACATCAGCTCCTGGCTCTCTCCTCCTCTACCAGGGTGAGTACAGCGATGAAGGCAATGCCTAACAGGACGGAGCGCCGGTCACTGATAAGATGCTGAATTAATCTTGTGTTCCCCTTATAGCTAATGACTTAAGTAAATTTTAAGATGTTAGATTGTTTGATGTGTGTTGGGAGTGAATAAACCGAGCATTCGAAAATGTCAAAGAGCGCTGAGTAATTATTGATTGTGCTGCTCATGACTCCTAGTTAATCTCTTCCTTGCCTGATCTTGTCAAGTTACCTGCTTCTCCGTGCAAGAGAACTAACACAAAAATCAACATCACTCTTCGGTTAATGATATTGTCTTATGAAAGAAGAATGCTGGTATTGTCCATGCATAGTATGTTTAATTTCATGAACACAATTCAAGTATTTAATTTTTATATAAGATGCCAATAGTAATATAGTTCTTAGCTTTCTTAAACTAGGACTGGTAGTTAAGTCATTTGATATGTATAATTGATAGGAATGAAATAGTAAGTAAAAATTATATTTGTCTGTATACAGTCCAATCATTTTTATACATGCTAGACATTCAAATATATGGAGCACGGGTCTACTCTCAGATACCTGAGGTCACATTGGGTCAGAATAATCTTAACAACTGCTTGTTGTTTGCTTCTGTTAGTTAAAACAAACATTAGTTGATTTAGTTTTGTTTTATTTTGTTATGTTCAAGTAGCATTGATGTACAAACACACACAAATGTCTGAGGCTTCTGGTAGAGTCAACATAACCTACTCTGATCTTCCAAAGGTAATGGGAAACTGGTTAGTCATCTACCTACTAATCACAAATCAAAACTTGAAAGCAGCATTCTACTTAGGAACTGAAAATTTTTTCCAAATGCAATTTGAATTATGTCAACCGTCCTCAGATAAGCACTGGCTTGGTGCTTCTATGAGCCCCACGCTTCAACAAGCATGCCATCCTGCAAAGCCGGGAAAGTTGCCTCTGAGCCATGCTTTTCATTCATTGTCAGTCTTCCAGTGGTCTTTCCCCGGGTACTGAGGCTTCTCCATCTCGTTGCTGCTAGATAATTTCACCTGGGTCATGGTGGCATAATGGTTGGGTACATGTTGGGATGCTAAATGCAAGGTCAGCAGTCAGAAACCGCCAACTGCTCCTTGGAGAAGGCAGGACTTTCTACTCCCGTGAAGAGGTACAGTCTCAGAAACTCACAGGGGCAGTTCTGACTTGTGCAGTAGGGTTGCCATGAGTTAGAATCCACTTGATGGCAGAGAGGCCTTCCGCCTTTGTTTTCCCTCCCTGCCCCCAGCCACCACATTATTCACCACAAAGCTCTCTCTTCGCCTGTTTAAAAGGCACTTGCAGATTTCAGGCTTTACTCCATTACTCCAAAATCTAGGTGTTCCATTATCTTCTGGATATTTTTCTTTTTCAAAAATGGGAATATAACTTGTATCCTCTAAACCAGTGGGTCTCAACCTTCCTAATGCTGAGACCCTTTAATACAGCTCCTCATGTGGTAACCCCCAACCATGAAATTATTTTCATTTCTACTTCATCACTATAATTTTGCTACTGTTATGAATCGGGCAACCCCTGGAAAAGGGTTATTCAACCCCCATTGGGGTAACGACCCACAGGGGTCTAAAATGTTAAAAGTGATACGAGCTCAAAACACAGCTCTAAATGTTAAAAGTGATACGAGCTGCTCTAAAATGTTAAAAGTGATACGAGCTCAAAACACAGCTATTTGGGGGGAAGAGAATATTATTAGCTCCAGCACATATTTGGGGCAGGGAACCCATTCTATATAATGCTGAAAATAGGGGGCACATGATATTATACATTTGACATTATGCTTATCCCATAAGACACCCAAACACCAGCATCCATATCTGCTGCTCTCAGATTCCTTAAATCCCTTTCAACAGTTTCAGACTTTATCCCCACCCTTCATCCTCAGAGGCAGGGGATTGTCAGGGTGACGGGGTCCTCAACACTCAAATGGGTCCTCAGGAGTGACTTTGCGATTGTAGAAAATATTAAAGACAGACAGACAGCAGGGCACAGAGGCTCCTTGTCCCATGTCAGGACTGAGAGAGAGAACGTATTATCCAATGGATATATATAATGGGGTCTTTCATACAGATAACATACATGGTCAATGAGTAATATCATAAGCAGATAACAAAATAAACAAGCAATGATGAGTCATTGTCTTGACCTAGTGCTAGTTGACTTCAACTCCACCTGAGCCTTGCCCAGGGGTTTGCTACCTTTTAGGGTGATTTGGCTATAGAACCTGATTGCTCTTAACTACAAATAACCTTTAGGCATTATGAAGTAGCCAGACATAGAAATGATTCATTTTACATGGTAGCTCCTCTATGACAGTTCTTTATGGGGAGTTATTGGAGGAACTGTGTTCAGTCATGAGAATGTATAATATATTCACATCCAGTTCCATGTAAATGAAAGGATTAACTATAGTTATCACCTATAAGACTGTACAACACAAAGAATAAAGCCTAATGTCCAATCATAGACTTTAATAATAATGCATCGGTATTGATTTATCAGTTATAGCACATGTACCACAGGAAGACCTAGGAAGAATCTATGCAACTTGAGTGTGGTGCTGGAGAAGAATGTTGAAAACAACCATGAGCTGTTAAAAAGGACAAATGGGTTTGTATTGGATGAAGTCCAGCCAGAGCGTTCCTTAGAGGCAAGGATGGCTAGACTTCGTCTTCCACACTTTGGCCACGTGGTCAGGAGAGACCAGTCCCTGGGAAAGGACATCATGTTGGGTAAAGTAAAGGGACAGTGAAAAAGAGATGGACTGACACTGTGGCTGCAACCCTGAGCTCAAGCATCGAAACAAGTGGGAAGCTGGCTCGGGAGCGGGCAGTGTTTGTTCTATTGTACATGGGTTCACTGTGGGTGGAACCTGCAGGATGGCTCCTAATGGCGACACCACCACAGGAAACCAAGAGGCAATGGGAAAACTTGGCAGAAGATGGTAGATGAGAACTCTATACTTTCTATACAGTGTCTCTATATATCTAAATTGCTCTTTAAAAGCAAAGTCTGTTTATTAAAAAAAAATTGGCTCACCAAACTAACCCTGTGAACTGGCTATGGAGGAATTAAAGGCAATACCTCATTGACTTGATAATGAAACACAACGCACTTCATTATTTATGCTGAATCATACAGCTTTCAAACTATTCTTTGTCAAAATAGGAGAGTTCAGGCTTTGTCTTCAATGATGTTTATGTGAGTCAGTTGCTAAGGAATTGTGTGAAAACAAACATTTTAAATAAGTACTACACAACCAATTTGCCTGTATGTGAGAAGCTCAGTTTCATAAACATTCTTTCATACATTTTATAACCCTAGCTACTCCTGTTAGACTTGCCAGGCCTCGGCTGACTTTCTGTTGCTAATGTTCACTTACTAGCATCTGATTTCCTTCTTAGCATTGATAATTAATTCACCAAACATTGAATCTCAATAACAAACCTACTTGAGAAAATTCCAGGCCACCTCATGAGAGCAATTGGAATGGGACCAGTTCATATAAACAAAAGATCATCTGATTTCACAAATTGTCATGGGAAGTTTCATAGGAAGGAAGCTTTGGGAATGGAAAAATGAGGCACTTTTGGAAATGGCTTGGACTTGCCTTTTAAACTGTAAGTCAATGTAAAGTATTTTGTGAGGTATGTCCCCACTATCTCTACATGTCACCGTTGTTTATTAAGTACTTTAACACACACAATTTAATTACCAAAGAAAGCCTATGCACAGGTTTTTATTGACTCCCATTTGCAAATAAGGAAATGGCTACTCCTGGTCTTTGGGTGACTTGAAACAAACCTGCATCTACTATCCAGTAGTCTGGAAAATAGACCTTTAAAAAGAACCCTACTTTACAATACTTTTAAGAGCCCCCCAACAAAGTGAAATAATTAAAAAAAACAAACCTCTGAGGTAACTTCTATGAATTATGTTAGGCGGTGCCTGTCTTCTCATCACAGTATTTCAAGGAGGCGAAGTGGCTACTCGAGAAAGTGTTTCTCAATCATAAAAGAGTCAAACTCAAAACCAAGCTCACTTACTCGTAGTAACGGCAGAGAATGGAGAACTGCGCGGTGGCTCTCTAAGCCCGCTAAGCCTTGACAGGAATGTAAAGTCTCGTCTTTCTCCTGTGGACAGCAGCTGGTTTCAAATTGTTGACCTCTTGGTTAGCAGCCCACTACACAAACCAGGGATCCCTCATAAAAGATTACCACACTATAGGGAAAACATAAACAGACTCACTGCCATCAAGTTGATTTTGACTCAAAACGTCCCTCCCAGACTGAATCTTGATGAGAGCAGCCAGTGGGTTTGGAAAGCTGACTGGGTGATGAACAACAGCCCAATGCTGTGGCCCTGGGGCTATCGGATTGTAAAAGGAAGTGCTGGTAGCTTAACAGTTCAGCACTTAGCTGCTATGGTGAGAATTTATAAGAGGAAGACCTAAGGATATACCCCTATAAAGAGCCTAGAAAACTATGTGGAAGTTCTAGTCTGTCACATGGGGTCAATCGGAACAGGATTCAACTTGATGACCTACAATAAAAACAGGATTTTAATGGCTAAAATCAACATAGAATTTTTTTTTAATTACCTCCAAGCATCTCCCTAAAACCTAAGTAAGTGCATTGTCTCTAGCTGTAATATTTCCTTCTGGGGTTCAAATGTATCAACCTCAATATAATCAAAGCAACGGTGCTAGGAACATTGAGGTAGTAAATGCATCAATTAAAAGCACATATGAAATCTGTCGTGGTTTAGTGTTCTAATTGCAAAAGGAAACAAAAAACAAAATTGAAACCCGCTGCCATCTAGTCGGGTTTCAAAGACTGAATCTTTATGGGAGTTGAAAGACTTGTTCCTCCCTCAGGCAGGCTAGTGGGTTTGAACTTCAGACATTTTTGTTAGCAGTCCAACACCTAACCACAAAGCCACCAGAGGTGCCTAGCTGAAAACTAAAATGTGAGATGAATTCTGTAACTGGAGTCTTTTATATTTAGACTATATTTATAGCAGAACTCAGAGGGCAATAGTAGTTAGTGTTAATTGTAGGATTCTCACCCACAATTCAGGAGGTGCTGCGTTTGATTCCCAGCCAAAACCTGATATGCAGCCTCCTCTTACTGATGGAGACTAGCATGTTGTTATGACGCTGAACATGATTCAGCAGAGCTTTCAGACTAAGGTGAACTAGGAAGAAAGGCCCGGGGCCTATATCACAAGAGTCTGCATCTATTGTCATGTGGTCTCCATGAGGTGGGGGTGGAGATGACAACTAAGAACGCCATCAAATGCCTGGCAATGGGAAACTATGCCTGCCACAGGAAACGAGGGAGAGCCAAGTGTCCTGGAAGGTGGATGGTATAGCTTCTTAGGTCATTACTTGCATAATCTTAAAAACATAAACATATTTCCATCTCTCCTCTAAACTTGATTGCTCTATATTATAAAGTAGCTTCTCTCGGTTCTACAAATTGCTGCACCTTTGTGTTCTTTAGCCTGATTCAGTTCCTGTTTTCTCCTTGGTTGCAAAGTTACTACAGGTCCCTTCTCCTTGCGATCACACCCACCACCAGGACAGTCTCTGTTAACCTGCTGTAGGAACATGTGACACCATTATTTCAGCAGACACCTAGTGAGCTTGTACTATTTCTTCTCAGTAGAGTCTTGCTGCTGATGACACAAGGCCCCGACATCCTAGAATCCACAATCCAACTGAGAAGTTGAGCACAAAGAGGGAAGAATTCAAAGAGGCCCTCTTGCAGCTGTGCCAAGCTGTCCTGAAAACACAGCAGGCCGAGAAACTAGCTCCGCCTTTGAGGATGGGAAAGGGCTCCCAGAAATAAAATTAGAGCTAGATTTTGCAGAATATATAACATTTTGTAAGCAAATAAGGAAAAGTAAGCGCATTATGGACACAAAGGCATGTAGAAAGGCATGAAGTAATAAAGGGACCTGATATATTTAGAAAAAAAAAAATGTCAGTTAAAGGAAAACCAAACTCACTGCAAGAGAGTCCATTCGACTCATGGCAATCCTATAGGGAAGTGGTTCTCAACCTTCCCAATGCTGTGAACCTTTAATACACTTCCTTATGTGTGGTGACTCCCAACCATAAAATTGTTTTCGTTGCTACTTCATCACTGTTATTTTGCTACTGTTATGAATCAGTTGACCCCTGTGAAAGGGTCGTTCGACCCACAGGTTGAGAACCGCTGCTCTAGGGCAAGGTAGAACTGTCCCTGCGGGTTTTCAAGAGTGGAAGTTTTTATGGGAGTAGAAAGCTCATGTTTCTCCTGAGGAGGGTCTGGTGGTTGGAAGGGTCAGCATTGTGGTTGCAGCCCAAGTCATAACCACGACACCAAAAGTAGAAAAACACATTCTGTGAAGTAAACTTTGTTTTCATGGCTAATGGTGAAGGGAATGAGTTTCAGTATCTAGACTTGCTGACTTCTGTTTGCCTCACTTTCTGTTAGAAGCACTTGAAATTGGAAGCACCTACAATCATTGCTAACATGGGGCCTATCACGAATTGGAAGTTTTCCACCAATTAACTTCAGCTGATTTGTAAGTGCCCATTTAGAGTTTCATTTATATCCCAGACATACTCAAAATTAATGAAAACCCATTAGAATATGAGTTCTGTAAGGGTGTTGGATTTTGGGTTTTTTTTCCCATTATTGATTTTTCAGCCCCTAGGGCAAGTAAATTTCAAATGACAAAAAAAATTCATATAACATTTTTGTGTATGCAAATAATTTTCATTTCTATTACTTTCTTTTGTCCTACTAACACAACAAAAATGAAAGCAAGCATTTTCACTAAATCGGGGAGCACTCCCTTGGCCTGTCACTCATCTCTTTGTCCATATTGCTAAATTGACAATATTTAGGAGATGCATATATTTATATTGTTTATGCATATACAAATGTATGTATATAAATATATATAATGTGCATATTTGTGTCTGCATACATGGCAGCGAGTAAAGTACTCAGCTACTAAGCAAAAGGTCAGTGGTTCAAACCGACCAGCCACCTTGGGAAGAAAAATGTGAAGGTCTGTTTCCATAAAAAGCGCAGCCTTGTAAGTCCTATGAGGTAGTTCTATTTTGTCCAATAGGGTTGTTGAGTCAGAACTGATATGACTTTATAACTACCACCAGGGTATGAGTGATTTTTTTTAATTCAATTTTTTCTGAGTGAAAAATTTGTTCCAGTTAAACCACCAGCATCAGTAGTCTTAACGATTGTCTTATTCACAGTGTGTCCTCTGTCAGTGAAAGTAATGCCAGGTTACAGCAATCGTTTCATGGTTCTTAAAATCGCCAGAAGGCTTGTTAAATTTCAGATGTCATCACCATTGGTTTCTGCTTTAGGGAGTGTGAGGTGGGGACCAGAAATGTACAATTCTTACAAATTCTCAGGAGCGTTATTGATGCAGTTGTTAAAGTGTTTCAGCTGTTAACTAAATTCTTGCCAGGTCGAGAGAGATACAGCAGTCTGCTTTCCTAATGGCTGTCGTCTTGGCAGCCCTGTGGGCAGCTCTGCCGTGTGCGATAGGGCCGTAGGCAGAGACTCAATGGCAATGGGGTCAACTGCTCCAAAGATGACAATGTGGGTGGTGCAGGGTGAGAGCATACCGTGAGAACCACTGATCTAGAGAACTTGCCCATTGATACCAGATTCAAAATGATAATAACACCAACATTGTTCCATTATTGCTGAAATTACATCAGTATGTCTTTTTTTCTCAGGAAAAAAATAAACTATGCCTTTTTGTTTGACTTCTTTTGGCATTTTTGCCCCATATTAATCTTCAGTCAGATTGAGAATAAATGTTTATTCAGATGAATTATTTTGCAAAAACTGCAGTTTCATTCATCTTTTCCCTAATTAAAAAGTCCAAAGAATAACAAAAATACATCGGACAAAAGATGACCGGTAATTATAAGTGATTATAATATTAATTATTTCTAAATTAAATATTTTAATTTAGAACAAGTTTCTTTTGCCCACAGAAATAGTAATATTCTAAGAATCTAAATATAGTTTGCAGTTTAAATAGAAAATCAGCTCATACTTCTAAAGGAATGGAATTTTCATTATAGAATCAAGTTACTTGGTTCATAAACCTAGAAGCCCATGCTTCCTAAGGATCACAGCTGTTATGGTACTTCTTAGAAGAACTAATATTTTATTTATTTATAAGTGTTCCCTTCTGTTTCCACATTGTGAGATATCCCTTCTCTATTTTCAAGTTCAAGAGTTGAAGGCTGTTTGGCCAGGCCGCAGCTTATAGAAAATCCTTCCTATACTCCGCCAGGCCTTATGAAGGGTATTCTAGAGAAGCAAAACTAGTGGTTTTATATAGACATATATGTCACACACAAAAAGTCGTGCTACTAGGGTTTCAGTTTGTATATCAGGGGCTTACTCCAAGCAAACTGTAGCTCTGAACCTGTGTCTGTATCAGCGGGTGGCTGCAGAGAAGTTCTCTCAGTGACACAGGAGCCTGATCTCATTAGGGTACCTTCTAAATAAAAATGCTCAATCGGAACGTTAGTTTCTGGGGGGATCTGCTTTTGCAATTCCATGCAAGGCGGAGAAGTCGACTTGGAGGGTTCGGAAGGTCACTCTGTCTCAGTCCTGGAGAACGTTGGGCTGCTTGCAGTAAATCTGTCACAGAAGGACAAATAGTGCATGAGACCACTACTCGAAGGCTAAATAAAACACAAGTCAGAGACCTGCACATCAAAGGAGCCAGACGCTGGAGGCTCCCAAAGTGGGCGGGGAAATGAAGCAACAGATTGGAACAATGATAGGCCTGGTCTTGGGTGAAACAGAGGATGGAGGGCCGTAAGAGGGAGAAGAGTAATCAGGGGTTGGGCGGGGCCGGGTGCAAAACAAAATATGTGGACATGGTTTATGAGTGGTTTGAACTGTTAAGTGCAAAGTGGATTGTCTACATCATTTAAAAATTCATAATACAAAGAAGTTGATGGCGTGGCTGGTGGTGTTGGTAGGTGCCACTGAGTAAGTTCGGAGTCCTGGGGAGTCCAGGAAAAAAGGAAGCAGCCCAGCCTGGTCCTTTGCTAGTCTCCAGTGGTTGGCCTCCTTGAGCCCTGTGCTGTGCCTCCTCTGCCGATTCATCTTGTCGGTGGTCTTCAGCAGGGCATGGTGAATATGTTCTGGGGTTCCAACAACATTATTTTGATTGCTTTTCTTGAAGGGCACAGGCCATGGTTGGGGCTTATTATGAAAAGGTTTTAAGAAAACTGAAAAACTGCAGTAGTGAACCAATGTCAGGCAAGTTGGGCTAAGGAATTTGTTTCCATCGCAACAGTAGGCCTGCTCACTCTTCCAGGGGAGGAAGGGCTGCCCTAGGAGAAGGGCATTGGCAATTCTTACTCCTTTCACCTTACAGCCATAATCTTGTCTTTTGAGACTATTTTTGTTCCCCAAACAAACAAACAAAAAAGGATAACAGGAACCCCACCTGAATCCCTCAAGGATATATATGAAGAAAACAAACCTAGACCTCTGTTTTAAAGTGTTAATCAATTACAAGGTTAATCAATTACTGTTTGGGTCTGGTCTGAGCTAGGCAGCCGCCTTTTGGACTAAGCTGAAGCAGGCCTGGGCCCTGCACGAGCTTCCCTGCACCTCCCAAAGGTCAGCAGCAGCCTGCTCCAGATAAGATAACCAGTGAAACCAGATGTGGCTGGTTCAAAGAAAGCCCCAAGGAGTCTATGCTAATTGCCTACATTCCTCACCGCCCCTTTCAAAAGGCCTCGCCCCCAGCTGCTGAGACGCACTTCCCTGACCTGTTGGCCTGGGTCACGGAACCTCCTCCGGGACCTCCCCTCACCTAATAAACCTATTTCTGTTTCTGCTTTCCCGTGTCCTGTCCGTTTTGTCCGTCTTCCTCCCTGTTCCTCAGTTTCGCCTTTACAACTACGATGTTTCCATTGAACTGATAATGTTATCAGTTCAAATACTCCAGCAATGCAGTCTTTCAAGTGGCATACAATTCTTCCATATATGCCTGAAAAGTAAATCAATTCCTGTCAAACAATAAAAATGCTAGTATACTTTCTTCCCCCCCAAAAGTCAAAAGGTGCTTCAATAATAAAAAATACTATAGCAATTAAATTACTTCTAACTTTGACCCAAAATTTAAGCAATATTTCTAAGAAGAATGCATCTCAACAATTTCTGAATGGAGGATAGAATTGTCCAGAATCCCTATTCCCTCTCCCAGGTGGTAAGCCAAATGTAATAGCTCCTATCAATGATGTAATATTTTACAATTAGATTTATCAAGGGAGTTATTCTGGACTAGTCATTTGGGAATCCCTCTTCAAAATTCCTGAAAGGGGAGGTTAGACTAAAGCAAATGCCCAAATGACAAGATTCTACCTTCACATGCTTCAGCATGTTCTAAGAGAAAGCTCGTGTTTCATAAAAAAGAAGAAAAGACAACTTTAAAGGATCATTAAAGACAAACAGAAAGTACCTCCCTCAATGAGAGAGAGGTTCTTCTCACAAAAGGAGAGCACACACGGAGTGTGACCACTGTCCTCACAGATGCCATGAGGGTCTCCTGCCTGTCTATTCTCAGATCCGTTTCTCCTTCCTTCTACTTTGCTTTGAAGCTCACAGGGATGACCTGCAAGCTCCAGGCTCCCTGTCAAGCGGCTTCCGGTTAGCGTTTCATGATAAGGATGTGGCAGGAAGCTGCAAGACCAAAGATGGGGAAAACCCAGTGCCTCACCCTTCTCTCTGCCTTCTCTAACAGTACAGGCCTCGCCCCATCTGCCATGTCTGTGCAAAGACAAATGCATACACACACAACCTTTGTTTCCATCTTTCAAAGCGCAGTTCATACACAAAATAAAATCTTCAAGCCCAAATGGACAGAACTAACTAAACAAACACTCACACCGAATGTGAAATCTAGACAGCCGCCAATCATACGTCTGTTCCACTGGCAGCTGATTAGGGTTTGTCTCTGCCACAGTGAGCTGCATTATCACAAATAGCTGACCAAGGCTAATTGGCACACGAACTACTGTCAGAAACTACTACTACAAATAGATTAAAGCTTTGTCTATAAACCTGAACTTTAGCTTTCACCTATCAGCTGGCATCAATTGTATTGATTTATCTTCCAACGGTACCCATTAGCTCGATTACCAATGTTTGGAGGAAGAAATACACACAAAACAGCAAATAAAACAAAACTTACTGCTCTATAAATGCTGAGTCTTGATGACCCTACGCTTCATCAAACTCTTCAATGTTGACATGGGAACGCATGAGGGAGATTTGTCACCTGAGAAGAGCGGTAGACTGTCCTAGTATCCGGGCCAGAGTTCTACTGACTCTACCACTTGCTGTTTGTGTGAGCCTCAGCATGTGATTCCTGCTCTAAGCCTCAGTTTCCACATCCAGAAGATGGTTAATCGCAGGGCCTACCTCGTGGTTGTGTGGTGAAGATTAAATCAGACAGGCTGTACAAATTTCATGGTACTACCTAGCACACAGTAAAAGGTAAGCAGATGTTAACTATTATTTCATTGCTAGCTATAACTTCATGCCAGTAAATAGAAAGGAATATCATAAAAAATAGATGCTGATTATACATCATTTGATATTACATATCGAGCTGCCAGCTGCGAGCTCAGCCCCTGCTCCAAAGGAGGAAGCAAAGACTGTCTGCTCTCAAAAAGATTGACAGGCTCAGAAACCCAACGAGGAGGCAGTTCAACTCTGCCTAACAGGATCACCATGGAATGGAGTTGGTGGCAGTGGGTTTGGGTTTTAGTTTTTCTCCACCTGACAGAGTCACAGAACCTATGCACACCCCATGTTCCACCTCAGTTTCCATAAAGTGGTATGACTCCATTACTGTGTGTTAGCGTAACTCAAGGGAGCCCCAGTGGTGTGGTGGTTACCCACTGGGTTGAGCTCTGAAACCACCAGCAGCTCTGAGGGAGGCAGACCGGGCTTCCTGCTTTTGTGAACAGCTACAGTTACCCTCAGACACCCCCAGGGGTCCCTGGGAGTCAACAATGAGTTTTGAGTGTTACTCAGTGAGTATCAACACCATGAAAAACTGAAAGCAGTTCAAAGGGGAAAGGAGAAGCAATTCACTGAGTAGCAGAATCAACACAGAAATGACAAGATTCTAAAAAACAACATCGCATCAGGTGCTTAGAAATATTCTCCCTTACAGACATTGGGAGGTGTGAGAGTTAAAACAAAGGCAAATACTGTTGTAAACACTATTCTACAATAGTTCTGAGCTAGGAGAAGATGCCTAGAGAGATATGCAGACTCAAAAAGTGTGGAGTGTGAGTACAGCAGGGAAGGGATTCAAGGTCATTCTGTTCTCCATCCACAGTGCTGCACCTTTCACAGTCCACACACTGTATTAGTCTGGGTCCTTTAGAGAAACAAATCCACAGAAACTCATGTATAAGAGAGAGGTTTATATAAAGGTTAAGTGCAAATCAAGAGAACATCCCAACCCAGTGCTGCCCTAGCCCACAAGCCCAACATTAACCTATTAACCCATATGTCCAGCACCAATCCACAAAGTCCTCTTCTAGCTCACAAAACACACACTATGATGCCAACTGCAGGAGGAAAGCCGAGTCAGTGAACGTGTAAGCATGTCAGCACTGGCAGGGGTCTCCACACGTGTGCTCCAGCACCCAGGGCTGCATCAGGGTAGGTCCATGTGGCTTCTCCTTGGGGATGTCTTGCAGGAAGTCAGCCTTGAAACCTGAAGCAGGGAACTGCTAAGGCAGCTGCACCCAGTTCTGACCACCACAAAGCAAGAAACCTGAGAACTAGAAAGGCAAGGCTCACTGAGCCATTTATCCCTCCTCCCTTCAATTAACCCCACGTTTTTATCAGCACAATAAACTAACTACCTCACACACTAAAAGAAACATTCTTTGATGGTTATTGAGGTGGGGGGGAAAAAGAGGGGAAGTCACTGGCTAGTGGGTAAATGCTAACTTTTAAATACCAAGTGTTAACTTGGGTGAAGGTGAAAACAATATACAAGAGGGAAGTTGGCAAAAATAATGGGGGCAGCGGAAGAAACTGGGAAGAGTGAAAGAATTCAAGGCATGAGAGGTCACTACTATGATATGCATTCTCTCAAAATAACAGTGATCTGTGAGTAGCTTCATGGATAGACACAAGTGTGAGAGAGACGGTGGGAGTAAACTCACATGTACATAGACACTTGACAAAGGATATTTGTATATTGTATGAAAGGTGTCCAAATTGTTGAATGCAAAACAGATGACCAGCTCTACAGACCTGTACCCATTTCACAATAAGAGGCTTTTAAAAAATATCATTGTCCCACTCAATGTTCTTAAGCCTTGGAAGCTCCAACTGGACTGTCCTAAGCTCAGGTCCAGACCCTTACTGAAATTCATATAGGAACATGTGTCCATTGCCTTAGAATCAATTGAGTTCTGGTGAATAAGTTGATGAAGTGCTCTACTAATAACCAAAAGGGTTGGTGGTGGTTTAAATCCACCAGTGGCATCATGGGACAAAGACTTGGCACTAGCTCCCATATAGATTTATAACCTTGGAAAACCAACAGGGGAATTCCTCTGTCCTTTAAGGTTCCTTTGCGTTGGAATCAACTCAAGAACAAAGGGTTTGGATTTAGTTTTGTTTGTTTGGTTTGTAGGTGGGTGTTGGTTTTTTGTTTGTTTGTTTTTGCATCTTAAAATGTAGAGTTTTTCTTTTTTTCTCTTTTAAAAAATTTATTGTTAATTAGGTTGGGGTTTACATTTCAGATAATTAATTGTGTATTCAACAACTTAAACTAATTATCAAACATCTCAAGAGCTTGTCCTGCCCCTCACCCCCTTTTGATTAATCTTCTCACTCTAGTAGAATACTATCATCCCTTTCACCTAAGTTAGCACCTGCCTACCCTCTAGAATTCAACCTTTTGCTTCACCTCTTTCCACCTCCTGAACCATCAAAGTTTGTTTCTTTTGGTATGAAAACTTTTGTCTTGGCTTTCCCTTTATAACAATGGTCTCATACAATATGTTTTCCTTTTGTGATTGATTACTATCACTCAGCATAATGTTTTCCAAGTCTGTCTATGGCATCGGTGGCTTCCCTTTCATCGTATTCATTAGCGTTGCGCAATATTCCATTGTGTGTATGCGTTAAACTTTAGTGAGCCATTCATTCTTCCACTGGTAAGCATTTAGGCTGTTCCCATCTTTTACTCTTGTGAACAGTGCTGCAATGAACTTGAGGGTACAGGTATCTGTTTGTGCTTTGGCTCTTACTTCCATAGGGGGGAAATAGGTATCTTTTTAATCTAATATCATTTCTATTATCATTTATCATCATTTTGTTGTGCACCAAACACAGCTGACAAGGGCCTAATTAGATAAAGTTGAATTATACATTTTATACATTTTTAAATTACACATTTTAGTTCTGGAACCATGAAAGAAAATCATTATACTTTTTACTTCATGATTTACCACCAATTAGTATATATCAATGGTAAATTTATAGCTGTCCACCTCTTAAAAGCTAACATTTATTTCCCTACTCTATTAGGTATAATTTTTAAGAAATCACTAAAATAGAAAAATAGTAAGCAATGGTGTAAATTTTATATCATAATTTAGAATAGAGGGCATATAAATAATTAAATATAAAATACAGTATTATAAACTAAAATGAGCTACACTACATATTTCAGGTTTAAATCCACATGGAGTAAGTACAGAAGATGCTGACTTTTCTTTTAAGATTGTTACCATCTGGTCACATCAGATAGAGCCGTAAGTGACTGTATTTATCATTTAGAGAAACATAGACTAA
This sequence comes from Tenrec ecaudatus, assembly GCF_050624435.1. Taxonomy (NCBI): domain Eukaryota; kingdom Metazoa; phylum Chordata; class Mammalia; order Afrosoricida; family Tenrecidae; genus Tenrec; species Tenrec ecaudatus. The sequence goes on along the minus strand of NC_134532.1, from coordinate 59,323,121 downwards.
GAGCCTGGACATTTTTAGTGGATTGTCCAAGAGAAAGATGAAGAGGTGAAGTTTTCCATAGGAAGACTTTCCATACTTGTCCAATTTCCACAGCTTCCCAGCAAAATTCTCCCTCAGGTCAGTAACTGATATTCAATGCCCTGCACTTGATGCTAAACGAATCAAAAGCACAAGGACTCGGCCATGGTTTTCAAGTTCAGAGGAAGGAAAAGGGACAACAGCCACCTGTCTGGAAGACAACCCCACCCCCCTCACCTCCTCGCCCCTTGCCAAAAAAAAAAAAATGGAGAAAGAGAGATACAGAGCTGGTTTTATTCTCTCTTTTTAAATACAACCAACTTATTTATTATCAAATAATTTTATCCACGTAATCTAGGATAGGAGTTAGTAGGAAGTGTTATGGTGAATGTTTTGATGGCCAGCTGCAAGGTTTGTGGTTTGAATCCACCCAGAGGGAACTCGGAAGAAAGACCTGGTGATCTCTTTTTGAAAGGCCACAGCCTTTGAAAAGCTGAGGCAGCACAATTCTACTCTTATACACCTGGGTCTCCAAAAGTCAGAATTGGCTTGACGGCAACTCTTGGGCTGTGTTTGTTTATCCTTTTTAGTTTAACATAGGTCATTTGTTGCTCATTTATTGTTGGGTGCATTAGACCCAGAATGATATCTTTACTTTGTTTCTTTAGATTTTTGGCTTCGCAAAACCTATTTGATAGGAAATCACAACTCAGTTATCTTCAGCTAATACATTACAAAGAATCAAAGGACCACAATTTCATTTTATGCTTTGCAACTTACAGAAGTTATTGTGCATATTACCTTTAGCTCGTCATTACACTGCTAAGAGGGAGGTGAGAAAGATTTCAAGTTCTACAGACAACCAACACATACGAGGATTGCCACTGAGTAAACTCTGGATCATAATTCCCTTTAGTACACAAGAGAACTGCCCCATACTCTTTCAAAGATTATAAATCTATAAGGAAGCAGACTGCCACAACTTCCGCCCACAGAACAGCTAGTAGGTTTGAATCACTGACCTATTGGTTATCGCAAAGCGCTTAATCATCACCCAGGCTCCTGACAATGAATCCCCTGGACAACTGTTCTTAATATTGACTATGTGAACTTGGATAGAGGACAGAGATAGAGGTCTTGGAAATAGTTGACTGAGTTTCTTATACAAAGTCATACAACAATTAAATGGTAGAATTTTAACTTCTTTCAAAATTTCTGCCTCTGGAGTTTGGATGTACAAATTGAAAACTGGTCAAAATCTAAACAGCAACTTGGGGGCTTGAGGGGCTCCAGTGTGTATAAGGGGATAAATCAGAAAGCATTGCTACAAAATAATAGAGCAAGGCTGCTGTCCATCCTGGGTGGAGACATTACCTCACCCCTCAAGGTTGTTGGCTGCAAACACACCTTGATAAATAATCCTGGTAAAATGCAGTCAGGACCATACATTCTTGGAATGCCCAGGAAGATGTGTAGTATCTGTAGGAAAGCCGACCTAGTCGAATGCTAAGTGAGTTACATCAAAGTGAAACATACAGCTTTAAAAACGGATTTTTTCGTTGTTGCAAATTTAAGAGTAGACCATTTATACTCAAAATGTTTCCTAAGAGAACTAATGCTAAAGCTAGAGTTTAAGCAAAAGATCAAGAAATACAGTTGTCATACTTCTTATAATAAAATCAATCTAAGATTTAATTAGATTTTATTATGATTCATTTTTATTAAAACTTCCTTTATTGAAATATAAATAATACTTGGTCAACTAAGTTCCAAAATCGCTTCACTGCCTCTCTTTCTCATACTGACAAGTGTTCAATGCAATACACAGCAAGTCTGTCGGTGTCTAATATAGATAGAAATGTTTTCTAAATATTTAATGCAACATCTATGAAGGTTAATAAGACTTCTGGAAAATCGGTAAGGGGGAGCCTAAATGCATCCAGAAACCATTCTAACTCATCTTCCATAAGCTATGTTTTTAAAGAAAGAATAGAAATCTGTTCATGAATACATAATCCATTTGCCTGCTCATGGGGTATATTAGTGTAGAATGGAAAGCAATGTATAAAGTTATATATGTCTATATGCAGGGTTCCTAGTGGTGTAGCGGGTTCCACAGTGAGCTGCTAAAAGCAAAAGCAGCGGTTCAAACCCATCGGGTGCTAACAGGAGAAAAATGAAGCTATTTGCTCCTGTAAAGGTTTACGCAAAGGGACAGTTCTCCTCTGTCCCATAGGACAGATATGAGTTGTTGTTGATGTGATGATTGTTTAATTGTCTGAGATTCTGGGTACAGTTCACGCAATTTTGTTTGCTATTTAATTCAAGGCTTGAACAAGTGAGGCTATGTTGCCATGCATGGCTTGGTATCACCTTTGTTTTGTTTTTAATTCACCAAAAAAGGAACATTTCCATCTTGTTTTAAAATTCTGCTTTAATACTTTTAATTCTAAATGCCTGTATACCCTCTCTGTAATTACTGGAATGTGCAAGCCCACCTCTTAAAATTGCTAAATAATGAAAATATTCAGAGAAGTATCACCCAGTTCTTCAAACACTTGTAAGGATGCTTGCAAGAATGTCAAGATTAAAGCAATGCTCCTTCAAATTCTACCATAAATAAAGAAGTATCATTCTTTCCAAGCATAATACTTAAAATATGCATGTATTTCTGGATGAAATGAATAGATAAAAAATATATTGGTAGCTTGCATTATAATTCGAGGCAACATGTACTGCTACTTAAAGGGGAATTTTGTCAAAACTTTTAATAAAGTAAATAATCTTCAAGCATAATACATCAGCTTGTACAAATCAGACTGATCTCGAGGAAGACATATCTTTTTATGCTTTATGAATGTTTGCAGAATGACATACACTACCGTAATCCCTGCAGTCTGATGAAAGCATTCTATCCTAGATTCATGCCAAAATTATTTAATAAACACGATAAAAATGGAAAATGCATGTACATTTAGTCATTGCGAAGTATGATACCTGACAGGTACATATTACATTTGTCAGCCTACATAGAATTTGTGTTATGGCTAACCATCATTACCATAAAAGCAAGCCCGAATCTGCCTGTTAGCACACTTTGTGCCCAGTGTTTTTTCTGACTAGTGGTTTCATATACAAAGGATTATTAAATGTGAGCTGTGCTCCAGCTGGACATTCTTATGCAATGACAAGAGATTTTTACTGCGCACACTGGGTACTTGAGCAGTAATCGGTTTTAAATGTATTTACAATATTTCTTTATTTAGCTCCTCTAGATACCCAAGCCCATCACCCTTGAGGTTATTCCGACTCATCCAAAAGCAATCGAACTCAGGGCCAACAAGTTGATTCCGATCCCTGGACAACTTAAAGGACAGAGTAGAACTGCCCCTGTGGGAATGGGAGATTCTACATCTTCACAAGATTAGAAAGCCTAATCTTCCTCCTGCATGGCGGCTGGGGGTTTAGAACTGCTAGCTTGGTGGTAGCAGCAGAGTGTAGTCCACTACACAGAACTCCACTAAGAATCTTAGCAGCCCTATGTAGAACTCCCGAGGCCTGCAATCTTCATGGGAGATTTTGTTAATGTTGTTGGGTGCCGACTCCTTTCAAACCCATAGCAACCCATGTATACAAGACAAAGCACAGGCTGGTCCTGCACCAGCTTCACCATTGTTCCTGTGCTGAAGCACAACATTGCAGCCATTTGAAAATTCATCTTATTGAGTGCATTCCTCTCTTTCCCTGTCCCTCTGCTTTGCATAATGTCCTTCTCCAAGGACTTAAAATGCTTCTAAAGTACAGGAGATGAAGTCTTATCATCCCTGCTTCTAAGAAACATTCTGATTTTTCACGACAGATCTGTTTGGTCTTCTGGCAGGTCGTAGTACACTCAATATTGTTCACCCACATCATAGTTCAAATGCATCAATTGTTCTTTGCTCTCCCGGATTCAATGTACAACATTCACATGTATATGAGGTAATTGAAAATACCAGCGGGGAAAGGAATAAGATGCCAAGGCTTGGGTCAGACACACCTTAGTTCTCAAAGTAAACTTCTGGCTTTTCAATGCTTGAAAGAGGTTTTGTGAAGCAGATTTACCTAATGTGATGCATTGTTTGATCTCTTGACCTTTGCTTCCATCAGCACTGATTGTGGATCGAAGTGAAATAAAGTCTTCGGGGCAACGTCAATTTTTTTCTCTGTTTATCATTATGTTACCTATTGTCCTAAGTTGTGAGGATTTTTAGTTTATTTTCAGTGAATTAGAATCCATACTGAAGAGGGGGAAAATGAGGAGCTGATTTCAAGGACTCAAGTAGAAAGCAAATGTTTTGAGAATGATGATGGCAACAAATGTGTATTTTTTCCATCTTCTTTCTATATTTTATGCATCATTCAATATTTTGCCCATAGAATTTTTCAGTATTGCAACTCAAGGCTTGATTTTTTTCTTTAGTTCTTTCACTTTAAATATATTGAGTATGTACTTCATTTTTGGTTTTCTAACTCTAGATAGTTACACATTTCATTATAATGTTTTATTTTGTCTTCTCAAGCTGCCTTTGAAATTTTCTAAGCAGCTCTTTGACTTTCTGTCCACCACTTGTCAGTTTGTCATACTGTGGTGGCTTGTGTGCTTCTGCGATGCTGTGTGCCATATGACTGCCATGTCAATTACCAGTAGAGTTCATGCAAACCGATCGCCTCATTTTTCTTCCTTGGGGAAGCTGGTGTATTTGAACCACTGACCTTGCAGTTAGCAGTCCAATGCTTCCCCAACAGTGTCACCAGGGCATTTTTGGCGATTCTCAAGTATTCATAATTAGTATACAAATTGTACAAGTTGGTGTACATATTAGTTCTCACATGGAAGTCATGTAAAAAGGGGAAACTGTTGAAACAAGATTCAGACACAAGAGTAAACATGCGTTTCAGAGATTTTCCCAGTATTGAAACCTGAGAGGAATTTCTCTAGTAGATTCTCGTACATGCCGACTTTGTTGAATTAGCCCAACCCATTGCCCAGTATGACTTCCCTGGTGGCATGAGTTACAAGGTCGGTGGTTCAGAACCACCAGTTGCTTCATGGAAGAAGGATGATGCTGTCTGCTCCTGTAAAGATGTATAGCTCTGGAAGCCTAAAGAAGCAGTCAACTGTGTTCTGTAGGGCCACTATAAGTCAGAAGCTACTGGATGGTAATGGGTTTGGACTCCTTGCTGCTCAGCTCTCACCTGGGACATTATTTCCTTTTTTAAAGGATTCCCTTCCTACAGTATTAAATTCAGAGCATTAGGTCTGGAAATGGAGCTCAAGTAGTGTAGTGAGTTATACACTGGGCTGCTAAACATAAGGTTAACAGTTTGACTCCACCAGCTGTATACAGGGAGGGGGTGGAGGCTTTCTGCTCCCATAGGGATTTACAGTCCTAGAAATCTAAAGGGGCAGGTCTACCCTGTCCTATAGGGTCATATGGTTGGAAACTACCCTGTCCTACAGGGTGAATTAATTGTTGCTTAGGTTTTCAAATAGCTAATATCTAATTGGATCTCTAAATTCATTTTGACTCTCCCCATAAAGTGAATCTCCAATGAGTTCTTTCTGGCCAAGATGGGCAATGTGAAAACAGAATATGTTTAAAAGTGGATTACTTGTCCCTGCTAATTACATCACCAGGTGGTATGAAGTTTGTCTTCTGGACAGCAAAACTGAACAATGGGTACCAGTTGCCATAGAAGATGAGCATCTTCATGAGGTGATTACATCTTTGAATCTGACTGCCTGGTAGCTAATGTTTGGGCTCAAATCTTGGCTTTGCCATGGACTAGTTATATGACTTCATGTCTCAGTCTCCTGATTTTTAAAATAAGGGCAAATAAAAAGTTTTATCTCAGGATGATAGAAAGACTAAATTAGATAAAATATAAAGCATGTTCTTTATCATATGGTACTTCTTAAAATGGTTGAATGATGACTAATTCATTTTGCTACAGCTACTCTGTGTATATTTCCATCTTCCTTTCAGGCTTCCTGTGTCATTCAATATTTTACCCATAGAATCTTTCAATATTGTAATTAAAGGCTAGTATTTTTTTTCTTGTGTTCTTTCAGTTTAATATATGTTGAGTGTGTTCTTCCTTTCTGCTTTTCTGATTTAGGATTTTGCAAAATTGCATTATATTTTATTTGGTCTTCTTGAGCTTCCCTTTGAAATTTTCTATTCATCTATTTGACTTCCTCATAGCTACTCTATGATTAAAAGCAAGTTTCAGAGTCTCTTCTGAAGCCCACTCTGACGTTTTTCTTTCTTTGGTGTCTTTTTAATGACCTTCTGCTTTCTTCTCTTGTATGATGTACCCAAAAGAATTAGTTGAGATTCCACAAGTTCAAGAGGTAGCATATGGGCAAGAACCAACATACTGAAGGAAGAATTCTAGACCGAAATGATGGCATCAGTCACAATCAAAACTGTAGGGATTGAGGGAATGCTAATCGAAAAGTTTGAACAAGCTAATAAAACCCTAGAAGCACTCCCTCATGAATGCCAGGAAAGTTTGATGAAAATTTCTTAGCTTACTAACTAGAAGAGACCCATATTTAAACCCATTCCAAAGAAAGGTGACCCAACAGACTGCTTAAAAAATAAAACAATATCATCACTATCACATTGTGGTAGTTATATAATTTCATGTCAACTTAATAAATAAAGTGCAGGGGTGAAAGGCTAGCCTGTCAATCAGGTCATAGCTTGATAATGCCTCCTTGTGGGCGTGGCCTTCTCATTAGGAGGGTCCTGGGAATCTCCCCTCTTTATCTCTGCCTTCATCTTCATGTTGCTTGCCACTCTGAAACCTGCCAGAGCCCTGTGATGAACTGGGTCATTGGATCCATATGACCTTGCACCCACCAGACTGTGATGCATTCTGCATCATTGCATGTGGCTGTGTGAGTCTGAAGAGGGACTTATGGACTAGTGTCACATTTATGGATTTGAGTTGAACTGGGCTAGGATGTTTCACTGATGCACTGTTACTTCTTCATCTAAAGCTCTTTCTTACACCTATATGAGTGTCGCTGGATTTGTTTCTCTAGTCAGCCTGGCCTAATACACACTTGCAAGTAAAATTTTGCTGAAAATCATCCAACAATGGTGCCACAATACATTGAAAAACAATGACCAGAAATTCAGGCCAGATTCAGACTAGGATTTAGAATAAAGGAGATCATTGCTGATGTCAGATGGCTCTTAGCTGAAAGCAGAGAAGACCAGAAAGATGCTTACTTGTGTTCTATTGACTGTGCCAAGGCCTTCGACTGTGTGGGTCACAGAAACCTTGGAGAACCTTGATGAGAATGGGAATTCCAGAGCAATTCATTGTGCACATGCAAAATCTGCACATGGATCAAGAGGCAGCTGTGTGAATAGAACAAGGAAATATTGCATAATTTAAAAACCAGGAAAGATGTTTGTCAGGGTTGTATCTTCTCACCATACCTATTCAATCTGTATGCTGAGCAAATCATCAGAGAATCTGGGTTATTTGAAGAAGAATGAGGCATCAGTATTAAAGAAAGTATGTTAACAACCTGTGATATCTAGATGACACAGCTTTGCTTGTTGAAAGTGAGGAGGACTTGAAGCACTTGCTGATGATCAAGGATTACAGCCTTCAGAATAGATTACAACTCAATGTAAAGAAAAAAACATTTTCACACTTGGACCAAAAGGTAACATCATGATAAACAGAGAAAATGTTTGAAGTTGTCAAGGATTTTGTCTTGCTTGAAACCACAATCAATGTTCATGGAGGTAACCGTCAAAAGAGACCAAAATACACATTGTACTGGATAAATCTACCTGCACAAGACTTTTTAAAAAAGGTTTGAAAAACAAAAAGTTTACTTTGAAAACTAAGTTGCATCTGACCCAAGGCCATGGTATATTCAATCACCTCATATGCATGTGAAAGCATAACATGAATAAGGCAGACTGAAGAAGAATCAGTGCATGTGAATCATGATGCTGGAGCAGAATATTGAAAGTGCAAACAAATCTGTCTTGGATTTGTACAGCCAGAATGCTCATTAGCGGCAAAGATGGAGAGACTTCATTTCACGCACACTGAACATGTTAAAAGCAGCAGCCAGTCCCTGGAGAAGAACATCCTACTCGATAAAGCAGAGGGACAGTGATAAGGAGGAAGACCTTAGACAGGATGGACGGACACAGAATGCACTCAGAGAACAGCTCGGAAGACAGTGCAGGACCAGACAGTGTGTCTCTCTGTTGTACATGGGCTCATTATGAGTCACACTGACTCAAGGACATCTACAAACAACAGTATAAAGCATGTAAAACTCAGCTATAGAGACAGAGTAGACACTCCATAACTGTTAGCAACAATGATCAATTTTATATTGAGATAATTGATTCTGAAATAAATTTCTATTTGCCATGATTAAGTAATAACAAATTCTGTTCAGGCCACCCCTGGTGAAGACGAGAAATGAGGAGAGTGCTACCTATATTTTCATTGTATTTTAGTAGCAAGTGCTACTAAATAGAACCTCTTACAGAAGCAGTGCCTAACAATTAAGACTCAACTCAATAGAAAGAACCCAACCAAACCTCCACATGTTAAATCAATGAATTTCTACTCACATCAACCCTGTAGGATAGAGTTGGTTGCAGTCATATAGACACAGACTATCACATCCTTCTCTCACGAAGTGGCTGGTGGGCTTGAACTGCCGACCTTTTGGTTTGTAGGTGATTGCTTTCATCAGTGCACCAATAGGACCTCTTTAAAATAAAGATGTGTGGTCAAATATATCCACACATCCTCATTTTACAACACCTTCCCCACCTTTTTTTTTTCCTATCAGGAAACCATTCTTGCTGATGTTGACTTTCTAATTATATCATGATGCAGATTTAGTCTAAAACCTTAGCTGACAGTTTGGAAGCAATACTGGATTCTCACAATTTATAACAGGTTACTGGGCAGAGAGTTAAGATGCTGAGGACTATTAATAAGATGGTATTTCTGACAGGTTTCTCTGTTCACTTAAAAGGTGAGAATTATATGGTTAGCTTTGAACCGACTGACCCTTCAAACTGTCTATTTCTCATAAAGGACACTGACCTGAGACAGATAGGGCTCGAAGTTATATGGCAAGTCAATACTGGAATGCAATTTTGAATCCATGTCTGAAAAACAGACAGACAGAAGACACGATGATATAGAGGGGAAAGTGAAACTGCATAGCTGAAAAGAAAGAGTAAGAGAAAGTATTAGAGTCAGAGGAAGGAATCAGTGTTGGAGTTAAAATCTAAAAGACAATTAAAACAGTGGCCTGGTAGATGAGAGAAACTAGTCTACACGGAGCAAGCAGTGGAGCAGAACGCTGCACCTCCATGAGACAGGAATCCTGGTGGCATCGTTGGCTATATGTTGGGTTCCTAACTCGATACGGTCAGCAGTTTGAGCTGCTCCGCAGGAAAACAGATAAGACTAGGTATTTATTTCTCTACAAAACAACCTTATCACCTTCAAAGTCCTCTCCATTACAATACATTTGTCAAATTTGCGATTCCATTCTTGGAAACATTTTTGAAACTCATCTGTTTGGATGGCTTTCAGCACCTCCCTCACTTTTTTCTCTTCATCTCTTCTAAGTTCTCAAACCGCTATCTTTTCATGTCCCTCTTTATTTACAGAAATAAAAAGAAGTCACAAAGAGTGAGGTCAGGTGAGTAAGGTGCATGGAGCGAGAGAGGCATGCTGTTTTCTGCCAAAAACTGGCACACTGAGATGGCTGTGTAAGCAGGTGCATGTCGTGGTGGGAAAACCAGTCCCCCGTCTGCCACAAATCAGGTCTTTTTTGTCACACACTGTTACACAATCTTTTCAGAACCTCTAAGTTAGTGGTTCTCAACCTGTGGGTCGTGGCCCCTTTGGGGGTCAACTGACCCTTTCACAGGGGTCACCCAATTCATAACAGTAGCAAAATTACAGTTATGAAGTAGCAACAAAAATAATGTTATGGTTGGGGGGAACACCACAACATGAGGAGCTGTATTAAAGGGCTGCAGCATTAGGAAGGTTGAGAACCACTGCTCTAAATAGAAAGCTTGATTAACAGTCTGACCTGGTGGAACTAACTCCAACTAACATGTTGACATTTTCATCCATTTGGGAAGTTGATGAGGTTTGTCATCAATCGACATTTCACCTCTTTTGAAATGAGAAAACCACTTGTACACTTGAGTTTTTCCCATAGCGTTGTCCTTGTAAGCTGTGTTCAACGTCACACCAGTTTCTATGGCATTTTTCCCAAGCAGGAAAATACGTGTCTCTCTTAAATGAGCCATCATAAAAAATGAGGTTCTAGAAAAACTGCTTTTATGAAAACATTCACTGTGACCAGAAAGAACCTTCCCAGGTGACACCACTGCATGCACTAACCCAGAGCAGGTTGCTTGATGCTCACCCAGTGGGAAAAATGTATACCATGAAAGCTCACTCTGATCGGTGCAATTCCAGTTTTGAGGGGGTACCCCCTCTTATAAGTTCTAAGTATCTATTTCCTACTTTTAAGTCAAGATTCAATAGCCAAACTGGTATGGCATTTATTTTAAAAGACCTTTCCACTAACCAAAGGCCAAAACACAATTTTCAGTCAGTGTTGGCTTAGGACCCAAACTTTGAATGGCTCTGTGTATATTTATTCATCTCATAAGCCATAACACTCAAAAATGTTCACATTGAAAAAATTCATGTTTTCCTGCCACTTATATGTAGATTATATTTGTTTTAAATTCAGTTGTGTTTTTCAAAGCAACACTCTCTCCAGACACACACACACACACACACACACACACACAGAGAGAGAGAGAGAGAGAGAGAGAGAAGGACTCTGGAAAACAGTTTACGAATGCACTTCCCCATCATGATATGGATATTCGCTCTGACCCACCTCACTGCCATTGAGTCGGTTTTGAAATGGTAAACTTTCCTGGGAAAGGTAGCCTCCTCTTTCTTCTGCAGAACTCCTGGTGGGGTTGACAGCTAAATTCTTGGCTGTCAGTCCAAGGCTTACCCAAGAGTCCCCAAAGCAGAGCTCCTGTGCTTGTTACACTTAGTTAAAGTCAAAGGCCACTCGAACACAGATGGAGCATCATAACGGCTTTGGATCTTGGCAACTACACCTGGAAATCAAGAGCAAACCCTGGAAAGGGATCTCTGAAGCCACTAGGCTTTTGCAGCGGTGCTGTCGAAACCATCAGTCCTCAAGCCATCCTTTCTTGCAGCCACTTCACAGTGGCCCGAGTGTCATCCTCCACAAATGGTTTCTATTTATTGGCCCAGATTAGGACATCATTCACGTATTTGTTTGTGTGCTGGCTGGATTCCATAATCATTGCCGTGTGACTGTAGGACACACAGGCTTACTTAAACTGCAAATTAAAACGCCTCAACCCCACTGTGCTTCTGATAGCTGGCTTTTGTCTCAGAATGATCCCACCATCTACACAAGATCCTAAGTTACTCTTACAAAGATTAATCGCCTTTATTTGCATCTGTTAAGGCTTACGGGCATTATTTGCTCCAGCCTAAGTCTTAAATATATTATAGTACAGTGTGTGTGTGTGTGTGTGTGTGTGTGTGTGTGTGTGTGCTCCTGGTACAGTTTGTCTTCCTATCGTGGCATAAGGGCAGCGGGATGATCACACTCTGTTCTCTTTATCCCAAGGCCGGCTGTAAAAAGAATTACATTTCTAATTGAATTAGAAATGGTTTGTTTCAGCGTCTTACTGGTTAAGTTCAGTCACAGATGATTTTTACTCTATAGTTAATGCATCCAGGGTTGATTTTTAAGATGCATGGGCCCTCCAGCGAATACAACCACAATCCCGAGAGACCGCGTGTCGCTGAGAGCTCAGCCACTGTGTGGCTGGAAACTGCAGGATGGTGGTCACGTGTGTGGCATTTGCTCTGTGTCTGTTCCATTCCAGAAACCTTAGGAAATGTTTTACAGTCAAGATGGAACTTTTCCTTTCAAGAGTCATTGGTACTCATGCAAATCTATGCCAACTCTCCACAAAAGGTGTACAAGAATAACACAAGCCGAAACAGAGGAAATGCCTGATTGTGAAGGTGTTTCGTTCTTAGGCAGGTGCCCTGAGCCCCGATCGAGCTTTCAGACCAAACACTGCAATCAGATTCTAATTGAACGATGATAACATTAAGAATTTCACAACAAATACTGTGTGTCCTATGTCCTGTTAGTCTCTTAACAAAAACAACTTTCTATTTAAAGTACATGGCTCTGGGCAAATAAGGTGGTTTTGATTGCAAGGAGTGATTAATTAACATGACAGTAAAGCTTCAGGACATAAAACCACAAAGCAGCTCTCTGGCAGGCAGTCAACAGTGTCACACATATGTAAATAATCCACAGTTAACAAAAGACCATTTCCTCTTCTACACTGTATCCCTCTGACAATGATTGCGATTCTCTGAACCAAGATCTCAGCCCGGGCTAACATGTGTGGATCACAGGACAGGATGAAAGTAATTTCGGTTCCAACTGGTGTTGATAAACCTCACGATAATCGAAGCCCCTAGAAGCAGAGTGCATAATGTCCTTAAGACAAATAAGCCTGGGTCCGCATGTCAATCCGCCAGAAGCTTCAGCAAGCAGGCCACCCTTTCTGCTGAACTGACCATCTGGATGGCCATGCACCTCTATTCTCATGTTACAGGTATCAGGGCTTTATATTTGGGGGGGTTTTCCAGCCACATTTTTTTCTTTTTCTCAAGCAAACATTGTTTTTAATCGCCCATTTGGAATCAAGTTCTTTCTTTCTTTATTATTTATTCATTAACTTTATGGTGACTTCAGTGAAGGTTCACAGAGCAGGTCCTCAGCTTTCCATCAAGAACACATCATCAAACAGCCCACTCTCTTGGCCTGTTTCCACCCTTTCCTCCCCCACCTCTCTCTCATTGGATATTGTTTCCCCTCCCCCAAATAACATCTGGCTACTCTCTGTCCTGTGCTTCCACCCTCCCTCCCTCTCCCTCCTACCATTAGCAACCATCAAAGTCTGTTCCTTTCGGGAGATAGATAGATAGATAGATAGATAGATAGATAGATAGATAGATAGATAGATAGATAAAGAGGACGTCTCATACATTTGTCCTTTTGTGTCTGACTAATTTCACTCAGCATTGTGTCCTCCAGGTTTACCCATGTTGAGGTCCTTTCACAGACTCATTGCTATTCTTGAACGATGCATAGCATCCCATTGTTTCTCTGTATTAAAGTGTATCCATTTTTCAATGATGGACGTTTAGGTTGTCTTTGTCATTTCTGTTATTGTGAACAATGTAGTGAGGATGGGTGTGCATCTATTGGTTCAGGTTAGGGCTCTTTTTGTAGAGTACATAGCAAGTGCAGAGACTGTTAGGTCATATGGTATTGCTAAGCCCTGGTGGTGTGATGCTTATGTGTTGGACTGCCAACTACAAGGTCAGCAGTTGGAAAGCACCGACCACTCCGTGGGAGAAAAAAGGAAGGGGCTATCTACTCTCATAAAGAGTTACAGTCTCGGACACCCTCAGGGGCAGTTCTACCCTGTCCTGTAGGGTCACTATGAATCGAAATCAACTTGATGGAAGCGAGGGGATGGTGTTTCTATTTCTGTTTTCTAAGAATGCCCCATGCCACTTTCCACAGCGCCTGTGCCATTGATAGTTCCAGCAGCAGTGTAGGAGGGCGGCAGTCTCTCCACACCTCCAACATTTCAACCTGTGTTGCTTTCTGTTTGTTTTGTTTTTTAACTTTGCTGTCATTGCTGGGGTGAGGTGCTAGCTCACTGCTGCTTTCATTGGCATCTCTCCTATGGCCAAGCCATTTTTAAACCACACAATCTTTCCAGTCATATTAGACAGTCTCTGTTTCTCCCCTTAAGGCTTGGCATACCTGACACTTCACAAGAAATTTTTAATTAAAATCTACTAAAAGCAAATGATTTTATTCTTTCATTAGAATTTCCTTAATGTAATGCATTTTATAAAGTTCACTTCTAATGAACTTCTAAGATTGATGGGAACGTGAGTACTTGTGTCTCAAAACTGATGGTATTTACATACAGATTTCAGAGATCATGCAATACTGCTCAAAACACACACAAAGCTCATACATACCACACCCACAGTACACACCAAGTCACACATACTACATATGACACACACACTAAACACTTAGATACCATTTCAAACACCAAACACACACACATTTGACTACTAGAAAAGATTTGCTTTGGTTTTTTTTCAGCCTTCAGGAAGCACATTGCTTTCTTTCTGAGACACCTCTGTGTGGATTCAAACGTCTGTCTTTAGGTTAGTAATTAAACACTTAACTCGAGCACTTGATTGTTTGTGTTAGGGACCGAGAGACAGATAGGGCTGGAGATTTCTGCTCCACCAGAAGGCCTGGAGACTTATCCAACACTGCCTCCCATGATAACGAGTTGTATAAACCATCAGACTGCAGTGCTTAGGCCAATCAGGATGCAAGGGTAAATGGTAAACGCCAATGGGAAATCAGGTTATGGACTGGGGCAAGCCAATAAGGTCTCGCCACCCAGCCCCTGTAAAATCTGTTGTGATATACTCGAGGAGACCTTCCTCATTGGAGCATACTTTGCTTACGTGTATATTAGAATATAAGCCGACCCGAGTATAAGTCAAGGTACCTAATTATTACCTGGGAAACCAGAAAAACTGATTGACTGGAGTATAAGCCTAGGGTGGGAAATGCAGGATGTGAATTAACACAGAGACCAGAGGGGAGAGACGAGTGCAGCCACAGACACATCCTTACCAGTAAAGCTGCTGGTGTAAGTGAATCACTACGGACGATTCTGCGAATTGGAGCCGGCTACGTCATAGGACGGCTCTGATTGGTTAGATGTGAGTAAGCAAACATTCAAAACTCTGCAGTGTCAGCGGGGCTTTGAATGAACAGTGGAGGAACGGCAATCACCCACGAGATGTTACACCTCGCTGGAGTACCACTGATCCGTGTATAAGCCGAACCTCAGTGTTTTAGCACATTTTTTGTGCTGAAAAACTCGGCTTATACACGAGTATATACGGTAAATCTTTGCTTGGCCCACTGTCCTCCTGCTTTGCCTTGCTATCTGACACATGTGGCTCCCTTTGCTGAGGTGCCAAACTGCTCAGGGAAAACTTACTAGGTTTTCTAATGAAGAAGAGCCTAGAGACATAACAATCTGCCTAAGTTTGCATTGTCTAAGGGTTTCCACTGCTGGATGGATGCTCCGGATGAGTGGTTCTCAAGCTTCCTAATGCCGGGACCCATTCATACAGTTCCTCATGTCATGGTGACCCCCCAACCAGAAAATCATTTCCATTGCTACTTCATAACTGTCATTTTGCAACTATTATGAATCGTAATGTAAACATCTGATAGACAGGATGTATTTTCATTGTTATAAATTTAACATAATTAAAGCATAGTGATTAATCACAAAACAATATGTAATTATATATTGAGAAATATTTATTTCTAATTACAAAGAATTGAAATTTTGTCTTGAAGCATGGTGTAGCATGGTAACAGGCTTCACGCCAGGTACACTCTGATGTGGGCAGACCTGCCTGAAGATGCTAGATGAGCAGTGTCTAGGTTCCTAAGACCATCAGAAATATGTTTTCCGATGATCTTAGGTGTCCCCTGTGAATGGGTGGTTCATCCCCAAAGGGGTCGCGACCCACAGGTTGAGAACCCCTGCTCCAGATGTTCTAAAATTCCTCAGTATACTTTCTGCATGGAAATCTCTACCTCAGAGCCTGCTTCCAGAGAACCCAAACCTGGGCAGTTGCTGCAAGAAGAGATCTGAAAACCTGGGCTTTCAAACAGGAGCCTACTCCCTCCAGCCTGCTGGTGGGTGGGATAGGGATAGAGTAGTTCGATGTGGCCATGCAAATGTTACAGCTTCCTCTGGTGAACTGAGACAGGAAGTACACTATTTCAAACACTAGAAAAGTTTTAAGAAAGAAGCAATTCTAAAGACAATGGCAGAAGATGGGTCTTTGTGCGTGCAATCAATGCATTTTTAAAAGACAATGAAATGCTCAGAGCAATCCATCAATCATTAATGAAAAGCGCAAACATCAAAAGATTTCCTTATTAGCATATTTCTATGTAGCTAGCCAGCAACAGCAAAAAGACAGTCAAGCAGGGACTTAAGGATAAAAGGAGCAGAGCCCTAGAGAAGGCTGTGAAAGGCTCCCTGCTAAACTTAACTCTATCTTTTGCTTGAAGATATTTCAGATCCCTCTGCCATTCAAAACACTGTGCAGACTGGATGTAAAACTTAAGTTACCAAATAAATAAATCGTCTGAGCCTGCTTGGACACCAGAAAGATGGTACCCTGAAGTAGTGGGAGGATCTAGAGAGCGTGTTATCAGCAAGGAGCGCTGGACACTATCAAAAGGACTGAATCCCGAAGGTGCTAGACCACAGTGCAGGGTGGCGAAGCACAAGGTTGGGCAGGGAGAAAGGCATTTGCATAGCAAACATTCTTCATGATATAGTTTGTTGGGCCAGGTCGACAAGAGAAACAAATCCAGAGACACATATGGACAAGAGAGAGTTTATAACCAGAATTATATATCAATAAAACATTCCAGGCGAGTCCAACTCAAGTCCATACGTCCTGTACTAGTCCAAAAGTATGGAACTAGTCCAGAAGTCTCTCTTCAGATTCACGCAGCCACATGCAATGATGCAAAAAGCAGGAAGATCACCAGCCAGTGGGTGCAGAGTCTTGTGGATCCAATTGTAGTAGAAGCATAACAAGGTTCTGGCAGGTCTCGGCCTGGTGGCTTGCCAACAGGAAAGTGCAGACAGGGAGAGAGAGAGAGGAAGTTCCCAGGATCTTCCTTATGAGAAGGCCCTGCCCACCGGGAGGTACTATCAGGCTGTAAACTGATTGACAGGCTACACTCCACCCACATGTTCCTACAGGAAACATGGTGGCTCCCCAAAACCCTAACTGTCACATACAGGATTTAATACCATGAAACCAAACTGTCACACACAGGATTTAATACCATAGCGAGGATCTAAAGAGAGTATGGGAACTTGGTGCTAGCTGGCAGGCCCTTTGCAGCTTGGTTTCTGCTACACTGACATAGTGGTCCACCCTATCCCTCAGCCCAGTCCTTCACTCATTATAGGTGATGTTCTCAAGAGCACTGCCCAATAACCTTCCCCCAAGCACATCTCCATCTTAAGATATTCTGCCCCTTACTAGCTAAGGAACCTGGGGGAAAAGGTAATTATCATTCATTCTCTCTACACATAAATTTCATTATCTACAAAGTGCAGATAATAATGGGACTTGCCCCATAGGGCGTGGTGAAGACTACGCAATTTATTCTCATCTTTTATAATCGTGCCTGACAGATAGCAAATATGAAATCAATGTTTACTCTGAGCTACTACTCTGAGTCTATTTTTTCTACAGAGAATAGACATTCCTTGAGGAATGAGCTATTTGTTATATTAATTTTTTCACTTTTCTAAAAATAGGAATTAAAACAATGAAGCTAAAAGCACTAAGTTATAGGTCATGCTATTTCTGACACTCCAATGATAATAAAATTCACATATTATTGCTTCTTTAATTACTATCACATTATCATCATTTCCACTGTCATCACCAGTGTGATGAAGCACATTGTTTTATATTTCTTATAAAAAAAGAATTGTACTTGATGTATTCTGTAGAGCAATATACTTTTTTTTTAAACATTAGGGGCTCATACAACTCTTATCTCAATTCACACATATACATACATCAATTGTATAAAGCACACCCGCACATTCCCTGCCCCAATCATTCTCAAAGCATTTGCTCTCCACTTAAGCCCTTTGCATCAGGTCCTCTTTTTTTTCCCCCCTCCCTCCCCGCTCCCCTCTCCCTCATGAGCCCTTGATAATTTATAGTTTGTTATTTTGTCATATCTTGCCCTATCCGGATTCCCTATCCCCCCTTCCCTGCCGTCCCTCTCCCAGGGAGGAGGTCACATGTGGATCCATGCAATCAGTTCCCCCTTTCCAACCCACCCACCCTCCACTCTCCCAGTGCAATATACTTTCTTTAAACTTAACCTAAAACATCAAAGTGGGAGAAACATATCATTAAACACAAGTCTTGGGTGTTGTAGAGCAGCCAATCATCAGAGCTGGCTTAGTAAAAAACATTGCTACAAAACCATAGAGCCCAGTGTGAAGCAACTGTTTCTTGATATGCTCTCCAGCTGGATCCACACACCTCTGGAGATGGTGTGTCCACTTATCTAAACTTTCCTCCAGAGAATTCTGCATTCTTCCATTTACACCACATCAAAAGAGCAGGTTGGATGCCTTTGTAAAATATTTTTGAGTTCTGGGAACAAAAAGAATGAAAAGAGGCCCAAAGAGACAAGATTAAGGTTTCAGGGAAGACATGGCTAGATTTACCAATAAAATTGGGAGTGCTTCCTACCTTCAAAGATGAACAAGTCTCTTAGGGTGGAGAGCAGGGGTGGAGTCCTTGATACAGTTTTGCTGGTCTTTTATTCGCCAATGTAGTTTTCCATTTTTAAAAAACCTTTTCCCAGGGTGCCCCTTTGATTGTTTGCTGTCCTTAAGGAACTCTACCAAGTTTACCCCTTCAAGGTCTCAAAATACACTCACTGTAACCTTCTGAGCTGACCTTTCTGACTTCCCCTAAAAGCAACCATTTTGATTGGATTGTTATAGTTTGAAGGTACCGAATGAGACTCCCTCCTGCTACGTAGTCGATTCTGATTCATAATGACCCTACAGCACAAGCTAGAACTGCTTAGGAGACTACAAATCTTTAAGAGAGCAGAAAGCCTCCTCTTTCTCCCACACAGTGGCTGGTGGGTTCAAAATGAGGACCAACGTTTATCCCATACCACCACCGGGGCCCCTTCCAAAGGGACAACGATAAGTGTGCTTGTCTCCAACTATCCATTGATCAAACAGACATGCTTCCACATGCTTTTGCTTGGGGAAACAATGCCTATAGGAACTGGAACCCAAGTAGCAACTCAGCCTCCTATATACCAGCAAGTAAGGCTGGGGTGCGGTGGTTACGCGTTGAGCTGCAAACTGTATCAGTGCCTCTGCTCTGCTGGACAAAGATGAGGCTTTCTACTCCCATAAAGGGTTATAGTCTTAGAAACACGCAGTCGGTTCTACCCTGCCCTACCCTGACTCCTGCTAGGAGTCAGAATCAACTCAATGGCAGTGAGTTTGAGTTTTGAAGTCTTTTTTTTTTTTTTTTAGGTAAAATAGCTATTTATTCAGCCTCTTGTCATGCATGCCAAAATGTCTTGTGCATATACCATTATAGTTGCCACGACCTCTAGAACAGGCACAAATGTACATCAGATTATATTTCATGTTGCCTAATTATATAAAAATGCAAAGTGAAAATGACTTATCAACTCCTTTTAACATTACTAGTAAACAATTCAGCAAGATATGAGGCACAAACTTTTAGTAAAATATGACACAAGAGGAGCAGTAATGTAGCTGTTTAACTTGTCATCATGTTATTAATATACAAAGACAACAAACTTTTAAAACATTGTATTTACTAAGATTCTGGGACTAGCTTTATGTAACAAGATGTAGCACACCAGGTTTGCCACTCAACTTGGATACAGTAAAAATCTCAGCTTCAATATGAAGCTGTTAAAAAAAGACAACAGGAAAAAAAAATCAAAACCTGGTTTTTACATGCTTAATTTCTCAGCAAGTATGCCATTAAACACAGAAATAAATGTTCAGGTAGCAGGAGTAAGGAGTTACAAAAGCTGAACATTGCAGCCTAAACAAAATCCATATAAAAATAAAGTAACTGTCACTGTTTTCATAACTGGTGAAAATTGAACAGTATAAAACATGCATTTCAGAATCTTTAAACTATGAAGTTCAAAAAGTACCAGTGTTTATTTGAAATGATTATTATCCCAAGCCAAAGTGTAGTCAAAATTAATTCAAATGACATTAACACATTCTAATGCTAAAAAATATTCAGTCTTATTAAAGTGGAGGTAAATTCCAGAGCTTTGGGGCTCTCTCATGCTGCAAAGGGCTCTTTCTCTGGCTCCCTCAAAGTAGCACAGACAACTCCAAGGAGGTCACCAAGATCAGTAAAGAGCAAGGCTGATTGGAGCCAGCTCTGCCCTCCCCAGGAAGCATGGCTGAGGCATCCGCAAAAATAGGATGCGTGAGGATCAAAGGCACGCTGTTCCACTCGCTAGAGATAGCAAACCACCCTCTCCCTCCCGAAAAGCTCCTTCCCCAGGTAAATAAAAGTAAATAGGGGGGGGGGGAGAAATAAAATACATCTATCTACAGAGTAAGGATTTTGAAATTTCAATGTAATCCTCACTGTAAAACGCTAATATCTAGAGTCAGCTGGATATTTCTGAACACGTCTTAGAGATGTATCCAGGTTCAAATTCCGTTGCCTTAAATAACATATTTCTAGTAAAAAATACTCACTTTATCCCCCAAACTCCTTAACCACTAGTATCACTGCAGAGTACTACCTCCCAGCGCTGGTGAGGACGGGAAGAGGAAACAGAAGATGTTCAAGTAGCAGGCAACAATTAGGGCCCTTTCACACAGCAGCGTCTGAGTGGCTATTACAATTCCAGGAATAATTTTAAAAACAAGAAAACGCATGCATTTTGTGAGCAGGTCATGTTTCTCACAGGTGAAATGTCCTTCGGCATTGCACTTCTTTGGAAGGGAGCCGGTTTTTGTGACGTGCATCACGGCGAGTCAGGACTCGAGCTAGCCGCCTTCTTTTTCTTACTGTGTTTCTTATGCTTCTTTTTCTTCTTCGTTTTTTCTTGCTGTTACTTTTTCTCGTTCTTCAACGATTTTCTTCTTTTTTGCTCGTCCCTCCTCAACATAATCTGATTCTGACAAGGATTCTGATGATAACGGCTTATCCTCAGGACACAGTTTTCTTTTCTTGCCAAATCCTTTCGCATCCTTTTCTTTCTCAGTTGCATCCTTTGACGTCTTTTTCTTTTTAAAGCTGTCCTTACTGTCTGAATCAGTTTCTGATACGGAGCTTTCCGAAGATTTATGTGCACGGTTCTTTTTCTTTCTCCTTTTCCCTTGTTTTTTATCCTCAACTTCAGACTCTGAAGAACTGCTGGAAGAATCAGAGCTTGATGAAGAAGAAGATGAACACCTACCAGATTTCTTCTTTTCTTTTTTCTTTCTCTGTCTTTTTTTGGATGAGCTCTCATTTCCACTCAATAGCTTCTCCCTGTGTTTTTCTAGTTCTTTCTTCCAGTTCTCATTCATTTTTTCTTCAAATTTAGCCAATCCTTGGAGCCCTTCTTTTTCTTTTCTAGCTGTTCTTTCGCTTCTTCCAATGTAGGCCTTGGTCGATTCAGATAATCTTGTATCGTTGGTCCTGATGATTGGACTGGGCCCCTTGATCTGGCCATTGCTATTGGGTTCATATAGGCCACCCGATTGTCTCTCTTCCCCATGGTGCCGAAGGTCTGGAGGCGTGCGGGCTCAAGTGGTGATGGACACCCGGCCCGAGAGGCCGCCCCAGCGGACCCGCCGCAGTTCTTTCCGAGTTTTGAAGTCTTTAAAATCATTTTTGAGCAATATGAAGGCAAGGGTAGATTCATTTCATTGATAGATGTACTGTTGAAATCATAAAGGAATAAATCAGCCATACATTTTTGTATTCGATGTAATCATATCTCTTAGTTTCTCTCAGAATGAAGACATATCATTTATAGCCCAAGTGCAATCTCATTATTCTTTAAAATAATATGAGCAAACACTGGTAAGTTAGTATAAGCAATTAACTGTAGCAAAGGACTTGCGATTCTACTTGTCCTGATATAGTAAATACTTCCCACATTGTTTCAAACAGAAATCTCCCCCAGTCTACTAAGGACCAGTCTTAAGTATAATGTAGAGTTCAATTTGTGAGTGTCCATTATAATATATAACTACCATTTTTAATCCGTATTTAGTGGTTACATGGTGGGCTGTTAACCACAAGGACAGCGGTTTGAAACCACCAGCTGCTCTGTGGGGAAAGAGGAGACTTTCTATTCCCCTAAACAGTTACAGTCTCGGAAGCCGACAGGGGCAGTTTTACCATCCTACAGGGTCACAAGGAGTCAGTCACCTTGACGGCAGTGAGATTGAATGTCTGCCATATTGGAGTCCCGGTGGCACAGTCAAAGAGCCGGGGGGGTGGGGGGCGGTTGTATAGGGGTTACATGCTGGGCTGAAATCTGCATGGTCAGCAGTAGAAAACTACCAGCAGCTGCTCGGGAGAAAGACTGGGTTTTCTATTCCTGTAGACAGTTACGGTCCTGGAAACCCACCAGGGGAGTGCCTGTGAGTCAACACTGACTCGATGGCAATGAGTTTTGAGAGAGTTTGAGTGGCATCGTGGTCATGAGTTGTTCTGCTAGCGCTCCACGGAAGAAAGGTGACACTTTCAAGCCCTAACCTAAGAGCAATGAGTTCTTATGACATGGCCCTGCTCAATGCGCACCCTCATGAAGAGATCAGTGAAGATGTGGGTGTTCTAGCAAAGTGTGCTGAAGAAACCACATGGTGCCCAGCTATTTTGAAAAAAAATTGCATCTGGAGTTTGTCCTCAAAAAAAGCAACTACCTGGTCTTGGCAAAAGGGATTCCATTTTAAATCCGGTGCCTTCAGCTTGGCTCTTAGAATTCACCTCTCATCCACCTCCCTCTCACTGACCTCCCCCTTCCCCTGCTCAACCCCAAACACCTGGAACCGGCTGCTCGTCCTGGAATCAGAATGTTTTCTGAAGATAAGCACAATCCACTCTACCCATCCTGGGTATATAGATAAAATTAATGAACTCCTCCCTGCTGAAGCCCCGGTGTGCACAGATCCTCCCCAGCTTGGACCCTTCCCAGCTGTGCCTACCAGCAGGGGTATACAAACGCAGCCTAAATTCCCAAAGGCGCAGTTTCAATAGCTCAATTCCCTGAGTTGCTGAATCGGCCCGCAAGCTTCTCAATAAAGCCTACTTCTAAACTTTGCCGATTGGATCTTTGGTTCTGTTTCGCGCCCCAGAATTCCTTACAGCAACCGCCTGAGTTGCCAACTGGGTCCACGTGGAAGAAGCACAGCCGCCTGTGTGAGCCAAGGATTAGGAATGATAACATGCTGATAAAAGCCTTTGCAAAAGCTCTCAATGGCAGTGGGAGCCCCAACCCCATTCCCAGGGTCATCACATGGATTAAGCCTCCAGTACATCCCCTCTGACTGGGGACGTGAATAACTTTGCTGTCACGCAGAGCGCAGCGGGGTTTCGTCTTGTTTTCTGTCTATGAAATCTAGGATAAGAACCACAGCGATAGTGACTGCGTTCATGGCTTCTTGAGGGGGGCAGGGGAGAAGCTGGGGAGCTAAGGACAATGAGTGCAAAAAGGACGTCAATGTGCTGAAATTGTGGAGATGATTGTATAGCTCTCTTTCATATGATTGAATTGTATGCTATTTTAAATCTCTGACAATGAAATTCTTTTTTTATACAAAAACATGTTCAAAAACCAAAACACTGCATTGGGCAAATCTGCTGCAGGAGACCTCTTGGAAACGTTAAAAAGCAAAGGTGTCACATTAAATAGTAAAGTGTGTCTGAGCCCAGTCACAGCAGTTTCAATTGCCTCATTTGCATGGAAATACGGTACTCTAAATAAGGAAAACCAAAGAATTGATGCCATTGAATTGCACTTTTGGTAAAAATGATTAAATGTATCCGGTACTGCTGGTGGTTGTGTTTAAGTGCCATCTAGTCAGTTCTGACTCATAGCAACTCGAGACACCACCCAGTACTCACGGTTGTTCCCATGTTTGAGCTTATTATTGCAGCCAGTATGTCAATGCTAACATGTCCAAAGTACATGAGATGACGTCTCACTATCATTGCCACTAATTCTGGTCATACTTCTTCCAAGACAGATTTGATTGTTCTTTTGGCAATCCATTGTACTTTCCATATTTTTTTGCCAACACAGTAATTTTTCTTTGCTCTGCCTTATACATGATCCAGTTTTCATATGCATATGAGACAATAGAAAATGCCATGGTTGAAGGTAGGTAAGTCCTCCAAGTGACCTGCTTGCTTTTCCACACTTTAAAGAGGTTTATGCATCAGAGTTGCCCAATGCAATATGTCGTTGATCTCTTCGCTGCTGCTTCCATGAGCATTGATTGTGGATCCAAGCAAGATGGAACCCTTGACAACTTGAATATTTTTCTCTATTTGTCATGATGTTACATACTGGTTCAGCTGTGAAGATTTCTGTTTTCTTTTCATTGAGTTGTACAAAGTCATGATGAGCTTGGACCAACTTGACAACAATTAACAAAATATGCCAGAAGCTCTAAAAATATTATCTTCAATTATCAAAATAATTCTTCAAAGGATATATTATTACCCAATTTTCTAGATGAATAAAATGGGGTTCAGGCACACAACTTATAAGATGCAGAGCCAGTTAGACCCGAGTCTGTCTGTGTTTTCACTCTATGGTACTCACTGAATGCATACTATTAATAATCAAGTCAAAATCTGCTTAAATTAATTTGGAAAAGGCTTTTGCATTACTGACATCACTTCAAAATCAAAGCAAATGTGCTTATTGCTACTATTTTTCTTTAAATGATTATATTGCTTTGTTTTTCAAGTTAGAGTATATCCTAAAATATTCCAAATTCTCTAACTGGCTCCCCAGTTTTTCTGGATAACAATGAGGAATGAATATGCCTTTAAGAAGCAGGTTAAAGACTAAACCATATTTAAGACACAAAATCAACACAAACACTCATATATTTATGAAAATACGGAAAAACACATATCTTTATTTTCTGAAATTAAAAAGTGGCACTGACCAAAACCACCTATCTTACACAAAATGAGAAAGTCTGAGGGGGAACTGCTTACAAGAATCTACGTATAGCCTCCTCCCTGAAGGATGGACAGCAGAGAAGAAGGCAGGGGAGACGTAAGACTGTAATATATGACAAAATAATAATAATTTATGAATGATGAAGGGTTCATGAGGTAGAGGGGAGTGGGGAGGGAAGGGGAAAATGAGCAGCAGATAGTAAGGGCTCAAGTAGAAGGCAAATGTTTTGAGAATGATGATGGCAACAAATGTACATATGTGCTTGACACAATGGATGTATGTATGGATTGTGATAAGAATTGTACGAGCCCCCAATAAAATGATTAAAATAAATAAAATAAAATGTCACATGAAAAAAAAAAAAAGAAAGTCGGCTTGCTATTAAACTGAGGCATAAAAGCGGCACCAGTTGTCTTATTGTCATTTTCAAAGGTCTCTTACCACTAGGTCTTAACCATCAGAATCTCCTGAAGTTAATAGAAATTAAAATGAACAAAACCCTGCAGTACTGTTTCTAACATGGTCCAGTGGGATCCTGCCAGTACCCATCGTCCTGCAGAGAGCAACAAGAACTCTGAATCACATACAACTGAGAGCCCCTGAAAACTCCTGAGAATAGTTAGCAGTAGGCAGATTCCTGAAGGAGGGAAAAATTGGAGGAAGAGGCCAGGATGGAATGGGTTTCTGTGACTGAGAGATTTGGAGCCGTTTTAGTCTGCAGTCTCGGAACATACAGCAGATCTGAAACTCTAGTAAGAATCACTCAGCTTCTCTGGCTTGAAGACTCTGAAGAGAAACCTGGCAACCGTGACCATCATCAAGTGAGGGGGAAATCCGAGAAAAGAGAGCGCTCCCTTGACCAGCTCCAGATTCTTTCCTTCGCTGCGCATGCCTGGGCAGACGGTAAACAGTGCAGCTAAGCCAAAACAGAACTGAAATAAGATTTGCATTGGCTCCCAAAAATAAAAGTTTAGGATTAGAGTCCACTCAAGTTATTAACTGCCAAAACAAAAACATCAAAACTCTCAGAAGAATAGAGCAGAATCCAGAATCTCCAGGACACCACATTCACTATAGCAAGGATTATTATATGTTGTTGTGGATCAGAGCCATCAAATCAGTCCAGACTCATGGCATCCCTATGAACAACAGTACGCGACACCACCCAGAAAGAAGTTCAGTTTATTCCTCACAATTGTTGTTCTGTTGGAACCCGTTGTTGCAGCCGCTGTGTCCATCCATCTCTTTAAGGATCCTTCCTCCTTTCCTCCGCTGCTCTATCTTACCCAGCAGGGTGACCTTTTCCAGGGACTGGCTTTCCTATGCAACCAGGCAAAGGGATTCGTTTTTTTTGTTTTGTTTTGAGTTTAAATGCATTTTATTTTAGACAACCTACACGACATTTTTTTTCCTTAAAAAAAAAAAAAAGCCTCCGCTCCAAATAAATCAAGGTCAAAAGTAAATGAGGAGCTCACGATGATAGCAGTTCCGTTTGTCTAAGTCCTGGTGTCGTGTGGATGAGCAGCAGCCAGTAGGGATGAGGCATCGGTCGTGAGTTGCCCACGGTGTTGACATTTCTCCATCTCTAAGCCATCCTTAAAGAAGATCATATGGGGTGACACCATCTTCACGGCAGTCCAGCAGAGCAACCATGCCATCTGGATTCATGTTCTCACCAATAAAGAACTGGTCGTTTTTGAAATTTGCAAGGATGTTCTTGATTTGTTCTGCAGCACCTGTCATAAAAGGCTTTACTCTTTCTGGTTTCTGTTCTTCAAGTTTGCCTTTGATTGATTTCATGTAGTCTTTGATGTACTTCTTGTAGGCTTCTTTTGTGAAGCTGGTTTCCTGCAAGTGATGGTTCATGACAATATCAACACCAGTGGCCACGGTGCTTTCTGCTGCATCACCATCGGGGCCTGCAGCTGAGGCGTTACCCCCAATGAGGGAGTCATCGATGGCACCTTTGGTCCTACTAACCATCTTCCCCTCCACTTCCAGATACAGCCCGACTGCGATCTCCCGGATCTTGTAGATGTCGGAGAACATCTCATCATGGCTGATGAGGTCAGGGTAGATGATCATGATGGCGGCTGAAGGGAGACAGCAGCGGCGCTAGCTTAGCAGGAGCCCGGAGCTCAGAGCGCGGTGCGGCCAGAGCAGCGCTGGGAGGAGGGGGGAGCAGGCGGAAAGGGGGGGATTCGTTTTTAAAAATAAAAAAGAAGCAAGGGTCAACCCCACGGTGAAACAGATATTAAAAGACTTTCAAGAAGCTATTATAGTTACGTGAAGTATATAACAAAAACGATAAAGATGTAAAGTCTCTCTCTCCGGGCTAGATTTAAACCTCGGTCCTTGGCTCCGCAGGAGAAAGAATTCACGCTGAAGCCTGGCTCATGATCCAAGAGAATTTAATGAGAGTTAAAAGAAGTTTCAGGTTTTACGTGGCACCCATAGGATTACTTTTGACCACGTGGCCTGGCAGAGACTGCTCAGGGGTCACTCAAAGATCTCTTTCCCAAGTTTTCCTCCCACAAAGACGACCAGACAAGACCCGACCAGACAAGACCCCACTCCCTCTCGGTTCCTGCCTTTTCAAGGATTCCCTGGGGAGGCGTGGTGAACGACCCCAGGTCGATCCCATTGGCTGAATTGCAATCACCTGGCCCAGGTGGGCTGATCCAGGTTAACGCCCATCTGTGCCCACAGGCGGGAAAATCCAGCTTTGTCTTATGCTGGCTCTCCTGGGCATGCGTCAGTGGACACCCCAATCCCTAGGCTAGCTACCTAACAAAGACATCAGGAGAGTAAACTAGACTATAAAATGGGGGGAAATGGCAATGCTAAGAACAAAATTGTAATACCTTAAGAAAAAGCCTTGCTTGTTAGGTTTACTAGTGTAATGGAGATGATTGGGAAAGAAGCCATCATCTTAGTGATGGAGCAAGATATGAAGAACAGAAAGAGAAAATGAAGTTGGCAAAAAAATGAACGGAGACTCATGACTTTACATCAAAACTTCTAACACACATGTATTTGGTGTCTTAGATGACTGGGGAAAGAAAATTGAAAGTAAAGTATGTAATCCTCTAGGAAAGACCCCATTTTTTAAATGAAATAAGTTTAACTTCCTCAGTTTTTTAAAAAGTTATTTTCACAAATTACACATCAAAATGGGAACTGTTTTCATATATGTTAAAATATAGTTTGAGAAATGACAGTAATATAAACTTATGGTATTTTGAACTTAGATTAGAATAAAATTAAACTCTTCTGTATTAAGGGTAAAGTGAATATTATTCCTCTGTGTGTGTGTATGTGTGTATAAATTATCTTTCTATTTAAATGTATTAAAATTCTAAACACAAGGTAAATATATTGAATCTCATTTCTAGTATTCAAGATATGCTATAATGTACATGTTGATCTGTATTTTCAATAATGCAAGTAAATTACTAGAGTACAGTCAAACATTAATTTATAAATTGCCCTTCCCGTCACCTCTCTTCCTTATGCTGGTCGCTGATAAAGGCAATGGGAAGGCATAGGTACGACAATTTGATTCTACACAAGAAAAATGCCATCGAAAGGTGTGTGTAAGAGGAGCTCAGGAAGCAAAGCCTGTGCCAGCACTGAAATAGTGTGCTGTTGCTGATGCATAATGAAACAGACAGCCTTTGTAATACATAGTTTTAACAATTTAGTTTTAAATATAATCTATACTTCAAAGGAGAATAAACAGAGCATAAATTTAATGTTTCTTTTTACCTCATCACTTGGTTCTTGTATAAGAGACATCCTTAAAAACTATACAAATCCAACCCCTAAGTAAACAATAACTTCCTCTGTTTTTCCAAATGTGGAAGCCTAAAAGGAATACACAACGTGAGTAGTGTCTGACTAGACAACTATTCAAACTCAACTATTATTTGAAGTCCATTTAGGCTCTGAATTTCAGACTAAGGCTAGAAAAAAGTACTTGAAACATATTTATCACAATACCTAATTCTGCACAGTTAATTTAAATGCAGAACAAAAGAGTATTCGGAATAGGCTGAACAAAGAGCTTTTAAACTGAAGTCAGAGGAGAATATTTTTAAGTGGCTAAAATTTTTTAAATGTTTATTGACACAGAATTCACTTATCACATGATTCAATAGTTCCATTGGATTGAGATGAGTTGTGCAAGCTTCACCACGATCATTTTCAGAACATTTTCTTCTTCTTTCTAATATTCCCTGCCATGCCCTTAAGAAATTACTAATCTTTTTTAATATGTAAATTATATATATATATCCTCCCATGTTACAGCAGGATTGATTAAAAGTCTGGTTTTGAGATCAAAAAAAGAAATTATTCATCCAGTTACTGTCTCAATAAATTTATCTATCCTGGATTTTATATAGAGAGAAACATACCCCCAAAGAGCCTAAATAAAACCGAAAACAATCTCAATCAAAAAGAAATCAGGAAATATTAAAATTCGAACAAATTTAAAATGTGTAAAAAGGGAGATCAAATGATAAGGTGCTACATTTTAACCTAACAACATCTGCGATAATCCACTTTAAAATAATCTCTGTCTGATAGCAAGATTATTCACATTCCTGTTCACTGATCAGAGGAGATTCACCAGACGTTTAGCTCACGTGGGGACCCTGAAAATGGATTTGGGCTTTTACTGTCATCCACAGCCTTCTGAAAACCAGGTATTCAGAATTTAAACTTTAATACTGTTCCCTCATCTGGATCTAGATTTTATTATTTACAATCCATGGGTCATACAGGCTGGTTTGCTTCTTCTAAGTGGACTTCGCTGGCATCTTACTTAGATGACTGTTTGTTTTAAGACAAGCAGAGGGGAGTATTTTAATATTAAACAGATGTGTTTATTACATGTCATCTGTAATCACATTAATCAGAAATTGCTTCAAATGTTCCCTATGCCATTTTCCTGTTCTCAGGAAAACAAAATAACTCTCCAATATTTCTTTACTCTTTACCATAGTGCAGTCTCCAAAAGGATCAAGTTTTTTTGTTTTCACTTTTGTTTTGAAGGCTTGGACTAAAATAAACCAACAATGTCATCAAAGCAAAGATTTGGTAACGAAAACTATTACAGTCACATAAGATTGAAAACATATGCTCTAATCTTTATAAAGTAAGCATAAATAATAATTTACTTGATTACATAAGGAAGAAACTCTGAGGATGATAAATAACAAAATGAAGGACAAACAGGCAGTCACCCTTGTAGCACAGAGAGTTTTTCTCCTTCAGTTGAATCACTTTCACCTCAGGAGCCCCATGCCGTAAGTCAAAGGTTAGCGACGCCTCTTTCTTAAAAAATACTCTTGATGCAGGAAAGCCAGGGTACAGGCAAATATGACCAGAGATGAAGCATGGATGAGTGTCCAAGAACAGGCTGCTCGGTTTGCTTCAGTTTACACCTGCAGCCAAGGCAGTGAAAGTATTCTTAGGGTGCACACAGTTCTACTCTTGGTGTCTTACATAAGGATCCCATTAAATTTTTAACTAGATAGTAATTAAGAGAGTGCATTTTCCTAGATGTCAACTGAAAGTCAAGATCGTATTTCTAGACATTTAACATGACTAGTTGTGATGGTTAGGCACCCTGATAGCATTATGGTTATGCCTTGGGCTACAAACTGTAAGGTTGGCAGTGTGAAACCACCCACTACTCCGTTGGGACAGATGAAGCTTTCTACTCCTGGAAGAGTCACAGCAGTCTTGGAAACCCACAGGAACCTGTCCTATAGGGTCACGGTGAGTGGGAATCGACTCCATGGCAGTGAGTTTGTTTGCTTAGTTTGTTTCTGGAGCTCTGGTGGGTAATTCATGTGTCAACTTGGACATACTTAGATTTCCAATAATTCAGTCAGACACTAGTGGTACTGCCAGGTAAGAGTTGGACTGATGACCCCACAAGATTAGAAGTTCAAGCCTCCAGCCACTCCATGGGGAAAAGAGGAGGCTCTCTGCCCCCATAAAGATTTAGAGCCTCTGAAACATTACATAATGTGGCTATGAGTGTAAATCAATGGATGGCAAGTTTAGGCTAGTTGCTATGCCATAACATAAAAAGTCAATGATTTTTTCATGATGTAATCAAACCATCAATTGAAAGAAGAGTCTCATTAGGGTATGGTTGCTTTCCAGACCACAAGTCATTATTTTGACAAAATGCACTCTTTTTCACCGTGCACTCACTCTCTCCATCACCTGATCTATAGATCATGTTATGCAAACCTGCAAATGTGTTCAACTTACCTCCAGACCTACAGACTTTGGAATTACAGCCCCCACAATTCTGTAAGCCAATCTCAGCTAGCTAGCTTAGCTAGCTAGCTCCCATCCATCTGCCTGTACATCCATCCACCCATCCACCATTGGTTCTAGTCTCTGAAGAGCCCTAAGACACGAACTACTGGGCTTTTAAAACAAACGAACAAAAATTGACCAACATTACTTCCTTTCAGCCTCTTATCTCTCCAGTTTAATCAGCGCTCAAGTGAAACCACTCATAATAGTATTTCTTTTTTTATATATATATTTTTTATTTTAACAATTTATTGGGGCTCATACAATTCTTTTCACAGTTCATACATATACATACATCAATTGTATAAAGCACATCTGTACAGTCTTTGCCCTAATCACTTTTTTTCTCTTTTCTTCCATAATAGTATTTCTTACACATTTAGAAACTTGAAAAGATGGAAGAGGCATAGTATATGTGAAAGAAAAGGCAGGAGTGTAGATGGGGAGGTGCAAGAGACAGGAGAAAGGAAGAGCTGAGAAGCAATGTCAAAGAGGACTGAACACCTGCACGTCGGGCACTGTTCTAAGCACTGCATGTGTGTCCTGGGGGGTGACTGTCACAGCAGCTCATTGAGGTAGGCCCTGTTTCATTAAGGATACATTTGAGTCTAAAAAAGAACTTGCTGACGGGTAAGCACTGTGTGGCCGAGCTGAACTGTAGACCCAGCTTTGCTTCTATAGTACATTCTTTCATTCATTGGTCACTCCTCTTGAACACCTGGAAATAATGGAATTTGTAAATCTGCACAGTATATGTGAAATATAAGGAAGAAGTAGTTGGGGCAGGGGAAAAGGTACAGGAGAGAGGGGATAATTAAGAGACAATGTCAAGAAAGAAACAAGACCTAAAATATGGAAGCAGAACCCATGTGGCAAATGACCGACTTCCAAGTTTCTATCTCCAAACTCTGAGGTTCTCTTGAATATCAGTTATGAATCACTGTATAACCTTCAAGATACCTTTTTCTCAATTAAACAAAAATTAAATTCGGTTGCATTTGACCAAGTTCAAAATCATGGAGACTCCACATATTTCAGAATGCAACTGTCTTAAGAGGGTTTTCATCGGCAATCATCTTTTCGAAGGTGATAGCCAGGCTTGTCTTTCTACGTGCCTCTCTGAGATTTGACCTAGCAAATCTTAGTCAGTGGTTGAGTGCTGAATCTTTTGCACTACTCAGCAAACCTAGACCATAATTCATCCTCAATATGTAAAATATATAAAAATTCAATAGATTAAAAAAGTCAACAAAGCAAGTGCCTTTCCCCAAAGCTCTTATCTCCTCCATGTCTTCCTATTCCTTGCACTATACCCGACTGAAAATCTGGCATCATCTTTACCTCTTGCCTCAGTTCTGACCTCACACACCTTATTCAAGGTGTCCTGCTCTGAACTACACGTCTTGCCACTATTTTCTCCATGACACTCCTATCAACCCCCTGCTGCTACGACAGCTGTGTGTCCTCTAGTTGAGCTCTGCTGGTACCAATCCTAAAGGATGGAGTAAATCTGCACCGTAGAATTCTTGTAGGCTGAAACCTTAATCATCACCAGAATTTTTCTCTGGAGGCAGAGAGGTTGGTTCAAATGGCCAGCTTTTCAATTCACAGCCTAGCACTTTACCGTCGTGCCAGCGGGACTCCTCCCAGCCCCTTAGTTCTCCTCATAACTGACTATGACTTGGTATTCTTAGCACAAGCCTCTTAGCACTGCTCTAGTTGGGATCCCTGCTTTTGCCTTTACTCTCTCTTTATGGATTCCAGACAAATATTACTAACACCTAACTTATACATATCGGTGCAAGCATGTCTTTGCGATATGTTGAGTTTGTCTCTAGAACACCACAATAAAAACAATCATGCCATCTTTCCTGGCTTCCCAGTGTGTATACGAATTATACTTACACTCTACTGAAATCTTCTAAGGAGCCCTGGTGGCATAGTTATTTATACGTTGGGTTTCTGACTAAAAGGTCAGCAGTTTGAAACCTCCAGCCACTCCATGGGAGAAAGACAGGGCTATCTACTCCCATAAGGAGTCACGGTCTCGAAAACTCACAAAGGCAGTTTTACGCTGTCCTATAGGGCCACTAGGAGTCATCAACGACTCCATGGCAATGTGATTGGGCTGGTAATCTTCTCAGTGTACAATCCCACCCACTGCTGTCTAGTCAATTCTGACTCAGAGTGACTCCGTAGAACAGAGTAGACCTGCTCCACAGGGTTTCTGAGGCTGTAAGTCTTTAGCAGAGCAACTGGTTAGATAGGCAGGTATGAACCACAAGACGATGGTCCTTTCTCACGCTTCAGGTCTGAAACTGAACTCATCTCCACTGTTAGATTAGCCCAGCATTTGCCCAAGGACAGAGTCCAGAGGGCTAGAAAAGCAGGAGCAGAGCAAACAGAAAACACAGAAAGTGGAATAGACAAGGGTACACTGAGGGGATTGTAATGGATGGGTCGAATCAGAACATGTATGAAAGACTGAAAGTAAAATTACAACCTGCTATGTCAACCTTCACCTAAATCACAATAAAAAAGCTATTATTTTTCTTTGATGTGTACCAGAGCTGACAGACTCATCTTTTCCCAAAGAGCAGCTGGTGAATTTGAACCACTGACCCTGTGATTTGCAGGCAAGTGCTTAATCCACTGCAAAACCAGGGCTCCTTAATTGTTCAAGAGCATTATAAAAAGTGTGAAATATTGTGAAACTTACCAACATGTGACACAGAGACAATAAATAAACACTCACTGGTAGAATAACGATGCTGGTAGGCTTGCTCGAAGCAAATGGCTACATATTTTTAATTTTTAAAAACTCAGCATCTGTGAAGCCCAATAAGGTGAAGGATGATAAAATAAGGCATGCCTGTACCTATTTTAAAATTCCCATAGCTTCCACCTCAAAGGTAAAACCAAACTCACCGACATGGAGTGGATACTGGATCACAGGGACCCCCTAGGACAGGGTAGACCTGCCCCTGTGAGTTTCTGAACCTGTAACTATGCTCAAATAGGCGCAAACAGTGCTGAAGTTCCCACGTGTTTCCAAAATGAAGGCCAGCCTCTTAACGAAACCAATGCAATTTTTTCTCAGTCTATTGTTTACTGATGTTTTCAAAACGATCTCCTAGTAATTCTCTATAGGAACCACACACACATAATTACTGCAGTGTAGTCTTAAATAGATTTTGAGTTCACCTATATATACTGTTAGGTTCACCTGATCCAGCTGCACTACAAACTCGTATTTTTCCTTTAAAAGTTAAATCAGGGTAGTTTTAAGAAGTAACCTGGTATTTGTCAGAATGATCTAGTGCAATTTCCCTAATGGGCTATGAAAGTCTAAATTGCTTCAACTGTTGTTCACGTTTCATTTATAAATTAAGAGGTAAGGAGCCCATTAGTGAAGTCTGGTGTTTAATTGTTAATAAAATTAATTTATTGCCTGAGCTCAGTCCTCAGAGAAAGGAAACTCACTGATCCTAACTTTCATAAATCCATCTTGAATAATTGTCCTTTAGAGTTGATCGTGCCTAGAAATGCATTACATATTTTTATTTCATTTTATATAAAGGGCAGCTCCACTGTAATGCAGCTATGACAGGTTGTAAATCAAATTCAGTGCATCACAACAGAGGATCACTCTGTAAGATTGGCATCAACCAGAGCCAACTGCATAAAGAATCCTTAACTCTTACACATTTACCACTTTCTACTGCATAGGAGTGTAGGGTCTCTCCAATCCTTACAACAATGCTGGGTTCAAATATGTGGGTTCAAATAAAAAGAACAAACAAAAACCAAAGAAGATGTGTTTTATGGGGGAGGAAGTGTGGCCTAGGTTTACTAATATAGATTATAAATGGTGGAGTCCAGAATTGGAACAAATGTTGACTGACTCTAAGACCCAAACTCCAAACTCACTATCACAGAAGGTGTTAGTCCAGGTAGACTAGAGAAACAAATTCATGGACACTCGTGTATAAGAAAGAGGTTTATATACATGAGCAATTGAATATTGAGAAAACATCCCTGCCCCGTCCAGACCAAGTCCATAAGTCCAGTATTAACCCATATGACCAATCTATAAAGTCCTCTTCAAACTCACGAAACACATGCAATGACGTTGAATGCAGGAAGATCACAGGCCGGAGGGTTGGAAGTCTTGTGGATCCAGTGGTGTTGTACGCATCACTGGCAGGGATCTCCATGTGGCTTCTCCAGCTCAGGGCACTAGTGTAGTTCCATGTGTCTTATCAGCTGCCATGTCCCCCAGGGTGTGAGCAGAGAGAGTGTCTCCCACCTCCCAGGAGGAAATACATGAGTTCCCAGAATCCTCAGGAGAAGGCCATGCCCACACAGAGGCCTTATTGGCAATTACCTGATTGACTAGACTCTATCCCTTCACTCTTAATCCTCTTAAGTCCCAAACTGACACCACATTATGTAACCGCCACACAGAGTCAATGCTGACTGATAAAAATTCTGCAGGATAAAGTGAAAATGCCCCTGTGGGTTTTTGAGACTGTATCTCTGTCAGTGTTGTTGTTGTTAAGTGTCATCGTGTCAGCCCTGACCCATAGAGACCCTATCACAACTAAACAAACTACTGCACGGTCCGGGGCCATCTCACAACTGTTCCTATGCCTGAGCCCATTGACGCAGCCACTGTGTCACTGTCCCGCCACTTAACCAAACACGGTGTCTTTTCCAGGGACCTGTCTCTCCTGGCAATACGTCCAAAATTTCTAAGACAAAGTTGTACCATCTTTGCCTCTAAGGGGCCCTCTGGCTTTATTTCTTCCAATATGGATCAGTTCGTCCTTTTGGCAGTCAATGGTACTTTCAATATTATTTTTCAGCACCACAATTCAAATCCATCGAGTTTTCTAAGGTCTGCCCAACTTTCATGCGCATATGACGTAATGCGAATACCATGGCTTGGGTGAGGCACACCTTCGTCCTCAACATAACATCCTCGCTGGTCAAGAATCTTAAAAGGTCTGTGCAGCAGATTAACCTAATGCAATATGTCTTTTGATCTCCTGGCTGCTGCTTGCATGCGCAGTGACTGTGGATCTAAGCAAGACAAAATGCCTCTTGACAGGAGTAGATAGGACCATCTTTCTTCCACGGAGTGGCTGGTGGTTTCCAACTTCTGACCTTGCAGTTAATCACCTAGAATGTAACCACTACGCCACCAGGGTTCCTAATCTAAGTCCAGTGCTCTCTTGTTCACATTGCCTCAGTAAAAGATTCCAAGAGGAACACCTGCTATAAACAAAAGAGAAAAGCCCTCTATGGTGTTATGTATGACAGAAGGGGCCCACTACTGGCACTGAATCTAAGCTTGATGGTTGGTGTCCTTGAAGTGAACACCTGTGGGCACATTCACCTGCCATACCAAGGCCTTTTCCACCTTATATCACATTGGCCAGACCATCAAAGGACCTCCAACTAATAAAACATAAAAACAAACACCTCACTGCCATGGAGTTGATTCTGGTCCTTTAAGACGGAGTAGAACTGTAAATCCTTATGGAAGAAGAAGGCCTGTTCTTTTTCCTGTGGTTTTGAACTACAGCTCTTGGAGTTAGTAGACCTATAGGTAAATTGTGACACCAGAGCTCCTCCAAGGTACAGTTATTTCCCTAACCCCAGGAACACCTCATAAAAAATGTTGCAAGCGTCCAAAGTAAGTAAAACATACTTTTCCCTGAAAGATACACATCTAACTGAAATCTCAAGTACCATTTAAACCTCTTTTGGTGCATGAGAATCTTTAAAGTGTCAGTTTTAATTAGTCCTCAGCCTTCTCTGTATGATGCTAAATCTTATCTTTGTCATTTCATAAGACTTACTAACATTTTTAATAATATATGGCATGCATTAAGCACTCACTCTGAATCTTAATCCCTTGTTCACATAGCAGCCTAATTGAGTTATTTATATGATTACCCATGTTTTACAGATGTGGATACTGTGACACACAGCTCCTTAGAGTTCAAAAGAACAAACCAGCAATCAGTGCTCTCCACTTAGGTCCAGATCGGAATCTGAAGAACTGCTTTTCATCCAACAGATGGAGATGGACATGGCCTTGCCTTTCACCCTTGCAATTTGCAACCATCTAGTCAGCAAATAAGCACACAGCAGCATATGCCAAACACCTAGAAAGGAACCAGTCACCAAAAAAAGAGGACACTGATGAAAAAGAGAGGCATCCTGATTACGAATTGAGCTGCTAGCTGCAAGGTCAGCAGTTCAAAACCACCAGCGGCTCTGTGGGTGGAAAACAGGACTTTCTACTCTCTTGGAAACTCACAGGGGCCGTTCTACCTTGTCTTATAAGGTCACTTTGAGTCAGCACCAACCGGATGGCGGTGAGTTTGTTTGTTTGCTTGTTTGTTTGTAGTGAAGGAGCTCATTAATGAAGGTGATTGGAAAAGGAGAAAAAATAGTAGAAGGGAAATGAGCTCAGTTTGGGAAATGTTATATATAATCTAGGGGCCCAGAGTAAATCTAGATAGAACCCACAGGGTGGGGGGTGGGGGGATGATGTTAATCTGGAGCTTAGAAGGGAGGTTGCCCCAGAAGATGTGGGAAAAAAATGAAAGAAAGAAAGGTTAAGTTGTAGAAGTCCAGAAGGGAAGAAAGTCGGCTGAAAATGTCCCCACCCCCACAGGGTGGGATGGCACAGGCAGAAAGCATGAATAAGTAAACTGGAGTGAGGGGGGGTTGGGGGGGACGGGCAGGATATAGTAATACAAAAGACAGTAAATTCAAGAGAGGGGAAGTGGGCAAAGGGATAAATGCTTCAGATGAAGTGAGGGAGGTTAAGAATAACAAAAGCCCATGGGACTTGACATAAAAAGCCATTGATACCTTTTGAGAGACAGAATTTGGAACCCTGGTGGTGATGGGAAATCAGATGACAGAGGCCATATGGAATGTCAGAGAGTACAGACAAGGGCAGCCACTCACAGGGCTAGCAGTGAAAGGAAGCTGTTAGCATGGAAGCCTGTCCTGTCCTGTGCACAGCTGTGTCCCCAGCACCTATAACACTTCCTGGCATAATAGATATTCAAACTATATATGTGTGTCAAATATTGTTTCATCAATGAATGCTGCTATCTGATTAAATAAATGAATCAATCAATGGTGACAGTATGGGTATTTGGGAGAATATGAAAGAATACTCTTCTTGCTCTGACATAAAATGTGGGCAAGAGGGCTGGAGTTCTTTTAGGATCACATAATTATGCACAGTGAGGGCTGGAGGGTGGAGGTCTTGCCTAGATGTTGACATAAGTCAAAAGGGAATCACTGAGTCCAGACACTGGAATGCAGGAAAGAAAGCCTGACTGTCTTACAGCCCACGATGATACTGCAAGTGTGACATTGCCCAGAGATAATAAAAGCAGCTCCTGGAGGATTATTGAGATGGGTCTCTATCTGGGGCCAGCCAGGAACAAGGAGTTAAGAAAGCCAGGCACTGCAATATCCTAGAGCAGTGGTTGTCAACCTTCCTAATGCCGTGACCCTTTCAGACACTTCCTCATGTTGTGGTGACCCCCCCCCCCCCACACACACACCATAACATTATTCTCGCTGCTACTTCATCACTGTTATTTTGCTACTGTTATGAATTGGGCAACCCGGGTGAAATGGTCATTCGACTCCCAAAGGGGTCACGACCCATATGTTGAGGGCCGCTGTCATAGCAATCCAGGCAGCCTAAGGTTCTTGTACTCTGGATTAAATACTTTTGCTGTGCCCCACATCTAAAGTCTATGGAAAGTTCCAACCTGAACATGAAAGGCTCAGCTGTCACTTGGGAGTGGGGTGGGGTGGGGTGGCCAGTAGAGTGGGGGCAGCAGAAGCAGCTATATGAGGAGGAGATACCTAAGGATTAGTGATGCAAAGTGATTTGCAGTCTCCCACCACAAAGCCACCTTGAAGGTTTACAGTTTTGGCTTGGTTTGGCGATACAGGATTCTATTACAGAGAACATATGGAAAGCTCTTTTATTCCTATTGTATAGACTTGCATGGGTATAAAAACAAATGGGGGAAACTCATATAGAACAAAAGAAAGAAGGCTGTAGCAGACTGCCACATGTTTCTCCCCTAGAAAGGCTGGTGGCTACGAATACTTCCCCTGTCATTTAGGAGCTGGCACTTACTGTGCCACCAGGGCTCCTTAGCACAGACCTTTAAAATCCACTGCCCGTGGTCCCACTAGGTCAGAGTAGAGCTGCTTCATAGGGGTTTCAAGGTTGTAAATCTCTATGGAAGCAGAATGCCACATCTTCAGGAGAGAGAGGCTGGGGACTTTCCAGCTATCAACCCAATGCCAAAGCCACCACAGCATCACAGCAACAATAGCAGAAACAATAAATTGTGATTGGTGTCAGGTGCCATCAAGTCAGTTCTGACACAAAATGACCCTGTGTACAACAGTTTAAAACACTGGTCCATCCTCACAATTGTGGTTATGCTTAAGCCCATTGTTTTAGCCACTGTGTCAATCTATGTTACTGAGGTTTTCCTCTTTTTCCCTGCCCTCTGTTTTACAAAGAACGACATCCCTTTCCAGAGACGGGTCTCTCCCAATAACAGGTTCACTGTACATTAGACAAAGTCTCACCATCCTTGAGTCTAAGGAACATTCTGGTTGTACTTCTTCCAAGATAGGTTTGTTCTTCTGGCAGTCCATGGCACTTTAAAATTATTATTTAAATCATTTTAATGGGGGCTTGTACAACTCTTATTACAATCCATATATACATCCATTGTGTCAAGTACTTTTGTACATTATTTGCCCTCATCTTTTTCAAAACATTTGCTCTCCACTTGAGCCCTTGGTACCAGCTCCTCATTTTTTAATACTCTTCACCAGCACCATAATTCAAATGCATCCATTGCTCTTTGACCTTCCCATATTCAAAGCAGTTCACATGCACAAGAGGTGATGCAGATGCCATGGCTTGGGTTAGGTGCACCTTTTCCTCAAAGTGGCACCCCCGCTCCTCAGAATTCTAGAGGTCTCGAGCAGCAGATTTACCGAATGCCATGTGTCCTTTGATTTCTTGACTGCTGATTTCATGATCCTTGATTGTGGGTCTATGCAACATGAAATCTTCAACACTTTCAATTGTCTGTTTATCAATTACCAATTGTCTTTTTCTGCTTATCACAATGTTAGCTATGTGTCCAATTGTGGGTTTCTTTTTTCAATTTCCTTTACATTTGGTTGCAATCCCTACTGAAGGCTGCAGTCATTGATCATCATCAGCAACTTCCTCAGGTCTTCTTCACTTTTCAGCAACAAGGTTGTGTCATCTGTATGTCTAAGGTTAATGAGTCTAAGGAACATTCTGGTTCCTCTGAGATCCTGATGCCACATTCCCCTTCATATGGTCCAGCTTCCCAGATTATTTGTTCAGCAAACAGACTAAACATGTGTGCTAAAAGAATACAACCCTCACACACACTTTTCTTGAATTTTAAACCTTTCAGCATTCCCTGCTATTCAACTAAATGCCTCTATATGTGCACATTAAGTGTTCTAGAATTCTCGTTCTTATTAATATTATTCACAGTTTGAGCCACACAGCTGAAAGCCTTTGCAGTCAATAAAACAAAATACAAAAATCTTTTTAGTATTTGCTTTCAGTCCAGATCCATCTGACATCAGTCGTGATATCCCTGGTTTCACATCTTCTGAATCCAGCCTGAGTTTCTGGCAGCTCCTTGATGATGTGCTGCTGCAACTAGTGTGGAATGGTCTTCAGTAAAATTTTGCATTCGTGTGATATTAATAATATTGTGTAATTATTTTCAGTCCGTTGGGTACCCATTTTTGGAATGGGTAAAAATATGGATCTGTTCCAGTTGATTGGCCAAATTTCTTATAGATGAGTTAGTGCATACTTAGGTTTTTGAAATTTTTCTTTTGTTATGCCATCAATTTCTGGAGACTTTAATTTCAGTGTGTCCAGTGTAGCTTGGACTTCTTTCTTTAATACTAATAGGTCTTGATCATATGTTCCCTCTTGAAATGATTGAATGTCAACTCATCCTTTCGATACAATGACTGTGTTCGTTCCATCTTCCTTTGATGTTTTCTGCATCATTCAATACTGTGTCCATAGAACCTTTCAATACTATAACTCAAGGCTTAAATTTTTTCTTCACTACTTCACATTGATATATACTGAGCTTGTATTTTTCAGTTTGCTAATTCCAGCTCTTAGCACAGTTCATTATAACACTTCATTTTGTCTTCTCAAGTTATCCTTTGAAATTTCTGCTAAGGTTTTTTTGGTTTTGTTTTTTCTGCTCAGGTTTTTAACCTCACCATTTCTTTCACTTGCCTTAGCTACTCTCTAATTAAGAGCAAGTTTCTGAATCTCATGACATCTATTTTTTTACTTTTCTGTGTTTTTAATGACCTCTGGGTTTGTTTGTTTTTTAAGTATAATGTTCTTGATAGCTCATCAGGCATTCTGTTATCAGTGTCCACTGAGTCAGATCTATTCTTGAGATTTTCTTGAAATTCAAGTGGGACATATTCAAGGTCATATTTTGGGTCTTGTAAACTTGTTTGAACTTTTTTCTTGAACTTTAGCTTGAACATGCATGGAAGCTATTAGTGATTTGTTCCACAGTAAGCCCCTGGCCTCTTTTGGATGTTGATATTGACATTCTCCATCAACTCATCACACAGATATAATCAAATTGATTTCTGTGTACTCCATCTGGTGAAAGCCTTGTGTATAGTCACCATTGATATTGTAGAAGAAAGTTCTTTGCAATGAAGGAGACATTGGCCTTGTAAAATTCTCTCATTCTATCTCAGTTTTATTTCTATCACCAAGACCATATTTCTCAACTACTAATCATAACAAACTATGAAGAACCTTGAAAAGAATGTAAATTCCACTCTTGTGCTCATGCAGAACTTGTACAAGAATCTAGAGGCAGTTGTGTGATGACAAAACAAGGGAATCCTGTGTGACTTATAATTAGGAAAGGTGGGTGACAGGGTTGTAATCTCTCACAGGTTTGTAACTTATTCAATCTGTATACTGAACATATCAACAGAGAAGCAGGATTATATGAAGAAGAATGTGGCCAGAGGATTGAACATTAACAACCTGTGATATGCAGATGACACAACCTTGCTTGCTGAAAGTGAGGAGGACTTGAAGCACTTGCTCATGAAGATCAAGGATGATAGCCTTCTGTATCGATTACAATTCAATGTAAAGGAGACCAAAAAATCTCACAATTGGAACATTCAGTAGCATCTTGATAAAAGGAGAAAAGGTTGAAGCGGTCAAGGATTTTGTCTTGCTTGGATTCACCATCAGTGCTCCTGGAAGCAGCAGTCAAGAGATCAAAAGACAGCTTGCATTGGGTACATCTGCTGCACAAGACCGCTTCAGAGTATTGAAGAGCAAGGATAGTATTCAAGTCCTGCTTTTTGCAATTGCATGATATGCTTGTGAAAGTTGGATATTGACTAAGAAAGACCTTAGAAGAAGCAATTCATTGTAGTCTTTGTGCTGCAGAAGAATGCTGAAAGTATCATGGCTAAAAGGACTGACAAACTGATCTGTCTGGGAAGAAGGAGGAGCAGAGTGCTCCTTAGAGGCCAGGATGGCAAGAGGTGGTCTCATGCACTTTAAGCATTTTGTCAGA
Source organism: Tenrec ecaudatus (assembly GCF_050624435.1). Classification (NCBI taxonomy): domain Eukaryota; kingdom Metazoa; phylum Chordata; class Mammalia; order Afrosoricida; family Tenrecidae; genus Tenrec; species Tenrec ecaudatus. The sequence continues at coordinate 59,279,975 of NC_134532.1, read as the reverse complement.
GGAGACCAGTTCCTCGAGAAGGACATCACGTTTTGTAAAGAGGGGAGCCATCCAAAAGAGGAAGGTCCTCAGGGAGATGGCTTGGCACCATGGCTGCAATAGCGAACTCAAGCAATCGTGAGGATGCGGCAGGAACAGTCAGTGTTTCCTTCTGTTGGGCACCGGGTCTCTCTGAGTGAGAACCAACTCAATGATACCTGCACCAGCAATACTGGTTTCCAGCTCTTTTGTTCCAAACACTAATAATTATCCATGCATCTTGATTCCATCCTTGATCATTTTCCGACTAAAGAAGCTGAAATAACTCTTCAGCTTCTTCATTACTAGTTTTAATGGTTGGTGCATAAATTAAAAAATTGTATTAACTATATTTAGACATTGAGATATTACCCAGTCACAACTAAGTATTGTACTTCAAGACAGATCTCAGAATGCCCTTTCTGATGATGAATGTGATATCATTTCTTTGTCATTCCCAGCATGGTACTCATATAATTATCTAATGCAAACTGGCCAACAGCAGTTCATTTCAGCCACTATTTCCGAGGAAATCGATTTTTACTCATTCCATTTAATTTTTTTTTTCACATTTTTACATATCCTCTATTTTATATTCATGGAAGTGTATTATAAACATTTTTCTGCATCGAGAATTTTTACTCTATAGTATATAGGACAGTGTTTTCAAACATCCTTTCTTTTCTTAACAATTTTAAAATTGTGGATTAGATCATCAGTTTTCTATGAGCAGTTTAAACTACTTATCGCTCCCACATCCAGAGCTTACTTTATCCCCTCCTTCAATTTATCTTCTTCTTAAGGGTTGCTATCTTCCCTCTCATCCAAATTAGTACCTATCAACCTTTTAGCTAATTGTCCAATCCTCCCTCACTTGCCCTTCCCCCTTAGTAACGTCTAAAATCTCTTCCCTTTGGTATAAAAATCTTTATCTTTGGTTTTTCTAATACAATATTTGTCCTTTGATTGATTGATTTCACTTCTCTAGGCAAATCCATGCCATTAGGTGCTTTATCATTTCATCATTGTATTTTCAGCAATGAAGAGAATGCCACTGTGTGTATGTAACAAAATTTTTTATCTGTTCTGCCCTTGACGGGCATGTCACTTCTTTTGGTCTTCTTCCACTTGTGAGCAGTGCGGTGATCAACATGGGTGTGCACGTGCATTTCATGCTCCAACCATCAAGAATTGCTTAGAGTTGTTTCTTCTCAGGTTGAATCATGTCTCATCAGCAAATGAAGGTGCTGAGAATTTTACTTGAGAAGGTAATTCTTGCACAGTCTTATTTTAGGTGCCTTTCAACTTTATGGGCCCACTTCCAACACCATATCTGACAATATCCCAATGCTACTATAACAGTTTTCAGTATATTTGAAAATATTCTCCTATTCATAAGATTTTTCAGTGTCTAATCTCTCATAAGTGTATAGTCTATTCCTTTCCTGTGGTCTGTTCTCAATCTGGAAGCTTTGTTGAAACATGCTTACCTGGGGCAACCCTGTGAGTATTTGAAATACCGTTAACATAGCTTCCAGCATCACAGCAACAAACAAGCCACCACAGTACGACAAAATTACAGACATGCAGATATAAAGACCAAAGGGGAAAATTAGTATAGAGCAAAACGAAGGACTTAATTATAAAGAACAGAGAGAATGTAATTAGGAAAATCCTAGAAGAATTACCATGAGATCCAAAGGCTAGATGGAAAGGTCTTGAGAGCCAAAGGCAGGGAGAAGGATGATTCCGCCCCCGCCCCCCCAAGTGTTATTTAGAGAGGTTGAGTGTTCAAGGATAGAAAGGAGGAAGCAAAAGATGCTGTTAGGAAAACTGCCTGGAAGTGAGGGATCAGCTACTGGGGCCCACAGACACCAAGACAGTGCATACAGTGGTTATAGAGAGGCTTTCAGAGCTCAGTGAGTAAGAGGGCTCTGACATCCTTAAAAAGACAGTTCCAGCGAATTTAATCAGGATGAGTTTCTTAAAATTTGTTTTACTTTCATTATGTAAGTGTATTGTGAAAAAATAAAATTTATACCAAGTGTATACTTGCCCGTATAATTTGCACAATTATGCTTACAGATAGATTTTTCTAAGCAGTTTGAATATCCTTTAATAAGACATTTCAATAGATTTAATAACCTTGATTAAACTATAAAATTATGCATCTTCTGTTCATCTGCAATTGATAGACATGAAGAAAGATGGAAATTACTAGCCTATCTCTAATCAAAACCTTACATTAGCTTTTTTATAAATCATTTCATTGGACTTCTTACATATATTCTAACAGTCCATACATCTATTATATTAAGTAGATATGTACAAATATTGACATGAACAATTTCAAAACAACTTTCTTCTTGAGCCCTTTGATATCAGTCCCTCTTTTTTCCCTCCCTCCCTCACCCTGCCACTCTTGGAAACCCTTAATATATTATGTATTGTCATTTATACATATCTTATACTGCCCCTTCTATCCCTTCACCTACAATCCTGGTATTCATACCCCTCAAGGGATTATTTCACCATCATTGCTATCAGTTTCCTTCCTCCCTTATTCCCCTGCCCTCCTGAAGTCATTACTCTCGGTACTGTTTCTGAGGGGTTTGTCTATCCTGAATTCTGTAAATTGAAAGCTCTAGTCTATACTGATGTATGTATACCAGACTAGCTGGATTTGTGAGGTATGATTGAGATCACAATAATGGGAAGAGGAAGTATTAAGGACCTAGAGAGTTGTTAGGTTTTTCATGGGAGCTATACTGCTCCCTGGATGTATCATCTCTTCTGTGTGGCCTCTCTCTGTTGGAATGTCTAATTATGCCCAGATGAGCCTGGGTGTCTACCTCTACCCCTCTCCTTTACCTCAATGAGGTTGTTTGTTTGTTTGTTTTTAAACTTCAGATGCTTGTTCCCACTGACACTTCATGACCACTCAGGCTGGTGTGTTTCTTCCATGTGGGCTTTGTTGATTCCTTGCTAGATGGTCACTTGTTTTTCTAGAAATATTTCTACTGCAACTCATGAGGTTTTTAGTAGCTACCCTTTTGGAAATGAACAGCCAATTTCTTCTTCATAATTGGGTCTTAGTCTGGAAACCCCACTGAAGCCTGTTCACCTTGAGTGACCCTACTGCTATTTAAAATACCACTGGCATTGCTTCCAGCATCACAGCAACATAAAAGTCAACAGAGTGCTAGGAACAGAAGGATGAATGGTGGCGTGAAAGCAGTGACCAAAAAAACAAAGGAGGCACTTAACTGGGCAAATTAGCTGCAAAAGACCTCCTTCAAATGCTGAAGACCAAGAATGTCACTTTGAGTCTAACGTGCATTTGACCCAATCCATGGCATTTTCCATCACCTCATATGCATGTAAAAGTTGCACACTGAATAAGGAAGACAACAGAAGTACCGACAGCATGCTCTTTAGGCACGATGATGGCGGCACTTCACCTCACATACTTTGGACACGTAACCAGGAGAGACTAATCCTGGAAAAGGACATCATGCTTGGTAAGTCGGTCAATGAGAAAGAGACACAACCTCAAGAAGATGGAGCGGCAGGGTTGCAACAATGGGCTCTAACAAAGCAAAGGTGTGAGCATGGCACAGCCCCAGGCAAGGGGTCCTTCGATGACTCAGGGACGTATCAAACGCAGCAGCAGCAGCAGCAATAATACTTGACAACCTGGGAAGACTTTTTGTGGTTGTTAGAGGTGGAGTCATTCACTTAAGCCAAGCACAGTAGTTCACTCTAGTGGTTCTACCACAGACCCGGCCCTAAAAATGGGATAAAAGCACAACTCACAGCAGAATCACCTCACAAATGTAGAAATAGCTCTAAAGACTTGTTCTAATCAGAAGTATCACAATAATTGACGTCAGGTATTATTTATTTCTTTATTTTGAAGAGTGAGAGTTGTATCACTTCATACCATGATCCTTGGAGCCTGCCGAATAGATGGGAAAAAATTTGGAAATCATCTCGTCCGACTTGTCTTCTCTAGGTTTTAGAAATCCATGACAGATTAGGGCAAAGAATGTACAGATGTGCTTTATACAATTGATGTATGTATATGCATGGATTGTGATAAGAGTTGTATGAACCCCTAATAAAATGTTAAAAAAAGAAATCCATGACAGATACTACGGTGTGCTTCTCTCTATTTCCCAGACTCCTTTGTAATACACCAAAGAACACATCGTTGAACTCTGGCCAATACAACTTTGGAGGTAATGGTATCAGTTACTTCCACTGTCTTGGCTAGAACAAGACCAGTCCCACTGAATCACATACACCCACTTGTGCTAATCACTAGCGTTTGTAATTGTGTATCTTGCAGCAGCTAGCATCAATTAAACTTAAAGTTCCTTTTAAATGAGCTAGCAACTCAAAGAGTTGTCGCTCACACCGAGAAAGGCCTGGGAGCTATCGTCGTTACCCACAGATCCAAAGGATTGAAAAATGCCGTGTATTGTTACAACAAAGCAGGACTTACTCTCAAAACAAGTGCTTATGGGAACATTCTTTTTAGAGAAACATAAAAATATATATATTTTTAGAGCTATAACTTCAACCCCCAAACTAGGCAGAAAGCAGCCATAGTCTTAAAACAACTCAGTGTGGGTGACAAAGAAAGGAGGTTAAGTTCCTTGAAGATAGATACGTGTTAACTTGAGTGAGTGGAAAGGCAATATGCGGTTAGGAGACGGGTTAAAAAAAAAAAGAAGAAAAAGATGAGGCAAGGGAAGACTGTAGGAGGTTTGAGTTAACAGCAACTGAAATAAATACTTTATATATACAATCTTACAATAATTGTGATCTAGGAGTAGATGTGTGAATAGGCTAAACAGGTGTGGGATGGAGAGTGGGAAGATGTCCGTGAATACATCAGTTTGACAGAGGATATTTGTGTATGTGTATTTACTACCGTAAATATATCCATGAGTGCAGTAGAAGATTCAGGGGGAAGAGTTATTAAAATGACATAACCAAGCACCTTGAGGGAATGAGTTGCCTGGTCTGGGAGAGTAGGACCATAGTATGGGGGAGACATCATAGTTAATTAGCATATAAAAACTTAATTAAATAACCCAGGCCACAGTTTAGTAGTGTTGACTTGGGCCCTTGAGTTCCATTTATCTACTGCAGTCCTAACAATCTTATAAATCGGGTTTGTTATCTCACAGAAGTCAGATTTAGAAGTAAGAGCACACCATAGCATTCTGATGTGGCGATATGAGAAAAAATTTTAAAGGCAAAATACTTGAACCAAAATCAGAGAGGGGTGCCCCTTTTTAAGGAAAGATTCAGCCCCACTGTTCCTTAGAGACCTGAAGACATCCTTTCCAGAAGCTCAGCCCATGATCGCTGCTAATAAAGATAACTTGATGTCCTCAATGAGTCTTTGAAAGTTTTTAAAAATTGCACAAGATTTAAGGGAGCTCTTTAAATGGTTATCCAAAATACTCTCACTGTTTAAAGACATATACCTCGTCATTTGAAGCACTCATGCATGAGGACCACCGTCGTTCACTAGGGTGGCAAATAATGATGCTCCGACTGTGACATGCACAGGTTACAGAGAATGGGTAGTCCCTCCAACACTGATTAGAATGCACAGAGCCCGCATGAAGCAAACCAGGTTTCCATAAAAGCAGAATCCAAACTCCACCTCAGGAAGGACTTTAGTAATCACACAGTCCAACCGCTTGACACCACCATTTATCATTGGCCTATATTGATTGCACTGTAAGGGGGAAACGACATAGGGCCTGTGATCCTGCTTTAGGGAGCTCCGGTTTAACCACAGATTCCACAATTCTCCCTTGGGCACACTCAGAAAGTCTCCACACTTTCCAGAACCACCCAGTGGATCCACAGGCCCGAAGCGCTTACCTGTAGAAAGCAGTATCCGACTGGCGCATGCTCCGCAAGGGTGACGTTGTACACCTGCTTCTGGAAAATGGGCTCATTGTCATTCACATCATCCACAGTGATGCTCACTAGGCAGGTGGCAGTGAGCGGGGGCTCTCCGAGGTCCTGAGCCACAACTTTCAGCTCTACCCTCTCCTGGACTTCCCTGTCTAGAGTCCGCAGAGTGCTGATAACACCACTCTCGGGATCAATGGTGAAGTATGGCCCGCACCCCACGGAGGGCGACAGACTCCCTGGAGAGCAGCGAGTTAGAGGCTGGACCAACGCATAGTGAAGCTGGGCGCTGTCTGTGCCGGGCTCATCTGCATCTGAAGCGCTGACCCACAGGACCACGGTGCCAGGGGCTGCGGCCTCAGAAACGGAGGCTCCATAGTGCTCCTGGCTGCACAGTGGCGGCTGGTCGTTGAGGTCAGCCACCCGGAGCAGCAGTATCTCCTCAGTGCTCAACGGTGGGGACCCTGTGTCCATGGCCACCAATCGCAACTCATAGAGGTCGCGCTTCTCCCTGTCTAGGTGCTCCTGGACATAAAGAAAAAATACCCCAGGGGGACCTCCAGGACGTAGCGCAAAGGCTCCCTCCCCACCCTCCAAGGACAGAGAGATGTCACCTCCTCCAAGGCCCACATTAACTTCCCCAGCGGCCTCTTCTCCATTCTCTTGAACCCCATCTGCGTCGGACACTGAAACTCTAGCCACGTAGTCACCAGGCCTGGCGCCTTCAGAGACGCGGGCGGCGCCGTCTTCGGTGAGGAACAGCAGGTGAATGGCAGGTCGGTTGTCATTCACGTCCAGCACAACAATGGACACGCGCACGGTGGCCACCTCGGGCTCCGCTCCTCCATCTCGGGCCTCGATCACTAGCTGGTGCCAGGCCTGCGCCTCGCGGTCCAGCGGCCTCCGCACTCTCACCGCCCCGCTGAGCTCCTCCACTTCGAAAAAGGCTGCGTCGCCCAGGGGCTCACCGCCGGGCCCGGGCGCTTGGCGCGCGTGGAGGCGGTAGCGCACTTGGCCGTTGGGCCCCAGGTCCGGGTCGGTGGCGCGCACGTGGCAGACCTCGGCGCCGGGCGGGGCGTCCTCGCGCACAGCGGCACGGTACTCGGCTTGCTCGAAAACCGGCGGGTTGTCGTTTTCGTCCAGCACGTGCAGCTCCACCCGCAGCCGGCCGGTGAGCGGAGGGTGGCCGCCGTCCCATGCCTCGATCTGCAGCTTGTGCGCTGCAGCTGCCTCTCTGTCCAGGCGCCGCAGCAGCACCAGGTCCAAGGGCTCCAGGGGCGACGAGGAGCCCAACCGAGGAAGCAGCGATGGCCCTGCGATCCCGTAGCGAAGCTGAAAGTATGGGCCTGCGGGGTCCCCAGGAAAGTCAGACAGCTGCCTCAGGGTGTAACCCTGGGTACTGAACGAGCCGGCGTCTGGGTCGTGCGCGCCTGGCAGGCGAAAGGCAGTCCCAGGCGGGCTCCGCTCGGAGACGTCCAGCTGCAGGGAGTCCCGGGGGAAACGGGGAGAGTGATCGTTCACGTCGTTGACGCGGATCTCCACCTGCACCACGGCGCCCAGCAGCGTGGCGGCCACGAAGCCGTAGTGGTCCCGCTCCTCGCGGTCCAGGCACCTGGCAGTACGGATGATGCCGGTGTCCGGGTGCACGTGGAAGGCGTCCAGCAGCGGGGAGTCCTCAGAGTCCTCAGACAAGAAGAAGCCGCCCCCCTCCTGTTGCTGCTCCAGGGGCAGCCCTGCGCGGATGTCGCCAACCAGCGTGTCTGGAGGCAGCCCCTCATCCACAGAGAGACTCAGGTTGAACACCTGAGCAGATGCGCAGGAGGCTGCCCACAGCCACGCGTGCACCAAGAGCCGGAGCAGGGGGGACTGCGCCCGGGTGCCGCCGCCACTGCCGCCCGGCAGCCTGCCCGGCGACCTTCTCCTCCGCGGGAGCCGGAGGCGCTTCCCCGAGGCAGCCCCGCGCGGCTGCCGCCCTTCATCCATCCTCTGCCCAGAAGCGCTCATTCCCACACCAGCTCCCGGTAAATGACAGCTTGTAACCGAGCGGCGCAACAATCCAGGACCCTCTTCAGTGTCTGAGCCAAAGAAGAAAGACTCTGTGTGGCAAACAACCCGTGGCACCCAGGGGTCCCCGAGGTTACATCTGCAGCTGCCGGGAAGGTCCTCGCCTGCAGCTCACGCCGCGAGGGGAGCGGGCACCGCCGGCGCCGCAACAGCCACCTATTCAGCCCCTGGACTTCTTTCAACCGGCCTCATCTCCGTTTCTCTCTCCTTTTATTCCTGGTACATCTTGTTCCTGGTTCTGAGAGACTGGCGGCTTCCTGCTGGCAAAGTCAGGTGCATTATGATTATGCTGTTGTTGCCCCCCAGGAGGAGATGATTTAAAGCGCGCCCGCCCGCCGAGAGGGGACTGGAGTCCGGCTCCAGCAGGGCTGGGGTGCGGGCAGGCGGCGGAGAGCGGTGGGACCTCGCCCCCGGGGAGGGGAGCGGCGGCTCCGGCTGAGTCTCCGTCTGCGGCTCCCAGGGCAAGTGTTCCCCGCGGCGTCTCGCGGCGCCAGGACCACGCGGCTCCTTGCCACCCGCTCCCGCCGCCTCCCCTCCCCGCGCCGAGTGACGCGGCGCACACGAGGGCAAACTCCAGCCTACGCGCCACGGCTCGGCAGCGGGACGCTTTCCAGCTCAGGCTGGGACGCGGGTGCCGGGAGCCCCCAGAGGAAAGGGGCGGGAGGGGCGGGCCGTGGGGCGCGCGGAGCCGCACAGCCCTGCTCCTGCCCAGGCTGGGAGCGCCGGGGGTGGCTGGGGCGGAGCGGGGAGGGGAGGGGGAGGAAGCAGTCTCTCCACGCCCTCCTTCCTCCGTCCCCGGACTGCCCTTGCGACTGGCCGATACTTGGCTCCGGCTGAGCGCCGAGGGAAGGGGCTATAATCACTTTGGGGAGCCAAACTTGTGTTCTCCATTTGCCGAGAGAGACTCGTCCCCAGCGGGAGGACAGATGGCGTCAAAGGCCGACTGCATTGGGGCCGGGATGACAGCAGAGTGGAAGACAGAACTTGGCAAAACCTTCTTTCCGAAACCCGGGCAATCTGAGACACACGTGGTGCAAACCATGCTTTACTATGACGCGACGCGCGAGTGTCCGGTCACTCCCCTCTGCAACCGGGAATGGCGACCACAGATTGGGCTTGCAAACCTTTTTTAAGCATTCAGCGGCATCCCAGCACTCTCTGGATGTTTTATGATGCTGACTTATGGGTACAAAGACTGGGTGGCTGAGGGGTGGGGGTGGGGGCCAGACTACCTTCCGGAGCTCCATCACAGCTTCAAAACAGGGAAGTTTGAGAGCAATACTCTTAATGTAGGCACTTTCCAAACCAGTGTATCTCAGTCCACATAAAACGCCAGGAAATGCCTGAGACGCAGGTTTCCCTTCAGTTATCCATAGCAATCTGTTGATATTGACAATCGTCTCTAATAAAGAATATCTGCCTACTGAAGAGTGACTGGCTATATTTAGCAAATGTTTTCTGCAATTTTGCATTTAGGGCTAGAGGGGAGGATTAATTTCCCAGCTACTGTTCCTGGCCTACTGGGAGCACCCAAAGCCCTGTATAGCGCTTCCATGCAGCAAAGCTGTCAGACCTTTTCTAATATATGATGGGTGTGTGTGTAATTGCTGATCCACAGTTAACTCACCTATACCTCTGACAAAATATTAATAAAAGCATTTATAGCAGACATAGTGCATGTAGATAGACATTATTAAAATCAGTCTAGCTTCTGTTCACTAAAAAATTTATCATCAAGGAAATTGGCTCTAAATCTTGAGATTTCTAACACTTTAACTGCTCTAAACTCACCCTAACTAACCCCACTCCTTCTGCCCCCCCACGCCCCACCTTGTTCCCTTCATAAATAAATCTCAATCAAGTGCCCAGATTGGTATGTGTAATGCTAAGTCAAATCATGCTATACCTCGTGACCCCTATCTTCCACCCCCATTCCGGCTCCAGCTTAGAACCTGTGTGAGGTAGTTAATTTATTGTGCCAACCTGGCCGATAAACACATGTGGGGTTAATTGAAGGGTGGCGAGATAAATGGCTCAGTTAGTCTCACCTTTCTAGTTCTCAGGTCTCTTGCTTTTTGCAGATGCACTCTGCTTCAGCTTGCAAGGCTGACTTCCTGCAAGACATCCCCAAGGAGAAGCCACATGGACCTACCCCATGCAGCCCTGGGTGCTGGAGCAGCCTTGGGGAGACCCCTGCCAATGCTGAGATGCTTACACTGACTCGGCTTTCCTCCTGTGGTCGGCATCATTGCGTGTGTTCTGTGAGATGGAGGAGGACTTTGTGGATTGGTGTTGGACATAAGGGTTAATGTTGGACTTGTAGGCTTAGACAGTACTGGGAGGGATGCTTTCTTGATGTACACTTAACCTTTCTATAAAACTCTCTCTTTTGATAGCCGGGCACCATCAGCCTTCTTCACCACATTTGCTTATGCACCCATTTGTCTTCAGCGATCCTATCATGGAGGTGTGCAGCCAATGATATGATTTTTTGTTCTTTGATGCCTGACAACTGATCCCTTTGGGACCACTCGATCACACAGGCTGGTGTGTTCTTCCATGTGGACTTTGTTGCTTCTGAGCTAGATGGCCGCTTGTTTATCTTCAAGCCTTTAAGACCCCAGTCACTATCTCTTTTGATAGCCGGGCACCATCAGCTTTCTTCACCACATTTACTTGTTCACCCACTTTGGCTTCAGCAGTTGTGTCGGGAGAGTGAGCATCATAGAGTTCCAATTTAATAAAAGAAAGTATTCATGCATTGAGGGAGTGCTTGAGTAGAGGCCCAAGGTCCTTCCGCCACCTTAATACTTAACCTATAAATATAGACACATAGATCTATTTCCCCATCCTCCTATATATATTTGCATGTACATGTCTTTGTCTAGACCTCCATAAATGCCCTTTGACTCCTAGCTCTTTCCTCCATCTCCCTTGACTTTCCTCCTGCCCTACTACCATGCTTCGTCACCACCTGGGCTAGAGTATACCTCTTCTCTACGCAGCCTTACCCTTGATCATTCCCCACCAGGCCTGCCACTCCCCCCTCTCTACCATTTTGGGTCCCATGTTGTTCCCTTGTCCCTGTGTTTGTTAACACCACTTCGTTACCCCCCCACCCCCCCACCCCAAGTCCCCCCGGAACTGTCGGTCCCGTTGTTTTTCCTCCAGATAGTTCATCCAGCCTGTCCTATTCAGACAGACCTGTGGAGACACTAACATGCACGAAAACAAGACAGAGGAAAACAAAGCAACAGTATACAACCAGACAACAAAACAACAAAAACAAACCACTGACAAAGAACAAAACAAAACACTCCACAAAAGAAAAGCTTGTAGTTAGTTCAGGGATCGTTTGCTGGCCCTTAGGAGCGTTTTCCAGTCCAGTCTGTTGGGGCATCACGCCCTGGCCCCAAAGTCCACTTTCAGCATTCCCTGGGGACCTTGCCACTCCATTCCCTTGCTGTTCTGCTGCACACCCCCAGTGCTTTGCCTCGGTGTGGTGGGATCAGGTCAGGTGCAATTCCCACACTGTGCCTCCGGTGCAGTCCCCTGTATCGCCCTTAGTCACTGAGTGGCATCATTTCTCATAGTGGGGCCAGCCATGTTGTTCTCTCTGTGGACTGGCTGCTCTACTCAGGAACATCATCCTCATGGCCTGGTGGGCCAGGCTGTGCTCCACTCTCTCCTCCTGCCCCTTCATCTGCTCCCGTGTGCTCTGATCAGATATGTCCATCTCCCGGAGCTGCAGAGTCAATGTTGTCCTTTAGAACAAGTTCTTTTCAGGGGAGGGGCAGGAATCCACTTAATTTATGGTACTGGGGCCAGTCTCCTAGACCTCTCCACTGGTTCCCTACTCCATGCCGGGATATTGCATTCATACCTTGCGGCACTGGGTTGAAGTCTGGTCCCACTTTCCCTGTGGAGATATAAACAATACCCTCCCCTTGGGTGGATTAGTGCCCCATGCCCCCACTCCCCTTTTTTTCCTTATATTCATCCCTTTGTTTTCCTTTCCCCCCATCCTCCACCATTGTCTACCATGTGCATCCCAGGTTTTGGTCTGGTCTCTGCCCTACTACACAGTCTGCAGTAGGTTTTTCCCCTATGCCACTTTTGCTTTTTTTTAAATTTTTTAATTCTTACCTCAGTGGGCTCATGTTGTACTTGTCCTTTTGTGCCTGACTTACCTCGCTTAGCATGTGGGGTCTTAAAGGCTTGAAGGTGAACAAGTGGCCATCTAGCTCAGAAGCAAAAAAGCCCACATGGAAGAAGCACACCAGCCAGTGCGATCACGAGGTGCCAAAGGGACGAGGTATAAGGCATCATGTAAAAAAAAAAAAAGATATGTGTGTGTATATGTATATATATGTGTGTATGTATATATATATATATATATATATATATATATATATATACACCATATTGAATGAGGGGGGAAGTGAGACCCAAGGCCCAAGTGTCGGCCAATGGAGATCCCCTCATAGAGGTGTTTAGGAGAGGAGATGGGTCAATCAGTGTGCAAGGTAGTACCGATGAAGAACACAGCTTTCCCCCAGATCCTGGAAGCTTCCTCCCCACAGCTACCATGATCTGAATTCTACCTTGCAGGGTTGGATAGGGCAGAGGCTGTACACTGGTACATAAGAGGGCTGGAGGCACAGGGAATCCAGGGTGGATGATACCTTCAGGACCAAGGGTGTGAAGGGCGATGCTGGGAGAGTGGAGGGTGAGTGGGTTGGAAAGGGGGAATTGATTACAAGGATCCACATGTGACCTCCTCCCTGGGAGAGGGACAGCAGAGAAGGGGGGAAGGGAGACTCCGGATAGGTCAATATATGACAAAATAACGATGTATAAATTACCAAGGGCACATGAGGGAGGGGGGAGCGGGGAGGGAGGGGAAAAAAAAGAGGACCTGATGCAAGGGGCTTAAGTGGAGAGCAAATGCTTTGAGAATGATTGGGGCGGGGAATGTATGGATGTACTTTATACAATTGATGTATGTATATGTATGGATTGTGATAAGAATTGTATGAGCCCCTAATAAAATGTAAAAAATAATTTTAAAAAAACTCTCTCTTATACATGAGTTTCTGTGGATTTGTTTCTCTAAAGTACCCAGACTAACACACTGTGGATGTGTTTTCATTACATTTGGAATTCGGAACTCTTTTAGGGAGTGCAAGACTCTGGCTTTCTCACCTTTCTGATCTCATCACATACCATCCAGTCACACTGTCTTCTTTCTGTTCTTGGTACCTTTGAATTGTTAGAAAGCTCTGTCACTGGAGCATCCTTCTTCTGCTTTGTTAAGATCTGCCTGGCTCTTCCTCTTTCACATCTCAACTCAAATACCAACTACATAGGGAGACCTTTTAAAGTGCTACCTAACATAGCATTTCCACCACAAACCCTATATTAAATTTTATTCACAACACTGTAAACTCAAACTCACCACCATCGAGTTGGTTTCGATTCATAGAGACCCTATAGGACAAGATAGAACTGCCCGGGTGGCTTCCTGAGACTGTAACTCTTTACAGAGAAGAAAGCACCATTCGGGTTCATGGTTTCTAACCGCTGACCTTGATGTTCAAGTTCAACGCCTAGTCCACTATGTGCTCCCTTTTCACAACACTTATCCATACTGAAATGAGATTTTTTTAATTCCTGTATTAGATTATTGTGAGATCAGACCTCCTCATGCACTTTAAGCAATGTTGTATACCCATGGGACAGCATTATCTCACCAAGAAGGAGCCCTTGAGACACAGTGGTTTTGCCCTCAACTTCTCAGCGAAGGTTGTGGTTCCAAAGACCAGCTGGTCCCTATCCCTAGGAGCGAGATGTGGCAGTTTCCTCCTGGGAAGATTACAATATTGGAAAACCTTTGGGGCGATTCTCTTCTGTAGTATAGGGTCACTGTGTAGGAATCAACTTGGCAGCCACAAATACTAAGCATGTATTGAAGGTCTGGACGGGTGCTGGTTGAATCAATGAGTCCATAAAAGGTGGGCTTGAAGCCATACTCAGAACGAATTCACCATAAGATAAATTAGTCGTGATGAATTTTATCCTTGCAGTCTTACTTATTTTAATCATTCCAAGGGAGCCCTGATGGCTTAGTGATTATTAGTATTTGTGGCTGCCAAGTTGATTCCTACCCACTAAGCATGTATTGAAGGTCTGGGTGGGTGTTGGTTGAATCAATGAGTCCATAAAAGGTGGGCTTGAAGCCATAACTCAAAACATTTTTCATTTCTCCAATAGTTTTTTTTTCTCTTAAGATCATCTTCTTGGGGGTTCTTACAGCTCTTATAACTATCCATACATGGATTGTATCACAGATATTTGTACATCTGTTGCCATCATTATTTTCTAGACATTTGCTTTCTATTTAGCCCTTGGTATCAGCTCTTTTTCCCCTCCCCGCCCCCACCTCATGACCCGTTGGTAAATTGTAAAATTTTTTCATGTTTTACACCCACCGCTGTCTCCTTTCCCCCTTGGTTCCTGGTGTTTATCCCCCTGGAGGAGGAAGTGTGGTTATGTGTCCATCAATTATTGCGAGGGGTTCCCCTTTCTTCCCATCCTTTCGCCACCTTCCTCCTACCCTTCTGGTATCACTACTCCCATTCCTGTGCCTGGATTCTGTGTGTGGTGAGCTCTTAAGTCTTACCTGTACCTGTGCCCATTAGTTTTTATGCTTCAGGTCTCTGGCCCACTTCACAATACTCATCCCAGGGCAGCATGCTAGAAATAAGGATTGTTTGGAGGAGCAAAAGAAGTCAGGACATTTTTTTAAAATATGCATAAAATCAGAGTCAACATCCAGCCAGAAAAAAATGTCAAGTCCAAATCTTTTGAAGCAAGAATTGTGGTGTAACTAACAAGAAGTCTAGCTTTGAAGCCAGGCAATCTTGGTTCTGCTTTATGGTTTGGGGGAAGCTTTTTAAATCTTGTTAAGGCCCATGTTAAGGTCTCTGGATAGAGCAAATGGTTTTGATCGAATAACGGGAAAGCAAACGAATTAAAGAGCATTCGGAATACTGACATCCAACACAGGACTTCTATAGAGAATGGATTCAAAGCAATAAATGCGGTGCAATAAATTCCTTGGGTAGTCCAAACAGCCTTCGATTGCTAGGCCAAAAGTTGGCAGTTTGAATTGCCACAGAGACTTCTTGGAAGACGGTCTGGTGGAAGTTGCAGTCCTGAAACCCGTAGGGGGCAGTTAATCTTTGCATATATGGAATTGTCACGAGTGGAAATGTACTTAGTAAGTTCAAGACCTCCTGCTAAGCCCCCGCTCTCAAACAGAGGCAGTAATCTCTAATTTACAGAGATATTCTAAGTCTTAACTGAGATCATGTATGTAAATTAACATAGAGAAGGTATCCACTAAATGTCATTTCTCTCACTGTCTCTCACTGTTAATGTGCTTAAATATTTTAGGGATGAGGTATTTGGGATTCTCGATAATACCAACTCCTCTGCCTAGTTTCCCTCGGGATGTATGAAGTGCCCACTCCCAGGAAGAGAAATTACCTTGCTCAGAAGGACCAGGCAGATCATCAATGGGACTGCTTTGGTTGATAACGTATGGGGAGTCCATCTTCAAAACAAAAATGGGGGCAGGGGAGGTGGGATAAGGGAGGGATAGTGAAGCAAGATGCTGGAGGGATGACAAGTATTAACATGGGTGTGAGAGAAAGAGGGGTCTTTCTGCTCACAGCTGAGCTAACATGCAACATCACAATAAACAGCGAAAGGATTGAGGTCAAGAATTTCGCTGTCGTTGGGACCAAAATCAACATCAAGAAATCAAACAGCCGTTCCCAAAGACCTCTTTAAAGTGCTAAAAAGTCAACATGGTTCTGGAAAAACTAAGATGAGCCTGATCCAAACCATTCCTCACATGTGTGTGAAAGTTGGGCAATGTGTTAATGTAGGTAGACTAGAGAAACAAATTCACAAACACACGTGTATAAAAAAGAGCTTGTATAAAACAAGAGCAATTGAATATTGAGAAAACGTCCCAGCCCAGTCCAGATCAAATCCATAAGTCCGCTATTAGCCCATATGTCCAACACCAATCTATAAAGTCCTCTTCAGACTAATGAAGCACATGCAATGACATCGAATGCAGGAAGATCACAGTCCAGTGGGTGGAAAGTCTTGTGGTTCCAGTGGCAGTGTAAGTGTCTCAATGCTCTCCACTTGGCTCCTTCAACTCCAAGGCTCTAACATAGCTCCATGCGTCTTGTCAGCTGCAATGTCTCCCAGGGAGTGGGCGTGTGTCCCACCTCCAGTGAGCTATTTCTCTCCTTAGCGCCACCAAATGAGGTTATCAAGCTGTGACCTGATTGACAGGCTAAACCCCACCCCTTCACTCTTACATCTCAAATTGACAACCGATTATGTAACTACCACAGGCAGTGAATCATGGTGTTGGTGTAATAGGATACTGTTGTTGATTTCATTTCTTATGATGGGCTGTGTAAATATATATACTATGTTTCTTTATTGGCCCTTAATCCACATATCACACAATTCAATGGTTCAATCATAGCCAGAAGAGTTGTACAATCATCACAATACATTTTAGAACACTTTCTCTTTTTTTTTCCCTTCATGGCTAAATCACTTTTAAAATGAGTGTCTAATCACCATCAGTTCTAATGCTCCTTCCCCTCTCCCACATACATTGTTTGCTTCCCTCACTCGTTCACCCGCCCTATCTCCCACCTCCAACCCCTACATCCCCTATAAACCCTTGCATCAGTTCTTATCTCTATGCATCTCATTATGTTTATTTTTTTTTAAATCCCACCATATTCCTTACCTGTCAACCTAAATAGTGGTTTGAGAGGCTTAAGAAGAGAGAGAAGGAGAAGTCTAATTGAAATGGACTTGGACCCTTTAGTGACAAGCAAATGTATCTCAAACGAACAAGAAGCATATAGTGTTGCTATAGAATATGAATGTGCCACGGACTTACAGAAAAATGCAAAGCAGTGGTGGAAGGAGTATAGCCAAAATACTCTCTAGAAATCAGGATGACAAGACTTTGTCATGATTTGGACGTGTTATCAGAAAGGACAGGTCCCTGGTGAAGCAGGGCATCGGAGAAAAGAGGAAGGTCCTTAGAGAGATGGCTGACACAGTGACTGCAGCAATGAGCTCAAACAGAGGAACAATTCATTTTCGAGAATGTGCAAGACCTGGGAGTGTTTGATTCCGTTGCACAAAGGATCACTAGTAATCAGAGTCTTCGGGGGCAACAACAACAACAGAGTTGCCTCCCATTTGAAAATTGTAGTAAGAATAACCCTGAACCAAAGACCCCTATCTAAAGTAATTCCTGACAACTTCCCCAAACTCTCCTTCTATCTCCTAACTTCCCTATCTCTTCCACAACTTTTGGTAATAAACACATGTCTCCCACTATCTCCATCAGGCTTCCACGGCCTTCAAAGATGAGTCAAACCTACTCAAATCCATACAGCCCCTAAGATTTGGCTTCTCTGCTGTGTGCCCCATCAGTCCATCGTACCTTTCCTAAATTTAGACGAATGGAGCCTAGCCAGCACTGTGTTTTCCCACTCCTTTCATCATCCTTCCCCACTTTTCTCTGAGCTCTTTCCTGTTTCTTTTTACATTGCATAAGATGGAAACCAAAACCACACCCCCTTTTCTAACAGGGCCGTGCATTCCCAGACCTAGGAGACTGACTGGCTTCTTAGATCAGAAAGGGAATCCAACAAGTTCTTAACAAGTGGATCGCGGAACAGGTGTGACACCCCATTTCAATGAAGAAAGCAACACGCTCTGGGTTGATAATTGTTCAGTGCAGAAGGTAATTTATCTGCGAACACTCAAAGCGTTCGTTATCATAGTCATGTATTTGTATAAGCAGCATGAAAGATATAGCTAGGGAAGGAAAAGATAAATAGCATTTAATCCTGCCCACTTTTTTCCTTAGCAGTAATTGCTTTGGGTTTAAAACAAAGGAAGCCAATCCATTTCCTGTGATAAACCAAAGTTCACAGAAATATATGTGTGTGTGTTATATGCACATAATATATGTTATAATAATTCCATGCAGGATAAAGCAAAGGAAATACCCAGGATCTCGCCAATCCCACAAATATTCAGTGAGAAAAACACCTGGATTGTCCCCAAGCCACAGCTGTTCCATTGGAAAATGCCTGGATCCTATTGAATCCCAGCAGTCAGGGAAAAGAGCCACATCTGGACCAATGGGTCTACTCAGTCTGACACGCACACATGAATTCTATTTGATCAGGGCACAGTTATTTTGGAAACAAAGAGATCCTGCTCAATCCAAGCGCAGTTCATGAGTAGCGCACAAAGATGGGAAAGTACTGGGTGCAGATCCTAACTGTGATAAAATTCCTGGAATCGACAGACGGTTGGTAAGAAAACTTTGATTACCTCTGCCTGGCTTTCACTGGATTGGGGTGTCCCCACCCTGGTTTTTTAGAACCAGCGGTGTATCTGTGCAATGAGAAATGCAGGATGGAGTCCAGACTACAACCTTGTTTTCTCTGATGATCTCAGAGGCACAGTAGTATAATCACCGTGGGAATGTCCCAGGCCTTCCAGTTTCTCATCATATGGGAACAGGAGGAAGGGGGGGCACTATTATCTCTGTCACCACAGTTTACATTTTCTATCTGTAAGGGAAAAAAGAGTGCAGTTTCTTTGATGGCTTTTATTGTTTTAGAAATCCATGACAGAATTGCCCTGCCTATGTATGAGTCACAATTGACTTGATGGCAGTGAGTGAGTCCTGTAACTAGCTTGACAAGTAGGTACTATATACTTTGAATCATTAGATTGGAGATACTGACCTACCATAAGGACTGAAGGGGCTTCTTCATGTTGTTAGGCAGCAGAGGCGATTCTTACTCATGAGGACCCCACTGCTTCATAGGGTTTCAAGGCTCTGACCATTCTGAAGCCAATTGCCAAGCTACCTTCCAAAGGGTCTCTGGGTGAGTTGGAATTGCCAATCTTTCAACTAGTAGTTGAGAACTTAATTATTATGACCCCTCCCCCAGATACTAGAGTTTGGGGTTTAATCATTTTTAAGAAGTTATCAGGGTTGAGGATGGGGTAAAACTGAGGCCCAAACTAATCCTGAAGAGGAAA
Organism: Tenrec ecaudatus; assembly: GCF_050624435.1. Taxonomy (NCBI): domain Eukaryota; kingdom Metazoa; phylum Chordata; class Mammalia; order Afrosoricida; family Tenrecidae; genus Tenrec; species Tenrec ecaudatus. The sequence continues at coordinate 59,260,772 of NC_134532.1, read as the reverse complement.
AAAAATGTATTGGGATAAGTCATACACTTCCAATTGAGAGCTTTAGAATCCATGGGCCTGGGAACTGTGATCGCCATCCCAGGGGAGTTGGTGGCAGGGATAGGGTCATGAATCCAAGTTGTTCCTCACCCTTCCTGTGTGAGCATACCAACTCCTTATTTCAAATAACTATTTGTATCCAGTGCAAAAGAAAAGAAGACATCGCAATGAAATCCCAGGAGCGCTTGGTTTACTTAGCAAGATGCATTCAGTTAAAGAATCATAGTCAGACAGAAAGAAGCAAACAACAGGCCTGGATCCTAGGGTGCATGAGATCCATCCTAACCACTGAGTGTGCAAGCCTTGATCAAGTGGAACTCCAAGACGTCTGCAGTGAGTGTCCTCATGCATTTGCAATCGCTTCCCTTCAAACACTGCTTCCTGTGTCTCATTGACTTGCATAGGTTTTTATTCCACACCTTTCACTTTATGTGTAAATGTATGGTCCATGATTTTTTCTGTGTTTTATCTTGAAGATTTTTTTATCGCCAAGATCTCCTTTGAAGGCATTCTGTCTCTCTTTTCGTGCTTTATTATGATTATTTTTTATCTCCAGCATGCTCTGCTTCCTTTGTGGACTTTCTTCTCTCTTCCATCTTCTAAGGCCTGGTCTCTGCTCCATGCATAATAGGGAAGTTTAAAAATAACAGCCTGAAAGAGATAAGGACCTTCAGGGGGCACAGATGAATGCTAAATGATCCAAGCGCCAGCAATCAGATGTGTGATGTCACAATTTTAGCATCTGCAGCTTGCAGCCTAGCAGGAAAAAGCAGCGCTGCACCAGCTGCTGTGAGTGGTCACAGCAGTCCATTACAAAGTTACAGGCTCCCGGAACAAGTGATTTTAATAACCGAGACATCCTCTGCTTAGTTGTCATGACCCAAAAAGCCATACTCACAAACCAAGGCAACCAAAAGATTTTTTAATGCCTGGAATTCGTGACTTTTTAGATGGAGAGATTCCTTGTGTAGGTCTAACATTATCTTGTTGTTGCTATTGTTAGGTGTCCTGATTCATAGCGACCCTATGTTGCTATGGAAAGGCTGTTGATGACAGAATGTTTAACTTTGAAAGCAAAGTGCTTAGTCCAACTCAAAGTAGGGTTCTGGCTATATTGTGAAGGGAAATAAACCTTGACTATGGGGGGAAAAATCGAAGTGCTATATAATGGGTCAGGAAATCTACACAGTGGGGGTCCCTGGTCCACGAGTAGGAAACCTGCCAGTGCACACACCAGGAGTCGGTCATCTCCTCATACTGAAATGCAAATGTATTCATTCTGAGACACCTGACTCACCTAAAGAAATGCAATTCATACCATGAGTCCTTACACCACACACATACATGAAGCTGAGTCAATTCCAACTCCTCGTGGCCCTAGGTACAACAGAGTCAAATCATGCCTGGTCCTGCATCATCCTTACAACCAGTATTATGGTTGAGTCCGTTGTTGTACTCATTGCATCAATCCACCTCACTGAGGGTCTTCTAGCATGAAGAGTTTATTAACTAATACTTAGTAGCTTCAAATGAAATAACAGCTTCAAATGAAAAAACATTTTTTAAATCATTTTATCGGGGCTCCTATAACTCTTATGACTTACCAGACATCCATTGTGTCAAGCACATTTGTACATTCGTTACCATCATCATTCTCAACACAATGAATTTTCAAATGAAAATTTTAAGATCAATTTTGACTCTATGATTTTATATTCTTTCCTGTAGGGGAAACATCCTTTATCCAAAGGTTTGTGTTTCTTTTACCTTTAATTAATAAAGCAACAAAAAGGACAACTAGAAACTTCTCCTATAAGTTTGTTTAATAAATACAGTATTTTTCATAAAATCATTCTGATTCTTTCTTAGTATTCAATAACTTGTTTCAATCAAAAACCAGAGCTCATTGAAGGTGCTATGCCTCTGATTCCATGGAGGCATTAATGTTCGCAGATGTTGATTTGAGGAGTCAGGGCCACTCCTAAGGGGGAAAGCCTTTTGAGTCCCTCCCAGAGAACGTTTGATTTATGAGCCTACCCAGTATCACCTTGAAAAACCACCTCCCCTTTCCATTGTAAGATCGCTCAAGGCATGCATGACTCCCAGAAAACGGCTATCACTTTGTTTTCAACAGCGAAGCGACCCTGCACAGGTCTCAGATTCTTGCCTGTAAAGCAGGAGAGACACTAGACTTTGAGTGCTGAGGAATACCTAATAAACTGTGCCAACCCTACGGAGAGCCAAACAATAGCAATCGCTCATCAGTCTGCTGAGAGGTGACAGTTTCCAATTTCCTATTTTTCAGAGAAACTCTCCTCATTACCAAGCAAAAACCCTGGCCAGTTAACTTGCCCAAGATCTATAGCTTGCTGCTATGATCTCATCGGTCTATGTCCCTGATGGTGTAGAGAGCAGCAGGGTGACATATGGAGACATATTGCCTAAATAGGCTGATCCACCAGGCCAGCTAATTTCCCTTCTGTTTTGAGAAGAGCAATTATTTTAAATTGTCATATATCAAAATGACGTTACTCTTGCCACTAAAATACAGCAGGTTAATAAGCTATGTTGTAAATGAATGTCTCTAGCTACTTTGATTTTAAAAATTAAAATTGAAAGAAGAAAGAGAAATAAATTGACAGCTGATACTGCTTCATTTAAATTGAGACTGGATCACAATTCCAGGCTTTATAATATCAAATCGGAAAGTGTCTATGCAACTATTTTGGAAGATTTTAATATAAGCAGTCCCTGGGTGGTATAAGAAGGAGCCCTAGTGATGCTGTGGCTTTGAACTGATAACCTAAAGGTCTGCTGTTCAAATTTACCATGATGCTGTCTGCTCCCAGGAACATTTGCAATTTGGAAACCCAAAGGAGCAGTTCTTCTCCATCCTATACGAGAGCTATGATTCACAATTGACTTGGCGAAGTATTGGAATCATTCACGTGCTTGGTTGCTAACAGAAATGTTAACAGTTAGGTCCACATAGAAGCTCCATGGAAGAAGGCCTATCAGTCTACTTCTAAAAAGTCACCTGTGAAAATCTGACACATATGGACTTGCCATGAGTTGGAATAGACTCCTCGGAAGCTAGTCTTTTTATGTTTTGCTTTGTTTTTACTTATTTATGCATAAGTATATGTTCTCTCTTCCTCATGTATTACCCAGCTTTCATATGCATTTTCAGGAATGAAAATACTGTGGGTCAGGTGAACCTTAGTTTTCAAAGTGAATTATTTGCTTTCTATCACTGAAGGGGCTCTTTTGCAGATTTGTTCAATGCAATATGTTGTTGGACTTCTTGACTGACTCAAGCCATAATATTTTATATATATATATATATATATATATATATATATATATATATATATACATACACATCCACTGGTCTTTTAAAATATTTTTATTAGGGCTCACACAACTCTTATCACAATCCATACATCCACCAATTGTGTAAAACACACTTATACATTTGTTGCCCTCATCATTCTCAAAATTCGCTTTCCACTTGGGTTCCTGGAATCAGCTCCTCATTTGCCACCATATTTTCAATTGTCTCACCAGCATGTGAAATTTGGACGGTAAACGAGGAAGGTAAAAGAAGAATTGAAGCCTTTGAGCTTTGGTGGTGGTGAAGAATATTAAATATTCTACTGTGAGAAGAATGAACAGATCTGTCTTGAAAGAAATATGAAAAATATGCTCCTTAGAAATGAAGATGGCAAGCTTTTGTCTCACATGCTTTGGACATGTAATCAGTAGAGTAGAGACATATATGGAGAAGAGCATCATGCTTGGCAAAGTGGAGGATCTTTATAAAAGAAGAAGACCTCAACCATATGGGTTGACACAGTGGCTCCAATAATGGGTTCAAAGATAGTAGTGACTATGAAGGTGGTGGCGGACCTCACAGTGTCTCTCTCTGTTATACATGGGGTGGCTATGAGGTGGAGGGGACTGACTCCATGGCACCTAACAACAACAACATGTGGTCTTCAAAAGGTTTATAGGTAATATTTATTCTGGGAAAAATATGAATGCATTCCTAAAAAGGTTTGTATCCAAATATATTCATACTATCTTTTTATAATATGCCTGACTAGCTTGTAGTGCGTTGCACGAAGAAGGATAAGACATCGGTTTGAAAAGAGCCCCTATCAAAGCAACGAGAACAAACATCAAAGTTATGGTGATGTTTGGGTGGAAGAATGATAAAGTGATTGATTATTTATAAAAATTATGAGGATAATGTTTCAAATAAATAAGCAGCTTACAAATGGATAACTCGCTTTAAAAAAGGACAAAACAATATTGAAGATGCAACCTGTAGTAGTTTCATCTTTTTCAAGAAAATAATTAATCTTGCTTGTGCCCTAATTGGGGAAGATAAAAGATTAATAGTAGAAACAGTAGCCAGAATTATAGATATCTTCATTGTTTCCACTTACATAATGCTGACTGAAAAATTAAAGTTGAGCAAACTTTCTGCGCAATGGGTACCAAAACTGTTCTACCAGCTGCAAATAAGAGGAGAGCTTTCTATGGAAGTTTAAAGCAAATGGTGTCAAGATCCTAATTCCAGTACAATAGTAAAGCTCACACGTGTCATACATATCAAGAATGTGATACTAGTAAAATCCTGAAGACAGAACACTATCTAACAATGGTTACCAAGGGGAAAGCAAAGGTTGACCAATAAAGGGGGAAAGTCTTGGTAACAATTTGGGGGGATGTTTAGGGAATTTTTCTTATTGATTTACGGTAACATCTGTTTATTTTGAGAGGATTGTGAGAAAGTTAGCCAAAGCTTTAGTCTATCCTGGAAGAACTGAGGGATGAACTAAACAGCTACTATCATTGCTTATAAAAGTGTCTTGATCTTGATGGAACTTAATGTTGTAAAATAAAATTTATATTTTTATCTTCTAATTCCATTTTTCAACAATTTTTTCCAAATTGTAATTTATTGAAATAGTTGATTTAAAGGCCAACAAACAGTCCTTGAACTAATTACAAGCTTTTCTTTTTTGTTGTTGTTGTGATGTGGGGTTCTTTTTTGGTTGTTTGTTTGTTTTGTCATTGGCTTTTTGTTGTTGTTGTTATTGTTGCTTGGTTTTGCTCTGTCTTGTTTTTGTGCATGTTATTATCTCCACAGGTCTGTCTAAATAAGATAGGCTGGATGAACAATCTGGAGGAGAAAACAACGGGACCAACAGTTCCGGAGAGACATGGGAGAGGGGGAGGTGGGGAGAAAGGTAGTGCTGTTAACAAACCCAGGGACAAGGGAGCAACAGTGACCCAAATTAGTGGTGAGGAGGGTGTAGGAGGCCTGGTAGGGAGTGATCAAGGGTAATGTAACGGAGAGGAATTACTGAAACCCAATGAAGGCTGACCATGATAGTGGGACAAGAGGAAAGTCAAAGGAAATAGAGGAAAGAGCTCAGAGACAAAGGGCATTTATAGAGGTCTAAATACAGGCATGTACATATGTAAATATATGTGAGGATGGGGAAATAGATCTATGTGCATATATTTAAAGGGTTAATATTAAGGGAGCAGATGGACATTAGGCCTCCACTCAAGTACTCCCTCAATGCAAGAATACTTTCTTCTATTAAACTGGTATCCCATGATACTCACCTTCCCAACACAATCGCTGAAGACAAAGCAGGTGCATAAGCAAATGTGGTGAAGAAAGCTGATGGAACTCAGCTATCAAAAGATATAACATCTGAAGTCTTAAACACTTGAAGGTAAACAAGTGGCCATCTAGCTCATAAGCAACAAAGCCCACATGGAAGAAGCACATCAGCCTGTGTGATCACAAGGTGCCAAAGGTATCAGGCATCAGGCATCAAAGAGCAAAAAAACATATAATTGTGAATGAGGGGGAGTGCAGAGTGGGAACCCAAAGGCCATCTGTAGGAAACTGGACATCTCCTTACGAAGGGTCACCGGGAGGAGACGAGCCAGTCAGGGTACAGTGTAGCAACAATGAAACACAACTTTCCTCTAGTTCCTCCTAAATGCTTCCCCCACCCTCTGAATTCCATGATCCCAATATGTTAAGTATTAAGCTAGCAGACAGACTTGGGCCTCTACTCAAGGCCTCCCTAAACACAAGAACACTTTGTTCTGATAACCAGGCACTCTTTGACGCTCACCTTCCTGACACAATCACTGAGGACAAAACGGGTGCATAAGAAAATGTGGGGAAGAAAGCGGATGGTGCTGGCTATCAAAAGATACAGCGTCTGGGGTCTTAAAGGCTTGAAGTTAAACAGGGACACAAATAAGGCCATGTGAAAGAAGCACACCAGCCTGTGTGATCATGAGGCGTTGAGGGGATCAGGTATCAGGTATCCAAAGATCCAAAACACACAATTATTCTGATGTGAATGAGTGGGGGAGAGTGGAGACTGAAAGCCCATCTGTGGACAATTGGACATTATCCCACAGAAGGGTTACAAGGAAGGGGCAATTCAACCTGGGTTCAGTATAGCGCCAATGAAACACATACCATTCCTCTAGTTCCTGAATGCTTCCTCCCCAACTCTACCATGACCCAGTTATACCTTACAAATCTGGCTAGATCAGAGTAGGTACATTGGTACAGATGAGAGCTCTGGACCCATGGAATTCAGGAGAGATAAAACCCTCAGGAGCCGTAGCAATATCATGAGGGTAGGGGGGTGGGGTGGAGAAAGGGAAAACCCATCACAAGGCTGGCTATATTGACCAACCCCCAGGGTGACGAGTAACAGAAACCTAGGTGAAGGGAGACCACAGACAGTATAAGACATGAAATAACAATAATAGTGTATAGTTGATCAATGATTCATGAGGTTCAGAGGGTGAGGGAGGGAGGGGAAAAAAGAAGAGCTGATACCAAGGGCTCAAGCAGAATGAAAATGTTTTGGAAATGTTGATTGCAAGATATGTACAAGTGTGCTTTAATACAATTGAATCATGGCTTGTTATAAGAATTGTAAGAGCCCCCCCCATAAAATTAAGAATGTTCATAATAAAAAGAACAATGGTGAGGATGCTGCAGGATCAGAAGTGTCTCACTCTGCTGCACAGAGGGGCGCTATGAGGACGAATGGACTCGATGGCACCTAACAACAGCAGCAACAACAGCTATTGAAGTATATATATATATACGCATATGTGTGTATATATATATATATATATATATATATATATATATATATATATATATATATATAGAGAGAGAGAGAGAGAGAGAGAGAGAGAGAGAGAGACTATTTTGTGTAATTTTGGTTTGAAATCCTATCTAATTCTGGAGACAGGGTATGGTCTCTTTTACAGTAGGGCCAGAAAGAAGGAAGCTGAAAAGTAAATGTTGGATATAAAATGATAGCTGGGAAGACACCAATCAATCCTTTGTTATGTAAACTATTTACTTGACGCCAGCAATACAACAGGAAAATGGCAGTTTTTAACCCAGAAAAAAATTTACCTGCACCATCCCATCTATCCAGAGTCAGATAACAATACTTCATCAGAAATATAGTGGACAAAATGCATTCTGAATTCCAAGTAAGAACTTTCCAGGGAAATTTTAATACCCATTTTTAGATTTAACACCCTGAGGGGAGATAAGATGTTGATTTATGAAGTAGAATTTAGGAGCAGCTGGAACATTAAGGACACACTGTCAGAGGTAGCTTTTATTCCCAATTTGGATGGAAGTTTCGGAACCTTCCAGAGCAGTGAATTGGAATCATACGTTCTTAAAGTCCCAAATCTAGTCAGCCTCGAGAAGTGTCTTACCCAGACCGTGCACTGTTTGATTGACCGAGCAGTTAAAGGCATAGTAATTAAAGAGGCAGAAAGGTAGATAGATTTTATTAAGTTTTCCAATTGGTTTTCTAGAACATCCATTGTATCTATTAAATTTATGATTTTGAAATAAGGTGTGAAAAATAGTCATTGAATAAGAGGTCTGAAAACCTTTTCATTAATTATGAAAACCTGGCAACTAAACTACGAAGTCATTGCCAAGGTGGTTAAGGTATATGAATGCCTACAAGCTTCCTCTTCTGAGCCAAGTTTGCAGATCATAAAGCAGTATGAGTAATACCTTAGGGTAGGAAAAATACCTAAGCATCATTCCCAGTATGGATGAACAAATGAGATCCTCAATGATCGGAAGCTCCTTTTCTTCGATGTTAAAAAAGATGGATCTTCCTCCTTTCAAAATGGGCTCCTACATCTACTAAGCCCCTCCCTGAGCTACTCTTGGTACCTGCTGGGCATCTTTAAAACAACATCAGGTAGAGTTTTTAAATCACTGAAGTCTGTCTTGTTACATGGTTTGTTGCTTTTTTTTTAAAGTAACTTTTTGTTTTATTTTGGAAAATATTTACTTTTCCATACAAATATATTATGTTAATGGGATAGAACTCTAGGGTTATTATTATAATTTTAAAATAGTTACTCTATATGTATGTTTTCTAAGTTTTAACTGATAAACCCTTTTGGTGACCTCAATAATTTTTAAAAGGTAAAAGGGGTTCTGAGATCAAACACTTGAAAACCTCTGACGTAGGGCTTTTAACCAATTTACAATTATTTTTACAATACTTTTAGAGGCTTTTTTATTTTTATTTTTTTTAATCTTTTTATTGGGGCTCATAAGGCTCTTATCACAATCTGTACATAAAATACATCAATTGAGCAAAGCACCCTTATACATTCGTTGCACTCATCACTCTCATAATTCACCTTCCACTTGGGTTCCTGGAATCAGCTCGGTTTCCCTTTTTTCCCCCCATCCCCCTCCCTCCCCGATCCCACCCCTGGTCCCTTGATAGTTTATAAATAGTTATTATATCTTATCTTACACTCCCCGGCGTCTCCCCTCACCCGCCTCCCCTTTGACAATCTCCCAGAGAGGAGGTTACCCATAGATCTCAGAGATCGGTTCTCCCTTTCTACATGCCCTTCCCTCCTGGTGTCGCCACTCCCACCACTGGTGTTGAAGGGTTCGTCTGTCCTAGATTCCCTGTGCCTCCAGATCCCCACTGCACCGCTGTACATCCTCTGGTACAACCAGGTCCGCAAGGCAAGGTAGGATTGGGGTCATGATGATTGAGAGGGGAGGAAACGTTCAGGAACTAGAGGAAGGTTTTGAGTTTCATTGTTGTTACACTGAACCCTGAGTGGCCCATCTCCTCCTCACTACCCCTCTGGAAGGGGTGTTCAGCTCTCTACAGGTGGGCATTGGGTCCCCATCATGCACTCCCCCTCTTTCATGGTGATGTGATTCTCACCACCACCCCACCTTTGATGTTGGAGACCTGGTCTCCTCTGTCCTTCATGGTCACCTATGTTGGTGTGCTGCTTCCATGTGGGCTCGGTTTTATCTAACATTCCTCTAGACACCCAGGTTAGCTGGATTTACTCCTCCATGTCAGAAGCAGATCATGTGGCGGGTACATCAGAGCACCACAAGAGGGAGTGCCAGTCAAGTTTTCCCCCTGGGATTCAGCCCTATTAAAAAACCAAAACCCAAACTCACTGCCCTGGAGACTCATAGCGACCCTATAGGACAAGGTGGAACTGACCCTGTAGGTTCCCTAGACTGTAACTCTTTATGGGAGTAGAGGACCGCGTCTTCCTCCAGCGGACCTGCTAGTGGTTTCCAACTGCTGACCTTGTGGCTAACAGCCCACATGTAACCTCTACATCTCCAGACCCGCTCAGTGCTAGGAAATTAAGGTAGGATCGGGTAGTCCAAGATTACTTTTCTGGAATAACACATTGTCTGAAATAGGAAAGCAGATCATTTTCTTTAAAAATTAGTGCTATGAGGAGGCAAGCAGTGCGGCGAGAAAGGCATGCGAATACGGTAGGTCGCTCAGAGGGACCTTCCCTTTCACTCAGAAATGAGTGTTATCCTGGCTAGTAGCGGCGTTGCAATCACCTCTTAGCAAAACCTTCGCCACCCTTAACTCCTAATCCTGCCAAAGCACACCATCCCACTCCAGAGCCTTTCTGCCCTCCTCCGTGCACTACCCACAACTTCACTACCATGCTATCCCGGAAACTCTGCATTGCAAAACTCTATGCTTAGGGACTCTGTTGTACAGAGTTATATTGATTTCCCTTAACCAGATAATCTAAGGGCATGGAAGGACACATTCATTTAAGCCAATAGCAGGTGCAAGTGTCTCTCTCTCTCTCTTTTTAAATTTGCTTTTAATTGTCAGTTTTTCATTAATAAGGAACTAACATGAGCTCAAGGAACCTTGATAGGTAAAACATTAGGCTGAAAGGTCAGAGATTTGCACTCAGACATGATAAAGAAAGACAAGGCAGACTGCTTCCATATTTACAGCCTTAGAAATCCTATGGAGCCATCCTACTGTGTTCTGCCAAGGTACTTGAGTGGGAATCAAATCACTGGGTGCAATATGAGCTTCTGATCCCGACTCTGGGCTCTAGGAGGGCAACATGGCCTTGACTCAGTTTTCCAATAAATGCCCCAAACTGGGCTTCCAAGAAATCATCAAAAACTACCTATTGAAAGAGTAAGTTGCTACCGGAAAGGCTGACAACTATCGAGGAGGCAAATGCTTTTTCTAATATCTTTTGAAACAGCCATGTTATTTTGAAATGTCCAATCTATTTTTGAAAACTTGACATATCCCATCGTCGTGATTAACTCAAAATCAGCCACCTCTCAGAATGTGCTACTGATAAGGTGCATTTGGGGAAAAGTAAAGGAGGCACAGAGGGCTGGATCCAGTGACATTCCCAAAGTACATTCACAGCAACGAGTCAAGGACATGACTGAAGGAGTAGGCATGAGTAAATGTAACGTCAACAGAAAACAGGTTCACAACAAATTCTTGATACCACGTTGGAAACAGCAGCTTTGTGTAACACATAGTTTTCCCTTCTTCTGCTTTGTTTCTCCATGAATATTTTACCGTATATACTCTTTTTTGAAAACAGAAAGACAGCTTTTCTCAGAATGTTTCCAAATGATGTGAAACTGGATTTCTCAGACACAGCACCATAGCCCCCGGGGACTATTGTGCATAGGTACAGACTAAGCTGTTTTTCTCATTGATCATTCTAAAGCTCATTTGTATCCTATGACACCACAGAATAAACGCTTCATAAATAATTTTTTACGAAGCTAATAACTAATTACCAGTTCATGTCCTATCAATAGATCAATATTGAAAGTCAGTCTAAGTGGATTCATCACCACAGCAGTTGGCTGGCTGCCTGGACAGCAAAGCCAAGAGATGGCTGTGTGACTGAGGTGTCCTCTCTACCTTCCTTTGAACCTCACGCTCCCCATCATTACTAGGATGAAGTAAGAAAAACTCAGGTGAGGTGGGGCTAGAAAGGGATATGGATTCAAATGTAAGTGATCCTAGGAAGTGGCTTTGGTCTCTGAATCCTTGTAAAGGTGGAGTCTCTTCAGCAAAGAAGAGAATTCCAGGAGAGCTCTGAGTTCCAGGGCAGCCTCTGGCCGACACTCCCATTCTCAGCAATATACCCACAAGGAAAGAACCTACGGAAGGAAAGCATGGCAGTGACCCTCTGAGTTAAGTATCTGAAGCAACTTGCCATTGTCCTTCAGACACAATGTTCCCTCCGACTCTACTTCAAGGTCCTGCAAGGTTTTTTTTTGTTTGTATTGGTTTGTTTTTTTTAATTCATCAAGGTTCCAAGACCAAGGGATCTGGTCCATGACCAGCCTGGTAGCAAACACCAGGAGAGATGCCATCTGTTCCACTTGGCTGAGTGGTCTGGGCCACTTCCGATTTGTTCTGTCGCCACAGAGCATTTCTGACAGCGTTGGCGAGTCTGGGTTGGCTTCTTTTTGAGAACATGCCCACCTTTGGGGTGTAGCCATGTTTGGAGATTTTTCATGACTCCTAATCCCTGGGGGTGAAAATGAAAATGCTAGTCGAGTTGCAAGTCACAATGAAGCTGCCAGAAAAAAAAAAAACAAACGCGTGGAAAACTGCAAAGCTGAACTGGTGAAAGTGGTTTAGGTCCAGGTCAATGGTGATCTGGCCAGATGATGGAATCTAGGGACAAGTAGGTCCCACAAAGGAGAGCTGGTGGCATCTATGTGCCCCGGCGAGCCTGCCATTCTGATGACCAAATGCTCATCTGAAACCAAATGTTCATCTGATTACCGAATGTTTATCTGATTTTCCACAGTCAGTCTCTGGCCATCCAGGGAAGATTTTCAACGCAGTTTCCACACAGCCCTGAGATGCAGTGGCAAGTCCTCAGCCCCCTTGAGTGGTAAACCATGTATTTCAGCTTTCTAATGTATTTGTTTATATGAAACACAAGGTAGTCATTGTAGTTTAAACCTAGATCTCAGGTCCGATTTGAAAGTCAGATAACACAGGTATCAAAAAACTCTCAAGAACCTTTCCATTTAAACAGGACTTAAAATCTTAGGGAACCAGGGACAGCTTTGAAACTAAAATGACTGATCTGTTCACCCTTCTAAGCCTTCTCTAATTTGCATGCTTCTGGTCTGTACCGCAGGAGCCTTGGTGGTGTAGGGGTGAAGTGTTGGGCTGTTAACTGCAAGGTTAGTATCTCAAAACCACCAGCCACTCTGCTAGAGAAAGTTGAGTCTTTCTACTCCCTGAATGAGTTACAGCCTCAGAAACTGATATGGGCAGTTTTTCCCTGTCTACAAGATCACTAGGAATCAGCTCCACTTGACTACAGCGAGTTTGATTTCATTTGGTGCCAAAGTTTGGCCACACCCTTGATATATCTCTACTAGCTCCCAATAACAAGATTTCGCGGGAGTTGGAGGCGGGGGAAGAGAAACAGAACAAGCCAGAACAAGCATGGTGGAGATGGTTCTTCTGCTGGTATGGTTTCAGGAGCTAATTAACATCATTCAGACAGACCTGTTTTCCCTCCTGGTGAGAAAGCATTCCCTGGATAGAAAGAGTCTCTTTATATGATCATAAAGGAGAGATTTTCTACAGTGCATCACATGCGTTTGGCAATTCCAACCCATCTGATCTTAGGACCAGCCAGCTTCAAAATGTTGGTGGAAAAATGAAATGAAGGTATAATGAAGTATTTTTACATAATATAGCACAGAATAAAGCTCCTCTTGCCATCCATTAGTCAGTTTGTTAGACTGTGATTGTTTGTATGTGGCTATGATGCTGGAAGTTACGTCATTGGCATTTCAAATACCAGCAGGGTCGTCTATAATGGACTGATTTCAGCAGACTTTCAGACTACGTAACACCAGGAAGAAAAACCTGGCCATCTACCGGAAAATAACCAATGGAACCCAACAGAGTATTGCCCTTTATGGTGGTGTCAGACAAACCCACAGGTAGGAAGACACTGAAAACACACTGTTGCTACAAAAATAGATACAACATATTACTGTTGAGAAGATGACACAGGCTGGGCAACATTTCATTCTGTTGTGTGGGGAGTCACTGAGGGCAGAGCTGAGCTGACTCAATGGCAACTGGCAACCCAGTGGCAAGGGTCCTCTCTCTGCCCTTGACTTGCACGCAAACATAACTGGACATCACTTCATTAGAGTGCCCAAATATTTCTGGTTTACCTGCAGAAAATCCAGTAGCTATGACTTGGGAAAAGGAGCTTCTATGGGCCACTAAAAACAAGATTCACACCCCCAGCTGCTCGGCAGAGAAAACGGAAGCTCTCTACTGCCTTAAAGATCCACAATTTCAGAAACGCTCTACTAGGGGTGGTGAACCTTCTTCTGCCAAAGGCGTTTGGATATTTACCACATCCTTTGCAGGCCATAGAGGTCAAACATTTCATTAACTCACCCTAATGTGATGGCCGGAAGTGCTTCTCTTTGGTGAGGCGTGTGATGTTATGTGGTACTGATGGTTTCTTGGGCCATGCGGTGGCTGAACTGAGATAGATTTGGTGCCAGTGGGTGTTAGTGCTTGAGAAATGCTGTAGGTTACGCAGGACCATTCTACTCGATGCATCAAGCATAAGTGGTAGGTTGCTTAGCAGGTGCTCCTGTGTGTTGGGTTCTGTCTCAAAAACTGCAGGAAAAGCACTTCATTCCTACCTATTGAACGCTTTTGGCACATTCAGTCTCCTACTTACACATCTTCCACTGACAATTTGCAAAGACCATATAAGTAAGAAGATGTTGCATGGACCGAAAAAAAGCAATAATAAATTCTTTTGTAAAGCTGTGAAATGTAGCATTGTGAATGAATGCGTACGTTTTCACAGATAAAGTTGACCCTGGGTCATGTGAAAATACATTTTACCCTACTTAAATGCATTGCTCACATTTGTGCCTTTTCAAAATAAAGTACACTTCTTAGACTTCCCACAATAAAACTGTGTTGAGATTAGAAACATCACTGATTGTTCAATTCCCCAATGCCCTCGGGGCTTGTTGAAGTGTAAGGAGCTAGTTCTTGCTACGTAAAGTATCTCCAGATTGAATTTTCTAAGCTGCCTTTTTAATTTTAATACATGTTCTTCTCTTGTGGTGGAGCTATTCCCTTTTACGTACTCTTGAGTAAGTCTCAAGTCAACTCTGACTGATGACCGCTCCATGCACGACAGCACAAAATGTCCAGTCATGCTCCAGCCTCAAAATCACTGATATTATGTCGCTGTAGTAATTATGTTGTTTTAATTAATAAAACATACCACTGTCAGTATACTTGTTCAATCTTCATGCTGAGCACATAATCTTAGAAACTGCACTAGATGAAGAACACAGCATGATGATTAGAAGGAGATTCATTAAGAACTGTGATATGCAGATGGCCCAACTTCGCTTGAGGAGGAACTGAAGCACTTAATGAAGAATATGAAGGACTACAACCTTCAGTATGGATTACACCTTAGCATAAAGAAAATAGAAATCCTCATAACTGAAGCCACATCACGATAAATGGAGAAAACATTGAAGTTGTCAAGGGTTTCATTTTGCTTAGGTCTCCAGAAACACCCGTGGAACCAGGATCAAGAAAGCAAGCAATCTATTGCACTGGGAAAATGTGCTGCAAAAGACATATAAAGAATGAATAACTGGACCTGGGAGTCAGACGCATAGTCTGAGGGTCGATTAGAGTCAATTGGATAAACATTGTTCACGAAGACAATGCTCTTTAGCCTGTATTGGTAAGTATCAGATGGTGTCACACAACCTTAGAAATGGCCTTCTGAGGTACAGCTATTTCTCTCTCTTCAGCTGAACAAGAGTGAAGAAAATCAAAGCCACGTGGAAACAATTAGAACAGAAGACTAATTGATCATGTGAAACTCAGCCTCCACAACCCTGAGATCAGAAAATCTAGATGATGCCCAGCTACCACTGCCAGCTACTCTGAAAGGAATCACAGCAGGTGGACCTGGTTAGAGTGAGAGAAACTGTGGAAAAAAATTAAAACTATGAAAAAAGGCCAGGATAACTGACCTCATAGAAACTGTGGTACTCCTAAGACTAAGCTCTTTAGTCACCCTTTAAGTTTGGAATGGAATATACCCCCATCATTCAACTTTCAGCAAAACAATGAACAAGGCCGATACAGTGAATTAAAACACTGGAGAAGCTCGCACCATAGAACAAGTAACCATAACAGAACAAAGGGGAAGCATTTGCCAAGGAATCAAACTCAGAGTAAGGAAGGGCTAGGATCAAAGGGCAAATGGATGGTAACACAGGGCAGAAGCGGAAGAGTACTGTTATTTTGTGTGGATTATGATCAATGTCATCAAACAAAATATGGATGCATTGTTGAGTCGAAAAGCAATTTGCTCTGTAAGCTTCCACCCAGCATGCAATGAAAAGTAAAATAAATAAATAAAATATTACAAAAGAAAGATGTTATTTTGAGGACTACGTTTTGCCTGACCCAAGCCATGGTCATTTCCACTCCATGCGAAAGATAGGTAATGAATAAGGAAGACTGAGGGGGGGGGGGGGATGATGCTTTTGGATTACAGTGTCAGTGAAGAGAATAGATTACACCAGGGTCTTCCAGAAGAATGAACAGATTTTCCTTGGAAGAGGGGTAGAAGTAAGAATGCTGAGACTTCATCGCATGTACTTTGAACTTTACCAGGAGGAACCACTCCCTGGAGTGGGCAATCATTGTTGATAAAGTGGCAGGGAAGATGAAGAAGACCTCCGATGATATAGATTGGCACAGTGTCTGCAACAATGGGCTCAAGGATAGCAATGGCTGTGAAGATGGTGCAGGATCAGGCAGTGTTTCATTCTCTTGTATGTAGGGATATTATGAATTGGAATCAAATTTATGTCACCTAACAACAACAGGGAATATGAAGCAGAAAAAGGTAAAGTGTTCATGACTCTGAATTTTCCTGGATTAACACACTATGAAGGGTCACAGACTCGGACACTGAGTGAAGCACCCAATACAAACCACCTGATTTAGCACCTGTCCTCCCACCTGGTTGCAGAGGGCCCAGCAGAGCCAGGTGTGTCTTTCCCAAGTGAGCTCTCCCATTCTCGGTCACACTGTTTTTAGTTTGTGAATGAAGAACATATCAGTGAATGCTGTGTTGCGAAGAATCAATGCCACTAGTTCAAGAAAGTTCTCCCACTAAAGTTTTTCATTGTCAACCCATGACTTTGGTAGTTATATAACGTTTGTCAATTTAAGGTGTAGGGGTGGAGTCTAGGCTGTCAATCAGGATATAGCCAATGAGGCTTCTGTGTGGGCATGGCCTTCTCCTGAGAATTCTGGGTATTCCTGGTATTTCCTCCATGGAGGTTGGAGACATCGTCTCTCTGTTCACTCCCTGGGAGACATTGCAGCTGACGAGACACATGGAACCACACTAGTTCCCTGTCTGGAGAAGCCATATGGACCTATCCTGATGCAACCCTAAGTGCTGGAGAAGCCACATGGAGACCCCGGTCAGCGCCGAGATGCTTACAACACCACTGGATCCAAAGACTTTCTACCCACTGGCCTGTGATCATCCTACATTCGGCATCATTGCATGTGTTTCATGAGTTTGAAGAAGACTTCATAGATTGGTGAGGTAGTTATTTTATTGTGCCATCTGGGCTGATAAACACATGTGGGGTTAATTGAAAGGTGGAGGGATAAATGGCTCAGTGAGCCTCACCTTTCTAGTTCTCGGGTCTCTTGCTTTGTGATGGTCAGACCAGGGTGCAGCTGCCTTAGCCAGTTCCCTGCTTTAGCTGGCAAGGCTGACTTCCTGCAAGACATCCTTGAGGAGAAGCCACATGGACCTACCCTGATGCAGCCCTGGGTGCTAGAGCAGTTGTGTGGAGACCCTTGCCAGCGCTGAAATGCTTAGACATTCACTGATTTGGCTTTCCTCCTGCAGTTGGTGTCATAGTGAGCATTTTGTGAGATGGAGGAGATTGTGGATTAGTGTCGGACATATGGGCTAATGTTGGACTTATGGGCTTGGGCAGCACTGGGTAGGGATGTTTTCTTGATGTGCACTTAACATTTATATAAAACACTCTCTTATACATGAGTTTCAGTGGATTTGTTTCTCTAAAATACCCAGATTAACACAATTGGTATCAGACATATGAACTAATATCAGACTTAGGGGCTTGGACTGACTGGGTGGGGATGCTTTCTTAATGTAAAATTACCCTGTATATAAAACACTCTCTCATACACATATAAGTTTTTATGGATTTGTTTCACTAGTCTGCCCAGACTAACACTAATTAAAAAGTTTCCTGTTCACCTATAAGCAGTTGTAAACTGGCATTTCTTCTTCTATACAATTGAAAGTTCTTCATAAATATATTCTTTTGGTTTTATATATCTTATTTTATACTAGTTCTTGAGGGATCCCTGCCTCCTTCAGTCTTTGTAGTTCCTAGTAACACCTCCCTGTAGTCCCACCCCCACTGCCCAACATCACCATCCAGTTAATCATTGGCATTTATTTTTACAGAAGAGTAAGTTAGACCTACCCTACTAACAAAAACTGTTATTGTTGAAGTGGGTAACAAAGCAACTGATTAAGATGGTGTACAGGGAGATAAAATCTTTGCTGATTGCCAAGCATGAATGCCAGCATTATTTCATGGGTTAGACAAACATGAGGAGCAAGAAGCACAAAGGAAATAGAATGGATCACCTTTTATGACTTTTGGGCCATCCCATATCGTGTTATCTTGAGGTAAAAATGAGCTGGGTCTTGCTTCTACTGCTTCCAGAAGTATTCAGATTTGAAATCTGTAGTAAACATCCATTGCTTGTGCTTTCACAGTCTTTTTGTCATTTTTGGCTACACTCATAAAAAAAATGTTTGCTAGTTATCAAAATTACTTTTCCAGTTAGAGAGGAAATAAGTAAATAAATAAGTAAACAAAGCCAGTTGTCATTGAGTCATTTCCACCTTAAAGGCAATCTCCTGTGTTTCGCCACAGGATTTTGGTGACTGATGTTGTGGCATCAAATGTCCACACCATACTTCCAAGTTGTCTCTGAGCCTCTGGGTGGGTTTGAACCATCAACCTTTCTTTGAGCAGTAAAGGGCTTTATCTTTTGTTCCACTCAGGTAATTAGAGCGGACTGTTAGAAGAAACTATCTAATGTGGTAATATTATGGTGAGAAAATGCTAAACATGGAGATTGAACATGGGAAGGTAATGCCAAGGCTCCTCATAAAGCACGCACTCTAATCTGAGTTTCTCCCTCCAAGTCCGACTGCCCACGCTGCAAAGCTGTGCTGTAATGCTGGAGATGTCTCATATGATAGCCATTAGCCACATGTGAAAAAAGGATCCCTGATGACCGAAACAGTAATTGATAAATTGGCAATTTGAACCCACCCACTGGCCTTTTGAAAGAAACAACTTCGCAATGAATATTACTATCTAGCAATCCCTAAGGGTACTTTTACTCATGCCATCCATTATGAGTTGACATCAAATTAACAGCAACCAACAATAGTCACATGACTCCTGGGCATATAACATGTGAAAAGTGTGACTGAAAACCTGAATGTCTCATTTAATTTAGTCTTAATTAAAGTGTAGGTAACTATATTTAGATCTGGCTTGAAATAGATTCTCCCCTAGAAAGGGCAAAACTCCTTGGGAGGGTCAAAGAAAGTGGCTTCTAGCAACAGGCAGAGGCTTAAGCTAGTCGACCTCTTTTGACCTTGTCATTGTCTCTGATGGGAACCTCTGTGGTTTGAACTTGTTCATTCTGCTTGGCGATTCTATGAGTCCAACAAGACAATCCTGGGAGAATTGAAATGGCCAAAGATGTCCTTTGTGCTTCTCTTAAAGGCTCATGAGAATTCTACTCTATTCATTGTGTAATTGCAGTTTCTCCCTTCCTCCAGACATTTTTCTCATTTGGAGAAGTGTTGGTTGCTAGGAAACTGAATTGCTTTTGCAAGTGAAGAAGTAGTTTAGACAGAAACCATTCACTTGATTTTCTTCGTCTGTAAAATGAAAATTTATAAAATGTTTGCAAAGCCTGGTGACAAAAGACAAGCTTTTGCATTTTGTATTTGTTTTAGCAACCATAGACCTTTCATTTGCCTTTCTCCGCTGTCCCACTGCAAGAAAGCAAACAAAATCTGAATGCCCTGTGTATAGCATTTCTTCAGAAAGAATAACATTCCCAGGTTTGCTCCCAGGAATAGTGGTATCCATCCTGCTTACCTCACAAAAGACTAGCGTGAATCAAAAGCACCAATTTTTACAGTGGAAAATATGAAACACCGTCTACCTAAAATCTATTAGTATTATGCCAAAGAGCCATAGTTGTATTAAGCTATTTCTTCCTATCATGGTTTTCAAAATTATATAAACTCATTCAGTTTAAACACATCATTTAATAGATAATAAAGCTAAATTGGAAGAATTAAGATGTACTCCCAAATTTCAAACTTCTAGACTACACCCCAACTTCCATTACACCCCAACGTCTTCTCTGGACATATAAACAAAATTCCTACAAATGTTTAAGTTGAATCTTACACTCACTATTAAAAACATTTTAACCGTGAAAAGAGAATTGTGTGTATTAAATGAGATTTCCTGTACAGATCACCGACTACAATGACTGGCACATATTGTTATTGCTTGTTGTTGCTGTTGTTGTTGCTAGGTGTCCTTGAGTAGGTTCTGACTCGTAATGACCGTGTACATGACAGAATGAAATACCACCTGGTCCTGCATCATCTTTACAGTCCCTGCTGTACCTGGGTCCATTGTTCAAGGTGACCTCAAGTAAGTTCCAACACATAGCAATCCTTTATACAACGAACAAAAAACTGACTGGTCCTTTGCCATCTTTACAATTACTGCTATGAATAAGTTCATTATTGTAGCCACTGTGTCAGTCCATCTTGTGGAGGGTCTTCTTCTTTTGTGCTGCCCCTCTACTTTACTTAACATAATGTCCTTGTGAAGAGACTAGTCCCTCCTGATAACATGCTCAAAGTACACGAGGAACATTTTGGCTGTACTTCTTCTAACAGGGAATTCTGTTCTGGCAAATCATGGACTACTTAGACAAAAGCACAATTCAAATGTATCCATTCAGTTTTCCTTACTCATTGTCCAGCTTTCACATGAATATGAGGCGACTGGAAATACCATGTCTTGAGTCATTACTCAAAGTGACAGCTTTCCTCGTTAATACTTTCATGAAGTCTTGTGTAGCAAATCTGCCCATTGCAATACATCCTTTGATTTCTTTACTGTGCCTTTCATAGGGATAGATTTTAGCTCTAATGGAAAATAAAATCCTTGATAACTTCAATCTTTTCACCATTTATCATGAGGTTGCTTATTGGTCCAGCTATGAGAATAATTCTGAAGACTGAGTGTTTGAGTTTGATCACTAAGTGGTCATTATGATTACATTTTCTTCATTTTCATCAAGCAAGATTGGGATGGAGTCTTTCTCCAGTTCTACTGAGCCCAGTGTTGCAGCCACTGTCCATTCATCTCACTGAGAGTTTTGCTCTTTTCCGCCGATCCTTTACATTGCCATCCTTACTTCTAAGGAACATTCTTTTTGTTTTGTTTTGTTTTTGTTTTAAACATTTTATTAGGGGCTCATACAACTGTTATCACAGTCCATACATATACATACATCAATTGTATAAAGCACATCTGTACATTCTTTGCCCTAATCATTTTCTTTTCTTTCTTTCTTTTCTCTTTTATTTTTTTACATTTTATTAGGGACTCATACAACTCTTATCACAATCCATACATATACATACATCAATTGTATAAAGCACATCCATACATTCCCCGCCCCAATCATTCTCAAAGCATTTGCTCTCCACTTAAGCCCTTTGCATCAGGTCCTCTTTTTTTTCCCCCTCCCTCCCCGCTCCACCCTCCCTCGTGTGCCCATTGTAATTTATACATCGTTATTTTGTCATATCTTGCTCTATCCGGAGTCTTCCTTCCCCCCCTTCTCTGTCGTCCCTCTCCCAGGGAGGAGGTCACATGAGGATCCCTGTAATCAGTTCCCCATTTCCAACCCACTCGCCCTCCACTCTCCCAGCATCGCCCTTCACACCCTTGGTCCTGAAGGTATCATCCACCCTGGATTCCCTGTGCCTCCAGCCCTCATATGTACCAGTGTACAACCTCTGCCCTATCCAGCCCTGCAAGGTAGAATTCGGATCATGGTAGTTGGGGGGAGGAAGCATCCAGGATCTGGGGGAAAGCTGTGCTCTTCATCGGTACTATCTTGCACCCTGACTGACCCATCTCCTCTCCTAAGCCCCTCTATGAGGGGATCTCCAGTGGCCGACACTTGGGCCTTGGGTCTCCACTCTGCACTTCCCCCTTCATTCAATGTGATATATATATATAAATATATACACACACATATATATACATATACACACACACACATTCTTTTTTTTTGTGTGTGTGTATGATGCCTTATACCTGGTCCCTTTGGCACCTCGTGATCGCACTGGCTGGTGTGCTTCTTCCACGTGGGCTTTTTTGCTTCTGAGCTAGATGGCCGCTTGTTTATCTTCAAGCCTTTAAGACCCCAGTCACTATCTCTTTTGATAGCCGGGCACCATCAGCTTTCTTCACCACATTTACTTGTTCACCCACTTTGGCTTCAGCAGTTGTGTCGGGAGAGTGAGCATCATAGAGTACCAATTTAATAAACAAAAGTATTCATGCATTGAGGGAGTGCTTGAGTAGAGGCCCAAGGTCCTTCCGCCACCTTAATATTAAACCTATAAAAGTAGACAATTAGATCTATTTCCCCATCCTCATATATATGTTTGCATGTACACGTCTTTGTCTAGACCTCCATAAATGTCCCTTGACTCCCAGCTCCTTCCTCCCTCTCCCTTGACTTTCCTCCTGCCCCACTACCATGCTCCGTCCCCACCTGGGCTACAGCTATACCTCTTCTCTATGCAACCTTACCCTTGATCGTTCCCCATCAGGCCTGTCACTCCCCCCTCACTACCATTTTGGGTCCCATGTTGTTCCCTTGTCCCTGTGTTTATTAACACCACTTCCTTACCCTCCTCTCCCTCCCTCACCCGGATCTGTCTGTCCCCCCGGAACTGTCTGTCCTATTCTTTTTCCTCCAGATAGTTCATCCAGCCTGTCCTATTCGGACAGACCTGTGGAGACACTAACATGCACGAAAACAAGACAGAGGAAAACAAAGCAACAGTATACAACCAGACAATAAAACAACAAAAACAAACCACTGACAAAGAACAAAACAAAACACTTCACAAAAGAAAGGCTTGTAGTTCGTTCAAGGATCGTTTCCTGGCCCTTAGGAGCGTTTTCCAGTCCAGTCTGTTGGGGCACAACGCCGTGGCCCCAAAGTCCACTTTCAGCATTCCTAAGGAGCATTCTTGTTGTACTTCTTCCAACACAGATTTGTTCGATCTTCTAGCCAATCATGGTATATTTAATATTGTTCATCAGCATCATAGCTTCTCAATACTTAAAAGTATTCTATTGTTTGCCTGGATAGATTAAGAAGGCTTTACCAATAAGCCTGCTAACTGGCATAAATCATCATAGTATTGTTTTAAAGAACACCTTGCTTGCATATTTGCATACACATGTCCACATATATATGTAAGCAAAGACTAAGCGATATACTGAAGACAGCACATGAATCCTAATCCACAGAGACCAATGCACATAACAATTTCATTCTGCTTTCCAAGAGAGCAAAGCGACTGAAATTAAGTCATATATATATATATATATATATATATATATATAATTACATTATAATATATACTGCATTGTTAAGGCTATTTAATTCCAATAGCCTGCTCAATTCTAAACCATTTTTTAGAATGTGTGCTTGGTTCATACTATTTCATGCTTGACCTGTCTAGACAACTGGGAGAAATTTCTATTTTAATTTGCATCCAAAATTTTTTTAAAAGTCATCACCCTGGAAACTAATATCTGAATGTACAACCAAATAAGTCTTCTGTTTCCATTCACAGCACCCAGGAAAACCAAGGGGAGTGAGTATGACTGTCCATTCCAAACCTCAGCTTAAGTTTCTATTTCTTTGGGATCAAGAAGGTCCAGCTCCGGTTTTTGTTTGTTTCTTTGTTTGTTTCTCTTTCCTTCTTTTTGCATGCACAGAAATGCAACAAAAAGCACAAACATATTTTTGCATTATGCTCTGAACCCTTCTGCAGTATCAAAATGTTTTCATTTATGTCTGCACACCCATTACCAAGGAGTTGATTCTGACTTACAGTGAGCCTATAGGAAAAGGCAGAACTGCCTCATAACAGTACTAAGGTTGTCATCTTTATGAAAGCTGATTTCCATAGCTTTCTGCCATGAGTGGCTTATAAGTTCAAACCACCAACCTTTTGGTTAGCAGCCAAGTGTTTAACTACTGCAGAGTCAAGGGCTCCTTTATAAATATACATAGTTAGAATTTAGTGCCAGAGAAGAAGATAGCCAGAGAATGATAGCATCAAATATATTTCTATTAATTATTGAATAATATCTCAAGCATGAATGTGCCTAAGAAGATCCAATATTTTGAAACAATATAGAAAAAGGATGGTTCAGACAAACTGAAATTGAAGTGTTTCTTTCATGGAGTTGGTACAAATTCTCTCTGAGAAATTGATAAATTTCACTATTGGGTGGTTGCTAGGATACCCTGAAAATCTATTAAAGAAAGCTCTTTTCTTTAAAGGACAAGGCAGAATTTTCATTATTTCCAAATGACCTTGAAATTCTTGATGTGTGGTCTATTCGGTTGCATCTAAGTGAATGAAGTAAGTGAATAAATGGCCCTTAAGAAAGAAAAAAATAAAAGCTAACTAACTTTCTCGTATGATTTGTTTTAAAAATAGACTTATAAAGGAGGCATAAATTCCCAATGTTGAAATCGAGATATAAAACACAAATGCCAAATAGAAAACACAAAATTTTTCAGGGAGTGCTTCCAAAAATTAAACTCACTGCCAACAAGTCAGTCAAAAAGAAAATTAAAAATCTGGCAGTGCTTCTACATAATAAACTCAAGGAAAGAGAATCAAGATAGCCTTGAGGTAAAGTCACCTGCCTGGTACTCCTATTGTTGCATCAGAAAATTAAGAAATAAAGAAACCAATTTTGGGAAAGCTGGGTGCTAAAAATAGATTCAGTGTACTAAGGTCTGGTATGCTAGGTCTTGTGATTTTCACTCATGAAGCAATTCAAGAGTCTCAGAGAACTAGCCACAAGACCTCACATCAATTCCCCTCTCTGCTCTCCACCCTGCTCCTCCTGTCTAGGGCTTTTCAGCTCCCCCACTCAATCCCCCACCTCCACCCCCGACTCACTATGGTCAAGCACAAGCAAGAGAGCACCACATAGCGCAATTCCAGAAGTCAACACGCTGAAAACAATCACCAAGATAGCATTGCCTCGGAGAGAAAAGAAGGCAAAAATGAAGTTCCCTACACAAACACAGTACACTGATATGAAGGGAGATATGAAAACACCCAACACAAAAGGTATGAGATGACAGCAATAAATCCACAGATGGTGATTATAACTCTGAATATCAACGACCTCAACTTATCCATTAAAAGACAAAGGTTAACAGCCTGGCTCAGAAAATACAGCCCATTAATCTGCTACATGCAAGAGACACATCTTAAGCTTTCAGACAAAAATAAACTATGAATAAAAGACTGGCAGAAAATATACCAGGCAAATGAGACCTTAAATAAAGCAGGTGTTACAATTCTAATCTCCAAGAAAATTGACCTCAAGGTGCAAACCATAATAAGAGACAAAGGTGGATCAGTAAACCAGAAACCAGTGAGCATAATAAATATATATACACGTCTAATGAGAGACCTACAACATTTGTCAAACTATTCAAAAAATGAAAAAAGAAATCAGACTCAACAATCGTACTAGGTGAATTTAGTACACTGCTATAAAAGAAAAATAGATCACTGGGAAAGAAGTTTAGCAAAGAAGTTATAGAGCTAAACACTATAATTAGATGACTGGATATGATAGGCATTTATAGAGCTTTCCATCCAAATGCAAAAAAAAATAACATTCTTTTCAAGTGCACATGGCCTGTTTTTGAATATAGACCACATGCTGGGACAAAATTTGAGCCTTAGTAAATTCAAACACGTAGAGATTGTTAAGATGTCACTCTTGGACCACCATATGCCATAAAGCTAGAGATCAACAAAAGGATGACCAGAAAATCAAGGGCAAACAATTGGAGGGTGAATATTGGTCTTTGAGACACCAATGGGTACTGGCCCAGATTAGAGAGGAAATTAGAAGTTTTTAGAAACTAATCAACAATGTACCAAAACCTATGGGATACAGCAAAAGAAGTTATCAGAGGAAGTTTTAGAGCAATTAATGCATATATGAAAAAAGAAGAGAGATTTGTGACGCATATACTATCACAAAACCTCCAGAAACTAGAATAGAGCCAACAAAACAACCTCTTCAAAAGCAAAGCAAAAGAAATAAAAATCAGGGTAGAAGTAAACAAGTGGGAAAACAAGGGAACAATGAAAAAAATCAATGAAGAAAAAAGAGGGTTCTTTGAGAGGATCAACAGAATTGACAGATCACTGGCAAGCCTAACTAAGGAAAGGAAGGAGAAAACATGAGGGATTGAATCCAGGGAAATCACAACTGACCCCAACAAGAAAATCACAAAGTACTATGAATGAATTCGATAATGTGGAAGACACAAACCAATACTTGGAAAAGCAATCCCTCCCTAATTTTTCTGGATAGAGATCAAGAACCTCAACTGAGCCATAGCAAAAGAAGAAAAAAATATGGTTATCAAGAAACTACCAACAAAACAAGCTCCCGAAATAGACAGCTTCACAGGAGAATTCTATCAAGGATTCAGGGAAAAGTTGACAGGGATCCTCCACAAATTATTCCAGAGCATACGAGAAGATGGTAAACTTCAAAACTCATTCTACAAAGTCATTATAACTTTGATACCCAAACAGAGCAAGGATCCCACGGGAATAGAGTACTACAGACCAATATCTCTAATGAACATAGATGCAAAAATACTTAACAAAATATTGGCCAATAGAATACAAAAGTATATACAACATCATGATCAGGTGGGATTCATTCTAAGGATTCAGGAATGGTTCAACATCCAAAAATCCATAAACATTATTTGCAACAGTGATAAGGAAAAGGATAAGAAACACATGATAATATTGATAGATGCAGAGAAAGCATTTGACAACATCCAACACCCATTCCAAATTAGGACACTCAGGAAGATAGGAATGGAAGGAAAGTTCCTCAAGTTAATACAAGCTATCTACAAAAAGCCAAGAGTCAACATCATCATCAATGGAGAAAATACAAAAACAATTCCACTGAAAAAGGGTACCAGACAAGGATGGCCCTTGTCCCCATTTCTAGTCAACATTGTACTGGAAGTCCTAGCTAACAACATAAGAGAGTGGAAGGACATTAAAAGTAAACAGCTGGGAGAGGAGTAGGTGAAAACATCACTATTTGCATATGACATGACTTTATACGTTGAAAATCCCAAAAGCTCCACGAATAGGAGTACTGGCAGTGATGGAGGAATATGGAAGACTGGCAGGATACAAGATCAGCAAAAAGAAGTCTATTGGTTTGCTATATACATTGGACAACACCATGGAAGAGGAGCTCAAGAAGGCAGCCCTTCACAATAGCCAAGAACAAATTAAAATATTGTGATAGTTAGGTTTATTGTGTCAACCTGGCCGATAAACACATGTAGTATTGACTGACAGGCAGAGAGATAAATGACTTGGCAAGCCTCGCTGCTTTCTCTTGCTCTCTGATGGTTGAACCAGTGTGTGGTTGCCTTAGTTAATTCTCTGCCTCAGCTGGCAAGGCTCACTTCCTGTGAGATATCCTTGAGGAGAAGCAACATGGATCTACCCTGATGCAGCCCTGGGTGCTGGAGCAGCCACATGGAGACTCCTTCCAGCACTGAGATGCTTACACTACCACTGGATTCAAAGACTTTTTACCCACTGGCCTGTGATCATCCTGCATTTGGCATCAATGTGTGTGTTTGGTGAGTTTGAGGAAGACTTTGTAGAGCGGTGTCAGGCATATGGGTTAATGTCGGACTTATGGGCTTGGACTAGACTGTGTTAGGATGCTTTCTTAATGTACGCTTTCCCTTTATATAAAACTCTCTTATACACATTAGTTTCTGTGGATTTGCTCCTCTAGTCTACCCAGACTAACACAAATATCTAGGGATATATTTAACAAAAACCCCAAAAGACTTATACAAGGAAAACTACATGAACCCACTACAGGACACCAAAGTTGACCTCCCCAAATGGAAGAATATCCCATGCTCATGGATTGGAAGACTCAATATAGTAATTATGTCAATCTTACCCAAGGCACTGTATATGTTTAACGCTATCCTGATTCAAATACCAACAACCTTCTTCAAAGAATTACAGAACTGACCCCCAATTTCATATGTAGAGAGAAGAAGCCCAGAATTAGCAGGGAACTCCTCAAGAAGAAGGAGAAATTCAGAGAGCTCGCTTTACCTGACTTTACCACCTACTACATTGCCACATTGGTTAAAACAGGTTGGTGCTAGAATAATGACAGATACTGAGACCAATGGAAAAGAACAGAAAACCCAGAAGTAAAACCATCAGCATATAGACAACTGATATTTGACAAGACCCCAAAAAGCATCAAGTGGGAGGTGGATGCCCTCTTTAACAAGTGGTGCTGGAAAGAACACTTTGTTCTACTAAACTGGTATTCCATGATGCTCACCTTCCCGATAGATCGCTGAAGACAACATAGGTGCATAGCAAATGTGGTGAAGAAAACTGATGGTGCCTGGCTATCAAAAGATATAGTGCTTGGGGTCTTAAAGGCTTGAAGATAAACAGGCAGCCATCTAGCTAAGAAACAACAAAGCCCACATGGAAGAAGCACACCAGCTTTTGTGATCATGAGGTGTTGATAGGATCAGGTATCAGGCACCAAAAACCAAAAATCAAATCATTGTGAATGAGGGGGAGTGCGGAGTAAAGACCCAAAGTCATCTATAGGCAAGTGGACATTCCCTTACAGAAGGGTCCCAAGGAAGAGACAAAGTCACAAGGTACAGTATAGCATAGATGACACATACAACTTTCCTCTAGGTCTTTAATGCTTGCCCCCATACACTATCATGATCCCAAGGGGGAGGTGGGGCAGAAAGGGGGAACCGATCACAATGATCTACATATAACCTCTTCCCTGGGTGACAGACAACAGAAAAGTGGGTGAAGGGAGACATTGGTCAGTGTAAGATATGAAAAAATAATAATTTATACGTTATCAAGGGTTCATGAGGGAGGGAGGGTGGGAGAGAGACGGTGAAAATGAGGAGCTGACAACAAGGGCTCAAGTAGAAAGAAAATGTTTTGAGAATGATGATGGCAACAAATGGATGATGCTTGACACCATGGATGGATGTATGGATTGTGATAAGAGTTGTATGAGCCCTCAATAAAATGATTTTAAAAAGAACAAGTGGTGCTAGAAACAATGGATATACACCTGTGGAAAAAATGAGGGTGGGGGTAGGGGGAATTCTTACCTCACTCCATGCACAAGAACAAACTCAAGGTGGATCACAGACCTAGAAATATAACCCCAAACTATCAGGACCATCAATGCAGGAATTAGGACAAACCTAAGACTCTTGGCTCAAGGAATGCATAGGCTAGCTGCAATAAAGAAGGGTACACACACAGGTGAACCTGAATTGACAAGTGTTGGGGAGGGGCGGGGATTAAGCAACTCAGTGCCTACCAGAGGTGGGGGACCTAGGATTCTAGGCAGGTGACTGTAGGTTTACCACTGGCCGGGTTGGGGCAGGACTGCAGTGTGGGCATTGGCCTGGACTGGACTCTGTGGCCACAATTTGCAGCCTTTTAAAGAGTATCTGTGGAGCCCCAAACTGATGGTGCCATTTTTTGTCTTGGGCTGTGGAGATCAGCACCTGTTTGCTTTTCCTGTTTTGTTATGTTAAAGACCTAGGCTGTGCTCTGGAGATTAGAGATCTGGCTATCTTGTTATGTTAATGTTATGCTAAAGGACAGAGTTCTGGAAACTTACATTCCACCTCACACCAGTGGAATTGAAAGTTTTTTTTTTTTCTTTTAATTTTGTCCCCCTTTTAATAAAGGGCTAGTGGGGTGCCCCATTATTGGACTGTCCCACTGTGGGGGGCCTCGGTTAACAGAGTTGTTTTGGGGCTGATTGAAACCGAATTCTCCCTCCCGCTGCACGCCTGTGTCACTCCCATGTCTATCTTGTACAACACTGCTGGTTGTGCTCTGGGCAACTCTGTTCTGTCACAGGTAAATATCCCAGTGGCTCCTCAATTACTGCAAACGATTATCTAATTATCAATTGTTATCCACGATGGCAGGCATGGAGCTGGGGAGAGCGGGTAAGAGGGTGGCCGATGTAGTCACTCTGTTCCTGGACTGTAGGAGCAGGGCGGATAGCAGGGGGAACTCCCGTGTGAGGTCTTGAGGCTAGTTCTCAGAGGTTCTCCATGAGAGCCTGGGATGATGGCCACTTTCAGACAGCAGCCTGGGGAAATTACTGCTCGCTGTAGGTCTCACATGTTGGGTGCAGGCAGGGATGGCTGGCGCTGTCCTACTGGTGAGAATCACGGGCGGGGGAGGGGGGGTCGGGGGCGTCTGAACTAGACTCTAGTACACTAAATCTATTTTTAGGACTCTGCTTCCCAGTATTTGCCTCCTTACCTCTTAATTTTCTGGTCTAACAGCAGAAGTGCCAGGTGGGTGATTCTACCTGGATGCCATCTTGCCTCTGATTTGGTGTCTTGTTCTAATTTAGAATATATAACGGATTCCTTTTTTCTTTAATTGATCAGCACAGGTAAACTAGAAAATTGTCCGGGTTCATTGAATTTATCTTATTTCGGATAATGTAATTAAGAGAAGTGATTATCTTCACTGATGGAGATGTTTCTGCAAAGATGGGCAAGAGCTGGTTGAGAGAGTACTCTCCATGACGGAGGGATTTATTATGAGAATTCTCACTCAGCTTGACTCCTCCAGCTCTCCCCAATGGGGAACTATGTAGACCCTAGCTACAGAAGGAATCATAAGTCACATTTACCCAGAGAACATGTATGCCCACAAGTACTTTCTTCACTATAGCTAAAGCTGGTGGTAGTGTTAGAGAACAGTACCAAAAAATCCTATAAATGGAATTCATCCTTTTTATATAACAGTGTTAATAAATATTGGCTAGGGAGATTTGAAATCACCTGCTGGTGAATCTGTGATGTGAAACTATTTATTTGTGTGTTTATTTATTACTGCCTCAAACTCAGGACTAATTTTAAAGGAGTTTCATTGAAAGTACTTAAAGGAATATCTTATTATTTTCATCCATAATGCAATTTAACTTATAAGGTAAAACTGAAGTATTATTATCCTTTATACTACAGGATATGTATCAATAATGGAATTTGTTATCAAAAACTGATTTAAGTTTCAGTGGTGCATATTTCAGAAACTGCCTGGAAATGAAGGGCTTCTTTGTTCTGTTTATTCACAGACCAACAAGTTGGTGGGTTCCCCTACTAAATGACTATGTGCATATTCCAAACTCAATTTATAATCCAGTAAAGTTCCAATTATAATCAAATCTTTGAAGGGTTTTTCCATTGATATATGCTTTTAACCTATGTCTCAATTTCCTGATAATCTAACATACTATTAGGAGCCATGGTAGGTAGCACTGTCAGTTAAGTGTAAGGCTGTTAACCACAAGGTCGGTGGTGCAAACCCCCCCAGCTGCTCCTCAAGAAAATGAGGCTGTCTGCTCCTATAACTTTCAGAAACTCTAAGGAGCACTTCTACTCCGTCCTGTGATGTCTCTATGAGCAGGCATGGACTCAAAGACAAGGGGTCTATTCTTTATATTCCTGACACTAGACACTACACTGACATATCCTGGTCAAGTAGAATGGATATTTAGCATGTTCTGCCCAGTTGCAAGGACCCCTGGAGCCATAGTAGTTAGCTGTTTGCCTGCAATCCTGATCCTGCATTCTTTTTCATATAATCCAGCTTCTCTGATCATTGGCCCAGTATGCACATTGAATAAACTGTGAGAGAGCACAACTCGGGCACGCACTTTTCCTGATTTTAAAGCGTGCAGCATTCTCCTGCCATGTGCATAACTGCCTCCTGATCCATACACAGGTTCCACGTGAGCACAGTGAAGTGTTCTGTAGCTCCCATTCCTCTCAAAGATATTCAGTTTGTTATGATTCACACGAGAATGCCTTTTGAGAGGCAATAAAGCACAAGGAAATATCCTCCTAGAATTCTCTGCTTTCAGCCAAGCTCCACCTGACAGCAGCAGTGATCTCCCCTGTTCTATGTTCTTTTCTCAGTCCAGCTTAAACTCTGGCAGCTCTCAGCCAATGTACTGCTGCAACCTCTGTTGGATGATCTTTAGCCAACGTTTACTTGCATGTTGTATCAATGATAACGTTCTTCTGCAAGGTTGCCTTTCTTTGTAATGGGTGAAAATATGGATTTCTTCCAGTCAGTTAGCCAAGTAGCTGTTTTCCAATTTCCTGGCATGGATGAGTGATTCTAATGCGTCATCCGATTTTTGAAACGTTTCAGTTGTTAATCCATCAATTGCTGGAGGCTTGTTTTTGGTTAATGCTGTCAGTGCAGTTTGAAGTTCTTCCTTCAGCACCTTTGGATCTTGCTCATATGCTGCCTTCAGAAATGGCGGAATGTCAACCAGTTCATTTTGGTACAGTGACTCTGTATTCTTTCCATCTTCTTTTGATACTTCCTACAGCAGTCAATATTTTGCTCATGGACTCTCAATATTGCAACTCTAGGCTTGAATTTTGTCTTTAGCTCTTTCTTAAACTTGAACACAAACCTTGATTTAAGGTAACCCAACTTAACAAAAATACATGGCCAGAGTCAGTAACCTCTTATCTGTAAATTCTTTAGGAGGAAAAAAAGAATCCTGTGGGACCGTAAGGGAAGC